>NC_135785.1:147763544-148963544 GCF_051106095.1 Pogona vitticeps
CCATTCCTCCATATCTGGCCCAAGATATTTTGCTGCCTGAAGCAAAATATAAGACGGTGCTCCTTCCTGTTTCATGTCCAAAAGCTGATCAGATCTCACCTCAGCACTGGTGATAGGGACAGAAAACTCACTAATGCAAGGGAGGCTGCAGAGTCAATCCCTTCACAATCCAGCTGCTCCTTTTCACACACCCTTCTACTGCCCGGCACCCATCGCCTGTGGCTGCTGCTTTGTTCTACCTCATGGACATGCCTGGCCTTGATTTCCTTCTAACCAGGAGAAGAACTGGCAGCCTTCTGAGCATCAAGCAACATGCCTGTGACATCTGAGGTCTGTTTCTGAGAGTGACCTGCATGTGTTGCATATCTGTGGGAAATGAATGGGATGGGTGTCCTTCAGAATAAAGTACTCATGCTAAGCAGGTTTATAGCTGCTAGTGCTATAATAATTGTATTCATATTTATGGTCCATGGATATTTATTTTGGATGCAAAATATATATCTTATATCAGGAAAAGAAAAGGTTCCATTTTATCTTATACAAGATCTAGAAGCTAAGCTGGGTGCTACACAAATGAAAGGACAGGGTCCAGCAATAGGAAAGAACAGAGTAGAAGCTTATTGAAGTAGATGTTCACTGTGACTTGTAGATTTCTGAAAACATGTTTCAAGAATAAAGAAATAGCAGTGTTCTTCTGGAAGACTGACTCCACATTTCCTTGTCCTGTGGGGTATGGCAAGGCCCTCTGAACAGATATACATTGTAAAAACTTAAATGTTCTTCACACCCCAGTTAATGTTGTATAATTCAAATATTAACAGTGAAATGAAATAACAGCTAGAAGTAAACCACTACTGAACATTTGTAGTTCAAAATAAAGTACAAGTCCACAATGAAAAGAGAGAGAGAGTGCTGGAAGAAATGCCTCTCAGGTCAGAAGGGAATTAATTAGTCACTGGAGAAGAGCTTTCATGGACAAATCCACTTCCTTAGCTTGTCCATGAAAGCTCACATTAAAATACAGCAGTGAGTCTCTAAGGTGCCACAACGTTTTGGTCTTCTTTATTTTTTCTTTTGTTTTTGCCTGATATGTTCACACAGACTAACATGACCAACAGAGTAGACATACAGACAATTGTATTGTTAGTTTTTTTTAACAAAGTAGTGGTAAATTGGTCAGATGGAAGGAAGAAATCTTTCTGTACAAAATACTGGGACTATTCAGCAAAAGATATTTTAATGTCTCTTCTCCTCCCCTTAAAATGTGCATGAGAAGGATGTAATCAGAAAACACTCTGTCTTCAAGAAAAAACAACAACAACCTGACAACCTCAAATACTAGCAACAAACATTATCCTTCCATTTAGGCATAACCTTTCAATCAAAGTGGTTTGATATTTCTAACAAAGTATAACAAGGCCCACATCTTTTTCTAAATGGGACAAACAGCAAATTGCAATGTTGCCATGTGAATCACTGTGCAATCTCAAAGTGTGCTCCAGAAAATCTACAGCTTCTGTCTTCTTTCCTCAGACTTTTCTAAATGTAATATATCAATTCAAATATTTCTGTGCTTAAAATATTGCAGTTTTGCACGGTTTTCCTCATTGAGTTGTCTAGCCATATTTCCTTTCTTGACACAACAAATGTACATGTGTCCCTATTTTCATTGGGGGAACGCTGCAAGTGAGAATCTGCACCTTGTCTGACAAACATCTCTAACCCATCCAAGTACTAACCAGGCCCAACCCTGCTTAGCTTCCAAGATCAGACAAGACTGGGCATGCTCAGGGTGGTATGCCTGTAGGCATTTTGCAAATATAAGGGGACTTGTGTACTATAAATTCCATCCATCCATCCAAGTTTGCTCCTTTGTTTTGTTTTGGTTGTTTCTGATCTAAAGAAGCAGATCAAAAATGTCCAAATGCTATCATAAATAAAAAATCAAAAGAACCAGGGGACTAAAGAAAGGAAGGGGTGAGTGAGTGAGCTATAAGCTTAAAAAGCTGCTTGGTATGGAAATTGCCCTAAGCAATGAAATAAATTAATGTGTGTCTCTGTGGAGGAGAATCTATCACTTTCATGAGATGGTTGTTGTGGGTTTTTCGGGCTCTTTGGCCGTGTTCTGAAGGTTGTTCTTCCTAACGTTTCACCCGTCTCTGTGGCCGGCATCTTCAGAGGACAGCACTCTGTGCTCTCATGAGAGTTTTGATAAAAGATTACTAAAGGTGAAGGTATCCCTCTAGAACAGCTGTCATTTTCTCTCACTACTGAATATCTTATTTCTTTTTTTCTTTATCATGGTCGTTCCAGGAACTCTCAGTCATCTTCTAGAATCAGATAACAAAGAATTCTGATCAGTCACTTAAAGGCAGCAAGGTTAAATACAACTTGAGAGCATCAGATAAAGTGGTTAAAATATTTAGACCTTCCTTCCTTCCTTCCTTCCTTCCTTCCTTCCTTCCTTCCTTCCTTCCTTCCTTCCTTTCCGGATCTAAAGTGCATTAGGTTAAAAAGGAACACATTCCAACCTTTCACTTGATATTCTCTAGAACTATGCTTTGTTTGTGCCTAATTAATGGCAGATGTTTGAAAGCATCTGCTCATTCCAAACTGCTAAAATCAAGGGGCAGGGGTCAGCATTTGGCATTCACGTTAGTTAAGTGAGATGGCTTGGGGACCTTTCCTTTGATTCTCCCACTTCTCCGGGAATTCTTTTCAACTTGGGGGGGAAAGGATAAGCTTCCCCTTCCATGTCGGTCTGTTCTTGTCATGCTATCCTAGAGGCATTTGAATAAATGTTGTGCAAACTTCTCTCCACCCAATCCTTCTGGCTGATTGTTCATGTTTTGTGAAATGAAACAAACATCCTCAGAGGTTTGTTCAAAGCTGGGTAGAAGAGCTTTTGCTATCATTCAAGCTACACTTAATTCAGTTTATGCCATAGATTTTTTCCAAGTTGCTGAGAGTGTAGAGTACACAGGTTTCCCCTTTTTCATATTCTCTGTCTTTCATACCTGATCCCTTTCACTGGACAAAAACCATCTGAGTCACTACATTACTCTCCTACTTATGGATGGGGGAAAGTTTTCTTCAGCCTGCAGTTGAAAGCAAACTCATTTAATTTTGAACTACAACTGCCAGAATCCCCCAACCCTCGTTGCCTTTGCAGCAAAATATTAAAATGGGGGCATTCCCCAAGAGATACAATACATTTATGATTCTGTGGTGTGTCTAAGCTAAATGTAATAATGTACTTCTTAAGAGATCAAAGAAGACACCGATACCTTGAGATCAATAAATAGCAAACATCAATAAGAAGTGTCACTTTAGAAATTCTGTACAGTTCTCCATGAAGACCATTTCAAAGAGGAACACCTCAGATAATTATTTTTTCCTTTTAAAAATATAGCTCACATTGCTTTTCCACTTGGGTTTCTTTGCTCACTTCCTGAACAATTAATTATGACAAGGCAACTGACACCAAATAGCACATCTTTAAAGTATTACATTATCTCTGAAGGCCTTAGGGACAAGAAGTTCAGAAACGATTCCTGATAGTACTTTTGAAACTTTGTGATAATGGACCAAAAGGATTGAAACTACCTCTTTTCTAAATCAGAATTATTTCAGGGTTTGATGGAAAGGTAGGGAAATCTCCCTTTCCATTCTTTCAGCTGTAATTCCTATAATTTTCTGGACAGAAAAAATCAATTTGTTCAAATCTCTGTTGTTTCCCAATTCACATCATGCTACTTAATATGTTAATACATTTTTGCCCTGTCAAGATATATTTTGCTAATTGGTCACAGAAAAAATATAGTATAAAATACATTTCATGCAAACATCCCCTCCTACTAGCGGGCTGCTTTTGACAATCTTTTTAGTCAGATTCTGAATAATTCTGCTATATTTAGTTATTAGTGTTGGGGCCGACTCTTTTTGGTTTAGAGACTAGGGCTGTGCATGTGGGTCCCCAATCCAATCAGTTCAGAATTTGGATGAGGAATCCAATCTGGATTTTATGGTTACTATGGCAACTATGGAACTATCTCAGTATAACAGCCCAACTTATACAGTAGGTAATATCCTCAACCTGTTGAGTGGACAGAGGTTAATCAGTTTTTGAGGGGATTTTCAAAAACTTCATTGTTATGATCAGATCATTTCCTTGTGATGTTTGTGATGTTGTGGCTTGATGGCAGAAGATCTTCCTTCCCTGCAGGGGTGAGGGACACATTAAAATAGTCTGCTTCCAGAGACTTATGAAATTCAAAGGATTTGCCAGATTCTGATAAGGAATCATCTAGATATCTTATAAATATTTTCTTTTTTAAAAATGTAGAAAAAACATCAGAATTCTTATAATAAGAAAATATAAAATGAAAAGCATTACGAAGCCTCTAAACTTGTTAACACACACAAGATCAATACAGAATGCTCTCACCCAATTGTAAGTCAGGCTTCACTTAAAATCTATGACTACGTGAAGTCCCATAGTCTGGTGCCACATTGTTTTCTCTTTGCTGTTCTTAGGACATTTGCCTGACATCTTTTCCATTTTGTCTCATTCTCTCTCATAAGATGTCTTAGGACTTAATAACACTGTGTGTGATCGCTCTCTATATTTACATCCCTTCTTCTATGGCATAAGCTAAACAAAAGGTCTCTTTTCTGGGTCAGAGAGCTTATCACTGTGTGAGAGTTCATGTACAACAGCTTATTGGCACCCCTGCAGTCTGATATTCCTGCAGGTGCCAGAGGTGCCAGAGGGTGTAAGACAAATGAATGCTGATAGATAGTGTTATATGATAACATATAATTCTGTGCTCCTTTTCAAGCTACACATATTTTTCAGTGTATAAGACGCCCCCCATGTATGAGATGCCCCCACAATTTTGACCATATTGAGCCCAAGTGCCCAAATCAGCAGGCACTCTCCAGGCTAGTGTGTCCTCCGGAGAGCGGCCAGGGGACATCTTTTTCCCCTCCCCAAATATAGGCAGGGGTCACAGTCAACGGGCAGCAGCAATTTCACACCAAAGGGCAGCCAGGCACAGCTCTTCCTCCTCCTCCACCTCCTCCTGCTGTTGTCGCCTGATCACCACCTGCAGTGTTACTTGTGGGCTCCTTTTAGGCAGGGGACAAGACGTCGGAGTCATATTGAGCTGAGCCCAGGCAGTGTGGAGCTGGCATGGGCATCAGCATGGCTTGCATGTCCACAGAGAGGGCTCTGCATGGCAGCTGTGGCATGCATGCTATAGGTTTGGCTTACTTCTCTGTATAAGATGACCCTCAGTTTTTAGCCTAACTATTTTAGGAGAAAGTAGCGTCATATACATTGAAAAATACAGTACTTTAATATTACAGGTAGATGGCTAAAGTCTCATAAAACAAATGACATATTTTTTTTCTTCTCTACTCATGTATCACTCAACAAACAGCTTAAAATAACATTCCTCTTCTCCTTTTAAAATGCACTCCATTTTTCTTTCTTGTTCTCTTTTCACATTACATCACTGAACTGTTGTTTACTTTTTCTTGCAAAAGCTGAATGAGTTACTTCTGCCTTGCTATCTTATCAGTGCCTATGTGGCAAAACAAAGTAGTTTTTTTTTTTTTTTTGCAAAGTGGCAGAGATGTTTTGTAAACCATGAAAATCAAGCAGTGCTCATGCTTTACTTTCACTTTCTCAGCAACCTTTTGGGCATCGTTTTAAAAGCACTTTCATTTTAGGGCAACACCTCTGTACCTCATAAAATCCCACTCTTATTTATTTATTTATTTATTTATTTATTTATTTATTTATTTATTTATTTATTTATTTATTTATTTATTTATTAATAGTGACACATTTCTTATTGCTATGATTAGAGATGAGCAAGGACTCTTCATTGTGCCTACTATGATGTGTTCAAGGGGGCAGATCCTATTTTGCCCACACTTCTTTGACTTGCCACTAAAGAGCTTATTGGGGTCTGGCTCAAAAGAAGCCAGGGGTGGTCTGGTGTCTTGGGATCAGTTTCAGTTACTGTGACCTGATAATGTGGACAAGATGCTAGGGATCTGTCTATCCCACCACATGTAAGCTTGACCCTTGCCTACCTGGACTAATAAGATCTAGGAGAATTGGATTGATTGGTTGGGTCCAGAGGGTGATAAATGTCACAATATATCATGGGGTAGTGCCTGCTGCCTTGAAAGAGGCAATAGCACACTCTCTCTTGAAGAGGACCTCCCAGGACGCAGAGGCATGTGAGAATTACTGTCCTATTGCAAAGATATCTTTTTTGGACAAGGTGGTTGGACATACATTATTTAAGCAGATTCATATGTTCTTGGGAGTCTGATTTCAGGCTGGAGTTTCACACTGTAACAGCCTTGGTCACATTAAGTGATGGCCTGCTGTAAAGTAAGAACAGGGGGAATGCACCTCTGCTGATCCTCCTTGATCTTTTGGTGTCTTTAAATATCAGTATATCTTCTTGGACCAGTTCCAGGAAATAAGACTAAATGATAGTCTTTTGCAATCGTTCTGTAACCGTGGGACTGGAAAGTGGCACTGGGGAATTTTTCTTCAGCCCTATGGCAATGAAGTTGTGGGGTGCCACAGGATCTATTTTGTCCCTCATGCTGTGTCTATATGATATTTCTGGGACAGTTTATTCAAATTACTGAGGTTGGGTAACGTCAGTATGTTGATAAAAATCCAGCTATTCTTCTCCTTGTCAGCAGAGTTGGCTGAGACTATGCATGAACTCAGTTGCAATTTGGACCTTGTAATGGGCTGCATGAGGACCAATAAACAGAAGCTGAATCCAGACAAGATCTCTGTGACTCATTGAGTCCCACATCTGGGAATTAGACAGAAGATTGGTTTTGGATGGGGTTGCACTCCCTCTGGAGGAAGAGATAAATAGCTTAGGCGTACTCCTTGAGCCACCTTTTTCACTTGAGGCTCAGATGAGCACATTGGCTTGGAGGGTCTGGGACATCTTGGATTGGCCCACCAGCTGCAGCCATTCCTGGACAGGGCAAACTGACTACATTAGTTTATACGCTGGTAACCTCCTGGTTAAAGTACTGTAATGTACTTTACATAGGGCTGTCCTTGAAGATGACATAGATGGTACAGCAAACACAACATGCAACAGTTACAATGCTAGCAGGAATGCCATTCACATATGACACCTGTTCTTTTCATATATACAGTGGTGCCTCGCTTAACGAGCGCACCGTATAACGAAGAATCCGTATAGGGATTCCTTTTTGGGGATCGCTATACGGAGCTGCCCCAATCGTCGCACTCGCTTTGCGACGATTGGGGCGTCCGGCGCTCATTTTGGAGCCACCGAACAGCTGTTCGGCGGCTCCAAAATGGCCGCCGGACCAGCGAAAACATCGCTGGAGGGGGAAGTTTTGGCGCCTATTGGAACGCATTAAACTAAGTTTAATGCGTTCCAATAGGCTTTTCCTGCCCCGTACAGCGATGTTTTCGCATAGCGAAGGTTAATCCGGAACGGTTTTTCATACAAGGGATACACTAAGGGGAATGGAATTCAAATAGGAGCAAACCAGTTTTACAAATTCTTCTTTACTTATTTATAGTGAATACTTCCAAGTTAGTATCCAGTGAATCAAAATTAGTCCATACTCAGGAGAATCCATATTTCTATCCAAATCTCTAGAGTTTGAAACCACATACCACCAGTTCCTCTTTTTCTTTGTTTGACAGAATTTCCAATAAGGGTTTCCAAGTTGTTCTAACGTTCATCAATGCTCTGTTCTTAATTAAAGCTGACAGCTTCACTGTTTCCACCATTTTCAACACTTTAAGTAGCCAATCTTCCACTGAGGGTACTTTGTTCATTTTCCAATATTGAGCATAGAGGAGTCTTGCAGCTGTTGTCAAGTATCTAATGAGTACAGCTTTATTTTTTTCTACTCTGTTTTCCTGAAAAAGAGACCTAACCTGAAAATAAGCCCTAGTATGATTTTCCAGGATGCTCGTAATATAAGCCCTACCCCCAAAATAAGCCCTAGTTAAGTGAAAGCCCACCCTCCACCACTGTGCAACAACTGCATGACTGTATTTGAATAAACATAGATTGTTGTACATGAAAAAAAAAGCTTGAAAATTAGCCCTACTGTATTTTTGTGAGGAAAAATTAATATAAGACCCTGTCTTATTTTCGGGAAAACACGGTACCTGGTTATCTACTAAACTCAAAAGGAAAAGTTCTGGTTTTAATTGCAAGTTCATTTTGAATACCTCACATATTACCGAGTAATTTTGCATCCAGAACTTTACAACCACTTGACACATCCACCACATATGACAAAAAGAACTTTCTTTCCTTTGACATTTCCAACACTTATTGGAGAGCCCTCTATACATTCTGGAAAACCTTTCTGGCATCAAATACCATCTATACATCATTTTATAGAACTTTTCTTTAAGGTTGTAGCTCCTAGTAAATTTTATATAACACCTGTTCTGAAAGAACTGCACTGGCTGTCAATGCGCTTCTGGTCTAAGTTCAAGGCATTATGATAATCTATAAAGTGCTAAACAGCTTGGGACCTAGATACTTGAATGAATGCCTCTCCCTTTATACATCTGGCCAGTCACTAAGATCTGTTGGGGGAGGCTCAACTAGCGATGAGATTGACCTAATTTTGGTGCCAAGTTAAAACTTGGTATTTCACTAAGGCCTTCAAGGATTAAGGTTCATGGATTTAATAGGCTGTGGATGCTTCTGTATTCTTTATTTTTGTTAGATTTAATATACTTTTTAATGTGCTTAATGGTTTTAAAGCATTGAACTGTTCTATGTTCTTTTTGTTGTTGTGCTCCACCCTGAAATCCCATGATATAGGGAGAAATATACATATTCAAACAAACAAACAAACAAACAAACTTAACCCCAGCTCAATTCGGAATTCAAAATTCAAACATCTCTGTTAGAAACTCCAGTTCTACACCCAGCTCCATCCCAGTTCTCTCTCTCTCTCTCTCTCTCTCTCTCTTTCATACAAACCTTTTCATCCCCTATAACACTCATTCAGTCCAGTATATGCTTCCATTTATGAAATCCGGGGTGCCAATTGCACAATTTTCTTCTTTAATCAGAGGAAAATGAAATCATATACTTTCCAGAAGAGTCTAGTAAATGTCTGTGATCAGGTAGCTAGCTGTTCAGAGTTCCAATTTTTGCTGTTCTAGACATCTAGAATATACAAAACAAAACAGTTTGAAAAATACTGATTTATAACATACCTCTCTAGTTGACAGTAAGATAGGAGGTATCCTAGAGTTCAAGTTTATCTGATACACTGTACATAATTGTCCAGCAAATTCGATCAGGTGTTGCTTAAACCTAAGTATCAGTGGGCCTGATTGTGGTTCTGGAAAGCCAATTCTGAGACACAACCGGCCATGTTCTTCAAACTGAGGACTCAGTAGCTACCATGAAAAACTCCATGTGTCCAGCTCCTACTGTTTTGGAAATCTTCCTGGACAAATGAACAAGCTGTCAAAAATATTCGTAGTATTCGGGGGGGGGGGGCGTGCGTTCTGCTTCACCAACATCCATTTTCTCCTTCATCACTTGTCAGGGGGCAGCCTTCTGTTTGAAGGCCACATCCTTGATTTGAAAGACAGTCCAGCCCAAGTCTGTTTTAAAGTGAACGGACCATAAAATGAGAGCAGAAGCCTTGAAATTGCCCATCCACACACATTACTTGGGTAGCAATTCCAGGAGGCATGTGGAGCATCCAGGGCATTTTCTCCCATTGAGATGTGAGGATTTATATTTAAAATGTACCAAGCACTTTAAATTTGCATATCTTTTGTTTTTGCTTGATCTGCTTGCATATTCTAGCTGTGATTTTCTTTTTCTTTGTATTATAATTTGCATCAAAGCAGGGGATGTGTAAAGGTGGACACTGCCTGCCCGCCAGCCAGACATCGCCATTGCCATCCAGGTAAAAAGCTGGGGCAAAAGAGCCCTAGCCTTCAACATCCACTGGCAACAGATGGGCTTCCTATGAGGTCGGCTATGGAGAGAAAGGCCCTACTTCTCCACCAGACTTGCTTATCCAGCCAGCAGCTGGACAGCAGTGGTAGTAGCCAAGAAGTCTGTTGGCGGCCGCGGGGGAAGAGGGTTTTAAAGACACTGCTCCTGTTAACACCATGCTTCCCGGCCACTGCCTTCCAGCCACTGTCAGACAAGCAAGCCCTGCAGAAGGGACCCCCTACTGTGATTTAAAATGGTGCATATTAGGCACAACTTTAAAGCACAGTGGAGCTTACATTAAGTGAAGGGGTTAAGTGTGTAGCTCTGACCTAGGTTTTACTCTGAGTAGTGCCTCCCTGAAGAAAAGGCAGGCTGTGTAGCCTTGGGCAAACTACAATGTCCCAGAGCGCCCTCAGAAGTAGGGCAATGGTAAACTCTTTCTGATTAGTTCATTCCTAGAAAACTCAGAGAAGAGTCCCCATAAGTCAGAATTGACTTGGTAAGCAATTCTTATTATTATCAAACTGCTTTTGAGTTGTTTTGGAAAATATACTTTTTAAACAATGCAATAATAAATGTTTCCATTGTACTCGTGTCTGAACATTTATATTCTGAAACAGGATTGCCAGAATCTGAAACTGCCATATAATATTAGCAAACTGTCTCACAACAATTTGACAAAACTTTTGTACTTTTTCAGTACTATATTACAGCTCAACTAAGCAAAGGTCAAGTGAGCATTAATTTCCTGTCCTTATTGGGAATGATGCAGTAGCTGTGAGGGTTCATCAGTCTAAATGCCCATGACATTTCCATTTGAGCCCTGGCAATTTGAAGGCAAGAGTTGATTAAATTAAAGGCTTGCTTTTATTTAGACTAAAAAGCATTTAATCTGAAGAAAAGGGTCACTCAAAGCTGACCTAGACGCTACTTAGGGGATGTATTAATCAGATGCACATTATAATCATCTCCTCATTTTCCCAAACATCTGCCTCATGCATTTGCTATCTAAATAAATATATTGGAATACAACCAGTTTGGGAAATTAAAATAATACACACACACACACACACACACACACACACACACACACACACACACACACACACACACACGCACGCATGCACGCACGCGCACACACACATCTATTTATTTTACATTTCATAATTTAAAAATACTGTATTTTTTTAAAAAAATGAAATTATAAAAGCCCCTTTAACTCTCATACTTCACCAATAAAAACAAATTCTATCAGGCATTGCACATAGCTATATTTTGAGTCTGCTGCAACACTGCAGATCACGGAAACCTTTCTCTACAATAAAAATTCATGGTGGAATGTTGCAAAAAATAAAATACTCACATGGCAACCCACACATGATTTCTATGAGGTTAACTGTGTTCAAATTACTTGGTTGTTGGATTTAACCTCGATAAATTATAATAAAGTGTTTCAATAAATATGGTATTCTAAATGAGCCGCAAAGATTCTAAATGTTCTGAAGGTTCTGACTATGTTAATAGCAATGAGGTGACTTCAAGAGTATTATCAGCAGTAGATTTCAATGTTGGGGAATTTATTTCTAAAGTGTAATTAGCTACAGTTATCTTTGGAAGACCTGTTGGGTATTTCCTGTTTTCGTTACAGGTTTTAAACAGTAACTTTTGTGTAACTTGTTGTGGCTAAATGTGGCAAATTGACAAAGTGCAGCTAATTGACAAAGTGCACATCTCAGCTGCACCATAATTCATGTGATCATTGGATTGTTGTTATGTGTCATCAAGTAAAATCTGAATTACAGCAATCCTAATGTTGCTTTCAATGTGAATGAGACATTTAAAGATGGTTTTAGCAGTTCCCAAATGAGTTTCCAAGGCTGAGTGGGGATTTGAACCCAGGCCTCCTGAGTCTTAATCAAACTACACTTCACTGAGTATCATTCATTTGGTATGGTATGAAAATGCCACAACATGATGCTAACTCCCCCCTCCACCCAATTCTCAATCTGTTCAAGAACACTAAGAAATCTTTTGATAAATTGGAGAAAAAATCATTTTAAAATGGTTTTAAAATGTCCTATTCAGCTGCTAGGATTCTTTTTTTTTTTTTTTTTAGCCAAAGCAAAGTAAAACAGAACAAACCAGAATAATATACAATAATATGAACTGAAATGAAATAAATGCAGCTTGGCCCAATTCTGCCACTAATGTTTGGTGGCATATGCTCGTGAGACACAGCATGGCTTATGATAGCTGTGGTGAGGCTGGCCCACAGATATATGAAAATTGCCCATTTTTATTTGACATATGCTCGTCTTACTCTGGTGTGAGTGAAGACAGACAAAAGATCTACTGAGATAGACAAGGGATGAATTCTAAGTGGCTGGGTCATCCCATGCAGGGAGTAGGGTTAGCTCACATCCCAATGTTTTTTCCCCATCAATGTGCATGGCTGCCATTCATTCCTACAGGGAAAGGGAGAGTAATGAACTTGGGGATGGAACTGTAACAAATATAAAGACATCTTTCTCCTCCCTCAACACTGTTTGACCAAATCCTTGCTGACAGAATTCCAGTTGATGTATGCCACAAAAGGGGTATGTGAGGTGAGGTAGTGATTTGTGTTTATCCCAGAACAGGTTTGAAGTCTCTTCCTTCACCCACCAAACTCATTGTAATAGCAGGGCTTTTGCTCCTTTTAAAGTTGATGACATTTTAAAGGGCAGGGGTAAAAAAACCCCAAAATATACAGTTATATTCCATCATCAGACAATATCTTTAAAAAAATCCCAAAGAACTACAAAGTGAACCATCAGCAATGCAGAATGAAACAAAACAAAATATCTGCTGTCCAGCAACTTTTGAAGTTTAGGTTATTATCTTCTCTTTTCATATGTTGACTGAAGGCCAAAGGGAAATAAATATTTTAAGACTTTAATCACTCCCCGACACTTTAAACTGCCAATTAGCATATTAATCCAATAGCCCTGTGGTCTTTTTCCAAGCAGCTAAATATAAACGGCTAAATCAAAAATCTTTATGATGTACATGTGTGAAGAGATCAGTATGGCCTAAGGAGGAGAAAAGAGATACAGCTTAATATATTGGGCAATAAAATGACTCTTTAAAAGACTTAACTACACATCCACTTCAACATTTGGAATCTAAGCCAAATAACAATGGTCATATAGGATTTAACAATCATATTTCTGTCACCTCTTGTTTCCTCAAAGTGATCTTTATTGATTTCTCTATATATTCCTCATTAACTGTGCCTTGAATGTATTAAAACAGCTTATAAACTTGTAATAAAATCCAATAACGATTAGTTAATATGTCTTTTAAAAAGGCCTTCCATATGGTGGGTTTAGACAGATTACATATCTCTGAATCACTCAGAGCTAAAGTGTACAGAATAAATATACATCATACATAAGATCGCCTATCAGCATAGACAAATATATACCGTATTTTTCACACCATAAGACATACTTTTTTCCCACAAAACGGGGTGGTGGTGGAAAGTCTGTGCGTCTTATGGAGCGAAGAAAACAGATTATATTTTCCTGTTTGCTTCTAAAAAATTGGTGCGTCTTATGGAAAGGTGTGTCTTATGGAGCGAAAAATACGGTACGTAGGGCAGGGAAGATGTTCATTTAATTTATGTAAGCCACCCTGCGTAGACGTTGTCTAGAGGGGCGGGGTAAAAATTGAATAAATAAATAAAAAAAATTGATTTGTAGTTTCAAAAGGAAATATCAGTTTTTGGCTGCTCAAGACTGACCACTCAAAGATTAGACGTGTCAATGGGCACAAATTGGTTCAGCGGTTTGTGCCAGTTCATCCTTTGGACAAACAGATGTTCAGCAATTCCCAACTCCATCCTCTCTAGCGGGTGCTCACTGTGGAGCTGCCCTGACTCATCCAGATGCTGCCTCTTGAGTGGGCATTCACAGGAGGAGGTAGGCCTGGGAACTGCTGAAGACCTTTGCGTCTGAAGGATGAACTGGCATCTCTAAGTTAGAAGACTGCATCTCGCCACAGTTGAGCATGGCTTTCCATGCAGAGGGAGGAGATGCCTCACCATCTGCTGTGCAAATGGGTCACAATAAGAACCAAAAGCTAAGAAACTCAGAAAGACTGACAGAGTCCCAGATTCTTAGATACATGTCTAAAAAGCCACAAAAGAAGTCTGAAGTGTGCCCAATCAGCACTATTGCCTTCCCTTCTTAACCACCTTAGTTTTGACACAATTTACAATTATAAGCAAAAAGTTCCCTTAATTCTCAAATTTGGGTTAGAAAGGATTCTGGTAAAGCTTAACAATTCTATGACTTCTAGTTGGTTGAACAGTGATTGCTACTGTTATATTTGATTTTTATCAGTATTTAATTGAATGTGTGCTTTCAAATATTATATATGGCATCCTGGAATTGCTTATGAATGAGGGGCCATTGTTGATGATGTTGGTGGTAGTGATTGTTAAAGTCAATACCTTCCCTCCTGAACCTTATTTCCAGTTTGTTAAGAGGCATAGATGCAGACACCCTCTCCTCAACCACAGCTGAGGAAGGGACTGGAAAGGTCCTTCAGTTCTACTGAAAAGGTGGGTGAATTTTGCTAAGTTGTTCTGAAAGAGAAAAAATAGCAAAATACTGAAGTTGTAGTTATACATATTTATTTTCTTCAAGGTCCTATCAGGTTGTAGAAATCTGTTTGCAATATGTTTGGCTTAAATATTTTAGCAGCCATATATGTTTACTTGTTTCATTATTTGCTTTTTGAAATAAACTTCCAGTACCCTGATGTTTAACACAAGTGTGTTACATCCACCATTTGTGTTCCATGACGAGATTGTATTTAAGCTTTTACGGTGTCATTTCTTGGTAGGAAAGCAGTGTGCCATTTGGTGCTCAAAGGCAGCTATAACATCAAACCATCTGTACCACTCTCTTTCAAAAGGGACATTAATTTTTATTCTTCTTGGATCCTAAAGGAATAGATTTGCTAAACCTCAGCATGCTCACTAGTCAGATATAATTCAGCCAGCCAACTATGGCCAAAAATGTGTGCCAGCCGGAAGCTTTCTCTTCTAACAAGTATTTGTTTTTCCTTCCCCACCCCACCCCCACCCCTGAGACGCTACATGGCAAAGAAGTGTACTGAAGCAAGATAATTTTTAAATAACACTGGCTGTGATAGATCTTGACAACATTCATTGACCTAAAACGTCAGCATGCCAGAAAAAAAGGAGCAAAGGGGGTTGCCAGGGGAGTTGCAGAGAGGAACTGGGGAGGGGGAGAGAAAAGAAATAGGAATTGATTATCTTTTACCTGGCCAGAATCGGCACTGAGCGTTACTCTATTTGATGCACCTTTAAAACAAAAACAAATCAAGCAACTAGATTGGGGTTTTATGCTAAGTCAGATTCAGTTCCAGTTAAGAAAGAGCCAATCTTTCATTACTGCTTTCTCCCATGTGCAAATTGTGTGATATTTTAAAAATACATTTTAATTTTTTTAAAAAAATAAAACAAATTGAAGCAAAATTCTTATCTACTTCCAGTTCTAATCAGAGTGGGAAGTTGATGTTTAGCTGTGAGGGCAACAGGAGACGAGCTAAAATGACTGAATATTGTGCCAGTCCAAAAAATGGCTGTTCAAAGTGAACCAGATAACTGGGAGGGTAGTCTAGGATGACAATAAGCATGGAAAAGAAATTATTGGATTCACTTCTTTGCACATAAACATACATTTCCTAAATTTCTGCTAGCGAGACAGAACATACTGGATTAGAAATGTGTTCATTTACACAGTTTGCAATACTTTTGAGAGGTGGGATGCAACAAAACCCTGCACATATATCAAAATAGAAGCATCAGAAAAATGTGCACGCACACACACTTTTGTAAATGAAAGATTTACACAAGGTTACAAAGGGTACACATATAGTTTCAAAAGACATACCAGTATTTCAATGCAGCCTGATATGGAAATGGAATGCGGTAAAAACACTGGTAGGAAATTGAGGTCAATAAGCAAGAACTTAGTCCCATTGCGTTAAGTTTTCTAATTGCAAACTGTTGTTGCTGCTGCTCCTCCTGCTGCAGCTATTATTATTATTATTATTATTATTATTATTATTATTATTATTATTATTATTATTATTATTATTATTATTATTATTATTATTATTATTATTATTATTATTATTATTATTATTATTATACAATATTTCTTATTTCTCAGTATTTCTAGTGCTTGGGGGTGGACCCAAGGGTCAAGGCTTAAAATTGGGAGCCAAGTCCTAAAAATGTATGGATGAAATGAAAATCACTGATTATTTAATTCCAGGAAGCAAAGTAACAGCTGTAATGGTGTTATTTCAGAGATCTGCAGCTGAATAAAATATTTCATACAATTCTCTGGCATTGTTTCCAAAGCCCTAATGACTATGAGGACTGCTGAAATGTGTTTCATCCACAAATGAGTTGTGCCTGGTCTCTGTATTTTGTTAATTTTTCCATTTTTTTAATCTTCAACTTTGGCATAATTTCTTCATTCTATTACTGTTATGTCTGATGTATTATGCTCAGGGTGTTTGAATCTGAGATCTTAACTTGGCCATTTTCTGTCACTTTCTCTAACTGATGTTCCTATGGATTACTGGATGTCAGCAGATTGTATTTTTTGCATAATGACCAACGTATTAATTTTGCAACTCTGTTGTGTCTAGCTTTGTGGTTTGTCTGTGCAATCTTTCACATATGAGGTGTGGCACAGATTCATCTTTTTCGTGGGACAGTCAATATTTACTATTTACACTATTTCTTTGGATTTTAACTTTCATGGCATTAGTTTAGAGATGGGCGCAAACCACCAGTTTGTGCCCATATCTAGTCTGGGGTGCTTGTTCTTCTCATTATTCCGTAGCAAAGTACAAGTCTTTGGCTTCTTTCTAGATGGTCTGCAGTTTTACCCACGCTCAAGTTAATTATCATGTTTTCTATCAATATTTCTGAGATACTGTCTGTGCAGTAGTTTACTTTTTCACCTGTTCAACTTATCTTCAAATTGTTGTTTCATATATTCATTTTTTATTCCTGTTCTTATCAAGATATTTTTCATTTTACTGCTTTAAATATTTTTTTCTGCTTCTTTTGATATAATCAGGCTTTTTCTCCCTTCCTCCACTACCTTTTCCCTTCCTCCAATCCTCCACACTGAATGTAATCTGTCTCCATCACTGTTTAGATGTGTGATGCATGTTCATTAATTTCTGTGTTTTTTAATCCAGTTTTTCTAATTCACTTTGGCTCTAATCTATTATTACAACTGGGTATCTAATTACTGGAACTGCCCATCTGTTTACAGCTTTAATTGTATTTCCACCATTTGATTTCATTTGATTTTTAATGCATTCTCTTTGTGTCAGATCTTCCACTTTTGTAAAAACAATAATAAAACTTATGCATATAAAACTATATCATCATCATCATTGGTATCTTGTGAGCTCCTGCCCCACAACCTGAGGTGTTCTAGCCAAACATCTGAAGTGCTTGGAGAATCAGTCGAGCAGCTTCAGCTACTTCTACATCTTTCAGGATGCAGCTCAGCCCATTTTATTGGAGGGAAGATTTCTGTCAACAGTCACAACAATGTAGGAAATGTACCAAATGCTACTGTGCTTCTTAAACAATATGTGTCAGTAATCATAGTACATTGTGACTTCAAAGATTAAGCTAGTGGGTTGTCTAAATCCATTTTCCTCTCTTTTTGAGATCCCTCGAGTTTATCCTTCAACAGCTGTTTGATTATCAACATTTAAGCTAAATAACAAGCAACTACTCACAAATATAGCATTTACTGTAAAACCATCACATACATCTTGCACAAGGGCACTCTAACAATGTAAATCCATAGAGCATGCTGGGGAAACAACATCATTAGAGCTTCCCAAAGGCTTCCCTAGAGCTTGTAACGGATTGAATAACCCAGACAGCACTTTTTGGGGGCTGGGTGAGTGGGTATTGTTAAATGGACATGATTCTATTAATTATGTTTTTCCTTCTGTTTGAATAAGAAAAGAAAATAACATGTTTTAAAAAGAGAAATAAAATTCCATTGGGGGATGGGATGAGATGAAATGGATAACACAAAATCTGGTTTCTCATTCCTGGAACAAACAGCATTAGCAATCATTAATGACCAGCTCCAGGTAATGTGTTACTTCATAAGATATTTACTCAAAGTTCTGCTTCCATACATATTCAAAGATTCTGTATAGTCCTCCTCTACTGATTTAAAGATCAAAATGGAGAGTACAATAAAATGATTTCAAGTTTGCCCGATTTAATATAAGCTTTTCTAATGAATCATCCAGTTTTGTGTGTGTTCCTGATGGCGGTATTTCAGAAGGTTGCATCTTGGTGTTTTATACACCATCAATAACTCGTTTTAAGTGGAACTTGAAACATTAATTTTTGAAAAGCAACTTGTATTGCTCATTACTCTAGGCAGTGAGCTGAGCATTATTGTTATCATTACTCTGTTTACAGAGGTAATTCATTTGCAATGGGTATCCTTGGACAGAATCCTGTTAATTCCTTCCTCTCATGCAACCAACAATCTGTTACATCAACAATTGGATACTTCTAAGCTTGCAAAAGGAGGTATGCAGTAACATTTTCATGTGCAAACATAGAGATTATCCATTCATAGAATGGACCATTGCATGAGCAAAAGGAACTGGATTCTGTCCCTTAACTTGTTATTGTGCTGTTCCTAGCAGGTTAGGAAAACCCTAGGGAAATGCTCTCCAGTTCCCTCTAGTAGCCAATTCTGATATTGCATCTTAACAGAAAAACACACTAGATGGACCGGGTGGGGGGAAAGACAATAATAATATTATAATAATCTTAGAACTGCATGCTTCACTCACCACTTAGGATTTATTAGAGAATGGCAATAGCTTAAAAATGCCCGTCTTTAAGGTTAATTCCTAAATGTACCTGGAAAATATGACTTTGAAACTACTTGTTGTATTTCATTTGAAATGTGGCTTAGTTACATCATTCTATTCAATAAATAACTAGTGGACAATAACTATGCTACTTCAGAGATCTCGGTTACAGTTAGTAGTTTTGAGAATTCCTGCCCACTAGGAAAAGCTTCTTACATTTGTTAGATCAGCAGCTTCTCTATGTGACTCGTGGAATTGTCACTCAATACAAAAGAATGTGGACCATCAGTCCCATCTTCAGCACCTTATAGTTTAGAAAACTGAATGCATTTGGCTTTCATCTCTCAGAATCTTTGAGCCCATATAGTCATTGTCCATGCATTCAAGAAGATTCAGGAAACTGTAATTCAAAAATAAATATTTCAAGCTCTAGCATCAGCAAGCATTAGCCACCAACTTCTGATGCATACTTTGATCTCTCTCATTCTGGGGCCAGGGAGTACTGGTGGGAGCAATAGCCAGCTGAGAAACTTCTCCTGTCAGTTGCACACAATGTGCCAGAGCAACACTCCATAAGAAACTATGCACAATTGTTACCATGTCTTCCTTACAGGTATCCAATGCAGGTTGTATTGCTGTTGTTTCTCCTTGCTGCTGTCTCTTAAGCTATCATGGCAGTAAAAATTAAATAACCAACTGCTTGTTGCTCTTTCATGGTATCCAAGATGGGTTTCCTGAGGCAGCTACTATATGGCTAATGATAAGGCCAATCACCACACCTGATACTAGCCCTTAGAAGGATTTCCCCATATACATTTTCAGTCTACACAAGGCAACATCCACGTTTTGAGGATGTAACCTTTGCTCCAGATGAACAGAAGAGCATGGTTATCCATTTCCAGTTTGTATCCTTCCAGACAGACTATTTTCTAATTGCTTTCAGGGTACAAATCAGAAAATGGTCTTTCCCCGCCTACAGCAAGCTTTTATTTAAAGGGAATAGTTGTTCTGCTATGCTCTGACATCAGACCCACATAAAACCACCAGATTCAGAACTGTATACCCAGATACCACCCAGGAATGAAAATTTCTGATTTCTAGAGCTGACAGCTAGAAATATCAGTAACACAACAAACTGTGAACATTATTGATCTCCTCACTCAGGAATGGACAGAAGAACACTTGCTGCTCCTCAGCAGAGTACAGCTTATATGGTTGCTATGTGCCATCAAGTCATTTGCAACTTATCGTGGCCCTATGAATTAATGGCCTCCAAGTGGTCTTATTAACACCCCTGCTCTTTTCTTGCAAACTTCCTCTATTGAGTCAAACCATCTAATGTTAAGTATTCCTTTGACTTTTCTTAGCAATGTTACCTTTTCCCAGAGAATCATGTCTTGTTATGTTACATCCGGAGTACGATATCCACAGTTTGATCATTTTAGCTTCCAGTGACAGTGCAAGCTTGATTTGCTGTAGAACCCACCTGTTTGTTTTTCTAGTGGTTCATGGTATAGGCAAGGACAACCTGAAAACAATTATTTTAGTAAGGAATTGGATGATGTCTGGCCATCCCAATACCAACTCCTGTCAGCACCCAACAGCATCAGAGTTACTGGGTGCTGCATGCCAGCAATATCTGGAGGGCCGTATGTTCTCCACCCATAATTTTAGCAAGCTTAGAAAAGTTATTGTTGTTGCTGTTCCTAACATTCATTCTGGTTGGGGGATTCTGAGAGGCATGACCAGAAAAGATAAACATAACAATTTTGACTTCAGGCAAAGTTTGTATACAGACAATGTTTCCTTCTGAAATCCCCCAAATCTCTAGCAAGCCAACAAATTCCTGGCAAAGACCTTGCATCCCTGCCAAATCCTTGGCAATCCTGATTTGCCACTTATTTTATGAACTTTCGTGTCCCATACTCAGTACAGCAGACTCTGCAGCATGTAGCATTTTCCTTCTGACTGGCAGGGCAACTATTTCCAAAGCCAAAACAGAGGTGCCTGAGAGGAAGTGTCCATGTTCTCAACCATGTTAAAGGAGATGCTTTCGGGGAGCCAAGAGCACCCATGGGATAAGTGCAGAGGTTATAAACCACAAACCTCATTCATCATTTCCTGACAACAGCTCAGATAAAGTTTGTAGTAGCTCCTGTAAATGCTGCTCTATGAAGTGTAAAGATAGCCACAGGGATACAATATTTCAAAGGCTACGATGTCCTTTAGATCTGGGTTTAAGTATGTTGAGTTGTCAAATATATTTTTTCCTTAGTTTTATCTTTAGTCAGATCGGTATTTCCAAATGCATATATATACTTGGCCACTTACAGTAAGTGAGTGATGACAACACCCTAAAACATGTACATGGTACCATAAATGCAATGGACCATAAATGTATACAGCCTCCCATCATGCTATTTACTTTCAATCAAAGAGAGTTGAACTTCCTTTAAGTACAAAACACGATAACGTAATCCCTTCCTACCATCAGAAAATCACTACTGGTTTTACTAAATACTTACATGGGGCTGCAACTCTAAAATCTATGCAAATTATAACAAAACCTAAACCTTAGATTTGAACACCGCAACAAATAAAGGGAAATGCAAAGCTGAAAAGTAATTCAACCTGCTACAAAGTAAATGCAGACAAAAATACAATATTCATACTCACATGCACCATTAAACCCAAAGCCAGAAGCGTTTATCCGATGTTAATCTCCTGTTATTTCATCATACAATTGCTTCCTGGCCTTGCTCCCAATGTTGCTGAGAATTCACCACAAAGTATTCTTAGGTAAAACTTGCCATAATTTTTCTAGTTAAACATTATAATACAGCTCTAAAATGTGAAAAGTTTCATTTCCCTGATATATCGTAACACGGGCTTTAATTTTTACATGAAAATGTACTGAAACATCATCTCTTCTTGCAGACTCATAAGCCTCTGGGATGGGCACAGTAATTTTGGATAATAAGAGAAGATGGGATACACAAACAGATTTATGTATATACATATGCATGCTCCAGAATGTCTGTCAGAAATTTTGTAATGTTGCCAACCTCCCCGCCATGGAAAAGAAAGCCAACATTCACAGAGGCATTTTATGAATGCCCCTAAACTGCTTAATGCAAGAGTGCAATTATTAGAGTCATACCATAGAGGAGTGTGATGAGATGACCACAATTCAACTGCTCATTTCCTTCAGGAGTGTTACACATGATTATAACTAGAAATGGGGACAAATCACAAAAATGGCAATTCATTTTGATTTGTGCTTCATCAAGGTTAATGACTCAATGAATATGAATATATTAATATTCTTTGACGAATTGATGAATTGATTGTCATTTGTATTTGTTTAAATGGCTATAAAACTGGCCCCTAAGCACCTAGATACACCAAATTCACAGGGATGATTCCTCGGTCGGGTTTCAACAACTCCTGAAAGGTTGGTGAACATTGGATAATGGACCCCTGAGCTATATAGTCACAAAGAGGACACAACCAGGAAGCTCCCTTCAGGCACTCAGAGAATCCATAATCACAACAGAGCTTCCTATGTCTTTTCCCAACATTCCTGCCAACTTTGGCGAAGATTGGATATTGGAAATCCAAGTTATTCACCCACAAATTGGGTCCACCCAGGAGAGTTTACCACACGGCACAGAAGCCCATGGTACTGAGGGAGTTATTTTTTGCCCAAGCAGGTCTTTGGCACTGAGAGGCATGTATGAGGCATTGAGTTTGTCTTCAGCAACATTACAAAAAACAAAAACAAAAACAAAACAACCCATCATTCTGCCTACCGGCCACCAATCACCTGATCGAAGGCCGATAGGCAGCCACCCTCCTACAGCCTACCCACCCACCCCCTTCCTTTTCCTACCTTAGCCCCCACCCCCACTGACACCCCCTTACCTTAATTGCTGCTGCCGAGGTCTCCTTCTGGCCTCCCAGCCGTGCATGTAAAAAGGGAGACTGACTGCCCTTTGCAAAGGCCATCTTTGCAAAGGGCAGCCAGTCTCCCATTTTATATGCATAACTGGGAGACCAGAAGGAGACCTCAGCAGCAGCAATTAAGGTAAGGGGGTGTCAGTGGGGGTGGGGTGGGAGCTAAGGTAGGAAAAGGAAGGGGGTGGGTGGGTAGGCTGTTGGGGTGACTGGCTGTGGGAGGGGGATGGCTACCTATCTGCCACCAATCAGCTGATCAGCATCCAGTAAGCAGAATTGTGTTGTTTTTTAATAGGAAGGGGGTGTCAGTGGGGTGGGGGAGGACTAACATAGGGAGAGGAAGGAGGTGGGAGGGTAGGCTGTGGGATTGGATGGCTGTGGGGGGGGGTAGCTGCCTATCCACTGCCAATCAGTTCATTGGTGGCCAGTAGGCACAATGTTTTTTGTTTTTATTTTTTAATACAGTGGTGTCTTGCAAGACAAATGGCTCTCAGGACAAAAAACTCTTAAGACAAATGGTTTTGGCAATGGGGTTGATGACTCTGAAGACAAATGTTCCTATGGTGGTGCTTCGCAAGAATGTTTTCCGTTTTTTGTTCCTGCCTCATGTTTGCTGATTTTTAAATGTTTTTCTATGATGTTTAAAAAAGTTAAAGTTCTTTGATTAAATTTTTTAAAATCATCTGCACAATATATATGGCTTTAAAGAGCACTTAAACCTTTTGTAAACCAAAATTTGACTTTGTTCTGACTTTTTTTGTCCATAGGAACACATTAATTAGATTTCAGTGCATTCCTATGGGAAAACGTGTTTCGCAAGACAAATTTTTCGCAACACATCATTAACTGCGGAACAAATTAAATTCATCTTGTGAGGCACCACTGTATGAAGGATGAATAAAAATTTGTAAATATTCATCCCTTTGTATTCGTGGGGGTCTCTGGAACCCACAAATGTTAAGGGATGAATATTTAACGAATCAGCTATTTTCATCACAAAAGCAGATCCGCTTTTATATTTGTCCCCATCTCTAATTATATTCTACAGTTAAAGACATTTTCTACACATTGGCTAGAAACTAAGTTGCAACTAGCTTACTGAATCAGTGAGGATTTGGTGAGTCTTCATCAATATAAGTTCCCCTAATTCAATGGACCTGCTCTAGTGTTGGCTTACTATTGGATTTCAGCCACTGGCTGAAATCTTATTATACAGTGTAGTGTTAAGTTGTCCCTGCAAAACTTCACCAGGAGTTACACCTAGGTAGTACACCAATTTAATTATGTAATGAACTGTGCACTGAACAGCGCAATGCATTGGCCAAGGCACCACATAATTTGGCCATGGAACTGCTTCCTTGAAAAGGCTTTGCACAACTTCAGATTACACAGGTGTAACAATGTAACCAGTTGGAGCCATTATGTTAGTGAAACAGACAGACAGACATGTCAACAAAAGCAACTGAGGTAAAAAGTGTGCTGCTTATATACTACCCCATAGGACTGAAAACACTCTCTGGGAAGTTTACAAGTTAATTATGCAGGGTACACATTGCCCCCCTCCCCAGCAAGCTGGGTACTCATTTTACTGACCTTGGAAGGATAGAAGGCTGAGTCAACCTTTAGCCGGCTACCTGGGATTGAACCCCTGGTCACAAGCAGAGGTTTGGCTACAATACAGCAGTTTAACCACTGCGCTACAAGGCTCCTCGTGTATATTCCTGTGACTATTCCTGTTTTTATGATTCCTGTATTATTCCTGTAGTATGACAGAAATTAAAACTGTGTACTGGTTCTGTGCAGTCATCCTATTCTACAGCAAGAAAAAGATAAAAATAATACCTATTTTTATGTTCTAAGCATGAAACACAAGCAAAGCCTGGTATCTGTAGGGATGGTAAATGGGTGGTTTTGTTTTCTTCCAAACTCCCATGTTTTCAAAACTGATGTTATTTTCTTCATGAACTGGAATATGTTCAAAAATGTTATCTATCTATCTATCTATCTATCTATCTATCTATCTATCTATCTATCTATCTATCTATCTATCTATCTATCTATCTATCTATCTATCTATCTATCTATCTATCTATCTATCTATCTATCTATCTATCTATCTATCTATCGTGTTTCCCCGATAATAAGACCTATCCCGAAAATAAGCCCTCCTCTTACTGTGTAACATTCCTCTAAAATAAGTCCTCCCCCGAAAATAAGCCCTATTGAGATTGATTTTCGTGCCACGCCGTCCCATTACCTGGCAGCGAAAGGAGGGCAGGCGGGCGAGGGCAGGCTTGGCGGCGGTGGGCGCGGGCTCGGCAAGAAAGGCGCACCTGGGTGAGAGAAAGCACGGACTGGCCGGGCCAGCCTTCCAGCTCCCGGGAGCAGCAGCAGCAGCAACAGCAGGAGCCGGCCAGCTCCGCAAGAGGAATTGACGGCTTCCCATAGCGAGCAGGGGCGGCAGGAGATTCCCACCTCACCCTTCAGGCGGCTTCCGAAGGACCAACAAGGGCGAGATGAGTGCTGTCAATGTTCAGTAAAATAAGCCGTCCCCTGAAAATAAGCCCTCTGGTGTTTTTCTTTCCCCCCAAAAAAATATAATAAGACAGTGTCTTATTATCAGGAAACACGGTATCTATCTATCTATCTATCTATCTATCTATCTATCTATCTATCTATCTATCTATCTATCTATCTATCTATCTATCTATCTATCTATCTATCTATCTATCTACCTATCTATCTATCTATCCATCAAATGAACTGATATGAGATCCTCTCCCTATCTACACTGGCTAAATTTAATAGGTAAAATTATTTTCAGCATGGAGAGGACAATCCTGTCCTCTCATAACTGTATTAAAAACCAAGGGCCTCCAGGAAAAAGAGGAATTCAAGCATGGACTTCTCAGAGCTGTGCAAATTCTGGCCCTGGGTTCTGATTTCTCCCAGACTGGATTTGTTTTTTTAAGCCACAAATTCATTCCATCTCACGTATGAAGAAATTTGTGAATTTGTTAAGATTCTTTAGTATGTCAAATACAACTGAAACCAAGTGCTTATCCATCTCTGAACACCAGACAGCGCTCGGTGAGCACTGCTACAAAGTCGTCTAAGGAAATATGAATTTTGGGGGGTTGAGGAGAAATTTGATTTGTATTTTGATGTAGACCTATTTAATTTACACTTCCTTAAACAGCAGCAGCTTGTGGACCTCACCCCAAAATTTCACATATTCCTCCACCCACTTGATTTAAGTACTATGCTACTATATGAAATTAACAAGTTATCCTTCAATATTCACACTACTTGGAATTTCACTGTGTAGCTATTTATTATTTTTAAAAAAGTGTCAGAAATGTGTAAATTAAGGGAAAGCACAGATATACACACAGAGGAATTATATCAGAAAGATTTGGATATCCTGGACAACCCAGACAATGTAGTTGCTGACCTTGAGCCAGACATCCTGGAGAGCGAAGTCAAGTGGGCCTTAGAAAGCCTGGCTAACAACAAGGCCAGTGGAGGTGATGGCATTCCAGTTGAACTATTTAAAATCTTGAAAGATGATGCTGTTAAGGTGCTACATTCAATATGCCAGCAAGTTTGGAAAACTCAACAGTGGCCAGAGGATTGGAAAAGATCAGTCTACATCCCAATCCCAAAGAAAGGCAGTGCCAAAGAATGCTCCAACTACCGTACAATTGCACTCATTTCGCACGCTAGCAAGGTTATGCTCAAAATCCTGCAAGGTAGGCTTCAGCAGTATGTGGACCGAGAACTCCCAGAAGTACAAGCTGGATTCCGAAGAGGCAGAGGAACTCAAGACCAAATTGCTAACTTGTGCTGGATTATGGAGAAAGCCAGAGAGTTCCAGAAAAATATCTACTTCTGCTTCATTGACTATGCGAAAGCCTTTGACTGTGTGGACCACAGCAAACTATGGCAAGTTCTTAAAGAAATGGGAGTGCCTGACCACTTTATCTGTCTCCTGAGAAACCTATATGTGGGACAGGAAGCAACAGTTAGAACTGGTCATGGAACAACTGAGTGGTTCAAAATTGGGAAAGGAGTACGGCAAGGCTGTATATTGTCCCCCAGCTTATTTAACTTATATGCAGAATATATCATGCGGAAGGCTGGACTGGAAGAAACCCAAGCCGGAATTAAGATTGCCGGAAGAAATATCAACAACCTCCGATATGCAGATGATACCACTCTGATGGCAGAAAGTGAGGAGGAATTAAAGAACCTTGTAATGAGAGTGAAAGAGGAGAGTGCAAAAAACGGTCTGAAACTCAACATCAAAAAAACTAAGATCATGGCCACTGGTCCCATCACCTCCTGGGAAATAGAAGGGGAAGATATGGAGGCAGTGTCAAATTTTATCTTCCTGGGCTCCATGATTACTTCAGATGGAGACAGCAGCCCTGAAATTAAAAGGCGCCTTCTTCTTGGGAGGAAAGCGATGACAAATCTTGACAGCATCTTGAAAAGCAGAGACATCACCTTGCCAACAAAAGTCCGAATAGTCAAAGCTATGGTTTTTCCTGTCGTGATGTATGGAAGTGAGAGCTGGACCATAAAGAAAGCAGACCGCCAAAGAATTGATGCCTTTGAATTGTGGTGCTGGAGGAGGCTCTTGAGAGTCCCCTGGACTGCAAGGAGAACAAACCTATCAGTTCTAAAGGAAATCAACCCTGAATGCTCACTTGAAGGACAGATCCTGAAGCTGAGGCTCCAATACTTTGGCCATCTCATGAGAAGAAAAGAGTCCTTGGAAAAAACCTTGATGTTAGGAAGGTGTGATGGCAAGAGGAGAAGGGGACGACCAAGGATGAGATGGCTGGACAGTGTCTGCGAAGCAACCAACATGAACCTGACACAACTCCGGGAGGCAGTAGAAGACAGGAGGGCCTGGCGTGCTCTGGTCCATGGGGTCACGAAGAGTCGGACACAACTAAACGACTAAACACACAAAACACACAGATATAATTGCATATAGAAATAATTTTCCTTACAAAATGTGTCTGTTAAGAGAAATGTGGAAGGAAAGGCATAGAAATTATTTTGGAGACCTTCTGTTTTTAAAGAATCCAAACTGATGAGAGAATGGATGCTCTCCTATTCTGAAAACAACTCTCCATATATGGTGAAGTACCAGAAATTGTGAAGAATGGGTAGGATTATCTAAACTACAGGTAATAGAAAAACTAAATTCAGTGTTATCAAGATAGAAGAAGATGTAGGGATGCTGTCTTTAGTGTTGTTTCCCGCAATAGCTACACCTGGGCTGAGAAACATACAATGTATGAACTTCCAGAGTTGCCTCAAAATGTGTCAGGTCACTGTTCCATCTGCCATTGTACCAATATATTCTTTACACTGTCTGGGCCTTAGTTCCTCAGAAGCTTGAGGTCAGGAAGCTGTTCCAGCCCTGTATAACCCACTGCCTCAGATTTCTCAATTAAATAATTCAAATACAAAATATCTAATATTCCATGTCCCCTTATGATGTCAGTCAAGTAAGCTCAACAAGAATGATTTTTGTCAAATAAATTGTTTAATCTTTTAATATATGAAAAAAAAATAAAAAAGGAACCATATCTTTATGAAAGAGTCCAATTTTGAAGCTCCCTGAAGAAGTATGTCATGGCAGATAAGTAGGTACAAACAACATGTGGATTTTCCAAAGATGGCAATGCCTGGACCAACCACATTTTGCACTACAAATTATGGAATAACTGAGGGAGAACCTACAACAATACTAACACTTGGAGGGTATGTAAATGACAAACTCTATGTGTATATGCATACGTAAATATTTTATACATGTAAGTGAACTACTATTTCTCACTAGGGAACAAGAATGGAAAACGAAATGGAAATAATCGCATTGTATCACATTTTTGAAAGGAAGTTATACAAACAAGGTCAGAAGTTCTCACATCAGGATGCAGGTGTATGCAAAAAGAACATGATAGGAAAGGTTAATGTGAGAAGAGAGCTGTGTGCTTGTTTCTGCGAAGGGTGTTTAATTCCTTTTATATGCTGCTCTGCACATCCCTAGGCTGCTTAACACTACCAATGTGAGCAGAGTTAAAAGTGTGATTTCTCAAAAGAAGATACTGAGCACTAACATGTAGCCACCAAACTATGGCGCACAATAGTTCCACAGACATGAGTTTCATGGCGCTCCTTTGAATTGCTCAGCTCCCTATTGGATTATTAGTCCTACAATCACAACAACAAATTTAACAACTATAACATCTACACCATGCGTAAGCAAATTGCACCTTGTCCCCCTGGGAATCCTCAGCCATCTTCAGCCCCATTGTTTAAAAAAATGGTTCAAAAATCCATTTGTGCCCTTTAGAAGGTATGGGAGGCAATTTTGCCTTGGGGGAGGTGATCCAGTGCTCCTCGGCCCTCATACACCCCGATTTTGTTGCTGTTGTTAAACTGTCCATTATAGAACATAAGTTGGCGTTTTCCAAGTTTAAAAAAGCAAAGCCTTTTCCAAGGAAGCAGGATCCTTTCCCAGTGGGTCCAGCATGGATGCAGACATAGCCCTGCAGAGTCTAGTGGTGGGCATCCATGGCCTTCAGATCCTTGGAAGCTGCCCACTCACTATCTCGAGTATTTCTAGTTGGAGAGATGGGCACTGAAACAGAACCATGGTGTACAAGCTGGAATAAGCTGGAATATATTGGATATTCTCTCAGTGAATTTTGAGAAAGTGCAAGAGAGAGCTTTTCTCTGCTGCAGTAAATATTTCATCTATATAACATAATGCTTCTCATTGTTTCTGAAAGCAAAAGAAAACTCTGATACTGTTGTCCTTGGGAAGGAACACTACTCCAATCCAAACTGGCTTTTCCATTTAAAAAAATCATCTTATAACTATAACTGCATTTTTCCTAGCTCCATGACAATCATGGAAACACCATTTAATGAAGTTTTATAGACTTGACATCTAAACTGAAATATTTCTTTAAAAAAAAAACTAAAAAGGATTGATCACACATGTGTTGCCACAATTAAAATTCTCCAAGAATAAATTTCAAAATAGGAAAAAATTAGCAGCAGCAGTGTAGCAACAGTGTTAAAGACTTTTTGTTGTTCTTTCTTTACAAGAAAACAAAAACTTAACACAAGCACCCTATTCAGAGAACCACTATCCCAAAATGCTCTAGGAAGATATGGTCCTGCACTCCATCTACCTCTCCCCCCCCCCGAAACATGGATTCAGTATAACAAGCTGAAAAGCTCCTCATGGCCACTAATGGCTCTATTTTCTTTTAGAATACATTGGAGTGGATGCCATTGTAAACGTTTGGACAGGTGAGGTAAGTTGGGAGGAGTAAACTGCCTGCCAAATCTATTTCTTCATGGAAATTGCCCCCCCAGTCCCCTTCCCCCTCTAAATATAAAGCAGTGCTGATTAAATTTGATGTATGGCATAAGGCAACTTTCTGATGTATGCCATTAAAAATGAAGGAAGCAATGATATAATAAATAAATATAATACTATAATCTGAACAGCTGTGGCAGTAAAACACAAAAGATAGCCTCATTAAAGGATCTTGAGGACCCAAATTAATTTTTAACACCTATCGAAAATGTCAGTTGGAAGGATTTTGGTGGAATGTCATGTCAGTTAAACCAGATCTTGGAAAGTTATTTTAAAAATAGTTGCAGTTACAATTCCAGAGCTCAAAAAGTACACAATTAAAATATTTTGCTCTGTGACTCTCAGCAAATTCAGTTCCACAACAGCCTGATATTATACCCTCAGCTGAAATACCTGCAGTAATAATAATAATCTGCAGTCAAGTCAATTCTGACTTATTGTTACCCCTTCCAGGGCTTTCTAGGTAGAGAATACTCAGAAGTAGTTTACCATTCCCTTCTTCTGGGGACACTTGGGGAATTTACAAGTTACCCAAGGCCATACAGGCTGGCTTTACTCATAGGAGGTACAGCCAAAGTACAAAACAAAACAAAAGAACCCCCCCCACACACACACACACAATAAAAAGTTAGCACACCTACTTTAGTTCACTATTTTCCCTATTGGCAATTTGTTGATTCATGACAAATACAAGAAATCCCACGGTTTCAGAACTACTCATAGATATGAGGGAAAAGTGCTGAATTAAAGCGGGGGGGGGGGATTTAGCTGCAATAAATATCTGAACTTGTTTTAAAAGCAGACAAAATAAGGCAAATTTCTACGCATTTGACTAAGTGAGTTCTATCTTGTTAAAAATTAACAAAATATAACAATTATGTTTTATATCTCTTGCAAAACACCTGTTTGGTAAGATTTCACCTTACTGCCACTCACTTTATTTTAACATTAGATGAAGACTGGTTCCTCCAAGATGGAATTTGTATTTTGTAAAAAAAAAACCCTCAGGAAATGAATTTGTCTTTCAAAAGTTGAGAATTCTGCACACTTTTTAACAAATGCTTAGAGAGTGAAAGTTATAAACGACATTTGCCATGAACAAGTTAAGTATTTAAACAGAACAAAACAAAAGAGGATTTTAGATCTACATGAACTCCTGACACCATAATCCCCTTGCCCATTTATCATTAGCTTTTACAAGAAATTATTTTATCCAACAGACCAAAATTGCTCTCATGGGCAAAATCATTTGAATTGAAGGAAAAGATTTTTTTCCCTTGCCTTTTTTTTCTGGCATGGTATTTGATCTCCTGCCCTCTGGTCAATGTTAAAGTGAATATTTTCTCCTTTACTTCTCCTGATAACAAGATTAATTCCAAAGGTTTTAAATGATTTTTACTTGGCAATAACACAGAATTTTCAATAATGATTTTCTTGAAATAACAAGAAGGAAAATAATGCAGGGTTGGTATATGTGATTGGAAATGGATGGTTTTTCCTTCTAACCATTAGGAACATAAGTTTATATTCATTTTGTACGTGGATATTTGGGCTAGAAGTGGAGAGACTTTCTCTGTTCTCATCCTCCACTCTCCATCCTATTTAGGACTAATCAAAACATCCATTAAGGTCAGAATGTTTTCGTGCTTGAGGGTGGACTATTTGAACTGTTTTGTAGTTATATTTTGTTTATTTTCCCCTCTTTTGCCGTGAGCTTGATTTGAGGAGAATATATTTTTGTTAGATCTCCTAATGTGAACTCTACCATGAATTGTCTTGTGCAGGTATAATGTTGGTATTTGGCATGGTTAACTGATCTATTGGTGTGTCACATCCATATTTAAACTCTTGATTGATTAACACAATAACAAGTCTCTTGTATGAAGAATATTTACTTAATCCCTCATCCCCATTTATTTAGGCTGTCTCACCATGCTGGGATTTCTCCTCAAAGAATGTTCAAACCCTGATGAGATTCCTCATCACCAGTGACAGAATCAGTTAATGAGTATCTTTCTGTCAAGATTTTTGCAATTTGTAAAAAAACTAACACCTTTCCCCTTTGTGAAGTGGAGCACTAGCATGCACAGTATTTTAAAAACATTGAAGCAGATGCTTGAAGTTCTTTCTTTTGGGGCAACTGTTTTTTATGTAATAGTTCAAAGATCTTGGCATTAGACAGTGGTCAATGATGTATCAGTCAGCGGCTTTTTTGTATACTAGATCTGCCTTCATGTTATGAACTGGTGAAAGCAAAAACAGGGTAGGGCAGGGTATAGATACCTCCCCTTAATTGATTTGCCTCCCCCATGGAAATCAATGAATCGGCAACAGACATGATTATCTCCTCAGTTCTGCTGGTTAAATGACAGAACAGGCCCATTTAATAAATAGAACTTACAGTGGTGTTGACTCATCACATCTCAACTGATTCAGTGGGCCTGTTTTAGCTGCAGGTTACTATGCTAACCAACAGGATTTCAGCCTTTGGCTTTTATATAAGTTTGATCTTCCTTCCTGCTAGAAACTGTTAGAAACAAAAAGGGACAGATAACCTTCAGATATCAGCAGAAACAGTCTTAATCAGGGCACCTTGGGAAGGAAACCTAGACCATAGAGGCATCACGTAAACATCATTAACACAGGAATGATTTAATGGGGAGACCTAAACTAAAAGAGCAACCAACATTAACCTCTAGCAGTAAGGGAGAAGGCCCTCACTGTTCTGATTTAGAGGTGAGGAGAAGGATGGAAAAGTTCTCAATTTTTGTGAACTCTGCTTTCAATACAGGGTGCATCTTAGATACATGTGGTTATGCTCTTATTAGTATGAATGAATATTGTTAGGAATATGAACATGTTTATTGGCTAAAAACAAAGAAATTGATTTCATGTGCATGGTCCTCATGAGTTGCTCACAGGATAATATATCAAAAAGATTTGCAAACGGAAGAGCAAAGTAAGGTTATAGGACAGGCTTACTGAAAACAAAGACGTAAACAGCTTATCCACTGCCACTATGCTTTCAGCTCCATGTAAGAAAGCAACAGTTATTACATTTCCCCCATGTTGTAGTGTGTGTGTGTGTGTGTGTGTGTGTGAGAGAGAGAGAGAGAGAGAGAGAGAGAGAGAGAGAGAGAGATCAACCTCCTTCTGCTGTAAGGAGCACCTTTTTGATGTTCTCTCATTTACCAGGTAAGGATAAGTGAATTCAGGATTCACACCTCTCTTTGTACCACAGGCCAATAGCTTCTAAGATTTTGACATGATTTTTAAAAAACCCAAAAACGTTAGGGTAACAGTTTTAGTCGATTTTGAATAATGAGAAAATAAAGAGGTACTTGCAGATATTTTAACTAAAATAGTATCTAGAATATTAAAAGTGCACTGTCATTAAACACTGAATAACAATATGGTACCCTTCCAACTGCCATGAATCCCAGACTTTAAAAAAACGGGATCTGAAACCTGGTGAGGAACTTTCAACTTTCCTGCTAAAGAGCTTTCATACATCATCCAAGACAACAGCAGAGAAATTGAATTCCCTAACCAGAACTAAACGCCCTAGAGTTCCTTAGGGTGGAGTCATGATAGTTAGAAGCATAAAACGGATGTAACAATATAAAGTAAAGCAAAAAAATTATAGAGAGCCTATTTTTTATTTCCTTTCTATATATATATACTTGCATGTGTGCATACATGTGCATGTCTGTGTTAGTGTAAACACAATACTGATTTCTTGGCTGCTAAGGGCGATTCTTCCCTCTACACCAAATGTTGTCTCTGTTTTCCCTGTGGATCAGAAAAACCTGAACAATTTATACCTCTATTTTTGGATTCATATTGCACAACAGCATGTGGCTTTATACAACCACCCGATTTCTTAACATGTTCGATTGATCTTTCAACATAGCTCAGTCATAGCTTTTCTAGGGATATGAAAAAAAAACTAAATAGGAAGGAGTAGCCTCCCACAAGAATAAATCTGGAACGAGAGATCAAGCAAACCAGCTGCAGATGATATCAATATGAATGTAGAAACCCTCTGGTTAGAAAGCTTCTAAAGGCTGTCAGTGGACCCATAACAGCATGAAATAAATTAGATTCCTGTTACACAGAAAAATAAAAATGGGCCAAGACACACTGGCAATAATCTGATCAAACTCCAGATGGTATCACAGTTGAGAAGGAAGTCTGGAACATAGTTCAAAAATTGTCTGCAGCAGGAATCTAACCCTGGACTTATTACTTTAGAAATAAACAAAGAAATAAACACAGAGACACACACAGACATGGGGGGGGGGGAACCCTGCTGGGACAGAAAAATATCTTTCCCTTCATCCAGAAGGTTGTCACTTGAATCCCATCTGATGCTGGTCAGACAAATTAAAGATCCTGTGCCCACTTCCAATGGAAAAGTATGGATATGTGGTTACCATTCAACTAAGTAGAAAAGTAGTGATCGACAGCTTGAGCATAGACAATTTGGGTTCTACCAATGGGAGGTGCTGATTTAGTGGCCCCCAATATCATTTTAGGGATGTGGTAGCGCTGTGGGTTAAACCGCAGAAGCCTCTGTGCTGCAGGGTCAGAAGACCAGCAATCGTAAGATCGAATCCACGTGACAGAGTGAATTCCCATCACTTTTCCCAGCTCCTGCCAACCTAGCAGTTCGGAAGCATGTAAATGCGAGTAGATAAATAGGTACCACCACAGTGGGAAGGTAACAGCATTCCGTGTCTAGTCGCGCTGGCCACGTGACCACGGAAACTGTTTTCGGACAAACACTGGCTCTATGGTTTGGAAACGGGGATGAGCACCGCTCCCTAGAGTCGAACACAACTGGACTACATATCAAGGGAAACCTTTACCTAATATCATTTTAGATGTGCCTGCTCTGAGGTAAGTTCCACTGACTGCAATTGGATTCGCTCAAGGTTGACTGCATTTAAGGACTACATTGTTTCCATTTTCTTTCATGTTGAAGTTCTCCCTTAAGGGCACTATGAACCTTTCTTTCTTCATGCTCTCATCAGAATGAATGCTACTCTGTACAGGGCACAAACATTGTAGTTCTGACAGAACTAGAAATGGTGCTGATGTTACTATTTTTATGCATGAGAAGCAGGGAATGTGCTTATGTAAAGGAGGACAAACAATGACATTTGCCAGAGTTTCGAAAAGTTACTATTTGGGCTATAATTCCCAGAATTCACTAGAAGCTGTATTCCAAAACAAAACAAAACAAAGTTTCTCAGACTCTGGCTCTGCATTTAATAATTTGTGCATCTTTTTAAAAACAAAGAATTAGAGAAGTATTCGTTGTTATAATAAAATACTATTTAAGGTGGCCTTTGAACTGGGCAAGTCACCCAGGGTGGTCATCCGGGGGAATGCCAATCTGACCTCAGTGGCTGTGCTTCTTTAAGGCACTTTATTCACTGAGCTGGCAACTGCTACAAAGCAAAAACAAAAGTATTAGAAGTAAAACCTGTCATCCTCCCAATACGTTGCACAATATACTGCCACTGCTTAGAATGTGGCTTTTCAGTGTTAGCATGTACAAACAGTTGTACAGTGCCTGAGAAATCAAGACTTTGAAAGTTGTTTTCAGGAAATAACGATGTTTTGAAACTCACCTACATCATCTTTCAGAGGCTTCAGAGGAATTGTAGAAAAGGAGCAGGAGTGTTGTAAGATGGCAGAGTTTGTAATACGGAGAGAAGGAACAGGGAAAGTTCTAAAAAGAGATTCTGTGGCAGAGCAGGGAGCCAATTCTTGTCGCAGAAAAAAAGACTCCAAGCCTCACATGAGTGAGTGAGTAAATTCCACGTAAGATTTATAGGTAAAGTGCCACTAGAAAGTAATCTTCTGTGCCAATTGCCATAGAGAAAGGTATAGGAAGTTTGAGGTAATGCCCTAAGGAGGAAATTACTCCTGAGTAGACATAAGCATGAACTGCAGGTTAATGGTTTGTGCCGGTTTGAGCAATGGCCACACAGGTGTTCCATGGCTTGGCGCCCTGCCTACTCCAGTGGGCGCCCACTCAGATGCAGCACCCAGAGGAGGTGAGGTGGAGAAGCCAGGACATTTTGCCTCAGTGTGGGTGCCTGCCGGAGGGGACGGGGTACCAAACTGTGGAACAGCCACGCAGTCATCAGCCCGACTGGCAAAACGGATGAACCAGTGGTTCGTGCCCATCTCTACTACTGAGTAAATGGCGGAGATGGTCAGCAGCAGGCCACAGCCAGAAAGCTTGTGAGCCCCAGGAAGCAAAAGAGAAGCTTTGCCAGAAGAGATTTGGACTTTGGAGGACAGTACTCAAGAGAAAGACAAGCCTATCCCAATTCCCTTACCACCATCAAAGAACAAAGAAAGCGTATCTGTTGCTACACTTGATCCCAGGGCAAGGGGCAGCTGCAAGAGAGATTTCTCATACATAGTCTGTACATGCAGTAAGTATCACATGTGGCACTCAACCTTCTATACATCTGGGGGGGGGCATTGCAGGGGGGCAGCAACAGGGCCCCATATGTCACAACTGTCCCAGGCCCTGTAAACTCTCTGGATGGGGCGATGCAAAACTGGGGTGTGGAGAGTTCTGAAGACACTCTTCACTTAACCAGGACATTATTTATCCTAGGGCTGGCCCTGCTAGGATCATACATATCCATTAATTTATTTGAAAATCTATCTCTTTAAAAGAAAATGCTTACAGAATGTTGTTAGCTTTCCTTTCCTACTACAGTACATGTCCCTGAACCTCTCAAAACATAATTTGAAATTATATAGCATACATGGATTAGAAAAAAAAAAACCTAGCACACTATTTGAAGATTAGAGCTCATTCTATAGGTAGCAACAACCATAATTTCAACCCCCTTTTCAGCCAAAGTGTAATTAGAGACATTTTGACTTGCTAATGCTACTTGGACATCTGTTTCACTAAGCTCACACTCTAAAGCCCTGATCTCTGTCTCCCTAATTACACATAATATCAGGGCACTTTTGTTCTTGTTTTCTAGACCTTTGAATAATCTGTGTTTTATTTATATTTTTTAGTGCCATCCAACTATTCTGGGCAAGTTTCCCCATTTCCTTCTGCAACATTAATCCAAGAAAATGGTGCATGTAAGTGTAGCAAGTATGCAGGATTTCCATTCCCTATGTAACAGTGACTAGGGCTGGTGTGAGGAAATAATTTGCCGTGCATGTGTTCATTTGTGTTGTGGCTTCGATATCTTTCTGGTTAGTCGATTATTTTAGATTTATACCCAGTACCTTTCAAAAGGCTTGGCGTATGTAATGAAAGCAACACAAGGCAAACCACAAACATCTGTTGCAGAGTTTTCAATTTCTGGTAACATTCCCTTTTGTTACTCAGTACTGGGACTCACAGAGGAGAATAGCTACAAGTTCATCAGAGTCCACCCATTTCTCATTAACTGACACCTCAAGTCTCAATAACTCATTCTGAGACATCTGTAAGAGGGGAAAAAACTTACAGTTGCTTGAAAATTACAGACTTGTCTGTATTGCATTCCTTAGTGAACACATACTTAGCAGACAACATAACTGATCAAGAGCAAAAATTGCCATCAACATACCAAAGAGATGGAAAAGAAACACTCAGCAGAGAGTGGAGACTCTCTTTGAATTCAAAGGTTGGAAGGAACAATTGGTCAGTGCTGGGTAGATAATCACTTCAGCCCAGAGAAATCTTTTCTAGCAAGGTTGCCTCTAAGTTGTGTGGATGCGTGAGCGCAACTCTGCCCCCCCCGTGCAGTGTTTCTTGTCTTCTGTGCACCCATAGCGAGTGTTTCCAGCCATTATGGTTCCAGTCAGGACAGAACCCTGCACGGGGGTGAGGGGTGAGGGAACAGGTCACTCATGCAAGGGGAGGAACCACGCCCCAGAGATAAGGCACTCCTGAATGTTTCTTATTAGCAACTGCCTCAAACGTGAAAACAGCAACAATAACAATGTCCATGATTCAAAGTCAACACTGAAGCCTCCCAGGCTTGCTTCTTAAAAGAAAATAAGCAACACAAATGCTATCAAACTCACTGAAATTTCCCCACTTCTCCATTTGTGAATGCTAAATCCCAAAGACTTTTCGGAAAGGACATCATTGGTAAATCCCAGTGATGGCAAGAATATATGCGGGAAAGAAGTTTTCTTTGAAACAACCTATATTGGACTCACTGTATGATAGGTTACAAGTGACATCTTTAATTTGATTCTGGAAGAGAACAGAAATCTGATGAAGAAATCAGAGCATTGGTGGAATGTGGGCCTAATTCAGAAGTCTTGAGATTGGCTTAGTATTCAAAGTTAGAATAGTATTAAGTAGGTTTGCTCAATATCCCAAGTGTTTCTAAAGGACTCCAGACATCTCCACAGGTTGACTCTGTACAGTACAGTGGGGTCTTGACTTAAGAACGGCTTGAGTTAAGAACATTTTGACTTAAGAACCGCTCTCATAGGAAAATATTGACTTGACTTAAGTACTTAGATTTGAGTTAAGAACTGAAAAAAACCCACGTGGGAGGCAGGGAAAGTGCAAAATTTGAACTTTCAGTTAACTGTTGGCCAGTAAAAAGGGTGCCTGTCTGCTTCCTCACTCCTCCCAGCGTTTAGAGAGTGGATTGGGAGACAGTCTTCAGACTGCCTGGTACTGTACTGCCTGGACTGTATTTTCCCTGCCTTCCCTGAACCTTTCTTGACCTAAGAAAAAAAGAAACAAAATATCCGCCTCTAGTTGTCGAAGGCAGAATAGCAGCTTCCCATTAGTTTCTATGGACGGAAAAGAGCAGATGGTTTTCAATGCATTCCTATGGGAAATGCAGATTTGACTTGAGAACATTTTGACTTGAGAACCGCCTTCCAATACGGATTAAGTTCTCAAGTCAAGACCCCACTGTACTCTGTGAAACCTTCAGAAAGACTGTGGCCAAGACAGTACTGAATGAGGCCCAGACCGGACAATATAATAATCATGTGCTGTCAAATCAATTCTGAATTACGGCAACCCTTTTCAAGAGTTTTCTAGGTACAGAGTATTTAGAAGCAGTTTACCATTCCCTTCTTCTAGGGTTCCCTGGGACTATGCAGCTTGCCCAAAGCCATCCAGGCGAGCTCTACTCATAGGAGGCACAGTAGAGAATCAAACTCAGAACCTCTGACTAATGTAGATAACTGGATAATATAGGCAGTACTGTTATTAGGAGAGAGGCTTTCTGAACTTTAAAAGCCACCTAATTATCCTGTCAAATTAGCTTTCTTTTTTCATGTGACTCATCACTGGAAGGTTAAAAAAATGCATGCCTTATTGTGCTTTGAAAGAATTACATACCTGGGGTGAACAGTTGTAAAAACTGGAGATATGTATTTCCCTCAATTGTGATTTGATCCTGTGTTGTAATCTCTGAGGCATTATCCACATGATGTCCACTCAGTGCTAGGATAATTAAGGAAATGGGTAGGCAGAAAGAGTGTGAGATTTATTTGGTTATCAGTCCCATTTCCAGCTGTGCTCCTGAAAGAATGCTAATTTATCTTTCTTCCTGACTCAACAAACAATAACAAACAAACCATAATAAACATATCTAAATATATATGTTGCAAAGCCAGCTTTTCTCATCTGAGTTTCTTCATTGCAATTCCGTATGCAATAATTGCCACTCAGCTACATTCCCCCACTCCCCAAACGTGTGTGTGTGTGTGTGTGTGTGTGTGTGTGTGTGTGTTTGTGTGTGTGTGTGTGTGTGTGTGTGTGTGTGTGTGTGTGTGTGTGTGTGTGTGTGTGTGTGTGTGTGTGTGTGAGAAAAGTAGCTGAGAGGCAATTTTTGAATATAGCCTTGCAATGCAGAAACTCAGATGGGAAAAGCTGGTTAGGCCGCCTACGTCTACAATTCATTTCCTTTTCTTGAGGATGTTCAATTAAAGATCTCCTCGTATTTCAATAGCAGGCCACGTTGAGAAATAAATGCCAAGCAGGAGTGTATAAGCTGATATGCCAGTCAATGGTCCCAAATGTGTCTTGTCCGTGTGTTCTTTGCTTCTTATTAGCACAGCATTTGACTAAGAAGCGAAAAGGAAATGACTAAATATGCAAATTCATCCTTCTCCTTATGGAAACATTTGCATAAAATGTGCCACTGAGCTATCTGTGTAACATTGGATCATCTCTATACCTGCACAGAAGGACCAGATCAAAAACAAAACAAAACAAGAAATCCCCCAGTTTATAGTGGAAGATCCTACATCCAAAAAAGAGCCTCATGGTAGAGTGGTTAAAGTGCAGAACTGCAGCCTGGATTCGGCTCATGACCTGGCTCTGAGTTCAATCCTGATGGGTTCAGGTAGCTGGCTCAAGGTTGACTCAGCCTTCCACCCTTCCAAGGTCAGTAAAATGAGACCCTGGTTCACCGGAGGGGGAGGTTGTCTGCATAATTATGTTGTAAACTGCCCAGAGTGTGTTCCAAGTACTATGGGGTGGTATATAAATTGAAACAACAACATCATCATCAACAACAACAAAGCACACATGACTGGCTTTTAAAGTCATTTTTCCAAATACATAAATACCCGTTTTATTTCATATCAGACCAAAGAAACATCACAGAGAGTGTTCTTGTTGAGAAGAGAACATGAGTGATGGAGAGATTTCTCAGCAGAGTTTGCACAAGTGCTCTTTCAAAGAGAATGACTTATAATCTGTAATCTCTGTAACTTTTCAGTGAATGAAAGAATTTATTGCATTTCTTATTTCATTTATCTTAATGACCTTCCTGCAAGTTAGTTTGAAAGATGACTTTCCCAGTGGCTTAATGGCTCATGAGAATTTTCTAAAGTAGGTCCTCCTTAACAGCTAAATCTAATATTCTGTCCACTACAACAATTGGTATACACACAAGACAAGTGTATGCCAGGTTTATATCACATTAATTGGCACATCTTCCTCAGAAAGACACTTAAGAATTGTAGTTTTGTGTCAATCCTAAAAATTCTCTTAGAAATGTTCTTCGGTACACTTCTCAAGGTGAGAAACAGAGATAGGATTCACTTTTTTAAAAACTTTGTTTTTTAGTCATTTAGTCATGTCTGACTCTTCATGACCCCATGGACCAGAGCAGGCCAGGCCCTCTTGTCTTCCACTGCCTCGCAGAGTTGGGTCAGATTCATGTTGGTAGCTTCAGTGACACTGTCCAACCATCTTGTCTTCTGTCATCCCCTTCTCCTCTTGCTTTCACACTTTCCCAACATCAGGGTCTTTTCCCGGGAGTATTCTCTTCTCATGAGATGGCCAAAGCCTTTAAAAACTGTGCAGCTCAATGATTTAAGAATCTAGCTATGGAGCCAGAAGTTGGGAATTCAATTCCCCACTTTTCCTCTTTGGAGAAGAGCCAGCCTGTGTGGCCTTGGGCCACTGCACAGTCCCTGGATGCCCCCAGAAGAAAGGAATGATAAACCACTTATGTGTATTCTCCACAAGAAAATCCTAGAAAAAGTCACAATAAATCAGAACTGACTTGACTACAATCTCAGAATATTCTAGGCAGCATGGCTAGCAACATTTCCTATCTCTGTTCAGAAAGAAAAGTTCAGTTTCTCAAAGCAATATTTTCCACGTGGCTTTATGTCCAGTTTCCCCATCCATGGACTCCCCTGTAGAAGCCTAAATTTGTAGATTTAATGTACGTTTTCAGATTTCTTGGCCAGTGGAACAACCCCTGAGGAGAATATACTCTATTTGTTTTAACTTTAGATTTCTAAAATAACATTTCTCTCTTTCATCTCTGCAGAAGTTAATGGAAACATCCCACATGTATCTTGATGTGTGCTGGGTGGCAAAGGTGAGATTGTTCTCTAACATGAGAATGGCTGGACTTTCTATTGGTCTCTGTGTAAAGTTTGTGTAACCTGTCGTAGCTCAGCAACCTGTAGTTGCTGAGGTGCAACTGAATGGGCTACCAACACCTTGTCAATTAGCCAGAATTAGTCACTGAAAGTTATGCTTTACATCAACATCAACAGTATTCTGGCCAATATCTGTTTCTCCCATTACGATAAGGAATCTTCTCAAAGAAATAGACAACACAGAACTTGATCAAACATTAGTTACTTTATGGCCTCTATCTGTAGAATGCTGCCTTACTATGAGCGACTACCATAATAATCAGACCAGGGCTTGAAAAGAATTGAAATAGCACATTAGTCTAGAAACCAAGGGTAGTGCTGAAGAAGAAAAAGGAGGTGGTTCCCCTTGCAATTCTGAAAGATGCATGAAAAGGATTTATCATTCTAATACATATGTAACTCCCAAACATAATTGTCTGCTTCTACTCATCTTCTGGGCTTCCATCCAATGGTGGTAATTTTGTTGCTGGTACCTAAACGGTTTAGGGCCTCGATATTTGGCGGAGCGCCTACTCCCACCAAAATCTACCTGGATCACCCGATTGAGTCAGGAGGTGAGGCTGAGGAGCTTGATGTTGAGGGAGGCCCTGAAGGAAAAAACAAGAAACCGTGCCTTCTCGGCAGTAGCTCCTCACCTCTGGAATAATCTTCCTCCAGTGATTTGTGCGGCCCCTTCGCTGGGCACCTTTAAAAACCAATTAAAAACTTGGATGTTTACACAGGCCTTCCCTCCAGTGAACACTTGATTTCTTTCTTCTTTTTAATTCTCTTTTCCTTGTCCTTTCTCCATTTTGAATTATTAGTCTATTGATGTTATATTTTATAATTTTATATTTTTTATATCTTGTTATGTATGCTATGTACGTTGGAATCCGTCTAGAGTGGTTGTCTGACCAGATAGGTGGGCTAAAAATACAATCAATCAATCAATCAATCAATCAATCAATCAATCAATCAATCAATCAATCAATACTGGCAGTAGACACTGCATCATTGTCCACACAGTGAGGAGGAGGGGAGGAGATGGGTATTTTTAGGACAGAGTTTTAAGATTCATAATTTCTCCATTGCAAATAAGACCTACATTATCAGGAACACATTGAATGACTATTGGCCATTGGCCACCAGGTGACATGGTTTGTGGCAACAACGACAAGACCTTCTAAAATCCACCCTGTGTAAAACTCTAGTGATCAGTAACCAAACTCTTCTCCTTCTGTTAGTTGAACACAATGGGGATCAATTAACATAACTATTTCTCAAGAAGCAAGAAAATTACTCATTCAGTTCCAAGTCCAACTATCCTTTTGGGTGCTGCAGCCATTTGATCATCCAAGTGACCATTGCTTGACTGAAATGTTTTGAGACCCCCAACACTCCATATCCACCCACCTTTTTTAGGTGATACAGAAGGCTCCCTCTTGTTATGGCAGCAACAGGTTGGTCGTTGTCTGCGTGACTCCCTCACTCTGTACATGTCAAGGATACTTGCCAGAGGAGATCACTGGCCACTGAAAATACTCTAGGAAAAGTAATCTTCCCAAAACATCTGAGAGAATGTAATACAAGCTGGAGAATATCTGGCCCTGATGCTTGTATTGTAGAGAAAGAAGGTGATGTGTGACTGAGGACTGTATTCCAAGCAATGGAACTCTAGATTTATAATCTTTTCAAATGATTACATGCTGTTAAGTTGATTCTGACTCATGATGACCCTTTCCAGTATCTTTTTAATATACAATACAGTAGACTGTTGGATTAGTATCCATCGTTTCATTTAACTGCTGCCTCAAAATATTAAATAAGGAACACCAGAAACATGCATTCCCGAGATGTATTGCCAGAACTGGCCACTAGAGGGAACAAAAGACCACACCAGGCACTCACATTGTCATCCCCAGGAATGCTGTTCTCATCAATGGTCAGCTTCTGCTTCTTTGCTAGCATCTCCATTCCTGTTTTGCTGCTCCTGCCTCCTCTTCTATGACCACTGTATTTCATTCACTCAAACAACTGCCCAACCCCACATAGCTTTGCCAGTGTGTTGCCTCCCTACCTTGTCCTGCCACTGCTGCCATGATTTAGACAGACAGCAGCTGGGCTTCCCTTCTGAGAGCTGAGCTTGATGTATCTGAAGCTGCACATGTGCCTGCTTCTCAGCTGATAGGCCGGAACATGCGCAGTGCCCCCTCGGTGGCCATCTGCCTAATTTTTTTAAAATTAAAAAAAAAGCAGCCAGCTGTCAGGCTATGGGGGGGGGCCTTCTGTGCACGTCCACAGCTGAGAGACATGATCCTCTGTGATACCCAAAGGGTCGTTGAGCACATAAGATCTCAAGCAACCAAATATGGTAGCTCCTTGGCATATCCGCTACTATAAACATTGGAAGCTTAGTGGAAAGGGAGGTTGCAGTGTGCCTTGCCAGCTCTCTGCGCATGCTTGCCAATATGAAACCCTGAAGAAAACAGGACATTGTTCAACATCGTAAGTCACAAGTTGTATGCATTTGATATAGGGATGAATAATAATCCTCCCTTCCAGCCCCCAAATAGGTAGAGACTCTTCAAGGGTACAACTAAGACAACGAAAGCAAACCAGAACCAATACCTCTACCAATACTCTCTGCTCCTCTCTTCAAGGTGTAGATTTGCAATCGGGAGGAAAAGGATAAAAACAGAATGGTGATGGGGACCTCCTCTGTGCTGCCAGCTTTGTCCTTGATTTTGTTCACCCAAAGAGGAGCAGGGGTGCTTGTCTGTGACTGCATCTCTGCTCAGATTTCCTAACCCTTTCACATCTGACCTGACAAATGTCCATCTGGATAGCTCATAGCTCGTGGACATAGGAAAAGCAGGGCTTGAACATCACATGTTGCCATTTTTACAACTCTACATAAAGCGGGAGTTGCTGAGGGGAAAAATATGAATCCTGTGATGTCAATGATTTATCAGCTCCTCTGGCTCTAAAATATATCAGAAAGTACAGTGAATGAAAGCATCTGACAGGCAATTCTGTATGATGATGATAATTTTTATTATTTCAAATGAACCTCCTCCCTCACCCAGTTTATCTCTCAAAACCAGATGCAGCTGCCATTGTTTTATGCTGTGGCTACAGACTTTTAAAACCATAAAACCATTCTGTGTTTCCTACCTGTCACTTCTCAGGCTAAAGGATAGTGATGTACTGTGGAATGGTAAGTTTTTGTCCATTAATTAAACCCAAGCAAGTTTAAAACAAGAGAGAGCTTTATAATAGTTTGCTTAATATATTTATTGTTTTTCCCCATTAAGATACCAGTTATTTTACTAAAGTAAAACCTAAAACTTCTCATTCTTCTACAAGGACAGAACAAGGAGGCAATAAAGCAAGAAATCTTTATACGTCTCTGTGATGTAAACGGGAAAACTGGACATATAGTCAAATCCTTCACTAGAATCCATTGGACCACACATGTTTTCACTGTCCCCTTGTATTTTGAGTAACAAAAGAAGGCAACAAAACCAAGAAGTCCATCAAGTCCCATATGGGCTTCCCTATATGCCTGGCAGTTTGCAAGGTGAACAAGCCTATAATATGGGCCCTCAGAAACTTGCTCCTGGGCAAGCATAGGATTGCTAATTATAAGAAAACAACAACAACAATGGTTGCAATCAGTTGACTCTAGGAATGGGAGTAATACTTGCCAAAATTTTGTTGCTTTTGTTTTAGGTTGTCTTGATTGGATGAGGACTCTAATGAATTCATTAGAGTCCCCATCCAATCAAGAACAAAAGCTTTTTACCCTTTATGATCTCTATAATTTATGTAAAAACGTATCTGCACAAAGCTACTATTTTTTTGCCCTTGAGAAGCAAAGCAAACAAGCATACAGGTCAAATAAAGAAGTATTGGCTGTTAAGGAGGACACAAACAACCAGTTCAATGCTTCAGATTCTTAAATGTTTGTGAAACAATGCAGTAGTTCCAATTTTATGCAATTTGTAAGAGTGCTCAAAAACCTGGCTATCTGCACAAAACATTGTCCATGCCGCTGCAAAAATAGTATCAAGAGCTCCTACAGATTTCACATCATCCTGGCTGCTGAGGAGAAGAAAGCAGCAGTTTTTCATCCTCATTTGCAAAGATGAAATACAGAAGGATTTACAGTACTTTCTTAGTTACCATTTTATTTCTACCACACCACAATAATTAGGCAACATTACAGTTACAATTTTTACAACTTTCATTTCTTGAAACTAGATAGTTACCTTTTTCTTAGTTTTTTTTTTTTAAACCCAGAGTACTACAAGCTGCCAACACATCCAGGTAGTCTAAGATCACATGAAAAATAAGCACACAGGTAGGATATATCTGTGAAGATTCCCAGTCATCCAGGTGAGGTTATCCGGAAACTGAGTCATGGCAACTAGATGTCTTTCTTCTTAGTTTGAAGTGTTTCGCTACTTATCCAAGTACTGAAGAAGCTATTTGGGTGAGCAGCGAAATATTTCAACCTAATAAGAAAGAAGTCTAGTTGCCATGATTCAACTTTCAGATAACACAGGTAGGATATAATTTTCTTCAAAGAAAATCTATAGGGTTAGAAAGAGAGTAGCACATTAATATGCTCAGTAAAGATGTAAATCCTTGCTTTTCTCAGCTTCAAAGGCAAGGATAAAGAACTGCATTTTTCCTGATCACTACTACCATCAGTTGGATGGTTTTTCACAAATTCTGTAACTTGCACAGGCTGCACAAAATTGTGGTGGCTGCAGCTTTATTTCACAGGCTTAACCTCACCCCCCTCCTGCCATAAGCGAGTACTTTTGCACTCGCTCTCTGTGTGTTTTTAACTTCTTAAAGGGAAAGAATATTAGGATTGCCAAGACTATTTCAGAGAAATGATGCATCAACTACAAAAGTGTCTAAACCAATGAGAACAAGGAATTGTGGATTCTTTCTGTCTCTACATATAAACTGTAGACTTACCCCAGCACAGGAATATTTGAGAACAACACATATTAATACATTTAAAATAGGGGAAAATACAATTAAAATGCTGCTTTTAAAAATACAATCCTGTTCAGTCTCAGAAAAACAGCTGTTCAAAGAGTACCAACTGTCATCTACTCTTCCCATTTCAGAGTCAGGTATTCCCACTTGCTAAGACCATGGATCATCCAATTACAGATACAGTTTCAAGTCACTTCACACAATCATTGTTTACTGTGCTGGTAATTTTTTTGTTTGGGAGCGGGGGCTGGAAAAATCACAGTTCTGGTTCAACACAGAGAACCTCTGCTTCAGACTGTTGGCCTGTCAACAACCCTGTAGGAGGACAACGGACATGACAACATGAGGATGGGACCAGCACTCTCTGCAACTTCAGTGTGTTAATTTAAGCCAGCAAAGCATAATTGAATAGATCTGGTAGCAATGGTGTGGAGATTCAGTTTGTCTGAGCTATGACTCCAGGCTGGCTTGGACCAAAGCCACAATGGAACTGGTGTAAGAGGGCAGATTTCAGGCCTGGTTTTGTCACTAGCTTCTTTTCCTCCCTCAGGATTAAATGCCCATAGGGATCCCTGGCTGCCCTTATCTCTGCATGTGAACTTCAGTCCTGGGTTGTTGTGTGGAAAAGAGAAACATCTGTTTGTGAAGTATAATCATGACGGGCAAGCTAGAATTAAGTGACCATTTTCACTCACTCTCTCTCTCTCTCTCTCTCTCTTACACACACACACACACACACACACACACACACACACACACACACTGCCCCATATAAATCTTCTATAATTTTTATGAAACAGAGCTCAACATCATAATAGGAAAACATAAAAAGGTGACATTTCAATGATACAGAAATCCCAGCTGATCCCATATTGTTGTCCATTTGAATCTTTTTTCAAAGACAAACTTGCAGAACCAAGGCCACTAGCTAACATCTATGCTGACACTGATGAAATTACCCAGCGGAGGTAGAGTCTCCTGAGGCACAGGCTGTCACAGGTAATAAAAGAAAGGGAAAAGAGGGGAAAGTTTTCTGATTTTATGCAGCCAAACCATGAGTGAAGACAGTTCAACATTTGAGACTAATAAACACAGATAACTCTTACTTTTCCAGAGACACTGTCAATACGTTCGAACTTGTGAGTGCTAAAAATAATATCAATCTTGAGCGGGCAGTCCAGGAATAGAAGTGTGTAATTATGCATGAAGTAATTGCAACATAATTCTTGATGTGTCTGCTCTAAAGTAAAGTAAGTGGGTTTATTATTATAACCTCTAACCTATTTGGAGAATGATATCAATGGCCTTCATAACATTTTACTTTAAGCTAACCATAAAAGAACATTTAAGGCACTGAAAATTTCTACAAGTTAAAGGATTTATCTTTAAGAAAGCAACTGTGTTCTGATAGAGTTGTGTGCTTTAATCATTACCACATAAATGAGTTAATAAATCATTCTTACTAGTACTTAGAATAATATTAAAACTCTCTTTAGATGGCACAAATACTGTTTAAATCATATGTGTGTATTTATTTGTGTGTGTGTGTGTGAGTGAGTGTGTGTGTGTGTGAGAGAGAGAGAGAGAGATGTGTAAAGGTGTATATTATCTATAACTTTGTTTTTCCAAGGTTAGGAGATACATGGAAGAGTCCCAAAAGTTTCCAGAACTTTCTGCTCTACAGGCATAAGTTGTCTGCAGACTTTCAAGAGTTGATTGTCAGGCCTACATACATTTCTACACACATTCACTTCTTGCCTTTGTATAATCTAAACAAGTCTTGAGTAATGTTAGTTAAACACTCATCCATTTCTAGCTACATGAGCTTTGGAATGTGAGGTTATAAAACAAACAAATAAAGAAGGGAGTGAAGGTGCTGAATGGTGCATATTGGATATAATGCTGATTTCCACAGCTGACTGTTTAAAAAAGGATCTGAACCATCATTAGCTGTAAGTAACTGCAAATGGCAATTTGGGTATGAGTCTCCACTTTAAAAAACCTCGGAGAGAGCTCAAACTATATTGCTTCACGCCCTGGCTGTTATTTATTTCTCTGGGCCCATCCAATCTGCATTGAGCAAAACTGGCAACAATACAAATGGTAGTATATAAATGATGTTAAACTAGTGGCTAAAAATTATCTCATTTAGGATAGCCTTTGAAGAAATGAACCATCATTCTTGGAAATAGCTAGTTTCCTGCCCACCTGGGAAATAAGTCTTTTCTGAACTATATGTTAGAAAGGAAGTTTGCAAAATGTTTCAGGGGCTGAAAACTTTGGACACACAATCAGTTTCTAAAATAGAGCCATTGTGTAAGATTTTTCCTTACATTCCTTTTGCCCTGTCTTGTTATTTAAAGGCTGCGCAGAACCTCAAGAGACAGGATGCCCTTTCATAAAGTTTGGTTAAATCTGATGTCTTCTATTGTGTGAGAAGGAAGACACAGTCTAAATTCTGTCCATGTGGCTTAAAACTGCTGGAAGAACTTGGGTATATTATTACATATTGTGCCTTTAATAATGTGCCAGGAGAACAATAGCAGGCTCTTATTTCAGAGTGATGTGTGGGGAACTCTTGTCCGTGAGGGCTTTGTGGGCGAGATGGATACCTATCTGCAAAGGCTGTTTGTTTTCCATCTACAGCAACTGATCTTCAGGGAAATTGTTAAGAGGAAAAAGTATGCCTTGTCAAGGAGATTCAACATTTAGAGCTCAAGATCGATTTTATGTAGTTTTATTCAGGTTTGTATAAATTTTGTGGATCTTACCTTAAAACAGGGATTACCTTTTAAAAGTGAATGGCATGAGACTGTCACAAGTGCTCTTTAGGTAGCTGGTTTTGTGTCAATGCCATTTATGTTACCGTGCTATTTTATACAGAAAGATAAATCCTTTTACTCATTGTTTGCTTGGCAGCGCCCTGGTGACTAGATACAAATCACCATGTCTGATTCCGACTCTGTTACATATGGTTGGCTCAGTGTGTGTGGGAGACTTCTTTTGCCCAAGTCTGTATTATCGAACTTGGGCACATTAGACTGAGATGAAAAGGATCATGTCCTGAAAGCAGAGATATAACTCCTACCACATTGCAAGCTCCGTTTTGGAACGCTTCTGTTCTCCCATTATTATTTTTAAAGTTAGTTTTAAAAGCTTCTTATTTCTACCTCATCTTTCATCCAAAAAGATCAGCAGAGGTTTTTAGACTTTGAACACAACAAAACCCTTCCACAGAGAATGAAATATCCGGGAGACATATTCTGAGCTGGAACTATAATTCTGCAGTAATCTGGAGAAACTATACTTACTGCAAGATAGCTGCAAACAGGTTTGAACCTGCCTGTAACACATACCTTCATTTTAACGCAGTGTCTGGCCAGATTATTGCAAAGGTACGTCATCATGGTTCCTTTAAGATGAACTCACCAGTTCGGTAGCGTGTGTACTTTTCCCCTCCTTTCCTAGCCATCTTTCCACTTTGGACTCAAATTTAAGAGGAGCACAGCCTTTGTTAAGACCCTCACCCAGTCAAAAGTGCTCTTGTAAGAGAGCATCCTGTAAGGGATTGTTAATGATGTGCTGGTTGAGACATTATAGGGACTTTTTTCTATTTAAAGTTACTAGAGGTTTTCTGCAGGCAGGTTCAGGAATCTGAAGTTGCCCCTTCTCATTCGTGAACAGACTCTGAGTTATGATAAGAACTTTGTTGCTCAAAGGCTGGTTGCAAGTCTCTTGATGCTTGCTTTTCCCACATAGAAGAAGATTGTGCATTCAGAGGATGGTTCTACCCATACAGAATGAAGTGCAACTCACTGGCTCCTTTCAGACAAACTGAAGCAAACCGATTACCCAGTTAGACAGATTAAAAAGGGGGCAATCCTGCGGCAACCAAAACATATCTGGAAAAAAACAGAGCAGAAAAGAACCATGGTATAGCTGGCATCATGTGGTGCACCAGGAGTCACTGTGAATTCATTCCATCCCACACCCCCAGAGTGCAGTTTCAGCCCTCATCTTCCTCTTAGCCCCAAGATTTCAAGGTTCATGGAATTTGTACAGTAATCCTATAAATATTTATTGTGAATAAATATTCACAAATGTTCTTGTTCCTTCTGAGTATGGCAGTCTTGACATACTGACATACTTTGCTGAAAAATCTGTCAATGGGTGCAAGACTGTTTGCTCCTACATAGAAGGGAGCGGGGGGGGGCGGTTTACCACCAGAAGTATTTGCAAAAAAGATGTTGCATTTTGCACATTGAAGTTGCACAAATATGGTATGTTTTTACACACACACACACACACACACACACACACACACACACACAGAGAGAGAGAGAGAGAGAGAGAGAGAGAGAGAGAGAGAGAAGCAAAAAGCTTTTCTCACATGCAAGAATAAAACCAACAAGATTTCAGCAAGGCTTCACATACTTAATACCTTAGGAATACGAAGAATATTCATGAAATTGTTAGCTATCTATTTTTCTGGTTTCTGGGCCCAAAATGTTTCTTGTTCTCCTCAACTGAGGCCTTCTCACCAGAGCGAGATTCCCCTGATGAAACTTTTTCAACTCCTTCAACATTTCCTGATGCTGATGCCAGAGCAAAGCTTCTGTCTTTTAATTTTTCATTTTTGGGGTCAACATTTGTTAAAAAACAACAACATTTTTTTCTGAACTGAAGATGCCTATAAACAGACCTCTCTCTTTGTACAAGGTTTATTTAACTTGTGCAAAACCAGACTACTGAACTAAAATAAGTCAACCCGCTTCTCTGTCTTTCACTGCCCTGCCTTAATACTGAGGTTGCCCTTTGATGAAAACCAACTGGAACTTCAAATTCCAGTAAGGCCTGATGGTTGTGAAGACATTATTTCTTTACTATTCTGCCTTCTTCTTGAGCACTGCCATTTTTATACACTAGACCTACAGTGTGCACATATCCTCGCTTGTGCATAATCATCTAGCAATTTGTGCACATTTTCTCAGAGAAATTTGTTTAAGAGTTTCTCACCTCTCATAAAATCACAGTGGGAAGAACGATCAGTGTCATCTCTTGTTTGGCATCCAAGAGTCGGAGAAAAGAGAATTTGCATCCCTAATATGTCCTGGCTTTCAATTTAAGGCAAGCCTTATCTGTCATCTGAAGGGTACAGCTGAGACACAACTTAGCACCACAGTGAGAAGAACTGGTCTGGTAAAATAGGCCGCAATGAAACAGGATGACTTGCCAAGATCTGCTGGGGATTTGCAGTGGTTTGCCACATCTCTACTCAATGCACCAAACTGGGTGGGCGGATGCTTCCTCTGAGCGCATGACACAATTGTGATGTGCCTGTGTATATAACGAAAGCCTTTTTTCCCCTTGCACATATCCCTAGTCTTTTTTCTACTGGAAAAGTCTTCTGGTCATTGCATTTCTCAGAGTTCAGATGCATTGAATAAATTAGCAGCATTCACAAAGACTAATGAGACAGATTATTGCTCCCCTGAATCTCCAATTTAGCAAGAACTCTTAGGTACGGTTCAGTTTGAAAATTGTTATTTGAGGTGGGGATACAAGGCTTCAAAACACAGTCTGAAATTCATTTCAGTTCAGTAATCCAAAATGATGGTTCCTTGTTTGTATGGTTATTATGCAACTGGGGGCATTAAATCACAAGCCCAGATATGAATAAGTTCCACCTATCTAATAAACATGAGAATTGCTTTGAAATTTACTGCCTGGAGTTTCTACAGCACTGTTGCATAATAATCATAGAAAAATAGTTGTAAGTAGAGAGGGCCTAATAAGATGGGATAGTCTACTTCCTTGCCTGTTTCAAATGGTTGTGCATCTTGATGAGTTCTTCTGCACACCATTCAATACCCTATTCTCCATCCCTGCCTTCCATGTCCCAATCAGAAAGTACACACATATTTTGAAATGTCATGAAGCTAGTCACATAGATAAATACTAATCAGTCCCACCATGGTCTAGGATGATGGGAGACACAGGCAGCAATCACACAAGAGAAATCCCCCTTCTTTTTCACATCTTGTGCTTCCTGTATAGTCGCACGTTGTGGTCATGTGGCATATATCCTGTGATAATAGTTCATACTTTTTTAAACTGTTCTACTTTGTTTGGGTGAATTAGATGAGGTAAGTTCATTTACACCCCTTGTGCAGGACATATTTTCTTGTGCCTTTCTCTGCCTTCCTTCCTTTATTTTAAAAAAAAGTTGTGTTGGCACTTCAATGTTTCAGCAAAATGCCCTTGCTAGCCACATACTGATCTGGGCCATTTCTTCCTATTTCTATGCTTTGTTAACCTCTATGGAGGAGAACTCACAGCACATTGCAGTGGCAGTCATATTAGGGGGACTGATACATAGTATTTGACACAAGTATACCAATGTGTCAACATTCCTGTATGAAAATTAATTCTAAAAAATGTAGGGAGTTGGATGATAGTGAGTCTGGGAGGTGGGGCCATATGCCAGATGCACAGAAAATGAATCAGTTCTGTAGTACATATTTAATGGGATGTTGGTTGTACTGAGCAATGAAACATGTAATAAATTAGTAGTAGCCTCCTAGTGGGCTGGATTTGATGTGGAGATAGCTCAGAGGGGGAACAAAAGAATCAATAATGGCCTTGCGTCATCTGAACACCCCCCCCCCAAAAAGGTCAAAATTCACAAGGAAACATTTTGCTGGTGTGACCATAGCCATAGCCAGAAGCCCAAAAATCCAGTCCAGAGGGTGTCAAGGTGGGAAATACATTATTAAGGAGTAAGTCAGAAGATGCATCAGGGCAGCGGTTTTTAACCAGGGGTGCATGCATCCCTGGGAGTGCAAGAAAGCATTTATAGTGGTGCAAATGGTAATGATTGGTTTTTTTAACTTCTAGATTTATAACATAAATTTTAAAGCTGTCTAAAGCTGTACTATGTACTCACAGTCAATGTGAGTACGTACGTACTGGAAAATGCTGTGACCACATACTACAACGATACGATCCTCACTACTACCCATCTTACTTTTCTTACTGCACATGCACTCACTAGTGCCATGAGAAATTACTCAAAACATGCATTTTGTTATGCACAAATGCAGGCCAATGCATAAATGAATACTAATTTTCTTTGTTTTCAGTGAGAATTATAAATATTTTTTTATTTACATGTTATTTTAAAATTTAATTACAATGTGTAGTTAAAATAATGTGTGAATATTTCTTTAGTATTTGTAATAACCCTTGCCATGTTGAAAAAACATCAGTGGAAAGGCCATTATATTACTTATGGATTCACTTGTACAACAGAGAAAGACGGTACCCAAAGGCCACAATGCATTTTACATTGCAAGGTATTTTCAAACTCCAATCTCAAACCATTGAAGTTGTTAGAACATTTCAACATTCAGCATGGCGGTGAAGCTGCAGGACATACACTGAACAAGTTGAAGTTTAAGAAGGCATGATTTGATGCCAGCGGTACTATCACAAAATATGACTTTGTGGCAGAAGCCTTTGTTAGAAGCTTCTTATCAGGTGACATATCTATCTGCTAGGGGAAAAAACTTTGTACAAGAGTGGAGGAATTGTTAAAACCATGTGCATTGGAAATTGCGAAAATTGTACTTGTTTCTTTTTCATAAGAACATTCAGCAGATTCCACTATCAAAGGATGTGATCGATCACACATTCAAGATATCAGGATCATTTACTACAAGTAGTACAAGATATAAAAGCCAGTCCTCTGAAAGTGAGCATTCAATTGGACAAATAAACTGATGTTGAGAATTGCAGTCAGCTATTTGTATTTGTGCGAAAAGAAAGGGAAATTTTGGAAGAATTTTTATTTTGTGAGCAACTGGAGTTGACGGCAAAAGAAACTGTTGTTTTCAATCTTATTAAATATTTTTTTTTGAAACATCAAATCCCACTGGATGTAATAGGCTCAATTTGCACCGATGGTGCCCCTGTGATGTAAGGAAAAAATTCTGGATTTTTTGGATATATGAAGAAAGAAGTACCACAAGTTACAATAACACATTGCATGTTGCACCGTCATGCACTTGCATTGAAAACTTTACCACAGAAGTTAAAACAACACTTAGCTACCACAGTAAATGTAGTAAATTATATCTGAGGTTGGGCGCTGAATCATTGTATCTTTCGTGCTTTTTTAGAAGAAATCGGTGCTAACCATACTGTATTTCTTTATCACACTGACATAAGATGGTTCTCCAAGGGATGCAAGCTAAGCAGGGTTTTTGAAATGCATGAGGAAATTATTCTGTTTCTTACTAACCAAAATTGTAATTTAGTTAAACACTTTGAAAGAAGAGATGCAATACTTTGAGAATACAAGATATGCAATACTTCGACTGGCCTGCTTAGCAGATATATTCACTCACCTGAATGAATTAAATATATCAATGCAAGGGTATGGCTAGAACATAATAACAGCTACTGAGAAATTATGTGTTTTTATTGAAAAACTAAAAAAAATGGATACTTTGAGCTGAAAATTGTAATTTTGCAAACTTTCCCTTGCTTGATGAAATCGTTCTGGAAAATGAGAAACTCACAATTCTATCTGAACTTGTAATACATTTGCAACAATTGAGTGCATCTTTTCATGGATATTTTTCCACAGGAGATATTGGCAAAGAGCGGAGATGGATACTGGATCTATTTCTTTTTTTACCTTTATTATGTAGATGACAGTAATTTAATAAAAGATGATTTTATTGAAATACAAGCCAATGCATGTATTCAAATGGAATTTGAAAAATTGGACTTAGAACAATTCTGGTGTGCTCTGTTAGAGCCATTTCCACAACTAGTGAAGGCAGTTCATTGCAGACACTTCTACCATTTGCTACCACCTATCTGTGCGATATGGGATTTTCTATCACTTTTGCATATAAAAATAAAAATGAGAAATTGGTTAAATGCAAGTGATGACATATGTGTAGCGCTTTCAAAAAATGAGCCCCACTTGCAAAATATTATTATAAATAAACAACAAATTAGCCACTAAAAACTGAGACATTCTTTTAATTTTATGACAATATACATATGTGTATCTGTTTTTCAGTAAATCAATTTATTGCAATAAATAAATTGGAACACATTTTTTAAGGTACCAGAATGTATTTTGAGATTCAATGGGGTGTCAGCCACTAAAAAGGTTACAAACTTCTGTATTAGGGAGACCAAATGCCTCCAGTGTCATCTGCTTAAAACATCTGAATTAGGGGAGGGCCCACCTCCACACTAATGAAATTAGCAGATTGAAGATATAATCAATGTTAGATCTCCCAATTAGACACCCATCAATTAAACTTCAAATTGTTGCAGCTAGATCCTTCAGCTTTTCTTGCATTCCTTTCAGTCTCAGCTTAGAGATGCTGGAGGTGAACTAGAGATGTGATTTGGTAGAAAATCTGACAACCCTGTCCCTGTTTATCTTATTGCAGCTGGCTTTGTTTTTAAAGTGGGAACTCAAAATCACAGCAACTGATGCCCAAGGTCCCATTACCCTGAAAAATATAAAGGACACCAAGCAAAAGAAAAGACGTAATACCAGCTGTCTCTGGACAAAGTCAGACACAGAGTAATAACTTCCCTTTGACTACATCTGGACTCTGTTTCTTATCACACCTGTCATTTTATTTAATAAACTCTTAACAAGACTGAGTCATAGCTGCCTATGTCTCAGGGGTGTTGTGGGTGTCCTGGACTCCAGATACCTTCCTCAGCTTACAGGCAGATATAAAAATTAAGAGAAAAGTAACGTAGAAAGAAAGAAAGAAAGAAAGAAAGAAAGAAAGAAAGAAAGAAAGAAAGAAAGAAAGAAAGAAAGAAAGAAAGAAAGAAAGAAAGAAAGAAAAAGAAAGAAAGAAAGAAAGAAAGAAAGAAAGAAAGAAAGAAAGAAAGAAAGAACCCACATTGCTGTGTTCCTTTAATCCTGCATTAAAACCTCCATGAATGAAAGAATCACAAATTATTTGTGTAGGAGAAAAGACAGAAGAATATGAATAAGTTATAATGGGCTATATCCCACAGACTATATCGAGGGCAGATTTTAAGTTCACATTGTGAAACCTGTAGGGAAAATGCTTAGCAAAATCTACTGAGTCCTGAATTAATTTCTGTTTGTTCCTTTTGATAGAGTTCTTTGAAATAAGAGGTTTAGAAAGCAGCAGGAAAGAGCTTGGCAGGTCTCCAGACCCATTGACATCTGGAGGATTGAAAATAAAATAAAATAAAATGTGAAAGTACACATTCTATAATCGGTCCAGCTGCCCTAAACTGAAACCTATGGGGTGGCCCGAGATCCTTGTCTTCTTTTCAGAACTGAAGGACAATAATTGAGTTCTGTAGTCCAATTCTGGGAATGGAGGCAATGGTCCCTCGCCTCTGGAGCAATCTCCCCGCAGAAATTTTTCTGGCTCCCTCACTGAATGTTATAAAGAGCCAAATCAAGACCTGGCTCTTAAGGCAAGCAAGCCTTCCCTCTTGTCAATACCTAATTTATTTGCTATCTTTAATTGTATTAATGTTGTTATTTTGTTTTGTTTTATTATTATTGAGTACTGTTAGCCACCCAGAGTAGACTTTGGTCTAGATGGGTGGGAAATGAATGAATGAATGAATGAATGAATGAATGAATGAATGAATGAATGCATCCATCCATCCATCCATCCATCCATCCATCCATCCATCCATCCATCCATCCATCCATCCATCCATCCATCCATCCATCCAATTCTGAGGACTGTGATAAGACATAAGATCTGACACCAGCCATTTTCAACCTTTTTCCCGCCTCTATGTCCCCCTTCAAATATGGCAGGGGCCCCAAGAGCAGCAATTCTCTACTCGAACCAAAACAATCATATCCAGCCAAGAAAGTCAATCAATTCCAAGAACCTTTCACTCTCCACCCTACAGACCTCCCTTTCTTTTCCTCCCAGTCCCAAGCAGTCACTGAAATGGGAGGTTTGTCATTCTCTGCTACTCTAATACTGAGCAGTGCTAGAAGAGGGACAGAAGTGGTCCAAGCCAGCTTGGGCAGCGGCTAGCACCATGTGGAAGAGGGACATTGGTCTGGGTTAGAGAAAGACACTGCTCTGGCTAACCCAGCTGACACAAAGTGTCTGCACCTTCCTGTGTTAGTGTCAGTGCTCTCCAAAAAGTCCTGTCCTCAACAGCCCTGCTCATCCCTTGCAAACTCAAGCCATGGCTAAAATTAGGATCTTACATTTTCAAGATACATACAAACCAGAAACAGTTTTTATCTGTGACATGTATTGTGAGCCAGCACCCTTGGGATACCGAAAATACAGATATAATGTGCTAAAATGTCAAAATGATTGTGTGTGTGTGTGTGTGTGTGTGTGTGTGGGATTTCTCCACTTCCTTTCTCATTCCGCCCCATTTTAAAGACAAATCGCCAGAGCAAGAGCATCAAATGTAGCAGAAACAGAACCGCCCTCCATTCCCAGAGGCCTTTCAAGCTTTCTCAATTTCATGCTTCCCTGCACCACTTAGTTACACTAAAACTATTTCTGCTATGCACTCCAGAACAAACGCTTGGTCTTGATCTTCTGGCAAATCTCAGCTGCATTTTTGTACACTCTGTGAAGCCCCTGCTATAGACTCCTGGTTGACATCTCAGGTGAGATACAAGTGAACTGTCTAATGGAAGTTAATGTCCCATCAAAATGAGGTCAAGAAAGATCCAATCAAACATCATACACTCACAGCATATGTAGGTGTGGTGTGGTGTTTTTTTTTTTTTGCTCAAACATTTAAATCTACAATAGAAACTGCAAGATGTCAGTCAGTAGTGATGCTTATAATATATCTACAGTCATTTGTTCCTATTGAAGTGTTTTCTTGTCTTTCATTGCATTTGCTCCCCAAAATATGCCTAAAATGAGAAGAAGAAAAACTATCATCATAATCAAATATGTTGATTTGTTTAACTAACAGCCATTGCAAAACTCAAAACTGGAGAAATTGAAGTTATGCATAAATCAATAACCTGTCCAGAAACCAGAGAGAACTGTCCAACCGTTCATCATATATTGGTGTGATTTGAGTTCTCATTCTTTTGACAGCAAAACTACATACACATTTCCCTGTGTTCCATCTGCTGTACTAAACTGCGAGGTATCCAGTAGAAAACAAGACTTAATTTTTTAAAACATTAAAGAGAAGAATACAACTATAAATTAGGTCTCAGCCACTAAATTGATAAGGAATGATAAAAGTTGTGTTCAAGGTATTTCAATAAACCATAGTTGGTAATACCTGCGGGTCTGGTGTAACCACTTCACCCCCACAAAGCTAACATCACCAACATTGTTCCTGGGATTTGGCAGTATGACGGCAACAAAAGTAGAGTCTTTATTCCCAGCAGGACTTCCTCAAAAACAGATCTGCACTTTTTTTCTTTTTTCTTTTGGTGAATAAGATGTGTGGGAAATACATGCTTCATTTAAAGAGAGAAGATGGTACTGCAACAGGTAACAACATGATTTTTAGCTGCTGCTCCGTGAAATTTTGGGACTCTGTCCCATCCTGCTTTAGCTGGATGAGAGTGATCAGCAACAAGCTTTAGCCTCATGTACTGCTTCTTCCTCACCTTAGTCTTCCAGTATAGTCACAAGGAGAAGTTTGGAAGTATTTGCTTCTAATTTTAATTAATTACAGTTTAGTGTATCACCCTAACCCAGTCTGTAAGAGTGTGCTATTCTTTAACAATATGGAATCTAGTTTCCTAGGTTCAGTCAAACCAAACACCAGATCATCCAGTTGGTTGGGTTTGGATAACATAACCAAATGCACTTAATCTGAAGCAAAAGGTTTCCAAACCTCTTCCTGCAACCATATAAAAAGGAGAGAATTTGTGCATGGGCCTGAGAATTGCTGAAGCTCAGTCTTACCACGCTAAACTGGACCAAGACTACCGTGGGATTATTCCCCCCCTTGCACCATTATTTCCATGCAACGAACAAACGATGGATTACAATGTGTTTCAGATCTGAGGAGACTTCCAAAAGAATGACTGTGGCAAAATAAGATGATTTATTTATCAGAGTTTGTGACTGACTGGGGACACCTCCTGAAGTGTTAGTGTGAGGCAACCCCGGGCAGGTCCATGAATTTCCCTGATGTCCTCTGATTTTGCTACATAAAAGCTAAAGAATCAGGTCAGCTCTTGACTTTAGTTCCCATCTGAACAAGTTGAGCTCATTCTCATGAATTGTCTCTCAATGATGTCTGTCATTGAATAGCTATGGGTTATAGAGCCTTTCTCCCTTTAGGTTCCTATTTATGTACTGGAGAATATTGCTACTTTGTATTTCAAAGACGGCTGCTGTTGGAAATGATTTTTAAATTTTTTATAGAAATGTAAATAGACATCTGCACCCATTTCATGCTTATGTGTGTGAAATTGTGACTTTTCAACAGTCCTTTCTGTGTTAACTCCCCCGCCCCATTATTTCCCCCTAAATCTTACTCACAAGTAAAAAAAAACAACTAAAAGGAATAAAAATGTAGACTTCCTCTTCAAACAATTATAATCATTCCAAACATAATAAGAGAGAAAGAATGCCATCAGCAAACACAGCTGAATGGTCATCTTCCATGTGATGAGTGGTAGTGAATGGTAGTTATAAAAGATGCAATGAGCATAAAGATTTGGCTTGAAATGCTCAGCCTAGAAATGTTAGCTATTGAGACATTTAACCCCCACCTCCACAAATGCAAATGGGAAGCCTGGAAAAAAGAAGCAAGAAACAGCTATTTTACAACAGATGCACACAAGTCAATTGAGAGATGAATACCTTCCCACAGTAACTATTTTTATCTTGTGAATTACAGAGCATTCTATACATCCGGAAGTGTTTCTGACACAGTGGCAGATCTTAAACAAAAGAGCTGCATCTGGCATTATTTTCATCTAGAGGCCTCCATATGATGATGACCCTGTGCTAACTGCTGTTTGGGGGGGGGGGAGTCATGACAGGAGTAGGCAGATGGAAAGATAAATCTAAACATTCCAGCTGAGACTGTGGGTGGAGTCACCACCTCCCTTTTAGGGAAGAGCAAATGATGCCAGGATTCTCCCTCAGTGTGCCTCTTAGGTAGGCCTGAAGCCTTAAAGAAAAAGTCAAAGAAGACATAAGGGAAGCCCCATAGAAGCACAACAAAAGCCTTCAGCAAAGATGGTAGAAACAAGGTTGTTAAAATCAAAGGCTTCCGAGTTGCAGACCCTTCACCAAAAGTAAAGGCAGAGATGCAGCATTATTGCTGCTGGTGGGCGCTGTATACCCCATTTTCTCCCTGTGTTCATACATAACAAAAATACACAAATCCTAGCTTTGTAAATCACAAACTAAGCAAGCTGTGTGGGACTGGATGCAGGTCAGGTAAGCAAACCTAGAAATGGGGGTGGTACATGTCTTTGAAACCTACGTTTCTAAGTGTATAAACATAAGGCAAGATCATAAGCCACTGTTAGATCAGAGTTTGTTCTTGGTTTATATATCCTTGTTTATTTAAACACACTGAACTATAAGCTGGGGTTTGACCATCACACACGGCTGTCTCCTTTTTGCTCTGTTTATTAAATTATCTAAAAGAAGAAGAAAATAGGCTCTATGTTTCATATGCAGACCACCTGTATGATTTATTAAGCCATAATTCCTGGCTTATTGTCATCTACTTATAAACACAAAGGCCTTGCAGATATCTGTTCTGAGTGAACCCACAACAGGCAAATCATAGGTAAAGAAAAAGTCATCAGTATTTTGCCTAATACAGAAGTTAGCCTTTATTTTCTTTTAAATAAGGGGTGGGCAACAGTGCCCTCCAGATGTTTTTAACTTCCCACTGCCATCAGCCCTAACATTGAGGCAATCTAACATCTAGAGGGCTACAGTTGTCACCCCTATATTAAAGGGTTTTGTTGCATTAGCACAGAAGATGGAGTGGAGAATATTTGATTCTCCAAATGCCCCCATCATATCTCATCATTGGCTGGCTTAATCAGATGTGTACATGTTTCAACAACATCTGGAAGGCTACAGCTCTCCCCAGTCCTGATAAAAAGTTTCCCAAACTCCTTAGAAATCTTTCTATACTGTCTACTATTAAAAAGTCCCTTTGAACCCCTTCATCAGATTTACCAATCTGGCTCTCATTCAAGTGCCATAACAGGCTGTTTTCTACAGCACAGGGCAGAAGATAACCCCATAGGTTTATTACTCAATTAGAAAAGAAATTACTCATTTTATTTATTTGAAACAATTTATACAAGATATTCCCCTGCAGTGTCACAACCTATTTTAAATGAAACTTCTCATGCATGCTAACGTATTTATTTTCTTATGCATATTGTTGCATATTGATTTGGAAAACACATCTCCCTCTTTCCTTTCCTGAAGCCTTTTGAATCCTTTCTATCAACACAGTGGGGTGGAAATGTGACAGCTCTCACAGGACAGGCCACAAGGAAAAGTAACATTATTTATACAGTACCATCAATCTACGTAACTTCACAAAGCAATAAATAAAAAAATAAAATAAACAGCAGGTTCCTAACTCCAAGAGGATTACAGTTCTATATTTTACACTCTGAATGGAAGAGGGAGGGTAGGGAATATAGAAAGAGACGAAGATAATATCGGATAAACAGAAGCAGTTACAGGTATAATGCCTTGATGATTCATAGCTATTCAACTCACACCTCCCACTCCCAGTGTACAACATAAACTCATGCTAACTTATATTATACATATAGGAGTGTATTTAGAAATAACTGTTATGTATATTACTAATGGATATATTTAGACATCCTTATTCTTGCCTACACTGAAATACAACTTAGCTCCCTATAGTGGGGAAAAGTGTGGAATTAGATGGAATCATGTGCCCACCTGTGGAACCTGCTGTTGGGCTGCTAACTGCTAAAGGGCAGTATCCAGGCCTATACTATCCCTTCTCGTTTTTCTTTCCAAGGCTTTGCTGTTGTGGGTGACCACACCTAGGGAGGGTGAAAGAAGCACTAAAAACTGGGCCTTCTTGGTGGTGGCCATGATGCTTCGGAACATGTAGCCTTTGGATGTACACCAGCTTCTCTCCCTCTTGACCTTTAGGAAGCTCGGTAAACCATTTGCTGTTAGCACTAATTCCTTGAATCTTGGCTTTCATCATCTTTATCATTATTTTCTCGTAGCCGTCTTTCTGGAGAAGCATAGCCATGGAACCTGTTTTCCTAGAATTTGTGTTTCTCCTGAGACTTGTCATGTTATGTGAGGAAAGGAAGCAGCTGCTTTCCACCCTTTCCTTATTTGAGCTTAAATACTGGTGTTAATCCTTATCTTGAATAGCTGGAACCTGAGGCCATATGAACACAGCTCTTAAAAAGCATCTCTGTCAGGAACAGCTATTGATTCTGACAGGTCCTGCAGTCAGCTAGCACAGCCCTCCTTCCAGGCCAGGCTTTTCAGCATCATGACTTAATTTTTGCTTTTCCTCTGGCAGGATATGGATTCTGGATATTGCACCAGCGGGGGGAGGCAGGGAGTCACAGCCTTCTAACAAGAGAGTAAACATATGCCTGCTTAATGGGGAACAGTCCTGAATGTGAAGAGTTGTCAAAGGACAGCCCTCTGTTTAAACTTGTCACCTATTTGCAGGTGTCTCCTAATTATTCAAGTGAATTAATCAATTATTCTAATTAACTGATTGATCACTGTAGTTATGGGGGCTTTGGAAAAAATATCAATATTATAAGCAGTTACAGATTTCAGAAATAACACCACCAGAGCTTTAAAAAAAAAAATCACAATATTAGGAACAGCATATATACTATGGTGCTATTTAACAGATACTTAGTTTTTGGTTAAAATTTGTATCTGTTATATAATACCAGTCAATTTTTAAAATAATTTTGATTAATTGTGCCTGGCATTTTTAACAACAGCATCCCAAAAGTGATGTGGACAGATAGTATTTACCACAAAAAATCGGAGGCCATGGATTACTGCAAATACAGCAGGTAGTAGAGAAGGAAAAAAAGAAGCCTAAATGATTGTATCAGTTTAGGCAGAGAAAAAATTACTTAAGGTGATGAAAATGGAGTATATTTTGAAAACAACAGAAACAAAGGACCAATATAAGAAACAATAAATTGAAAATAAATTAAACAGCTGGAAATAAACCACTACATGGACAACACCTGAGAAATATTGATGGAAAGCATGTTTATAATTCAACATGCAGTCAGCTAGCACAGCCCTCCTTCCAGGCCACACTTTTCAGCATCATGTCTTCATTTTTGCTTTTCTTCTGGCAGGGTATGGATTCTGGATATCCATACCCTGCCAGAAGACCTTTGGGTAGTGTGGGCGACATATAAAATGAATGAATGAATGAATGAATGAATGAATGAATGAATGAATGAATGAATGAATGAATAAATAAATAAATAAATAAATAAATAAATAAATAAATAAATAAAAAACATGGTCATGACTGAAACTGGGGGTCCTTAAGAAAGAAACCAAAGGCTTAATTTTTGCTGCACAAGAACAAATACTCAAAACCAACTTGATGAAAGCTAAGATCCAAGGAATCAGTGCTAAGAGCAAATGTTGACTCTGCTGAAAAAGATGAAACTGTGCCACACTTCATCTGCAAATGTCCAAAGACTGCACAAACAGATTACAAAGTTAGACATGATAGAGTGGTAAAATTAGTGCATTGGTCATTATGCAAAAATTAGAACTTGCCAGCCTCCAAAAACCCATGGGAACATCAGGTAGAGAAGGTGTCAGAAAATGAGGAAGTCAAGATATTGTGCGATTTCTGGATTCAATATGACAGACAACTTGAACATAACACACCAGACATAGTAGTAACAGAATGAAAAAATGTATGGATCATTGACATTGCAATTCCAGGGGATGCCAGAGTTGAAAACAAAGAATTGGAAAAACTAACAAAGTACAGAGACCTGGCATTCGAAACATTTTGCCTCTGGAAAAAAAAACACTTCAGTGGTCCCCATAGTCATTGGGGCTTTGGAAACAATATTAAGAAATTTCACATAGTACTATAAGCAGTTGCAGATCTCAGAAATCACACCATCAGAGCTACAAAACCCAGCTATATTAGGAACAACATATATACTGTGCCAATATTTAACAGATGCTTAGGTTTTTGGGTAAAACTTGTATCTACTATATAATGCCAGTCAATGTTTTTATAATTTTGATTGTGCCTGATGTTTTTTTTTTAAATAAAACAACAACAATGATAACATGTGCCATCAAGTTAATTTTTATGGAAATATTTTCTTTCTTTAATTCTAAGGTCTGAGTCAGAACATGGAAACATTGCTGAATTATTTCAGACTACAACTCCCAGAATCCCCTAGCTGCCATGACCATTGCTCAACATGTCTTGAAAAAGAAGACTGACATATCGGATTGCTTGATGGTACATCATTATCATAGGCATCCTTCAGTCTCAAGAGACTATGGTGACATGCTCTGAATTGAGGAGTGTCCTCTCCAGAGCATAAAGCCCAGGTAAGGTAATATGGAGGATAGGCTATTACCCAAGCAGCAGATCCCCCTTCTCCACATTGCTGAAATGGTCCAATGGAAAGGCAAGAGGCAATACAACTGGTTCCAGCAATGTCGCAGGAGTTGGCAGAACGACACGAGCTGCCTTCGGGACTCCAGCTCCGGATTTTGCCTCTAGGTTAACTCCTGAAGCCTTTTCCATGAGTGGATATAGCCACAAGGCAGTGGAGGTTTGAAATTGGAGTTTTCCTTCTCCTATAAGAGCCTCGTGGTGCAGTAGTTAAAACGCTGTACTGCAGCTAAAACTGTGCTCACGACCTGGGGTTCAAATCCCAGGTAGCCGGCTCAAGGTTGACTCAGCCTTCCATCCTTCCGAGGTCGGTAAAATGAGTACCCAGCTTGCTGGGGGGGCAATGTGTAGCCTGTATAATTAAAAATTGTAAACCGCCCGGAGAGTGCTTGTAGTGCTATGGGGCGGTATACAAGTCCAATAAATAAATAAATAAATAAATAAATAAATAAATAAATAAATAAATAAATAAATAAATAGATGGGCTGCCTTCCATCGCTGACGAGCCCCACCTACCTGGCCTGCTCTTTAAAGAGCAGGCCGGGTTGATGGTACATGATCATTATTATTACATAATCTGTGCCTATTATTACATAATCTTACCCAGCTTTGTTTTTTTTTTTTTTTTTTTTTTTGCTGCCTTTCTCTAATTCAATGGCTTTAATAATTTAAACATCCCTTCTTCCCAGATTTGCCCTCTTTGCCTATGTACGGAACTCCCTCTAATAAACTTTCACCACTTTTAATGACATTCTTCCTCTAAGAGATTATTGTTGCCAAACTGACAAAGTAACAGAAATGAATGGAAATCATTCAGCAGCCTCAGTGATTCATCTTTTGCCACTCTGTGAGAAAAGGTGCTTCCCTTCAATTATATTTATAATTAGAGGTTATTCCTAGCAGTATTTCCACAAGATAAATTTACGTGACAATTAACTTCTTTGCAACATCTTTGTAAAGTGGAACCATTCACTCATTTCTGAAATATGTGGTATTATCACGTTTACTTTCAAAATTCTAATTTGCTGCTTTGCTGTATTCAGTATTCCTGTAAAAACTCCATGTATTCATTTCTCCTAATCAGAACCCCAAGGGTAAAAAAGAACAATAACAAAAAACAAAGTACAATGCATTTTTGAGGGCTGATATAATTACATTTCTGAATCTTCATTTACCTGGTAAAATTCTGGACTCTGAATAAACTTATTTGTACTTTGATCATTGTTGTTAGTGCCTCAGGCTAGAATGTTTCAACACACTGTGCAACTGTATTATCAATAAACTAGTTGGAATTCCCCTCCCCCACTACATGAGGGAAGAATGGGGTCACACCCATTAGTTTTGACGCTAGTATACTAGCTGGTCCTGCTGCCCAGAGGTGAGACCATTCCAAATTAGGATAGACTTAGCAGATAAACAATTGTATCCCTATTCAGGCATTTGCTTGGTCATATGTAAGGTTCTACAGTGGTGCCTTGCTTGATGATGATAATCCGTTCCAGCAAAATCGCTGTAGAGTGAAATCGTCGTCAAGCGAAAGTTAAAAAACCCATTGAAATGCATTGAAAACCGGCTCAGTGTGTTCCAATGGGCAAAATGCCTCATCATGCAGCGAAGATCCTCCATAGGGCAGCCGTTTTCGGGCACCTGTTAAGCGAGAAATCAGTCCTAAACACAGTGGGGATCCATTTTGCACAGCGGGTGGCCATTTTGAGAGCCGCCGATCAGCTGCTTTAAAATCATTGTGTAGCGAAGAATCGGTTCCCGAAGCAGGGAACCGATCGTCGTAAAGCGATTTTTCCCCATTTAAACATTGTTTTGTGATCGCAATAGTGATTGCAAACACCTCATCGTAAAGCGGATTCATCGTATACCGGGGTAATTGTCAAGTGGGACACCACTGTACTTGGAACAGCAATGGAAGCCCTAAATGTTGCCTCAGTTCTGAAGATATGTTTAGACCCTTTGTAATAGCATTGACTGATAAGGCTAAATTCCTGGTCACAGGAGCTCTACAACCACATTCAGCCATTTATAGTTACAGTACCAACTGCATTGAGTGAGACGGTCATAAGTATTTGGGGATGGAAGGTGACATTTAGGGGCAGGGCAGCAAGTGCCCCCACATACATATGATCAGGAGAATGCCTTGATAGGGCAACCATATCACTGCAGTATTCCTTATGATCAGGGGTACCTGGGGTGAAGTGCCAGTAACTGTGGGTGTGTATGTCATCCCGCTTCTATCCCACTAAGAGGTGTTCTGTGTACAGCCCTTTAGGTCAGGAACTTGAAACACAATACCCAGTTAGAAATTATTTTATTTTCCTGCAAGCAAACATTTTCAGTGTCAAAAGGGGGGATTCCAAAGATTTTTTTTAAAAGTACTTGGGCCTTTGCACCTATGCTGTTCACCTCAGCTCCCCTGTCACCACCTCGTCCAGGATCCCCTGCAACACAGCCAGACAGCTGCCCTATCCCATTCCCCTTATCACTGACACAGGAAGCTGTACTGGTGGCGGTGGCGGCAGCAGCAGCAGCAGCAGCAAGAGGCAGTCATTAACCAACCCATATTAGTGGAGGAAGTGGGACAAGGCAGCACTTTCCTCCACTTTGGAAAAAAGAGAAGGTGTCAGCCAGGACCATGAGGATGAGCGTCAATGGCACTCATATAACAGAAGCAATGGTGACAGTTCTGTCCACCTGTTCTGTGGCACAGGCAACTTCCCAGGCTTTGACTCTGAGGACTGCCTTGGAGAAAGAAACAGATGGCCCTGGAGCAAGTGTCCCTATGGTGGAATGTGTTTCCTTTTGATGTACAAGCTCCCTAGGAGCCTGGCAAGTGCGTGTGCAACAGATGATGAGGCCGGTAGGCACCACTCATCATCATCACTAAGGGGAGGGGTAGCTAGCTGCCAGAGCAGGTACTCACTGGCCCTCCCAAAGTGGCAGAAGGACTGTTGCATTTACCACACCCTGTTTTCTGCAATTAGAGGCTATTACTTCAACAGGCCCCAAAGTCGGATAGGCCCTGCTTCTAAACACTGGGTCTCACTGGTTTGCTCTCTTTAGTTCACATATTGGCTTCTAATTTATTGCCTTTTTTCAAAACAAAAATAAAACAAACACACCCACCAGCATCTTTGTGAGTTCCATCAGGCCTTGTAACACAGGAGCTGTTCTGAAAAGAGCATCAAAACACTTCCAGACTACACAGGAATAAGAGGATCACCATTAGGCGATCCAGTTTAAAAACGACAAAGCTAAACTGGCCCTATTGACTGAAGTACAAGAGACAAGCTTTTGTGATTTGTGGCCCGTGAACTTAATAGAAAGTACTAGCTTGTCAGTTATTCTAAGATGCACATAGTTCTGATTAGGGATACGATAGGACCATGGTATCCGCAAGGGATTGTCTCAAAGCCCCTCCCCACCACAGATACTGGAAAACTTGGATATAGAAACCCTATATATAGCATAGTCTATGGTTCCCTATGAAAGGAAAGTCCGATGCTGCAAAGAAAAATACTGCATAGGAACCCGGAATGGAAGATCTATTGGTAAGCTGGATGTGGTCAAACAGGAGATGGCAAGAATAAACATTGATATCCTGGGCGTCAGTGAACTAAAATGGACAGGGATGGGCAAATTCAATTCAGACGATTATCATATTTACTATTGTGGGCAAGAATCCCATAGAAGAAATGGAGTAGCTCTTATAGTAAAAAAAAAAAAAAAAAGAGTGGGAAATATTGGGATACAATCTCAAAAATGATAGAATGATTTCAATACGAATCCAAGGCAGAACTTTCAACATCACAGTAATCCAGGTTTATGCACCAACCACCAATGCTGAAGAGGCTGAAATTACCCTTACAACACCTTCTAGAACTGACACCAAAGAAAGATGTTATTGTCATTATAGGGGATTGGAATACTAAAATAGGGAGTCAAGAGATAAAAGGAACAACAGGTAAATTTGGCCTTGGAGTTCAAAACGAAGCAGGGCAAATAGAGTTTTGTCAAGCTGGTCATCACAAACACTCTTTTCCAACAATACAAGAAGTGACTCTACACATGGATATCACCAGATGGCCAATACCGAATTCAGATTGATTATGTTCTCTGCAGCCAAAGATGGAGAAACTCTATACAGTCAGCAAAAACAAGACCTGGAGCTGATTGTGGCTCTGATCATCAGCTTCTTATAGCAAGACTCAAGCTTAAATTGAAGAAAGTAGGAAAAACCACTGGACTAGTCAGGTATGATCCAAACCAAATCCCTTATGAATACACAGTGGTAGTGAAGAACAGATTTAAGGAACTCGTTTTGGTGGACAGAGTACCTGAAGAACTAAGGATGGAGGCTCATAACATTGTACAGGAAGCAGCAATAAAAACCATTCCAAAGAAAAAGCAAAGTGGCTGTCTAACGAGGCCTTACAAATAGCAGAGAAGAGAAGGGAAACAAAATGCAAGGGAGACAGGGAAAGTTACAGTAAAGTGAACACAGACTTCCAAAAAATAGCAAGGAGAGACAAGAGGGCCTTCTTCAGTGAAGAGTGCAAAGATATAGAGGAAAATAACAGAAAAGGAAAAACCAGAGATCTGTTCAGGAAAATCGGAGATATTAAAGGAACATTTTGTGCAAAGATGAATATGATAAAGGACAAAAATGGGAGGGACCTAACAGAAGCAGAAGACATCAAGAAGAGGTGGCAAGAATACACAGAGGAATTATACCAGAAAGCTTTGGATATCCCAGACAACACAGATAATGTGGCTGCTGACCTTGAGTCAGACAGAGGACTGGAAAAGATCAGTCTACATCACAATCCCAAAGAAGGGCAGTGCCAAAGAATGCTCAAACTGCCTTACAATTGCACTCATTTCACACACTAGGAAGGTTATGCTCAAAATCCTACAAGGTAGGCTTCAGAAATATGTGGGCCAAGAACACCCAGAAGTACAAGCTGGATTTTGAAGGGGCAGAGGAACTCGAGACCAATTTGCTAACATACACTGGATTATGGAGAAAGCCAGAGAGTGCCAGAAAAATATCTACTTCTGCTTCATTGACTATGCAAAAGCCTTTGACTGTGTAGACTACAGCAAACTATGGCAAATCCTTACAGAAAGGGGAGTGCCTGACCATCTTATCTATATTCTGAGAAATTTATATGTGGGACAGGAAGCAACAGTTAGAACTAGATATGGAACACCTGATTGGTTCAAAATTGGGAAAGGAGTATGACAAGGCTGTATATTGTCCCCTGGCTTATTTAACTTATATGCAGAATACATCATGCGAAAGGCCAGACTGGAGGAATCCCAAACCGGAATTAAGATTGCTGGAAGAAATATCAACCACCTCCGATATGCAGATGATAACACTCTGATGGCAGAAAATGAGGAGGAATTAAAGAACTCCTTAATGAGGGTGAAAGAGGAGAGTGCAAAAAATGGTCTGAAGCTGAACATCAAAAAAACTAAGATCATGGCCACTGGTCCCATCACCTCCTGATAAATAGAAGGGGAAGATATGGAGGCAGTGACAGATTTTACTTTCTTGGGCTCCACGATCACTGCAGATGGTGACAGGAGCCACGAAATTTAAAAATGCCTGCTTCTTGGGAGGAAAGCAATGACAAACCTCGACAGTTTCTTAAAAAGCAGAGACATCACTTTGCCAACAAAAGTACGCATAGTCAAAGCTATGGTTTTTCCTGTAGTGATGTATGGAAATGAGAACTGGACCATAAAGAAAGCTGACCGCCAAAGAATTGATGTTTTTTAATTGTGGTGCTGGAGGAGACTCTTGAGAGTCCCCTGGACTGCAAGGAGATCAAGCCTATTCATTCTAAAGGAAATCAACCCTGAGTGCTCACTGGAAGGACAGATCCTGAAGCTGAGGCTCCAATACTTTGGCCATCTCATGAGAAGAGAAGACTCCCTGGAAAAGACCCTGATATTGGGAAAGTGTAAAGAAAAGAGGAGAAGGGAATGATAGAGGATGAGACGGTTGGACAGTGTCACCGAAGCTACAAACGTGAACTTGACCCAACCCCGGGAGGCAGTGGAAGACAGGACGGGTTGGTGTGCTCTGGTCCATGGAGTCACGAAGAGTTGGACACAACTAAACAATTCAACAACAATGTTTCCCTATAGTGTCCAGTTCTTGTAAAACATATTGGAAACATGTATTTCTTCAGGGGCAGCGGATTTAATATTTTCAGGTAGCAGATAAATAGGTCCATAGGTACTGATCCCAGTGGCTGTCTACTGTACTGTGTTCAGCTTACTTCATCCTTTCAGTATATGTTGTATTTTCTCTACTACTGGCCTGTTTATTGGAATAGTTTCTCCAGAAAGACTTTTACAAGCACAGCTTTCTCTGCTCATCTCTGGGATGCTGCACTTGCATTCAGAATGCTTGAAAGAAATGAGGGATGCACCACTAACATTCATTTCATTCACCATGATCACACAAAAAATATGCTTCTAGACTGGCTAATTTTAAAAAAGCTATGGCCATTTAAATATGGAAGCAAAGTCAGGAATAATAGAAAGGCCTGCACCTTCTTCAGAAGCCAGGATCCAGTCATCCACCTGGCTTTCCGATGGCTTTTTGCTTTTAACTCTGTATGAAATTATGCAGCTTTGGATTCACTTACAAAGTTGCTGTTAACATGCATGACATTCACAACTCTTGCTGATAATTTGGTAATGCAATATATCAAGATGACGCTGTTTAATGGAAATGTGCCCTTTGTTTTACGTGCTGGAACAGCTTGTAAGTAAAAGGAAATTAAACAGAACCCTTCACTTTGTGCTAGATACACATTACAGTAGCTATCAATTCTTTGAAAATGGGATGTTAAGGAAGATTAAAAGTGTTGGAGATCGGATGTTTCTTCTTGAAATGCCAATTGGCATATTACATGTTTGAAAATAACATCACCTAGCATTTGCACAGTGTCCTACAAAGTTCAGTGCCTTTTATACATGTTAGGGACCCAATCCACCTGAGGTTAGTTGTGCTGGTCCTGTTTCTTTATTGAAATGTAAATTAGATGCAGTGAATTTGCTTTCACTCTGAAAACTAAGACCAGCTTCCTCTTGCCTAAATGCAGAGCAGAAAAATAGCACATCAGAATTCCCCTTGCCACTCAGGAAACAGTGCTGTTCTTGCAGTTTACAAAGTTGCTCATGTAACTGGTTGCAGGATGAGAAGTTGGCCAGGGTAGGGGAAATGCTTCTACAATTGCCCTTCCACTTCTCATTTAGGTAATAAGATGCTGGCCCAAATATTTTACATATGCCATAAATCTAATTACAATATTAATAATAACCATGTTTCATCAAATAAATTCTTACCTTTTCAGGTTTTTCCAGACTAAGAGGACTCTAAAATAATTTATAGTTCCCTTCTTCTGGAGGTGTCTTAGGATTGTGCAGCTTCCCCAAGGCCACCCAAGGCTGACTCTACTCGTAGGGAGGCACAGTGGGAATTCAAATGCAGAACCTCTGGCTCCAGAGCCAGATACTTAAACCACTGAACTCTCCAGCCAGCTAATAAGACGCCTTAAATTTATCACTGAGCAGTGAGTCAGCAGTTGTTGAAATCCCAAATAGCTTAATGGGTCTACTTTAGTTGGGACTACCACCTGAATTCAGGCCTCTATATCTATTGTAATTCTATCTCACTGTTCCTTCAATGAGCTCAAGGCAGCTCACAATGGGTTCTCTTCTGCCCATTTTATCCCCTGTACAGGGCAGGCTAAGAGAGAATGATTAGGCCAAAGCCACCCAGTGAATTTCAGTGGGGACTTGAAACTGGTTTTCTCAAGTCCAGCAGTCTAACCATACACAACACTGCCTCAGTTCAGCTGGACTTTTGACTGTGTGTTTCATCCATCTATAAGGATATTCAACTATTGTTTTTTTTTACTCTCCGGCTCACTGTGTGTAGCTATTAGATGGTTGAGGAATGAAGAGAACGTTTTCTGTGGGACGAAAGACATTGTAAAAATGACCTTCTCAGGAGCTGAATCATATTCTCTTTCTTTGCTCTTACTGCTGCCAAAAAATGAGACTTAAAAACAACAAATAAACACAAGTTATCTAGTCATTGTCTCACCCACTCAGGTGAGATGCCCTCCTTTCTAATTAAATTATAGCAATTATTTTTAAAAACAGCATTCAGTATACACAGTTATATTTTTTTAAAAAAAAATGTTTATGTAATAGGTGTATATTCTGCCCTTCACATAGGTACATAAAGCATACAGGTAGCAGCCAAATAGCTACTAAGTACAAGGACAGCACAATATAAATTGCACACCATAATATATCAAATAATGGGTTATGTTTCTTAGCCATTCTATGCATCAGTAGAGTGATTAGGCTTCTTTTATTTCTACTAATGGGACATCTGCCGGTAGTTACCATATGCTATAGGTTATACTGTGATTCCTTGACAATGCAAAGTACTTAAAATGAACAGCCATTTCATTTCATTTTGTATACATTTTTAAAGCAGCTTTTCAAAGAGATTATAGCTCCTATCAAAGCTGTCTCACAATCCAATCAAAGCTGTCTCACTTCTCCATATTTTTCAGTGACCCTCTCACGGTCCACTTGCTTTATCTGCTCATCCGTCTGAACCAGCAGATTCTGTCACATACTGAAACCTACCAGAGCAAATCCTTTTACCATAAAACTATAGCAGCATGTGCCACTCACTGTTCTTGCAGATACTTGTCTTTGAGTTGCAACGGCCATTTGGAAAGCGCTTGAACTGATGCAGTTTCATAGGTCTCAGCTAGACAAAAAAAAACAAGGCTTAACATTTTGTCCCAAATCCTTGCACAGAAAAAGCCAGTCACACTGGCTTTGCAAAGCCAGATAGCAGGGGAAGTCCATAGAATGGTAAAGGTAAAGGTTCCCCTTGACAATTTTTGCCCAGTCGTGTATGACTCTAGGGGGCGGTGCTCATCCCCGTTTCCAAGCCATAGAGCCAGTGTTTTGTCCGAAGACAATCTTCCGTGGTCACATGGCCAGTGTGACTTAGACACGGAACGCTGTTACCGTCCCACCAAGGTGGTCCCTATTTATCTACTTGCATTTGCATACTTTTGAACCGCTAGGTTGGCAGGAGCTGGGACAAGCGACGGGAGCTCACTCCGTCCCGTGGATTTGATCTTACAACTGCTTGGTCTTCTGACCCTGCAGCTCAGGCTTCTGCGGTTTAGCCTGCAGAGCCACCACGTCCCCCATAGAATGAGGAAGACAAACTTTTAATGTGGTGGCACACAACTCTGGACACAATGCTCACCTCCAAGATCACATGAGCTCTTAGAGACTGAAGCAAAACAATGCCATTTCTTACCCTCCCCCATTTTCTATTTTCTGTGGACACTTTCAGCATCCCTTTTCCCAAAATATGATAACTTCTGCTTTGTCATTCCTACTTTTAGAGAAAACTTAGGCTTGATTTAACGATCGAGGATCCATTTGCTTAGGTGTTTTTTTTTTAATCCACGGTATTCACAAAGGTCTCCTCCAGTATCATATTCTGAATGAATTATCTTTCCCCTGTTGGCTTTCTTCACAGTACTGTTTTCAAATCCGTACACAATAACGGGGAGCACAACAGTTCGATCTTGATCTTAGTCTCCAGTAACATCTTGTCACATCAGAGGATATTTTTTAGTTCCTTCACAGCTCTCCTCTGAAATCTCAGTCTTTTTCTGATTTCTCGGCTGCAATCTCCATTTGGTTTGATGAGTGAAGCAAGTTATACAAGTCTTAATATCTTCAATGTCAATATTAAATTCATGGGGTTCTTCTATAGTCATGACTATTTTATCTTAATTTTCAACTGTAGTCTGGCTCTTTCACTTTATTCTTTCACCTTCAGCACTTCAAGTCGCTGCTGCTTTCTGACACCAACATGATGTCAGCTGCTTACCTTAAATTACTAGTGTTTCTTCCAGCAATAGTAGCAAAGCAGTGGGTTCTTTAATACCTTCTCTGACACCACATGTGGAAAATCAATATCTTGTTGAAATTTGCTCCTTATAAATTTCAGAGGATAGCTAAGGCACGGAGAAGGTGATTGGCTAACAATCATAAAGAAAACCTCTTCCCAAAACTGTCTGTTTCCTTGTTTTATATGCCATCATTTTCCAAGAATTGTGTTTCAAGATGATTTACAGTAAACTATTACCTTTCATTTGTGCACTCAAGAGACATTTGCTTGCCTTAGATGGTGTAGCATTTTGCTTAGTTTCAAATATGGCCTTTGCTAAAAAATTTTTTTTAAAAAATACAGACTTGTTAAATGGCAGAAAAAATGCCCAAAGAAATCTGCAGCCAGCACTAACAATTTAAAAGCAATTTTCCCATTCCCTATCTAAATGTTTGAGCCTGTGTTATAGTAAGAAATATCATTTCAAAACCTTACCTGTTCAAATGGAGGACTGTATGATGAGGAATCTACTATTTACACATATAATTAAAAAATAATACCATGTTCAAAAGCTTTGCTCAAATGTACATATATGTATATACACAACTAGCCAATATATTTGACACTGTCTGGCTAAGCTCAGACTTTGTATTGACAATGAGAAATATATGCTTTTTCCCCCTCAGCAGAACTGGCATATATGCATAATTCAGTTGTGCTGTAAAAGAAAGAAGCAAGCAGAAAACAAACATGCCTTTGCCTCTAGACAATCTAATCTCAATGGTTCTTCCCCTTCATACATTGTCAACAGAAACACTGGTGTTTTATTCTTTAAAGATTTTGGTTCAGGAGAAAGATGTGGGGAAAGAATTACTGTGAATCATATGCTGATAAAATCCCCACTAAGTTTCAACAGTTTATAGTTTCCTTAGATTACACAAATTGTTGGCTGCAAAGAGCTTGTATAAAAAAAGCTTCTATGCTTCTTAATGGAAAACTTTCCATTTCCCATCAAGATCCCATTTCCATGCTATAAATTATCATGACTAGGTTAATTGCAAACTTTAAAAAAAGTTTAGTGGTAGCTACAAATCAGAGTCACAAATCCAAAAAGTGTACACTATCATTTATTTTTTTCCTCTGGAAATTAATGATTTCAATTTATGGCAACTTCAATAGCATGGATCCAACCACCAACCAGCTAATATGCACAATCTAAACATTTAGCAGCAGGTTTTTACATTAGCAACAGCAAGAATCTATTTCACAGAAGATGAGTGAGAATAATTTATTCTCATTTTAGAAGTCCTTAAGGCCAAAAGTGCTTTATCCTCCTTACAGTGTTCTAACAAGCACCACATGATGTCACCAAGATTAATGTTAATGGACAGATATTTAGTCAGTATTTGAATAATACTAAACAGTCACTTAAAATATGTAGCTAGTACAGGATGGAGCTGGAGAAATAAGCCACAAAGTGAGGTGGAATGAACACATAGATACCAAGAGTTATCTCTGGGTTACTTTTATGGTAGAATGAAGAATACATTTACTTGGCTCTCATGCCAATGTCCATTTAGCAAGGTGCCCTTCTCTGGTTTGACTGCAAACTGGAACACTGTTAGATGTTAAAATACATACTTTTCCAGAGCATGCAATGAGGTTTACCAAAAAGCATACCTTGGAAAAAAGAAAGCACAAAAGGGTACATTTGAAATGGAGTGCACAAAGGCGCATACATTGGGGAAATGTATCAAAAAATCTGCATTAAATCTCAGTGGAGACACTGCTGGCATATCAACATTTGAAAGAGCATGCAGAGAAATGTATACCTTGAAAAAAATACATTTAAAAAGTATATATTTGGAGCAATAGGCACCAAAAGTCTTGGTGAGGACTCAAACGGGGAAACAAACATCTCACAATCCAGTGCAGAACCAGGATAAAACAAAAGCTCTATTGCATTGAGCCACTCATCTCTTCTGTACAAGTCTGGATTGTATGACGGCCCCAAACACCACAGTCATTATGACAACAATGCAAAACAGGTCAGGGGTGTATGCAAGCAGAGATAGTGGTCAGTTGTTATTCTGAAGGATGTCTACTGATAGGGTTGACAAAGCAATGCAAGTTTCCGGGCATTCTCATCTTGTCCCTAATTAAAAGTTGATCAACACCAGAAATAACTGAAGAGTAGAAACTCATTACATTGGAAGGACTGTAAAAGCAAGCACTGTGTTTTAAGAGAAAGAAACATGGGCAGAATCGATTTCCCTTATCTTTACTGCTCCATACACCCTCCTTAGCACGGGTCTCTCTCAGAATCATCTGTCACTGTCATTGCTCTTCCCTTCCCCAAATTCCAGAGTTCATGTCAACAGCGTTTATATCACTGCCTGACCTAGCTATCAGTTGGTTGCCACTGAAGGCAGTCAGATTCCTTAAGCTGACTGCGAAAGGCTCTTTGCATGAAGGGTGACAGTCAGCAGCCATTCTACAGACCTCACTTTAAGAAAGTGTCTATTTCTGAAACCTTCCTTTGCCACGACTTGTTGGGAACTGTATTCCTGGGTACAGTCTGCAACAGAGATGGCTGTGATCACCTTGACAGATTACTGGGGGGGGGGGAGGAGAAAAATGCAACCCTGATTATTCTTTTGTATCCATGAAATAGGGATGGAAGAACAGCAAGGTGGTATCCTTAGATCCCAATTCACACAGACAGTAGATTAGTATCCAGAAGAATGTTACTGAACAGAGCTTGGAAAACACCATGTATGCCATACATTTTTATCAATCAATATTCTGAGGTAAGTGCCAACCCCCATGTTGTGTATGAAAGAGAGACTGAGAGGTTGGATAAAATGGCTTGGGGATGCTGGGAATTGAAGTTGATAAAAGTAGCTTTTATAGGCTCCAGTACAGAATTCCATATGCCTTCATGGCTTCGGAGGATTATTACACGAATTATCCTTGTGAACTATGGACTGATGTAGGTGGGTAGATATACCCAAGTTTATGGCATAGCAACAGTAAGGAAAAAGACCAGGGGGCCAGACAGAGCCTTGGGAAATTTCTATGCTTCTTGGGGTCTTCAAACAGGGAACTAATTCTCAGTGTCAGTAGCACTGGAGGAAAAGAAAGTTTGATTTTGGAATATAAGGTGGCTTCAAAGTCTGGCCAAACATATTCACCCATTCCCAGCTCATAGTAGGGCTCAGTGAACCAGGACAAAGGTGTTTGGTTTCTTGTATGCATTGTGCTCACTCAGTATCAGAACATCAAAAGCCCAGAGTGAAACTAAGGAACGGTGGCAAGATGTGGTGGGAGCATGTGCTCCACCATGGGTCATGATACCAAATGGAGCTAATCAGTGAGCACAGCACCAGTGTAGCCGATCCTTTTCTTCCTCTGGTGTGGGCTGACATTTTACCTGGTTAGCCAGGTTTTAGTCAAGTTCTGGACCCATTGGCCCAGATCTCTTCTGTGCCCGTTACCACAGTCAGCTGGTCCAGAAGCAGTTCCAGCTACCCAACCTCTTTGGCATCACAAACTGACCTTTATGACATCACAAGAGAGGGATTGTGAGTCTGGCAACCTTAGCCACCGTGCACCACATGCTGGCCTTTAATCCAGCAGTCTTTCTGGAGAGACAGTCATGTAGAGTAATGCCATCACCCTAAACTAAGGCAAAGGGTGTGGATAGACAGTGAAGTTATTCCAGGCTGAATTGTATCTGAGATTTGGAACGATGCTTGCATCCACATGAAAGGCTCTTGTGGTTTCAGGACAAGAAGTCACACTGCACCTGCACGTAACCTTTTCTCTCAGTCTCCATGCTCCTGCATCCTCTCCTATTTTCCTCTCTGCATAGATTGAGAGAAAACTGGTATTTCCCCCCCCCCCCCCAATGTATTGGTAAGTAGTATATCATTGGCTTGCAACAGATGTAACATAATACGGGGCTGTGAAAATAAAAGAAAAGAAAGGAAATTGCCCTCTGCTTCCTCTTCTGTCTCCCCCTCCATGAGGAACAGAGGAAAACTGGTTTTTATTTTGTTTTATTTTAAAATGCATTGTAAAGAAAAAGGGGGGAAAGGGAGAAAAAAAAGACATCCTGTAGTGACTCAGCTAAACTAAGTGACTGCTAAGGGATCTGCTTAGGTTTGACACCAGTGATCACACATGCTGGAAACCAAACCAAAACAAAACAAAACTATGCTAAGTGCATTAAAACAAACAAACAAACAAACAAACAGCAGTCCCTGCCAGGGATCCAGAAGGGTGCTGGTAGGCTTGGATAAGAGTTGGGCTGCTTTGCAATTGCATGTGGTCACTGGAAAATAGAGTGAACCAGTCCATTCCCAAGAGAGTCCAAAATGCAAGATAAAGTGTTGTCGATCACACCCTGAGTTTTTGACAGGAACCTGGTTATGTTGGTTGAGAGGTACAGGCATTATTTGTTCGGATGCAATTATGTGCATTCTTATCTCACAGGTCACTTGTAAAGGGTGATGCTGGCAAAACTTGCCTGCACAATTCCATATATTCCACCTCGTTATGCTTTTTAGACATCTGGAATTGTTGGGTGACTTGATCTGTTAAGGAAGGTGTCATCAGGATGCATCACCGATCTTTACTCATTTCATCTGCTTTAGGTATAGAAATTCAATCTGTAATGGTTGTCTGATATTGGGAATTGAATAGGTGAAAGCAAATAAGCTTAGGCTCATAAAACAGTTAGTGGCTGAAGAATTTGCTGAATGGTGGGAAAGGTAATCCCTGCTCTTGACAGAAATACCCATTAAGAAGCTCAGCCACAGTTTAGGAGTCTTCCTGTATCCTGCAGTCCTCCTGACATAAAGACACTAGCTCTAGCCATCTGTGTACTCTTCCTGTGTTAGCAAACCAAAATAATTGACATAACAACTGTGATGTGCTGTATGGATACCTTACAGAACTGTCCAATGGTGGAGACAAAGGTTTACTTCCAGTCCCTTCCAATCACTTACTCTTAAGGCTAACTATCAGTTTCCCACTTTTCAACAGGAATTAAAATAGTTATATTTAGTTGTTTTGCAAAACATCTGCCTATTACAAGCTGCTTTCTTGTGATATAAAACACAGCCTTTCCCCATTTACCTCATCATTACCTCAATGCCTACAACAGAGCATGAGGCATGAGGGTGCAGCATCATGTCATATTCTTTGTAAAAGAAGTAAAATATCACCAAAGGGGTGATGTTGCCCTTTTGTTAAGTCACAGTCAGAATGTAGTTACAATGTTGTAATGGGAAAGTTATTTGCAAATAGCTACTTTCAAGCTTGAGGATCAGATTACAGTAGCCAGTACTAGGCCTCATATTCGTACATTCTTTCTGGTTGCCCATTTGTTTTCATGCTTAAATTCAGTGTGCTTGTTTTGATATATAAAATGAAATGGCCTTGAGCCAGGATACCTTATGGAATAGGTATCTCCTTGCTCACTTTATATGTTCTGCACATATACAATCCTCCTGTCCAGAGAATTAAGATGATCTGTGGAATCAAATATTTATTGAGATGCCCCCAACAATGGAAATGAGGCACTCCTCTGATATAAATGTTAATTAATTGTTTCTCACTTGGTAATAATAGTGTAACCATTTTAAAGGCCCTTCTATATATTGCATAACCTTATGTGTACATACTGACCTAAATGTAACCTCTCTGGAAGGTTGCAGGCTATGTGCAATTTCCTCACTAAACTAATCTCTAAATTTCAGGCCTTATGTAATGTACAGATTAATTTCATGAGGAAGTTGCATCTTACGTACTGGTCTTGTTTATCTACACCGTAAAAATGCATGAATAATAAGATAAATCCTGAGGCAGCAGAAACTACAGTGGTGCCTCGACTTACGAACTTCCCAACATATGATCATTTTGAGTTACGACCAGCTCCGGCTGCAAAATTTTGCTTTGACTTGCGGCCAGGGCTTTGAGTTACAACCACAAAAAGGCAGAGGAAAAAGGCAGGAAATTCAAATTGCTAACTGTTGGTGGTGAAGAGGCTTCTTCTTTGTAGCTCTTTTGCCCCAGCAGTTAGAGAGTATGCAATTGGAAGAGACTGCCTGGTAAAGTAAGATGCTGCTTTTTTGCTTTTTAAAAACTGTTCTGGGTGTTTTTGCAGCGTTGTTTTCAGCTGGGGGGGTTATGTTTCTGTGCTGTGATGGGTCTTCAGGGGTTTGTTTATTGTTCCATTTCCCCCCCATTTCTGAGGGGTCTTGGGGGTTTGGTTGCTTTTTGGAGTTTTTCCCCCATTTCTGATGGGTCTTGGGGTATTGTTTGTTTTTTGGGTCCCCCCCCCATTTCTGATGGATCTTGTAGGGTTTGGTTGCTTTTTGGAGTGTTTTTCTCCATTTCTGATGGGTCTTTTTTTTGTGGTTTGTTTGTTTGTTTGTTTGTTTTTTGCTTTCCCCCCCATTTCCAATGGGTCTTGGGAGGTTTGGTTGCTTTTTTGGTTTTCGCCCCCATTTCCGATGGGTCTTGTATGCTTGCAGGGACTTTAAATTTGCTAACTGTTGGCAGGCGAAGAGGCTGCTTCTTTGTAGCTCTTTTGCCCCAACTGTTAGAGTGAGTGCGTTGGAGCAGGCTTCGGACTGCCTGGTAAGGTAAGGTGCTGCTTTCTGCTTTTTAAAAACTGTTCTGGGTGGGTTTTGCAGCGTGGGCTGGGCGGGGGGTTATGTTTCTGTGCTGTGTTGTTCTTTAAAGCCCCAGTGCCTTTGGGGCTTGCTCCGTTGTTTATTTTTGGGTTGTTTTTTTAAAGCCCCAGCGCCTTTGGGGCTTGCTCCATTGTTTATTTAGGGTGGCTTTTTAAAAAAAGCCCCAGCGTGTTCCTATGGGGATTGCAGTGTTTTATTTTTGTTTTATTTTTTGGTTCTTTTTTCCTTCTGAAATGGATTAATTGTATTCCAATGCATTTCAATGGGAAACAGTGCTTTGACTTATGACCATTTTGAGTTACATCCATCTTCTGGAATGGATTATGGTCATAAGTCGAGGCAGCACTGCATTTGTTTCAGTCAAAACTGGTTTTAACATTAATGATGAACTCTGTCTAAATGATGTAAATTTAAAAAGAGGGCCTATCCCTTGACCGGAGAGACACACAATTTTGGGCAATAGCTCTATGTGTTCTCCAATTCTGCAGAACAAAACTTTTGAAAAAGTCCCACTTGACTCTCTAGTCTTGGGTGTAATTGGGCAGACCCCCCCCCCACATGGCTACATGAATGCATTTTTGCAAACAGAGCTTTCTCAGTGGTGGCAGCCATGTTGTTGAACTCTCTTCCCAGGAAACAAAGTAATTAGGCTCAATTAACTGCTGTTGTCACTTTACACTAGAAAAATGCTTTTTGTCAAAACTCATCCCACCTTTCAGACTCATTAAACAAGGAATGGGCATTGTGTAGCCCATGGCCCACAAGTGGCTCCTATGGACATTTCTACAGGTCTTCAAGGTAATTTCAACCCACCACAAATTTAAAAATGAGAAACAAAAATTCAATATCTGTTCAAAAATATCCTACACTTTCTGCTTCTGAAATCCTCCAGCAGCAGCATTTTTGCCTTGGAACCCGATGTTTGGGAGTTTGATTCCCCACTGTGCCTCCCTGACAAGGGCTGGACTTGATGATCCATAGGGTCCCTTCCACCTCTGCAGTTCTAAGATGATTCTGTTTCTATTTCTGAAAGGAAATGCCTGAGAACAATCATTTCTGGTCCCCTTCCATTTTGTGATAGGTCTGGAGGGGGGAAAATGGCCCTGAAGACTCCTCAGATTGCCCACGAGACCTTCCTTGCCTGTTCCCTGTGTGCTAATCAAAGGAACTGAAACAGGAGGTCATTGGATTGTGGGGGTTTCTCACCTGGCTTCATCTGTGGGTCCTTCAAGATTTGTTTCGGGACTTTAAAAAAATTGACATCTTCGGACAATTCTCATTTTGGAAATGGCTGTGTCTCAGAATGTAAGCGCTTTTGATGAAAAATCGAAACGTTGCAATGCAATAACATGGACAAGTTAAATATAACAGCAAACAAAATACTATGAAAGCAAACATTTAAGCTCAAAAGGCCAGTCTGACAAATCTGTATGTAAGAAAGAAACTGCGAACAAGTGAAACTTGAGTTAAATTGCCCTTTCATGCCTATTTTTAAGTTAGAGGAAAAATACAACAGTTTGATGTCAAATGATTTTTTTTGTTTTGTTTTAAATTACATTTAAACACAAAAGATTCTACTTTGTACTTGATTCAGCATGAGGAAGTATGCAGAACTGAATTATCCTTCCACACAGAAATGAAATTTCCCAGTTTGGTGCAAAAAGCATTCCATTTAAATGCAGATTCGGACTTTTAACTGAGTAAATTGCACTTCTTTTGAAATAAGAATGGCAAAGTAAACAATGGTTCAAAAACATCTCATGAAATACAATACCCACTGTAGCAAAATCTAAACAGATTCCCAATTATGAGCAAGTCTAACGAAAGAAAACATTGTTTTTGTAATCTTTTTTCTTTCAAAAATTCAGAGGTTTTTCCTTACTGTTTTCAAACCCCACATGTTGAGGGAGTACATATAATGTTTCATAAGGATTATACAGGTTTGGGCAGAGATTTCCCATCTTTTTACCGAGAGCTCTGACAAATTAATTTTGGAACAAGTTACATTCTGCAACAGGGAGCTGGAACAAAGTTATTCAGCTATTTGCAAAGACTATGGCTATACAGTGGTGCCTCACTTAGCAAAGTTAATCCGTTCCAGGAAAAACGTCGCTAAGGGATTTCGTCACTAAGGGAAATAAAAAAGCCCATAGAAACACATTAAAACATGTTTAATGCATTCCTATGGGCTTGAAAACTGACCTTATGCGAAGATCCTCCATTGCGGTGGCCATTTTGGGTGCCTCTCAAGCGAGGCAACACAGTGGGCGGCCATTTTGTTTACCCAGAGGCCATTTTGGAACCGCCGATCAGCTGGCTGAAAATGGGGGCTTTGCGATGGTCGCTTCCGCGCAATCATCGCAAAGTGCAATTCCCCCATAGGAAACATCGGAAAGCCATCACTTTTGTGATCGCAAAAACAGCATCGCAAAGCGATTTCGTCGCTCAACGGAGCGATTGGTAAGCGAGGCACCACGTAATTTGCTGCTTCTTAATCAGAACGTGGTTAAGTAGCTCCCTGTTACTCCATACATGTGAGACTTCCCAGACCGGAGTCCTGAGAGGACAGGAAGAAATGTCATACGGTTGTTGCGTACCCTTGCTGGAACTGCCCATGCTGACCACTTGTTCTCTTGTACATGGAAGTGCTTGCATACTCAGAGAACCACACTTCCATGTGCAAGGGTATGTGCAAATGAGCACAGGTGGGCCAATGCTCACACTCATCCAAAACAGTGTGGGCTGGTGCACCAGCAGGAATGAAGGGGGCACATACAGAGAGCTTGGGGATGCTGTCTCCACCGCTTGGGACCTCTGTTGCAGGGACTCACAAAGGTTGGCCATCTCCCCAATGCTTTTTAACATCTACATGAAGCTGCTGAAAGAAGTCTGGGACGTTTGCCCCTTTGTGGCCCGTCCGTCACCCCAAAACAGAGAGCTAACAAAGGCAAACCAAACAAAAAAAAAAACTCCTTTTCACACACTGCCACCAGTTTATCACTTTATCACTGTACTTTTTCTTAGGAAAGACGAAGGTCCATTCAATTCTCACTTTTTTTAAAAAAATAAAACAGGTTTATTGATTACAGATGTTTCATTAATAATTCATAAGTATTTTCTTCAGGTTCATGAATTATCTATATCAATCTTCTATATTAATCACAGGTTACTATACACTCCTCAGACTAACTACTACTCCAGATCCCCCCCTCCCCAATCTCTCTCTCTCTCTCTCTTACTCTCTCTCTCTCACTGAACTCCCTCTCCCCTCAGGCTCCACCTTTTTAACATCTTTGGTGGCCCCACCTCTCAACCACATCAACACAAAACATGAATGATGCATATCCTAGTTAGCATAATAAGTGTGAATGCCACAAAGTCATGCAGAGATTTGTGGTTTGCGTCACTGGTATGCTGATTACACACCTCTCCTTTTCATTGAGCACTGCCTAATGTTGATAATGGACTATATGAGAGCTAATAAACTAAATGTGGACCCAGGAAAGACAGAGGTCCTGCTGTTAGGAGGATCTTTGGATCAGTTAGAGGGAAATTTATGTGGCCTCAGTGGGATTGCACTCTCTCTGTTTCTAGGTGTCGGCAGTTGTCAGAATGCCTCTCCCAGAAATCAGCTACCCATTCCACTGGCTTCTCTCAAACCATATTGTTAAAAGTGGTCACACCAAGGGAGACCAGAAAGGTGAATACAAGGGGCCTTCTCTATTCCTGTATCCACAACTGAAAACACCAGGGAATGCCCCAATAGTGCTGCACAATACCATGCCCACATTGCCAGCAGGCAAAATGATGGGAAGATTTACATACCAAAGGAAAGCCTGAATGTTAACAACAATGGCAACAGTCTAGATGGTCTACAGGATACCCTCTTCTGCTCACTACCATTCACTAAGTGACACCATACAAGGGAAAATCCCAGAAGCTGACTCCTTTTTTCACCAGTAAACTACTTCTCAGCTAAACACAAAACAATTGCCAGGACTGTTTTTGACAAGTGTGAACAATGGTGAGCACAAGAAAATAAAAACCAAACAAAACAGATGGACATGAAAACTGTCCGTACATGTGGGAGTGTGTTCAAGAAGGACCATGAGTGGGAGTGGGTAAGTGCAAAAGAGACCATGTTTATGAGCACAAGAGAGAGCATGTGTGCATGCAAGAGTATGAAGGAATGATCAGGCACAAACAAGTAAAAGAGGGAGCATAAGTATGCATGTATGAGAGACAGAGAGAGTGAATGAAAAAGCAGAGTGACAGATTAGGAACTCTGGTTTAGTCAGGTACTGCAATGAACTAACAATCATGTGCTGGCAACATGACCCATCATAAAGGAGTCACATCATGGCATGTCTTTAAGTTTAACTTTGGTTGCTCACATAAAAGGCCAAGACGGCAGTGGCTGTAAGGTTAAAGTTTTGAAATTGTTTTTTGGGATACATATAATCATTAAAACTTATAAAAATGTACTCCATATCAATCTCGGGAGTCTGTGGATAGAAAGCCATGGTTTGGTAGAAAGTTAGGAGAATCCACAAGGAAGATCCTCCCACTTTGTTCAAAGTATCTGTTATTAGGAGACACACCACCTCTAAATATGTAGGCCTCCTAAATTCTTCTAGAAGACTGGGCACATGGTCTAACTTAGATGTAGAATTGTGAAATTCCTATCAACATTGCACTGCCTTAGTGCATTGAAATGCAAATCCCATCCTATCTCTAAGTGGACCAACAGGGTTGTAGTTCAAGGCATTTAGGATGAAAATGCGTCAAGGGAAACTGCTTTGTAATACTGATCACTTTTTATTCAATGTGCTATACACTGAATTGACTATTTCAAGGAACAAGAAAGCATGTTCATGTATCCTACAAAGGCTGCACCAGTAACTGTAAGGGTGACAGTTAAGTAGTGAGAAACAGAACAAGTTACCTTTAGAAATGGGATGACAATAACAGGAATAATGTGTTACTGATCCAAAGCACCGAATAGCAGAATGAGTTCCTTTTTAAAAAGCAACATTCTAAGCTCTGACGTTAACCTCTGCTGAAGACAGCCTTCCTGTGGTAAATTGCTGTCACACCTCAGCCTCATGACCTCTACACTGAAGATTCTGATTGCAAAGATATTTCCTCAGAAATATGTCCCACTACTAGCAGTTGTGCTTACCTCAAAGCAAATGTGATTAAGATTGAAGTTTCAGCCTGCCAGGAGCCATTGGCATCAGATAGAACCTAAGGGGGCAAGCCAGAACCATACTGCTTCTATATAGAGCAGCTTTCTGACCAAAGCAGCCACACCTGAGTAAAATATCTGTCATGCCACGAGATGTTAATAAAAGTGGCATTTAAAAAGCCAGGCTTGTGACATTGAAGATGTTTGTGAGTGTTTTGATACTAGTCAGTTTACAAAAAGTATTCCTACATTGTCCTGACTTTCCCTTTTGCACACATAGGACATATGTACAGTACTGTTATTTTTCCTGGTGGTTCATCAAAAGCTAAGGAACACAATTAAACTAGGGCAGGAAAATCGCATTGGATCACTCTGAGAAGGGCCACTATCAGGGTGCAATCTTAAAAATGACCCTTTAAAGTGAGGCTTCCATCCAGCCCTGATTCCACCAGCCCACTCAAAAACAAAGTAAGACCAGCCCTGCGGCTTAACCCAAAATGTCCAGATTGGGACTGGAACAGGGTTGGGCTATTTTGTGATATGAAGTATGTCACTGGGTCCCCAACAAATATAATGAACCAAACCATGCTGGCAGTGCTCCAAAATGTGATCTAAATTCCATCTGATCACACTCTTAGTCTGGGCAAACAGTGCTTGGAAAAGACAAAGTCTGGTTTTTGAAAGGGAGGTTGCTATAAATGGTGGACGCCAATCTCCACTCATCCCCAGCTGGGCGCACTGTGAACATGCTTCTATGTGTTTCTTCCCCCACACCCCTAACCCGGTCCATCTCTGGGACACGACAAACCGCCACCTCTGCCTGAAGTTTGGCCCTGTAAACTCAGGGAATTGAATGCTCCCAATCAACGAACTTTAGCTCTGGAGTTTACTTAAAGGGGCACGTATCTTTAGTCTCGAGTCAACAGCACTGATTTCCAGATTATTTCAAAGCTCAATTCAAAGTGTTGGTTTTGACATAAAATTCTAAGCAGGTTCAGGAAGGATATCTAAAAAACCAACTCGTCCCATATGAGTCTTTCTCCCAAATGAATCTTCCTGGAATTTAAGATCTTCAACACAGGTCTCCATTGAGCAAGGAGATTGGACTTGATGGTTTTGTAGGCCCCTTCCAACTTCACTTTTCTATGATTCTATGATTATCTGTCCCACACCTGAGGAGGCTAGGATGATGAGTAAATCAGATTGGATTTGCGATGCCCCAGTTTTTGGAACTCTCTCCCAAAGGTTAGGTTGGCTCTCACTCTGGCGAGTTTCCTACGCATGGTGAAAACTGTTATTATTCAGGGAGATATTTTTCTTTAAACCTGTTTTTAAATGTCTTCAAAATTGCATTTATTTATCAGTTTTCTGCCCACCAAGTCTCCTAAAGTGGTGCTCAATAAAAACAGACCAACATTATTCTAAAATTCAATAAAACATTATTTGTCTGTTTTTATAGGGCAGCAGCTTGGGAACTTTGGTAGACAAAAAAGTAATAAATGCATTTAAAAAAAAGATAATGACAGGAGTCCCATTTAAGGTTAAGCCAATCACACATGTTAAGGAGGGCAGCAACCAACCATTTGGGAAAGACAAGTTTTGTTAATGAGGAATTCCTTCTCAGTTCCCCATTAAATCTTAGAAATTGCTCAATTATTAGATACTTAAATAAGACAGTTAATTTACCATTCAGAAGACCAAATGATCAATCATATGAGAGTTATGTCTAGCTCAAGAGTACTCTCTCTCGCTCGCTCTCGCTCTCTTTTTAAATAATACTAGTAAAGTAATTTATAACCAAGACTATACTGATCTTCTCTCAGTCACCTGACAGTCTGCTGAAGTTAATGGGGTAATGCCTGAATAGGTCATAAATCTCATTCATGTAGGTGGGTCTTACTTACAGCTTCTTCATATAGGACTGGAACCCTACTGGCATATAATGAGTCTCTTCCCCCCCCCCCCCGCATGTTTAATTGGATCTTGATTCCAAAGACACATTCTGTATAATATAGTCAATGTGTATATTGTAGTAATTCTACATTTATATCCCTATCCAAGTAACAATGTCCTCTGGTTGACAAACAATAAAAATTTAAAACCTTGAAAAGGATTATCAGACATCTTAAAACAGAATTCAAACCAGCTACACTGTAAAACTAATTAAACAAAACAACAATCAGGAAACACCAAACTTTGAAGCAGTAGCGTTAAAAAAACAGACAATCATAAAATAACATTGAAATTCCAGGAAATATGACTATTTTGATTCAGTAGGTTATAAATTAAAAGTTTTTCATAACAGATACGAAGGTTCCAGGGAACAAAAATCGTTCAAGGATAAAGATTTATCAAAGTGCTCCATTTTGATTTCTTAATATTTTAGTTTAGTGAATTTGAAAGTATGTGGCATTTTGACTTCTGATAATATCAAATACCAGCCCCAGAGCAGAAAACTTTGGTATTGCACATAAGTGCTGAATCTGACAGTAGCATTCAAGTGCTGATGAATGTTTGGAAACTGTAAATTCATGAGATGTATTGTTGCACCAGTCAGGTATTCCACATATTGATTTCTCTCCTGGTATATTGAAATCAACAAAAAGAATCTTGGGCCAATATATACAATTGGTTGGCGTGATATTTATCAAATATGTCAAGTGATAAAATTTCCAATTAATAAGCGTGCATCCATTGACAGGTATGGAATATATATGACTCACAGAGTCAGTATGTGATCATGAACCTTTGATTTTTCTCTTAGAAGGGTGAGCTATTGTACAACTGCATCATAAATATAATCAAATAAATTAGACAACCTGAGAATAAAGACATAGACCAAAAATGATACCAAGAAGACAGCAAGAGATAGTTTGTCTACTACACAGAGCAGGGGTGAGCAATCTCCACAGGTCTGGGGCCTGCACATGTCCACTCTGGACCTTGGAGGGCTGCCTGCATCTCCTCCTGCGGCCCCCACCTCATACTGTTTCTTTTTTAAAAAAAGTGTTTTCTATTTAAACCGCCAAAATAAAAATAACATGAGGTGTTGGAGTACAGGGAGATGGGCTGGTGGGGAGGCCACATGCATTTAATGAGAAATGTGTTGCCATATCTGATCTTGAGAGACCATTGTTCAGCGATACGGCTTTGCCCTCAAGAAGTCCAAGACCTGACCCCTGGCATCTCTAGTTAAGAAGTAAAAGGATATCAAAAAGTATCATTCCCTACCTGAGATCTTGCTGCTGCCACCAGCCAAATTAAGTAATACTATACAGGATGGGCATACTTGCCTATTAGTATCATTGCTTTTCTTCTAAAACATCTGCTCCAAAAGTCAAGTCTGCTGCAAAATCTTTCCTGGACCTCCTCGTCCTACCACTCCCAGAGTTTAGGAAAGTACTTCAATTGTTGAGATGTGTTGGTGGGTTCTCCCCCGCCACAACCTCGCATGCTGCTTTTAACAGGTGTGGCTGGGGGGGGGGGCTTTCTGAGGTGGAGTGACTATCAATCTATCCTGTAACCGATAGTTCCCTTCTGCCTCTGAATTCAAAGAAAACCCTTCCTATTTCCTTTTGAGCATTTCCCCCTCTCATTAGCCTGTTGAAAGCAAAGAGTCTGTTCAGGCCTGCTGCTGAAAGTCAAGTCAGACATGTGTTGTCAGTTTGATCTGTCTGATTGTAAGTAAATGAAACCTTTTTATTCTTTCCATCACTAATGTCTCAGAGTGAGTTATTGAGATGGTAGATGTTAGTTTATGAGAAAATGGGATGGCCAACTTTGGGAAACTTGAAGCAAACACTGCTCTGTGAATTCCTGCACCTGTGCTGCACAGCAAGTGGAGTTTAACCAGCATTCAGAACTCTACAACAAGATGTTGGAGGAATACTGCCATCTCTGCCTCTGCAGTTTTTTTTTGTGGCTGCTACTTGCACATTCCCCTTCTGGCCTCTGCTGATCAGGGGCTGCTGCTGTTACAGCCCCAGTTCCAATGGAGGTGAAAAATAATGGCAGCCATGCTTCCAGCACCTCCTCTTCCAGCTCCTCTGGATCTTCCGAGGCTGACACAGCTCTCTCCTGACAACTAGCAAGCAGAAGACAGCTCTTGTGGTGAGAGAGAGGCTGTGGCTGTAAAAGAGAGTTTGCTCCTGCCCCTGCAGCTCTTCTTGTTTCCCAGAATGGACCTGTAATGGGTGGGGGGGAGGGAGTGCTCTTGGGATGATTGGGCTGCTGCAATGTGAGAGGGATCTCCTCTTCCTCTACACAGAGTTGTGGCCAGCCTGCCAGCCTTCTCCTAGCCTTTGGCAAGGCAGGGCCATGAGGAGTGCTGCTGCTGCTATGTGTCTTTGTTGTAAATTGCCAAGCGTGGCCTTTGGCCAGATGAGCATTATAAAAAGCAATCAATAAAATAAACAAACAAATACTCCAACAATTTAAACCCTAGTTTGGGATGGTTTGGGGGCCAACACCCACCTTCTCAATATAAACAAAAGGAAAAAATAGAATGTACATTTAAGAATGTTGATGGATGGATACTGTATGTAAGTTGCTTTGGATATAGTGACCCTAATACAGTGGTGGCTCGCTTAACGATTACCTCGTTAAACGGTGAATCTGCTTGATGATTAGGTTTTTGCTATCGCAAAATGATGTTTCAGTGAGAAGAAACGCGTTACGATGATCGGTTCCCTGCTTCGGGAACCAATTTTTCGCTTTACAACAATCAGAAAACAGCTGATCATCGGGTTTCAAAATGGCCACCTGCTGTGCAAAATGGCTCCCCGCTGTGTTAGGGATGGATTCTTTGCTGGACGAGCAGGTATTTCGCCCATTGGAATGCATTGAACAGATTTCAGTGCATTTCAATGTGCTTTTTTATTTCGCTTGACGATGATTTCACTGTACAGCGATTTCGCTGGAATGGATTAACGTCATCAAGCGAGGAGCCACTCTAGAATTTTTGATGTCTATGAGATATTCAAGGAGTAGTTAGTTATATATAAGGAACACACAGAATTCACCAGAATTTCCGCAGCCAAAATTCTGGGAGTTACAGGCAAGATATGAAAGTCCTCAGAAGTGTTTTCAATCACTCACTGGTATAGGCCTCCGAAAACCTCCTTAGCAACCACCATTTTGGCTGTGAAGAAGGAGGAACTGGCTGGGAGTGATTTAGCTCCAGAGGAACCTCAAGGTGTTATAGGACTGGTCATTGTTTGAGAGGCACCCTATACAAAGTCCTAACTGACAGAAAGACTATGAGTCCCACAATCCCTTGTAGCTCCCTTTCAGCTTAGCTTCTCCTAGCCACTTCCATCTTTTTCACAGCCAAAATGGAGGTTGCTAAGGAGGCTGAGGACCTTAGTTTCTTGCATGTAACTTCTCCAAGTCCTACATTCTATATACTACACCACATTGGCTCTCAAAAGATAGAAAGACATGACTGCAAATATTTGCAAAGTTTTGAATTTTGCTCCCATTTATTAAGCAAGGTATTATTTCATAAGTCTCTCTCTCTCTCTCTCTCTCTCTCTCTCTCTCTCTCTGTTCTATCACATTGCTTCCAACATATGGCAACCCTAATATGCTTTTTTGAAGTATCTAAAATATTCAGGTGTGGTCTACTATTGCCAACATCTCCAGTGAGTTTTCACGGAGGAGCAGGGATTTGAACTCAGATCTCCTGAGTTCTCATCTGATATTCTATCCTCTACACTACACTAGCTCTTAAATAATAATAAATATTATAAATGCTGTAGAAATGCCATGGACCAAAACCCCAGACCAGAACAGTAACAGATCCACAGCTGGGCAAAGTATGTTTCGTATGTACAAGTTACAAGCACAACTGTATTCTTCAAACATGATCATACATGTAGCATCAGACTGACATGTGACTTCATTTGAAAATTATGTATGAGCTTCCCCCACCCCCCAGTAGTGTGGCTAGTAGTAGTTTACACAGATACACAGACACTCTTCTTAATTGTAAACTAGGACAACTACCCAGGTCTTATTGGGATGTTTGAAATATGTTTTAAAAGCTAGCAGATGGACACTTCTACCTGACTGAGATAAACAGCACTAGGTACCAGAAGCATAAAACAAACAGATTACACAGTGAACGGAAAAGGGCAAAGTACAAATCAATCATTCCAAGTAATAAGCTATCTGCCAGCAATAGCTTTGTAAAGGACATGAGAGTATTTATTTTGGTATTCTGTCCACAAATATTTCACAGGAAAAACCTCTGATGTGACATGCTGAATCCCATCAGTATAGCTGCGTCTGAGGCTGAAGATGTCAGATAGCAAAGCGCTCTAGACCAAGAGTTTAACACTAACCACCAAAATGGTCCTGCAGTTCCATCGGTTTAAGCTGAAAATATTGGACATGAAAAAAGAAGAGAAGACGTGTTTCCTCATTTATGAGCACACCACAACACAGGCATACCTCCTCCATGTTAATTTGCAGTGAGAAGACAATTCTTTGACTTCCCATTTAGCTCAGCTGAATGAAGTGGGTATCCTTGTTGACTCTTATGACAACTTTGGAGTAATGCTTTGCCACAACCACACTAAACACCTAATCGTTCAGCGATTCACTACCAAACACATTGACAACTACTCTACTGGATAGACAAATCACCCATTTAAACTGAACGCTATCCTATTTGGACTGAGCAGAGCCTGGAAGTACCCATTACAGAAAGTAACTAGTTATATTTGGACAATGGGAAATATAACTGCTACTAATAAAGTTAGTTTTAGATGCAAAAATTTAACACTATATTACTTATGTGTAATGAAGCAATGGCTAGCCATGTGGTCCAAACAAAGTTCAAATGCAAAAATGGATGATACCTTTATAAACTACTAAAAAATCATCCTGCAATTCATGAGCTTTCATGGATTAAGTGTAATGAGTAACAGTTAATTTTGAAGTTACATTAAAGGGCAGTTTAAAGCTTTTTGACAAGAATTTATCAGGTTTTATACAGTCTCAAATCAGTGATAAGTGGCAAGGATTTTTGGTTTTGTCTTTTAGATCAGAGACTCTTTCCTTGCTTTTTTTCTGGCCTGTTGGCAATGACGAAACAATATGTCACTTACATGCAACACAATGTTCCAAATCTTCTTACATAGTTAGACTGGCACAGGGCAAATGGTATAGCTTTTAGAGACAAATTGCCCTATGCCAGTCTAACTATGTAAGAAGATTTGGAACATTGTGTTGCATATAAGTTAAGAAATTACCATAGTCATGGTCACTTGCATGCTGAGTTGCAGGACACAGCATGCATCTAATAACTTCTACAGTGATTTGGGGGCAATTTTCCTCCAGAAGTTATTTCATTTGCCTAGTTACACAAGAGGATTTTGACCAATGAATTATTTGCATAATTGGAGCAAGACAGAGTTAGCCACAAAGCAGAAAGTCCAATGAACCAGGCTGGTTTGTGGTTTGGTTTGTGACCCACTTGGGAATCCCATTTTGCCAAAGCAAAACAAAACAAAAAACTTTTTCCCCTCAGCACTTCATTTGCTTTGGCAAATGAGGATGGCCCACGTGCCCCCTTCCTGCTACCCTGGTCACCAGGTCTACCTACTCCTGCTGCTGTACAGCTGCTGACTCCTCCCCAGGTGCCTGAGTGCCATGCTCCAATACAGGCTCCTTGCAGGGAAGCTGGTCATTCCTTGGAGCATGTATGCACCTCCCAGATGATCAGAGTGATCAGCTGGGAGATAGGGACATGTTCAGTGGTACTGCCCCAGCTTCCCTACAATGAGGCTGGTCACTGCCTCAGAGCATGGAGACCTGGGGAGGAGAAAGCAGTGGTGGCATGACAGCAGTGGTGCAACAGGAGCAAGTAGCCTCCCCCACAGGGCATAAACAGAAAACTGGTTTGGTTTTCTGGTTGGTTCAGGGTGGTTCATGATTCATGGCTAACCCTGAAGCACCATTTTCCAGGTTCATGTCCATCTCAACAACAAGGATAATGGCAATTCAGTTGCCAAGAAGTAATGAGCAACACAACACAACTGACTATCATTTCAACAGTCATACTCACTCCATTACTATGACCAGCCTTGATTCAGCAAACCCACTGCCTTACCTGCATTTATTGAAAAATAAAAACAGAAGGGGGTGTCATCTGCATGTCAGTAATGTCCCAGTCCAGATGTCTTCAAAACCTCTCCTAGCAGTTTCATGAAAATCTTGAACAGTATTGGAGATATACTACAGTCTCTTGGACCTCACGTAATTATTGCCACAGGACAGATCAATAACCCCTCAGCACCACCTTCTGGAATTAGCCATCCAAAATGAAAAAAGGAGCACTGTGTCATGGTTACCTCCACCACCCGATCCAAAACGCCCAACCAGAAGAATGGCAAGGTTGAGAGCAGTGAAAGCCAATGAGTTATTCAAAAGAATCCTGTCATATTCCTGGATCTTTCTTTCTAAGTAAAAGGTGATCAGTGCTGTTCCCATTCTACAGTGAGACCTGAGGCTCAGCTGGAATGGATCTTGATAAGGGTTAGGAATGCACAATATATCAATTGAATTTCTCTAATTCCTCTCAAAAACTTCCAGACATGATGATTCTTCTTTTAAAAAGGCCCTTCTCACTTCTAGGAAACACTTTTCTGAAACATTCCTTTCTGGTTTCACTGGGAGTGGGGGTGGTTCTAAAGCAGATTAAGAGAAGGGAGATTGGCCCATGGATCCGACAAACATGTTCTTCCAAGCTAGAAAAGCAGCTTCCTTTAAGATGTCTGGAGTTGGTTGGCAACTGCCTTGTCATGCACTATGCCCAAGAAGGAAGCCTTGGAAACCAGCCTTTACTGTATATTAACACCTTCCAGGTCTGGGCCAGACATCTTCAGGAGTAACCTATTTAATTCCTCCTTTAAGAATTTCTCTGAGAGAGAAATTCTTCTCTCTCAGAGAAGAATTTACAACTTCCTGGACTCAGCTGGTTGTCCCTTTACTAGGAGATGTAGTATGCTGTGAAGGGCAAGGATCAAGCAAACAGTCTGCACAGAACAAAGTTGGCCAAGTGTCTTGCCTCCATTTCATGACCCCCAACAACTGAAAGTTAGAAGCAGATTCTTGAACAACAAAGGGTCACCATAAAAACAACCCAAAAAAACACAAAAAACAAAACTATAATCCAACAGAAGTGACATATTGATGTTGAGAACAGAAGAGCAACCTTGCAATGGATAACCAAAAGCATAGACAATAACACACCATTAAATTTAACAACCTTGACAACAAATCATAGTATATTTTTATGGAGATTTGAAAATGGCCTGAAAATTGAAATACTGATAAATGATAATACCGCTAGCTCTCCCTAACAACATGTCTACATTAATTGGCAATAAACATGGAGTTCAGTGATCTATGATAGTCTTGCTGTGGTGAATACAGAACATGTCTGTTTCCAAAGCTTGGTCCTAGCAGACTATAGATTATGGCAAAGAACCAGACAAACGATGGATACATCATTTTGAGGAGAGTATCAATAATCCATACAGAGAATCAAAATAGTTTATTCATTAAACTGGAAACAACACTTTCCAAAACCAGGAAATGGCAACAACATCAAAAACTAAAATAGGAAAAAGACTTAAAGTAAGACTGAGAAGTCACACATTTGTCCATATGCATATTACTTATTTTTGACCAAAGAAAACACAAAGAGAGGTTAACAATTACAGTAATGTCTGATTTCCATTCAAATATTCAAGACCTAACTGTGATACAATATGTTTTGGGTTTTTGTCTTTGTACAAGCATTTCATATGAAGCGTTTATATGGAAAGTAGTTCCAGATGTGTGAGTGTGGACTGACTGACAAGTGTGGAATACTTGGAAGTGTGCCCTTCTATATGGATAGAGAGAATGGGTGCAGGAGGAAGTAGGGCTTGGAACAACGTGGCATTAATGAAATTGAAAGAAAGGGCCGTGAGGAAAAGGTTCAGAAAGTCTATGTATAAGCTGAGAGGAAAGTTTATTTAAAAGGGATACAAACCCTACTAGAACTTTCTCTGCCTCACCCACCCATCCAGTTTCTGGCTCAAGTGGAGAGTCTACTGGAACAGAGCAAAATCCAGCAGGAACTACACATCAGCACTAATCCAGATCAAAGCTTTCTACTGCAGGTTATCTGCAAGCAGACATGAATCTGCTTGCACCACATCTCCTGTTGTAGAGTTCACCTTAGAGTACAACATGCCCTCTCAGTTAATGTTGCCACCTGGCCACTGCTGGGAGGGACCCTGGCTACTAACAGCACCAATGCCAGGGCAGCAGATGAGAGTCCCCGATGAACATGTGGCAAAAAGAGTAGCTGTAGCTGCGCCCATCCTGGGCAAGAACATTCCTGGCTGAAGAATGCTAAGGCAGCCATGAACCCTCCCAGCACTGACTGGGCAGCAACATTGTTCTGGCCCAAATGGCAGCTCCAGTGACTCAGTTTTTGCCACGTGGGCAAGGCCTCAGCTGCCCCAGTGCAGTGTTGTCTGTAGCTGGGAAGCCTTGGCTGGAACAGAAGCCCTAATGGGATTTTAAAATGTGCAGATTGGCAACATTTTTAAACTGCAGTGGGACTTGTGTCGTGTACCATGACAAGGCTTGCTGGAAATTCCACCTTTTTCCTCTCAGGTATGTAGTTTTGGCTGACTCATCTTCAGAAGGTCATTTTCAGGTGTCAAAAGAGATGATGGAAAGAAATGGGGCTAGAACGGTCCCCTCATCACATGTGCAGATCACAACACTTTAAAATTCACTGAAAAGGGAGATGATTAATCATGAATGTATAAGATAGTCACTGAAAAGCCACAGATGTTTTGTATGTAGATCTATAGTTGATCATTTTTTAAACTAGTATAACTTGTAACAAAGTTCAAATTCCTGCTCCAGATATATGTGCACATCAGGCGAATCACACATTTTTTCCCTCCTCACTGGTGCCCTCCTCTTCGTGTAAATAGTTATAAGACTTGTCATTTGACCAATTTTGTCATGAGCACACACCTGGTAGAGTGAAGAAGAATCTCAGAGAGCAGGATACATGCAAGTAAACAGGATTCCAGCCAAACTGTTCATGGGCTTGAGCATAGTGAGGAGTCAGGTATAGTTACACAATATCTTGAGACTACTTAAGGGCTGTGGCAGAAATATAAGGGTACCTAGAAGTGTTTTACCTTGGGAACTGCAGTGACAACCAGGAGGATTTGAGCGAACTTCACTGTGAAGTGAACATCATGTAGTGAAAAAAACCACACAATCATAACATTAAAAGCATGGTTCAATTTGGTAGATGGATAGGTTTTAAACAACATGAACAACCAAATTATGTTACGGAAAACAAGTGGAAACAACATTCACCTCTGTGGTGCCACCCCTAAGAAAGCCCTGCTTCTCAATAGGAGTATATCCAGAATAACAGAGCATGAAAGGCTGAGACACCTTCCAGTTAGTCCAGATTAGAAGATACATTACAGATATACAGAAGACTGCATTATATATACTGTATATATAATGCAGTCCTCTCTCTCTCTCTCTCTCTCCCCCACACACACGGTATATGCAGGAAATGTGCCTATAAAACAAGGAAGCCCTACATTGGCTTCATGTAGGGAGAAATACTAGAAGGTATATTCGTGCTCCTCACCTTACATGAATTTGCACGTGAGCTTGTGTCCAGTTCTTTAAAATGTCTAACAAGGTAATTTTACAGTGTTATTAAGCGCCTGATATTTAAGTATCAGGAGCTTAACAGGAAATAATCCGCTTAATTAGGAACACTACCTTTTCTAGTTAAGTATAAGTTCTGTCTTATAAGCCACCTCTGAACAACAAGAACAACAGAAATGCAACATGATGAAATAAGCACACCATCAGGGAACAAATGATTTCCCAGATTTCTAAACCGGCACATACTCTATGCATCTTTCTTCAAATTCTGACCCCAACTTCTTCTCAGTAGTATGCCGTTCTATGTTTAAATCAATATTTGCCACAAGATGCAGAAGTAGCGTATTTACAGCCAACTCTTCATATGCTATAGAGGGACTGTGACCTTTCTGCCCCATTAGGAATAAGGGACAGTTAATCTGCCAGCTGGACATAAATGGGGACTTTAATTGAAGGGGATTGCCATCCTCTCCAATTAGGAAAAATGCTGGAACAGACCCAATGGAGAGATTATCAACAGAGAAAGACAGTCATCTTCCCTGGTTACCCACTGAGCAAATAACACATTAATCCAGTTAGAAAGGTTAGGCAGGCTCAGATGCACAGCCCAGTGCCTCTTGATAATCAAGATCTATTTCCTGGTCGGTCCATTCATTGAAAATGTCAGACATTATGTCACTGTTCTACATAAGGGAATCAGAATCTAGAAAAGTTGTCTTTACGGACCTCAGATCCCAGAACTCCAAAGCCAACATGAATGGGGGACTTCTAGGAGCTGTCATTCCAAAATTAGGTATTTTGAGTTCTGAATTAAGTGCACGGTACCATTAGCCCAGATGCATTTTGTCAAGATGAGGAGAAGATGGGGAGAAACCTTAGTGGACATTGCCAGGCTGGCTGGCCATAATGTGTCATACTAGCAACCAACAGTATGATTGAACCTTTTCATGATGAACTTGTAGAAACTGCAGTGGGTCATGTATTGCCTTAAAAAATGACATAGGCAACTTGAATGGGCAATTCCACAAATTCCTCTAAGCAAAAAGAACAGCCTATTAAGGCCATACCTCTTACTGATATGTACTTTACAGAACAAATATGTCCCAATATGATGAAAAAGCAACCACAAGAAAGGGAAAATGGCATCATCTACTCTGTAGCTGGGGATGAGCACTACACTATGTCTGGGGATCCTTTTAACTTATACTGTTTTAGTGCGGACCTGCACAGATGTAGCCCACTGGTCCTATGTTGTGTTGCAACCCAACTCAATGTGTTTCTCTTTACCAAAGTTAACCTGGATCTGCCTTCTGCTGCTGATAAGCTTTCTTGTTTTTCCTGTCTCTCTAGCACTTTGAAAACAATGGGCTTTCACATCCCTTGCAGAACACAACATGTGATTAGTAGTCTATGTTCAAGATTTGACAAGTTGTCAGAGTCCCCCCCACTCCATTTTCCTAAGTGTTCCTCTCGCCCTGTTCACACACTGGTTCTCAATTTTTTTAAAAATGTCAGCATATACATAGTATATATATATAAAAATTTGAATGCACATTTCACTTAATACACTTTTTTGCTTGCCATTTTGCCTTGTACTGTCATTCTCTGCAACCTATTTCTTTAACCAACATCACATTTGTGTGAGCACTTTTTCATAATACATGCATTTTTGTCTGTATTTCCCCCCCCCCCCAATCACCCCAAGATTGGAGAAAGGCATCACTAAATTCAGGAGCAAATATTTAAGGATAATCTCATTTCGGTTCATTTATTGATTCAAAATTCAAGGTGGAATTAGTATAAAATGTTAACAGAACCTACATATATCCCTCCGATTGTGCAGGCTTGTTTAACTGTGATGGAAGATTTACCTTGCTACTTCTCTCTAAATGTAGTCCTTATTGTCACATATATTCAAATGGATTGGCAGGTTTATCTGAATTTCTTTTCCTTGGGAAGGCAACATTTTGTTTATGCTGTTTGGATATTTCCATGAGAAACAGCCAAAGGACTACAAATCAAACATATTTTATGGGCATTTTACTGCCTCTACCTCTCATACTAATGTGACTCTGTAAACTCTTGAGACCAGCATCTGTATATAATTCAGGCAACAAATTGCAATGAAACCTTGATTGATCTGAAACTTAACATACTTAACATAGATGCATCTATAGGAATGAAACCATAAGTAGCATTCATGTGGCAGACAATCACTATTTAAAGGAGAAACAAAAACTTGAATATTCTTATATGCCATCTCTAACCAAAAGGATACCTATTTCTACAAGTCTACACCCTATTTCTACAAGTCTACATGGATTCAAGGCAAGTATTAAATGTGAAAGATGCAAATGCTGCACCAAATTTATAAACAATGCTGCCCTACGGCCTTTTGTGAATTATTTCTGCTCCAGCTATGTATCTTTTGTAGGCTAACTGTCTCAACTTAAGAAATCACCATAGACATAATGTGTCCTGCGAATCAACGTGTCACAAACAATGTCTAGAGTAATTTCTTGACTTGATTGAGGCAAATCACTGCCAAGGGTTATGTTGCTTGTGTTAATTCCAACAAGATTTTGGTTATTCCCTATTCTTCCTTAACCAAATGGAGATTTACATTGTTTCTAAACTACTATTAGTTAGTTACATTTATATCTTCCCCCGTCCTCCAGTGAGTTACAGGCAGTGTACAGGATACTTCTCTTCTCCATTTTATGTTCACAACAACTTTAGATGAGGGACAATGACTAGCCTAAGGTCATCCAGTGGATTTCATGGATTTTCTCGTTGGGTCTGGGACCTTCATCTCTCAAGTCCCAGTCCCACATTCTGACCACTGCACCACACTTGCTTCTCTCTCCTTATTTTTCCAAGTCTAAAGATTGGCCTTTTACAGATTCTCTTTCTTTGTGAAGAGAGAGGAAACTGGACATATATAGCAATAAAACATTTGCTACTGCATAAATATGTTACGTTGACGACAGGGACGAGGCAGATACCCAGATAGGCAATGTAAGTCTTAATACAGCCCCAATTCATCAAAATCAACGGTACCCAAAGGCTACTTCTTGCCAGCCAGTTCTGAAAATGCATAACCCCCATACCCTTTTTCAAAGCACATTTCAGAACCCCCAAAACAGGCTAAGTCACTAAGGGAACCAGACTCTACAAGACACTGGAGAATCTCACAGGCAGAGAGAGCTGTTAGTCAAATTTTTGCTGGTCTGCAGCATTAACCAAAAAATGGCCAGAGAAGGCATTGTTGCCCATTCACCCAGAGAGACCAGGGAATGGAGGGAGCCAGTATGGGCCAGGCTGGACTTACATAACTACTGTCTTGGTTTCTCAGTCCAAACAAGTTTTCTCTTCAAATGCTGCTGTTTTAAAATTCCATCATCTGCCTCAGTATGAGAATGCTTCTTGTCATTTTTTCATATTTACCTTAGAACCTTACTTCCACATGGTCTTCACTGCTTATTCATCTTTGGCCTTTCTAACTAACTGTCTGCAAGCCTTACTAAAGCTGACACCTACTCTGCCTTTAGCCCTCAGTTTGCCAGGGATATTCCGGATTTTAGGATTCCTCCTAACCAAAAAGTATTAGCTACCAAGCCCCACCATAGTCCATCAATACTGGCATACCTTCACTTTGAATGTCCCTGAACAATCTTTGTTTTATATTCTAGAGTCATAGAGCTGGAAGAGACCACTGAGACTATCCAGTCCAACCCCCCACCGTGCAGGAAACCCCCCGCCTCACCTCTTTCTCCTTGATGAAGAGTCATATGACTTTTAAATTTTCCGTTGTATAACTTGCAGATTATTTCAATTAAGCATGCTTTCACAATATTTTGCAGGCTAGTCCCCCTGGTTTCCTGCTTTCTGGCAGGCTCACAACAGCTATCTCTGCCTGCACCTTCGGCATCCTACATAAAATAGCCTTTTCTTTGTCTTTATCCCCCCAAAAAGTCAGCCAGTTTGACGCAGAAGTCACTTAACAGACTGGATTTCTCACTTCTTGTCTTAGAATAAAACGATATACAACTTCCGATTAATTGTTTTCCATTTAAAGAAGAAAAAGCAACCATCAAATTCTCACTGTAATTTGTGTACCATTATTCAGAGTATGGTTAAGACATGTCACTGAACAGATAGGGCCTGCTCATTAACATTCATAGTCGAACCCCTCATAGGGTTGGTTTCAGCTGCTGATAGAGCAATACTTAGAAAAAGAAATTGGCTTGACTGCAAAACAGCTGCTCAGCAAAGCCACCATGCAGGGGGAATGGGTGATAATAAGATGATAGCATTATGGCAACACTGGGAGGATAATATACTTTAAGCTACTTTGAGGGCGGGGGGCTCCTGGAATACTGCTCTTTTTTAAAAAGCCATAAACCCACCCAATTTTTTTGTCGATTTCTGGAATGGTTGTCCCTGGCCAATTCATTTAGACCCCCTCCTGTTCTTACATATAAACAGGGTTAGACATGAATCAATTCTGTTGCAATGGTAACATTTCTTGGTTCCCACAAATGTTCTTCCCTCTCTCAGAGCCAAAGCAATGGCAGTTTGTTTGCTTCAGTACATCTTACTAGTGAAACTTATTTCGAAAGGGCTTGATATGATTCTGAGGCTAAATAGCTGTGAGGTCGGGACTTTTTGTAGCTGGGCGCATGTTGGGTTACTAGCTGTCGACCAGGATGTAATACATCTTCCTTTATTGAAAGCAATGAGAAAGTGTGCATCAGCTGTGATTTTGTCTAGTTCCTTCCCCAGCCATTCAGTAGTTTCCCATTCTTTTCTTCTATGGACTGAAATGTCAAGCCTTCCTTTCCTACAGCTAGCAGAAGGGGAAACCTCGTGATGAGCACATGGTCGCAAGCTGTCAGCTATCCCCTGAACAAACTCTTTCCAAATTTTCTGATATAGGAAAAACAATCAAAGCTGTGATCATATCACTGTCTTGCATAAAGCCAAAAACCTCTGCATGCCACATATCCATCCCTTAATGCCACAAATCAGTGATTTACAAAATGCAAGGCCCATGGATGATGTGACTGAAATAATTGTACTAATTACAGTACTTATTCAAACACAAACTTAATTTATCTAAATTTATTAACAAAAATGAATTTGAAAGTGTGACTGTATTTTTTTGGCTGCTGAAATGGCACCAGATAAGTAATACCAGAAAACTAATAGTAACTCTGTCATGATACGTTCCGGTGTTTTATCTATGTACTATAAAAGGATATTTAATAAAAAACTTTTTTCCCTTGGGTTAGCATTTAGTGGGCAGAATAATAAATACTGAATTACACCTTTGACATAATTACATCCAGAGAACCCATTTTTGCAGTTGTTGCAAGACTAGAGATGGGCATGAACTTAATTATAAACCTGAAAAACTGACAAACCAGGCTGGTTTGTGGTTTGGTTTGTGACCCAGTTTGAGGATCCTGTTTCACCAAAATGAAATGAAGTGCCAACCAACTTTACACTCCCCCCCTCCTGCAGCAATTCATTTTGCTTTGGCAAAATGGATGCCTGCCCGGCCCCTTCCCACTGTCCCCCATCACCTCTCTACTTGGTCCTGCCACTTCCACTGCCACTGCCACCTCTACTGCCATCATCAGAGACAGTGGGCTGGCTTCCCATCTAGGAGCCAGGCCTGCTGCCTCTGTCCAGTTGATCAGGGCCCTGAGCATCAGGCACATGTGCAGAGGCAGTGCCTGGGTTCCTGGAAGGGAAACCAGTCACTATCTTCTGTGCATGCATCTGCCTCTGTCACGTTCCCGGGGGTTACAACAGCCGAAGTCCGATAAGCCAGTCCAGGGTCAAGAATACTAAGAATGCAAAGCCAATGTCCATAAATCAACTCACAGAATGAAGTCCAGTGTCAAAGTCCAGAGTCGGATACACAGCGTAGTCCAGGGTCAGAGTCCAAAGTCCAATACTAGCATAGTCCAAGAGCAGAGTTCAGGGTCAGGAACACAGTACAAGAAACGTGGATGCAAGCCAAGGTTTTGACTCTTTGCTTCCACAAAATTTCTGGCTTTACTGTTAGAATTTCTGGCTTCACTTATAGTAAAACAGCTCCTTGAGCTGCTGGAAAGCTTTCTATCTTGCTAATACTCAGGACTAGATGAACGTAGGTTTCTGTGGATAGCCTTTAAGCGATCCTCTGATCTCCTTGTCCTAAGTTTTTCCTGAAGCCTGGCCGGAAGCTTGTCTGCTGTGGAAGGAGAATCTGGAGGCGGTTCAGGTGTTTCTAATCTCACAGCATTCTCTTCAGCCTCAGTTAACCCTTCTGGATCCAGGTCTTCGGATGCACTCATGACAGCCTCTCAGCTGATCAGGGCAATAAAGAGGAGGTTGGGTTCCTGTGCAGAAGCAGCATCTGGGCTCCTGGAGTGGAAGCCAGTTGAGGCTTTCTGCATGGCAGTGGCAATGAGGGGGGGCAGCAGCAATAACAGTGTGGCAGTGGTGCAACAGGAGCAGGTACACCCCCACACACACACCAGACATGAACCGAAAACTAAACTGCAAACTAGTTAGGTTTTCTGGTTGGTTCATGGTAGTTTGTGGTTAACCATGAAACATCACAAACCACTGGTTTTTTTGGTTTGTGCCCATCTCTATGCAAGACACTTGGATAATTGCTTTCAACAGAGTTAGTTCAAGACATTGTGCTCATCCAAATTCAGGTGCACGCTACCGAAGACAGGTGAGATATTTTGGGCCAGGAGGCAGAAAATCCCTCAAACCTCTCTGCCCATCTCTAATAGTAGAAACACAACAACAATTTAAATAATTAGTATTTTGCCACCTTTTCATGGCACTCTGAATCCGGTGCCAGATGGATCTTTATTGTTCTGCCTTGCCTTTCAAGATAACCAGGTGGCAATGCTTGGAATCCAAGTTCCTCAGAGGCTGTATGCAACTGGAGCAAGGTCAGGGCTTGAACAACTGTGACACTCATAAGCAGAAAACTTAAGAATAATTAGGTTAGCGTTGTTCATGTCTCCATGAATCCACACAATTTCTCCATCCTACATACTTTCCCCATATATTCAGAATTAGAGAAAGCACATCCACAATGAAAGAAGGAGGAAATTTGTTTCAGCCTTTGCAAAGGAAAAGAAAAGAAAAGAAAAAAGCCACATCAGCTTGTCCAGAATGTGAAAGCCCAATGTTTGAAGTGGGTGAATATCATGCTGAATACTGGCTATGTCCCTGTGGCCATATCCCTGTGGCAATGGCAACACATGCTTTATCTCTTAATGCCCACAATTACACTGTGAAACACTGGGCGAAACTAACCTACCTTGCTGTTCAAGATGAGGTGGCAAATGGTGTGCTCTACCCACCCACATGCATTTTGGGAGAGCCCATGGCTTGATGGGAGAGCACATGCTTTTCATGCAACATGTCTTGAGTTCAAACTATAGCATTTCTGGACAGGGCTAGGAAAGTACTATTGGGTGCGACCCTGGAGAACCTCTAACATCCAGCGTAGACAACAGAGAGTTGGATGAGTCAACACTCTACTTAGTGTAGAGCCTGCATTGCAGAGAGAACAATTTTTTTAAAGCATCCCACTGTCCTGAAAATATCTGATATGGTCTGATTTCAGATGTTCATTAGTGCTGGCCTGGTAAGCTAGCATACCCAAAGCTGTCAGGTAATGACAGGGATCTCCAGGAATGGCTAGGAAAGATTCTGTTTGAAATCCTGGAAAGATGCTTCCAGTCAGAGTATGCAAACCTAGATTACATGGACCAATGGCCTTGCTCTCTATAAGGCAGTATCCTAGTTCTTCATGCTCCTCACATGTGGAAGGCTTTTTAGGAACTAAACACTGCCACTCCTTTAAAAAGTGACAAAAACACAATCTGACTTTTTGGGAAGTGTGGGTGTGCCTAGAACAAAAACCTACAACTTGGTCCCTGCATTACTGATAGCATTCCCATCACAGATTGCAACCAGCTGCATGCTTTATGTCAAAGAAAAACAGAAAACACTCCATTTCATCTAGGATCTATTTTGGAAGACTACCAAAGCAGTGTACGGCAGGAGTAGCTCCACCAAGCTCCCACAATGTCCACCGTTTATTTCTGCGAAATATAAATTGGAAGAATTTCTGAACCATCTCAACAGCATCCACCCAAATATACAATTCACCATGGAAAGAGAAATAGAAGGCCAACTCCCGTTCTTGGATGTTATGGTCATACGCAAAACTGACCTCCTATTGGGACACAAGGTCTACAGAAAACCCCTCCACACAGACTGGTACCTACACAAAAACTCCAACCACGACAGAAAAGAGACATGATCAAAACACTGGTAGACTAGGCAAATCGGAACTGTGAAGCTCAATTTCTCAGCACCAAACTTAAACATCTGAATTGGGCCCTACAGGCGAATGGCTATTTCAAGAATGAAATCATAAGAGCCATCAAACCAAGAAAACACCAAACTGAAGAGGAAAAACAGCCACCCACAAATAAACTATTTCTGCCATATATCAAAGGGGTCACAGACTGCATGGGGAAACTTGAAAAAACACAACCTACAAACAGTATTCAGACCCACCACAAAAATACAACAAATGTCATGGTCAGCAAAGGACAAAAGGGACCCCCTCATCACTGCAGGAGTATACTGGATACCTTGCAGTTGTGGGCAGGTATATAATGGGACCACAAAACGCAGCATTCACACCAGAATCAAAGAACATGAGAGACACTGCAGATTAAAACAACCGGAAAAATCAGGAGTAGCTGAACATGCCCTTAAACAAGCTGGACATGAAATTCTATTTCAAAATACTGAAGTACTGGACAACACTAGCAATCATTATGTCAAGACTGCACAGGGAAGCCATTGAAATCCATAAACATAAAACTTCAACAGGAAAGAAGGCCTAAAACTAAACATGGCCTGGCACGCCCTTCCGAAAAATACAGCCACAAGGGCCAGGGATCATTGCACAAAAAAGACCAGCTAACAACACCTATCAATCACAGTGACAGATAATCTCTCCATCCCCCCCCTTATCACAACAAAAACATGCTGACCACCCTATCTCCTGAAAAAAAAGACAAAAAGCCGTTCCCACAGTTATAAATACTATCCAACAAACACCAAAAGAGCATGGACAGTGTTCCTACTCCAGTCCTCTGAAGATGCCGGCCACAAAGACTGGTAAAACGTCAGGAAGAACAACCTTCAGAACACGGCCAAAGAGCCCAAAAAACCCACAACAACTATATAAATGCCACTGTTTACTCGAACAACAATTTGGAAATAGAGGGAAGAGGCATTTAGTATTAAGCGAGGTACTGTAGATCTAATCTTCCTTCCACTCACACATTGTTAAACAGTCGGCAAGTCTTGAGGCTCTCAGCATTGTAATCCTTCATATCTTTGTAATTAAAAGCAGTAATCAGATATAAGGCATGCCAGGTTTAAAGTAAGCTCTTGCTCTAGCAGGACAACAAACAGACCGTGATATCCAATTGCCTGGAAAATACAATTAATGTTTGTTCCAAATATCTGGTTTCTTATGATAAACAATTTCAGTGGAAGGATCTGACAGTACAGCGGATTCATTGTTGAATTTTTCAAGAGGGGAAACATGTGATCAGCATTTCACATTTGCTGCCAATTTGTATCGTTCAGGTTGCCAGGGAAGAACCAAAAGTCAGTAAGTCTCCCCCATTAAACAACAACAACAACAACACACAAACAAGTGGAAACAAAACCTCTCATACATCTAAAACTAGCAGAACTACAAGTGGGGTGGGGAGACTATAGCCTTGATGATTCTATTTCCCATCATGCCAGCCTCATGGGCAATGCTGGTTGAGGCTGGTAGAAAGCGAAGTCCAGCAACATCCAGAGGGCCATGTGTTCTTTTCCCTTGGTAATACATCTACTCATTTCCTTGGCATCTTGATTTTACATGTGTGGGAGTTAAAATAGGGAGATCATTTAACAAGTTTACTTCCCACAAGAAGTGGCACAGACTAACTAATTTATATACAGTTTTATAGATCACAGAATACAATAATTCAGTTCTAAGAAGAGGCATAGTATAAAATGCAACTCACCATCAAATTTCTTGTGCCTGGACACAAATGTTGTACGTACAAAATGACTTGTCTCCTCCACCAAGTTTTCAAATTCCAGTTTGCTTTGCTGACTGAGCTTGTCTTCCATTTCTGATGTGCAGCATGTATATTCCTGAGGGCAGATTCTCAAGTGTTCCCCTGCAATGAGAATAAAGGAATGCAAAGTTAAAATAAAGACTTATAAAGTATACAGGCCCATATACACATATTGGCAAGTTAGCATCAGTCTAATGAAAATTATTTTTCATGCATTTAAATGCCATTCCTGTGTATATAAACAGACAAAGCCAATACCACATCTCAAAGCCAGTTTTATCTCCAGCACTGAATTTATGCTGTGTTTATTCTTGGAAAGTGTTAGGGAAAGTGAAAAAAGAAAGTGCCAAAGCAGGATTACAGTTGGACATTTATAAGACAAAAAATGACTAGAGAAATACACAACTAGAGAAATACACTCTAGCCGCCTAGAGTGGTCGAAATGACTAGATAGGCGGGGTATAAATAAATAAATAAATAAATAAATAAATAAATAAATAAATAAACTTTAGCACTGATAATGAAGAAACTGAAACATTTAGAGATTTTGTATGCCTTGGTTCAATCATCAATCTAAACGGAGACTGCAGGCAAGAAATCAGAAGATTTGAACCACGAATGGCAGCAAAGAAGGTATTAGAAAAGATAATCAAGTATAAGGATCTGTCACTGGAGACCAAGATCAACCACACTCTTGTATTTCCAGTCACCATGTATAGATGTGGAAGCTGGACAGTACAGAAAGCTGACAGGAAAAGAATTGATTTGTTTCAAATGTGGTGCTGGAGGAGATACCCTGGACTTCCAAGAACATAACATAACAAAACAAACAAAAAACCCAATCAAGCTTGTCCTAGATCAAATCAAGCCTGAACTATCCTTGGAAACAAAAATGTCGAAGCTGAGGCTATCCTACTTCGGGCATGTTGTGAGAAGTCAACACTCACTGGAAAACACAATAATGTTAGAAAAAGTTGAAGGCAGCAGGAAAAGAAGACCAAATATGAGAATGACTGTTTCCCTAAAGGAGGTCAGAGCCCTGAGTTTACAAGAATTGAGCAGGGCTGTTGAGGACACAACATTTTGGAGATTGCTCATTCATAGGGTTGCCATAAGTTGGAAGCAATTTGGCTTCCAACAACAACAATCCTTTGAAAGGACTTGAGTTTTGTATCTCAAAGAACTGCTAGTTGCTGCTAAAGACCTTGTATTTCCTTACATATAAATATACCCTCCTTCCAAAATAGCTCCCTATGTCTTCAAGGGTTGTTCTGTAGTCTTATTTTAGCCAGAAGTCCCAAGTCACTGCTTAGCCAAGACAGAATGAGACAGGGAGAGAGGACCACAGTTACTTTCAGCAGCGGAAGCAAGCAGAAATCCTATGTGGGAAATAAAGGTGCCACAGCTATCTACGTGAACTTTGTCATCTACACATAAATGTAAATGCTCCTTTTTACATGACAGCATGTAAAGAAGAAGAATGGACATTCTGAACAGGCAATGGTAATGATAAACAAAAGACATCATTTGGGGCTAAAAACTAGAAATATATAGCGTGCAATAAAAGAGATAGAAAAGGAAGAGCTGCTGTGGTATTGAATATGTCTAGTAAGGTCAATATAAAGAGGAGACATGTTGTGATGAGACAAAATTGAATGATGTTTAATAGGAGTTCATCAAGAAGATACAGTGTTACCTTTAAAGCTATATACATGCTACCTCCATTTTCAAGATTACTGTTTCTTATTTCATCCACAGCCACATACATTTTTTTAAAGAGGAATAATACAAAGTGCTGTGGAGGGTGATTATCTTTCACGGCCAGAGGTCTTACATAAATTACTTCAGACATGAGGCATGGCTAGTGAATGAGCAGAAGTGGTAGTCAACACATGAAACATATATTAAGTCTGTTTTAAAGAATCTGTGGTATATGGGCGTTCTTCTTTTGGTAATCTCTTCCTCCAGGGGTCACCATTTTAAGTTCAGAAAGTAAAATCCCAGTGATGGACAGGATCCAATAGCCTGTTTCCACTGAGAATACAGCTTCAATCATCAGAAACAGGGGAGGAAGAACTGCCCAAACTTGTTCATGAAGGCTGGGAGCTTGCTCCCATGAGCTGGTCTTTAGGTGGCTTGGAAGGCTGCACAAGAAGGAGAAAGTAGAGGGGGGAAGAATGTTCCACCTCACTAGTGATGAGGCATTAGCACAACACTGAACTGCGGCCGGGTCTTAATATGTTGGAGGAACTCAAAGCAATGCTTAGCCAAAGGCTGATGAATGCTTCTCTTCAATATAATGATTTAAAGAAACCTCAGGAAAAAATGCAATAAATAAATAAATAAATAAACAAACAAACAAATTCAAATATACACCTCAAAAATATGGATACATTTCCACTGTCCCTCAGTATTGGCCTATGCTCTCCATAGGTTTAGGCTCTTTCATAGTACAGTGGTGCCTCGCAAGACAAACGCCTCGCACCATGAAAAACTCACTAAATGAAAGTGTTTTGCGATGTTCTAGGCACTCCGCAAGACAGTTTTTCCTATGGCCGTGCTTCGCAAGACGATTTTTTTTGTCTTGCAGTGATGCTTTCAAGACAAAAAAATGGCATTCGTCTTTCAAGGTGTTTCATAGAAATGCATCTAAGGCAATTTCAATGCATTCCGATGGGAAACTGTGCTTCGCAAGACGATCGTTTTCATGATACGAAGGGACTCGCAGAAAGAATTGTTTTCGTCTTGCGAGCCACCATTGTACACTGAACATGCAAAGGGTTAAAAGGGGGATAATATACATGAGGAAATATAATCTCTGCCTTCCGTCTACACCAGTGGTTCCCAATTTTGGGTAACCCAGGTGTTCTTGGGCTGCAACTCCCAGAAACCTCAGCCCTCCTGATGGTGAAGGCTTCTGGGAATTGCCGTTCAACCTGGCTTAGCCAAGGTTGAGAACCTCTGTTCTGCACCTATCCACTGTACAGTTTGACATGGAAGGAGGGCTTCATGGGTCTTTTCAAATAAATTCTCAAACATGAGAAATATTTATTTTTACATACTTGGGCCTGCAGGGGGGCATCAGGTGAGAGAGAACACAGAGTGATGAAGGAGAGTACAACCAAGCCGTGTACTCTCATCATTTCAATCAGCAATCCACAAACACCTTTTGAGAAGCACTTGTTGATTCAAATGACAATGTCATTTGAGAAATTATTAATAGCATCTGATATGCAGCAATATCTGTATTACTAGCTGATGATTTAGATGGTCTGCAAAAGTTACTCAATAAAGTCAATGAAGTACATATTAAACAGTGTCTAAAATGAATGGTAAGAAAACAGTTCAAGCTAGTAAAAAGCAAACAATCAAAGAAATCCAGTCAAAGATCAAAAAATGAAAATGTAAAACATGCTGGCAAATATTGGAATTTAGTTAGATTAATAGTGGGATCAATAAAAATGGCCCGGAGAACCTTCTTTCAGATGCAGAATTAATGTGCAACAAAAATGTAAAATTGGTTTTTAGAACATGCATTGTACAATGCTCTGTATTCTTGGTTCTCCTGTATGCCATGGACACGTGGGCTTTAGAACAGGCTAACATAAAAAAGATAGGAATGTCAGACATCTACATAAAGCATAAGATGCTGTGAATTTCATGGGCTAAAAGGGTGTCCACTGAAGAAGTATTAAGGCAAATGAATAAAGAGATGGAAATCGTAAAACAAATGAAATGTAGAAAGCTACGCTAGTTCGGTCATATAACGAAAAATGAAGAATACAGAGATAAAATTCATGGGAAAATAAATGGGGTAGAAGTACTGGGAAGAGAAGAATTTCTTGGCTAAAAATGGTTGCCATACCACCACCACCAAGAGGGGACAGTGGTGCCATAATTTAGGGACAAGGTCCAAGAGGAACTACAGCAGTACAGTTCTGTTTTCTGAATCTTCGTTACTGATTCTCTGTGTATAATCTTGTACAACTCATTCCTGCTTCACCCAGTACACCTTACTGGCAAGTTTGGCTATCACACATTCCCACTGACAACAGCTGATTTCTTGTCAGGCATGTCAAACCCAACATTATTGTGAGGAAGAATGCAATGAAAGGTTTAATTAGTGTTTATGTTATACTAAGGAACTGCAGTGGAAAAGCAATAAAGTTTTTGAGAAAATAAGGCCATAGATAAATCTCTTGATGCACTGTGCCAGTGTATTTGACAGGATTGCTTTTCTTCAGGGCAATCTACAAGAGGGAACCAATTCTTCAGCTCCTGAAATTAAAATGCTTGGTTATTACATGAACGGTGAGTTTCCAATCAGTGCTGTACTCTGCTTGTCAGAAATGTTTAGCCCTGCTTACAAGGAGGGGAAAATTCCACTGTCCTTCCTGATAAATATGTAACAAAGCATTTGCCCATGTGAAATGAGCTGCTTGCACATCGGTGTAAGTGCTGCTCCGGCTGATACAAATCTCTGAAAGCTGAGCCTTTTTCTTTTGTTTTCTGTTTCTTATAGCAGGGAGATAAGCCAAAAGCCAATGTATTAGCGAGTGCCATTTTTCCCCAGAATGAAGAGATACTTAGATCTCTGCAATCTCATTCACTAGTGATAGTGTGAAAGTTGTCAAGGTAATTAGAAGTATTGCTAAGTATGTCTTAAACTGGCCCCAATGCCAATCGAGCACCCTAAGAGAGAGTGTTCTAAAACCAAGGTACCACCACAGATAAAGCTGTTTCTTTTGTACAGACATAACACATTTCTTCAAACAAGGGCACCTGACAAGCCTCTTATATGAGGAGACACCCCCTTACAGGATATTTGGGTAGCAAGCCAATTCAGATTTTAAAAATAAGGGTGAACTGTGCTGAGAAATAAATATGTAGTCAATATAATTACTGAATGTGTATGAAAAAAAGTGGATGACAATCCATAAAGGATTACATTGAAAGAAATTTCTCAGTCATAGGGTGTTCCAATAGTTGTGGTTTTGTTGTACAATATAATTAAGATCCTCTGTAAACACTGCCTAGCAAAAACCGACAGAATTCCCATATTGGGAATTCTGAAAAAACTGAAGCTTCCCATTTGCCTTTATGCGCAGCTCTACTGCGCTCCAGCTGGAGGTTTACCAAAGCAAGAATGTCCAAGAATGGTAATGACTGGAAAAATAGTTAAAGCTGGTAAAAGATCCTTCATGGTCGCTTGGCCTTCCATTAACAATTGTAGATAAGGGGTAGCATTGTACCGCTTACCTATTATTTCACAGGCATAGCATGGCATTGATTTCTGAGGCACAGAACAACCTACCAGCAGTGCTTTTATGTAGTCAGGATTCAGCTTCAGTTTATTAGCCCTGATTCTCCCCATTAACCCATTCAGAAAATAGTTCTGCAACTTGACAGACACACCTGACTCAGTTGAGAAAGGAAACCGATCTGGTTGTCATCAGCCTACTGACACCTCATTCCAAAACTGTGAGTGAGCATACAGATGTTAAGGCATATGGGGAATAAGAAAGAACCTTGCAGGACTCCTCAGAGTCCAAATGCTATGAGGTCGAGCAGAAATCACTTAATTTTACATTTTGTTATTAATTCTGCAGGTATGACTGGAATCACTACATCACCACATTTCCTAATCCCAGCATGAAGAGGTGGTAAGTAATGTACCATGATCAATGGCATCAGAAGCAGCCAAAAATCTGAAAGAATCAAGAGAGGCAAAAATTTTATGTCATAATCCATTAGGTAATACAGGGTGTTTCAGTGTCTAAACTCCCGAAGCTAGCTTAAATTGTGCCCAAATAAGCATTGCAAAGAGTGACAGGAGTACCAACTCCAACTACTACATATTGTTTGTTTCTTATGGACTGAGCACTACGTGTGTAAAATGTGCATGCTGTGTACAAGATTCTGCATACAAGCTGGGCAGAACAGAAGGAACAATCCAACTCTCTGTCTCCATGTATTATATCTAATTTACGTCTGTGCATTCTCCAATTAGTCTGTAACTGCTGTATCACAAAACTGGCCCATTTCCTCATTATCCATGAGGGGTGAACATTGGTACTCCTCAGCTCATGATGGGGGTGACACATCCCCATTTCTGAAAAGTGGCAGCTGCTACCTAGGTTCCCAGTTGGTGCAGAAATTGAGCAGGAAAAAACAGAAAACCCCTATCATGTTGGAGGGGGGCAGAGTGCCAACACAGTCCTACAGAATTGCAAACTGGAGCACCTTCTTCCCTTCCAGAAGAAAAGAATGAAGCCTGACGTAAGTACAGCACTGCATTTTGGTGGCCCACTTACTGGCTGTAGCAGCCAATGAGGGCACTAAGATTGTTGGGAACCAGATCTTGCTCAGCTTTGATCTGCTATGATGTGGGCTCATCCTTTTACATTTTGTGAACGTAGCCCATTATGTTCACCACCTCCCTAAAACACTGAAGTTCTTGGAAGAGATGAAGCAAGCTCTTGCGACTTGAGCTGGCATTTTCAAAACAATTTTGGAATCGCTGAGGCTGAAATGATATGATATCCAAATGTTAACTGCACGATATGCAACACTGTTACAAGCACAAATGGAAAGCACTGTGACACCTTTAAGACCCACATATTTATTTCAGTGTGAGTTTTCACAGATTTTAATCCTTTTACTCAGGCATATGGAGGACAATATTTAGGTTTATATATGGCTTACATTCATGGTGTAGGTGGTTGTGGGAGTAGGGGCCAAGCGAAATGTGATACATGGACAGTTAATGAAGTTTTAAAAGTGTCAATAACATTGTGAACACAGGGAATATTTGTGGTATTGATTACCTACACCTCCAGTGAACAAGTAATTAGCTAATGCAAAAGATCTATCAGGTGACATACAATCACTGAAGTGTTGAGACAGTGATGCTTGATCTCAGAAAAGTGCTAAAGCTAGAATTTTGCCACTGAAAGGATGTTTTTGGCTATACACAACACTATACACAAACATTATAGTTTGCTGGAAAGCCCCAGTTTGTGTTTAAGCTTCTAAATTCACACTGGAACTTACCACTCTGGTCCATGCACTCGTAGTCTTGAGATTAGACTACTCTAATGTGCTCTATGTGGGGCTGCCCTTGAGATTGATGTGGAAACTACAAATGGTCCAGAACGTGGCCACCAGACTATTAAATGGGGTGAAAAAATATAATCACATTTTCCCTACTCTAGCGGCCTTACACTGGTTGCCCATTTGTTTCTGCATTGACTTCAAGGTATTAATGATTACATATAAAGCCCTAAACGGTTTAGGACCTCAATACTTGGCAGAGCGCCTGCTCCCACCTAGCTCTACTTGTGTCACTTGATCTTGCCAGGCTGGGAGGCTGACAGGCTTGACCCTGAGAGAGGGCCAGAAGGAGAGAAACTGGGCCTTCTCGGCAGTGGCCCCAGATCTTTGGAACATCTCGATCCCTGAGATTCGCCTGGCACCCTTGCCGGGAGTTTTTAAGAACAAGCTGAAGACTTGGCTCTTCAAGCAGGCCTTCCCCCCTTCCATCACTTAGTTCCCTGTGTTTTCCCATCTTGGACTTTGTTTACATCTCTTTCTAGTTTGGATATTGTCTGTTTTAATGCTTGTTTTATATTGCTCGGACTGTAAGCCACCCAGAGTAGGTTCGTTTGAATAGATAGAGAGAGAGATAGAGAGATAGAGAGATAGATAAATAGATAGAGAGATAGATAGATAGATAGACAGATAGATAGATAGATAGATAGATAGAGAGAGAGAGAGAGAGAGAGAGAGAGAGAGAGAGAGAGAGAGAGAGAGAGAGAGAGAGAGAGAGAGAGAGAGAGAGAGATGTCACCCACATCTTCCTTTCAAAACTCCTTTAAAGTGAACCTGGAGACTGGGTCGGGGATTGGTGCTGCAAGAGTTGAGGATCCACACCTGAGCCAGGCAGAGGGGGTTGGGAGGAGGAAGAAGGGCAGGAATCCAAGGTCTGGGCAGGGGGAGAGGAGGAGCACTGGGCCAACACTAAGGAGGAGGCTTTGGTGCCCACATATATTATGGAGGACCTCTTTGAGTATGTCTTCAAGAAAGAACCCTGGAAGGGGAACTAGATAGAGCTTCTGATGCCCAAAGGGATTATCAAGATTTATCCCCCTCTCAGATGCTGTGGACCCGAACAGAGGCATCCCGACTGCAGTCAACAAGACCCTGTGCTGCCACCACCACCTGTCCCAGCTCCAACATCCACAAACAAAGGGCACTGGAGATGGCAGTTGCCAACATGAGTGAGAGTGGCTGCAGCAGTTGCAGGTGGGGACATCCCAGTAAATCATCCCTGAAAGGGGCTAGGATTGGGGTAGGGACTGTTGGCAGCTCCGTGGTTCTTATTCTGCTCATCCCCAGTGAAGCCAACTGGGGACTCCAAAAAGACACAGCATGCCCAGGGTTGGCTACAGGAACTGGACGTCATAGATGGAACTTGGGGGAGGGGGAGTTATCAGTGAAGAAACCAGGACTGTAAATCCTCCATCCCTCCCAATGAACTTGGCACTGCATCAACCCTCCATGTCTGGATCCTATGGATGGCCAGACAGAGGAGAGAATGCCTAGTGCCCCAACAGCTGGGACTGGCAGTGGTGCTCACAGCATTGCAATTCAAGAACTGTCTGTAGTGTATCAGGCACGTTGAAGGAGGTGTCTGATAGCTGTAGGAAACAGGTGGACCTTGTAATGAGGTGATGCCTAGAGGGTTTGATTGGGGGTTGAAGTTATGAGTATTTATTGAATATGTATCTTGTGTCTGTCATGTCATCTTTGTAATAAAGGACCGTATGTGGAAGCAGTTGTCATGTCTGGATCCACAACATAACACTAGCAAGAAGGATGGGATTTTGCTTGCCTGCAGAGGAAATGTTGGACTGAGTTAATTACCTGTCTGTGGGCTAACGGTTGGAGAAGTGAAGGACGAGCTGCGGAAATGGCTACCCGGGGATATTTGGAGCCCTTTGACCCAGCTGTTGCAGACTGGGAAATTTACATATCAAGGTTTGAGTTTTACCTTGCTGTTAACAAAATAATTAAACCAGAGACTGTTAGAGCTACTTTTCACAGCACTTGTGGGCTGCCTGTTTTTGAGATAGTGAGAGCGTTGTGCACTCCGACCCCTTTAAAAAACATCACATTTTCAGTCATCAAGGACAAGCTGCAAGACCATTTCTCACCTTAACGTTAGAAATTGCTTGTCGGCATGATTTTTTACAAGGGGCCTGGCAAGTCAGCAGCTAATTAAAAAAAAAAAACATCACATGTAATCCAATATAACCCTTGATTTTTGAACTCTAAAGGGTGGTGTGTCATGATCTTGAGATATGTGGTTAGAAGCGTGTCATGGTGATCGGATATGTAGTCAGAGAAATGTAAAATGGAGTCAGATAGGTTCTGTGTGGTGATAATTTAAGGGACTTTGGGATGTGTTTTTCTGAGCATCCCGAGAGTGTTTTTCTGCAGATTGTTACAGCCAGGAATGAGATATCTTGAAGGCCATATCGAAAGGCCCTGGAAGACTCAACATTCCAAGCTAACTGAAGAAGAGATAACAGCACCTGCACTCTCATGGGAATAGGGGGTGGAGAGAGAGGGTACAAACTCTAAAAAGTTAATTGGTTAACAGCCAGAAAGGCCAAGAAGAAGGGAGGAGTTAGGAGGGTAGAAAATGGAAAATGGGTTATGTGAATGTATCTCTTATCTCTTACTAATGATGGATGACTGATGATGTTCAATTGTGTTCAATGACTCCTGATGATGGATTCTGTTCTCATGATGGTATAAGCATGTAGCTTGAAGCAGTGAGGATGTAAGTAAAGGAGAAAGCAAGATGTGGGGGCTAGCCCACTAAAGCCCACCATAGCCTCTGCAGTTCAGCTTAGTATTTTATTATTTTAAAGGGAAAATAGTTATTTTATTTAACTGCCATGATCTTTGAATATGTTCTTGAATGCTAATGCTTTTGCAATATAAACTGGTTTCTAATGAAACTTTGGTCTTCTCTGCTAGTTTGATTCTGCTCTAGTATCAGCCTGAGTGTTAGGTCGCGCCAATGCTCTCAGTCGACTTCTGCTGCCATATCCAGCTATTGATCTGGCACCAGCTCACCATGTGTTATTACTGGAAGCGTTGTCTCGGCCCCCAGTGTGGGTTACTGATGTAGCAGCTCACACAGCTAAGGACTGCATGCTAGCCCATGTCCTTACTTGGGTGTAGAAGGGATGGCCAGAGGGCCGAATGATGGAAAAGTTCCCACCATTTAGTTGTACACAGAATGAACTCTCAGCGCACAAAGATTGTTTGCTATGGGGGAGCCAAGTTGTTATTCCAAGCAGGTTGCAACAACAAGTGCTTGAGGCACTACATGTCAGCCACCCAGGTATAGTGCATATGAAGGCACTAGCCCATAGTTATGTTTGGTGGCCTAAGATGGATAAGACCATTGAAGAATGGGTTCGTTCTTGTCGGATGTGTCAAGAGTCAAGACGATCGCTAGCACAGGATCCCATTCATACATGGGAGGTGGCATGAGGCCCTTGGTCCTGACTCTACATAGATTTTGCTTGTCCCTTTCAAGAGCAAGTATTCTTCATTGTAGTGGATGCTTTTTCTAAATGGTTGGAGGTAGTCCCTGTGTCCAGTATGTGCACAACTGTTGTTGTTCATACACTTCGGAAGCTTTGTGCAACACATGATTTGCTGGACACTATTGTTTCAGATAATGGGGCTCAGTTTATGTCAGCAGAATTTCAGCAGTTTATGGGAGATATTGCTATTTGGCATGTGACATCAGCTCCATTTCATCCGTCTACTAATGGAGAAGCAGACAGAATGTTAAGGACAGTGAAAGACACTCTCCGCCGGCTGGCTAAAGGGAACTGGCAAGACCGGCTGGCAGCATTGTTGTTGCAACAACATGTTACACCCCACTCTACAACAGGGCATAGTCCAGTGGAGCTTTTAATGAATAGAAGGCTGACTATGATCCTTCATAGGTTGCACCCAGACATGTCAGTAGAAGAATCCCAACAAGTAGGGGGGAAAGTGTGGGATTTTCATCCTGGGGATCTGACTTATACCTGTAATTATGATAGGGGCCCTGATTGGGTGCCAGCAACAATAGCTATGCCAACTGGGCTGGTGTCATATCAAGTAACAATGCCTGAAGGCCAGGAATTGTGATGTCATCTGGATCAGCTGTGGCAGAGATGGCCAAGGATGCAAGCAGCTGAGGATGACCCAGACACAGACATACCAGAAGCCGGGGCATCCTGGACAGCAGAGATTGTGCCACAACCTGTTATAGATCCACTAACAGTGTTAAGACCAGAGGGTAATGATACTGGGGAATGTGCAGAGGCATCAACGTTGGAACATCCTGATCCATTGGGTCCCAGTAGGCAGGCTGAAGATAATGGGTTAAGACCAGAGGTGGGATTCAGCAGGTTCTCACCTATTCTATAGAACCGCTTCCTAAATGTACTATTGGTTCTTAGAACCGTTTGTTGGCCTGAGATGAATGAAGGAGGAGGGGCCAGGTGACCAGCGACGAGCGAAGGGGAGGGGGCACAATTAACTGCCTCCCTTCCCACTCCACACTGAGCCGTCTGAGGTGGGATATGGGTGAGAGATATAAAGCCCTGGAAAGAGCAGAGGTGTCACTGGGGGAAAAGGGGGGAGGATGAGTCCTTGATGTCACTGGAGGAAAGCTCATGGCCTCGAGGCAGAGGGTGTGTGTGATTGACAAGGCATGAGGGCAGGACACAGAGGGAAAAAGTTTTGGGGTGAGACCACTTCAATCAAACAAACAACCGTCCTTGTTTTACTATGATTTTTTTCAAGTTAAAGGTACCACATAAGACTGTTGCTCTGCCTAGAAACAGTTTTTTTTTAAATCCCAGAGAATATCCAATGCATGAACCAGTGACAGTCTCACTGATCCACGCAAGCAAGGTATGCAATAGAAAAGTCACTCACACCACAAAGAGATGAAACCTCCAAGCCTCATTTAGAGTAACAAAGAACTCTTCCTTCTGCCCCAAAACTGACAATTTCAGGAGACAAATGGCACACAGAGATGGCCCACTCTGTTAGAAGGAGGAAGACAGCTATCAGTATTTTAACACTAGTAAGACTTACTATTCTTGAAGGCCATATATCCAGGGCCAAGAAAGGAAAACACATAAACGTATCAATAGATAAGGGGAATTGAAACTCTTCTCTCCAGACATTCAGACGCATCTTGACCACAGGTCAACATGGGGGGTGGGTGGGGGCCGGAGGGACTCCGAGGGGGAGGGACCATCATGAGAAGGCAGCATTCTCCAGAAAAGACATACATGAGAACATACTAATCAAGCATTTGTTGATATTGGCTGTTGTGGGTTTTTCGGGCTCTTTGGCAATGTTCTGGACTGATTGAGGTGGTGGGGTTGAGGTGGAGTGGCAACAGATTGAAAAGAGACCATACCTTCCAAGCCAGAAGGAAGCGGGGGGGGAGAAGAACTCAACAGGTGTGCAAAGGTAGACTCCAGGTAACAACAAGCAGGGCTATCAGTCATTTCAGGAGCAGGAAAGGGGATGGAAGCAATTTTTACTGGTGAGCTATAGGATGAAATAGGAGGTAAAGGGAAGGAGAGATGTGTCAGTTCTCTGTCAAACCTGGTCATAAGCACCCACTGTGAGGTGTGTGTTTGTGTGTGGGTGTGTGTTTGGCACATGCCCATGGTGAGGTTAACAGCAGCGGCATGCCCAAACAGATATACTTATCCAGATATCTTAATCATGTGAGAAGTAGTTATGATGATAGGCAGTAGGGAAACCACTGTAGAAGAAACTCTCATTGGATCCCACTGTCCTGGGCATGCATGCATGCATGCATGCATGCATGCATTTATTTATTTATTTATTTATTTATTTATTTATTTGTTTGTTTATTTGTTTGTTTGTTTATTTATTTATTTATTTATTTATTTATTTATTTATTTGCCGTTCGGGCATAGAACCTGTTGTTAATTTATTTGAATCCCACCACTGGTTAAGACGCACCTCCCCATTATTTGCAAGACTATGGTTGTAACTGGGTACAATCTTGTCTTAGGGGGGAGGGGTGTGGTGTATCGGGCATTTTAAAGGACGGTTCTGACAGCTGTAGGAGAATTACATCTTGTAATGAGGTGATGCATAGAGGGTTTGATTGTGGGATGGAGTTATGGGTATTTATTGAATGTGTTTATTGAATCCCTTCACGGAGTGCTGCCTTGTCATGGTGAAGGGGCTTGAGTAATTCAGAGGAACTATGGGCTATGCCATGCAGGGACATCCAAGATGGACAGGTCATAGTGGAGAGTTCTGACTAAACATGATCCACCTGGAGCAGGAACTGGCAAACCACTCCAGTGTCTTTGCCATGGACAGAAACAAAAGGCTAAAAGATATGACGCTGGAAGATGAGCCCCTGAAATTGACCAGTTCTATGAAGACTTACAACACCTTCTAGAACTGACACCAAAGAAAGATGTTCTTCTCATTATAGGGGATTGGAATGGTAAAGTAGAGAGTCAAGAGATAAAAGGAACAAGTAAGTTTGACCTTGGAGTTCAAAACAAAGCAGGGCAAAGGCTAATAGAGTTTGTCAAGAGAACAAGCTGGTCATCACAAACACTCTTTTCCAACAACATAAGAGGTGACTCTACACATGGACATCACCAGATGGGCAATACTGAAATCAGATTGATTATATTCTCTGCAGCCAAAGACGGAGAAGCTCTATACAGTCAGCAAAAACAAGACCTGGAACTGATTGTTGCTCTGATCATCAGCTTCTTATAGCAAAATTCAAGCTTAAACTGAAGAAAATAGGAAAAACCACTGGGCTAGTCAGGTATGATCCAAACCAGGAGTCTCAAACTCAATTTACCTGGGGGCCACTGGAGGCAGAGTCTGGCTGAGGCTGGGCTGCATCAGATTTTCTGCCAAGCAGAGCAAGAGCCCAAAAAGCCACCCAGGAGTTTCCTTAGCCCGGTTGGGGCTCTGAGGAGGAGGAGGAGGGGTGCGTGAGCCCTCAAACACACACGAAGGTCCATCAACCTTCATCTGAAGTCTCCCACTCAAAAAAAAAAAGGCACACTCAGCAGCAGCAGCTACCCCCAACACAACAGGGGAGCAAACTTTGCGAGGTGGGCCCAGGCAGCCTCCAGAGCTAAGGTGGCTGAAGCAGGACGAAGAGGAGGAGGAGGAAGCACCGCCGGGTGCTGAGGCGGCTGCTGGCCGGGCTGGTGCTGGGGGTGCCGAGAGAGAAAGAGAGCCAGAGAGCCGCTTCCCTGGAAGAGGCGGCGGTGGCAGCTGCTGTTGGCTGCACTGTTGGGGGCGCTCTTAAAGGATGGGCCGGGAGCGAGCTCCACTCTCAGGCATTGCTCAGCGGTGGCTCGAGTGCTCAGGGAAAGGGCCAGCAGTGCGCCTCGCCGGCAGACAGGCGAGGTGGCTGGCAGGCTGCAGTTCTGGATGGAGGGTGCAAGAGGCACTGTCTTTGGAGAGAGACGGCGAGCGAGGTGAGACTTTTTTAAACTCTTGACAGCAGAGGATGCGTGGGCACTTCGGGGGGGAGACAGGCTGCAGATCCGGATGGAGAGTGCAAGAGGTGCTGTCCTGGGGGAGAGCTGGCAAGCGAGGTGAGACTTTTTCAACTCTTGACACATGGGCACTTCAGGGGGGCAGGCAAGGCGGGAGCCACAAACTATCATCCGGCGGTCCACAAATGGCCCCCGGGCCGCATGTTTTGAGACCCCGGATTTAAACCAAATCCCTTATGAATACACAGTGGAAGTGAAGAACAGATTTAAGGAACTAGATTTGGTGAACAGAGTGCCTGAAGAACTATGGCTGGAGGCTTGTAACATTGTACAGGAAGCAGCAATAAAAACCATCCCAAAGAAAAGGAAATGCAAGAAAGCAAAGTGACAGTCCATCAAAGCTTTAGAAATAGCAGAGAAGAGAAAGGAAACAAAATGCAAGGGAGATAGGGAAAGTTACAGAAAATCAAATGCAGACTTCCAAAGAATAGCAAGGAGAGACAAGAGAGCCTTCGTCAATGAACAGTGCAAAGAAATAGAAGAAAATAATAGAAAAGGAAAAACCAGAGATCTGTTCAAGAAAATTGCAGCTATTAAAGGAACATTTCATGCAAAGATGGACATGATAAATGACAAAAATGGTAGGCTTCTGACCTAACAGAAGCAGAAGACATCAAGAAGAGGTGGCAACAATACACAGAGGAATTATAACAGCAAGATCTGGATGTCCTGGACAACCCAGACAGTGTGGCTGCTGACCTTGAGCCAGACATCCTGGAGAGTGAAGTCAAGTGGGCCTTAGAAAGCATGGCTAACAACAAGGCCAGTGGAGGTGATGGCATTCTAGTGGAACTATTTAAAATCTTAAAAGATTATGCTGTTAAGGTGCTACAGTCAATATGCCAGCAAGTTTGGAAAACTCAGCAGTGGCCAGAGGATTGGAAAAGATCAGTCTACATTCCAATCCCAAAGAAGGGCAGTGCCAAAGAATGCTCCAACTACTCTACAATTGCACTCATCTCACACATTAGCAAGGTTATGCTCAAAATCCTACAAGGTAGGCTTCAGCAATATGTGGGCCAAGAACTCCCAGAAGTACCTTGTCTATCTCCTGAGAAATCAATATGTGGGACAGGAAGCAACCGTTAGAACTGGATATGGAACAACTGATTGGTTCAAAATTGGGAAAGGAGTATGACAAGGCTGTATATTGTCCCCTGGCTTATTTAACTTATATGCAGAATACATCATGCGAAAGGCAGGACTGAAGGAATCCCAAACCGGAGTTAAGATTGCCGGAAGAAATATCAACAACCTCCGATATGCAGATGATACCACTCTGATGGCAGAAAGTGAGGAGGAATTAAAGAACCTCTTAATAAGGGTGAAAGAGGAGAGCGCCAAAATGGTCTGAAACTCAACATCAAAAAAACAAACAAAAACAAAACAAAACTAAGATCATGGCCACTGGTCCCATCACCTCCTAGCAAATAGAAGGGGAAGCTATGGAGGCAGTGACAGATTTTACATTCCTGGGCTCCATGATCACTGCAGATGGTGACAGCCACGAAAATAAAAGACGCTTGCTTCTTCGGAGGAAAGCAATGACAAACCTAGACAGCATCTTAAAAAGCAGAGACATTACCTTGCTGACAAAGGTCTGCATAATCCAAGCTATGGTTTTTCCAGTAGTGATGTATGGCAGTGAGAGGTGGACAATAAAGAAGGCTGACCACCAAAGAACTGATGCTTTTGAATTGTGGTGCTGGAGGAGACTCTTGAGAGTCCCCTGGGCTGCAAAGAGAACAAACCTATTTATTTTGAAGGAAATCAACCCTGAATGCTCACTGGAAGGACAGATCCTGAAACTGAGGCTTTAATACTTTGGCCACTTCATGAGAAGAGAAGACTCCTTGGAAAAGACGCTGATGCTGGGAAAATGTGAAGGCAAGAGGAGAAAGAGACAACAGGGGACAAGATGGTTGGACAGTGTCATCGAAGCTATCAGCATGAATTTGACCAAACTCGGGGAGACAGTGGAAGACAGGAGGACCTGCTATGCTCTGGTCCATGGGGTCACATGCTCTGGTCCATGGGGTCACAAAGAGTTGGACACGACTTAACGACTAAACAACAAAATTGAATGTGTGTCTTGTGTATGTCATGTCATCTTTGGAATAAAGGACTGTATGTGGAAGCAGTTGTCGTGTCTGGACCCACAACATAACACTGTCTGTTGTGGATCTTGGCTGATACAGTTTTGTTTGAGAGGAAGATTGTAGACAGCAGATTTTGTGGTGTGTTCTGGTTGGAACAGGCAGCATGTAAACATAATAATCAATGGATTTTCAATATGACATGGTGCTTAAATATTTGTGCAGTTGCACAGTGGTGTTGTGTATGTATCTGTTGTGTAGACTGGCTAAAATAATGTTAATGATAAAGTGAGAGGTACTAAGTTCTAGTAGAACTTCTCAAGTGATTCATTTCCATGAGCCAAGACAATAAAAGTTTATCTCAGGCAGAAGAGAGAATTTTGCACACAGGAACTCAGAAAGCATTTTTCTTGGTCTGCCATGAGTAGGTGTGCATGCTGGGGTACCATGTGTGTCCACAGCCATGCCATTGATCTGAAGGTACATACTACTACCAAAGAGAAATAGTTATGGGTGAGTCCAGAGTCACAAAGCTTTGCAGTGAGATGCCGTTTGGCCTAAACTTGTTACTTCCTCGGAAGAACTGTTACAAATGGCTCAAGAATTTATGCTGAATGTTTCTCCATCTACAAGGTTTGACAAGAAGTTACAATCACCATGTAAAATATGGATTTCATACTTCAGTGAATTCTATGAACAATTCAACACCCCACTTTTCTTAATTAATTAACATTTCCTTAATTAACAAATCATTTAATTCTCCAAATCAGCTCTTTTAAAATATTTATTTATTTATTTATTTATTCATTCATTCATTCATTCATTCATTCATTCATTCATTGTTACCCTGGAAGATTCCATATACTTGATATTCTTCGGGCAATTACAGAAAAGATTGCATGGCGTAAGGGGCATCAGACTTAATTGACTGGCTTTTTCTTGCCCCCAGAGTGTATCTCCATAGAGAAACTTGATTGAATTAAGTGCTGTGCCAGCACTACACCAGACACAAACAAGAATTAATTCTGCGGTTCTTAGTGACCTACTGCAGCTCATCGAACCACAGTGCTTGAGACGAAAGATGCTGACTTATGTCTCTTTCTTTTTTGTGGCCCATATTGTATAAATCAAGCCAATCACCTGCTACAAATTCAACCACTAGTATTCAATTCTCTTTTTTATTACAGCTGTAATCTCACACCTGCCTGCATTTGCTCCATACTGGCAAGATTTTGCAGTTAAATTTGGTACAGTCTCACATGCCTGGGACTTATGCAACATAATCAAACAGTTTATGAGCACACTAAACCTATCTGTTCCGGCCTCTGATACTACTATTGTTCTCACCGTACAATTCCACATTTCCCACATGATGGCTGTATCACTGGAGCATCATGGGAAGGACTTGCAGGCATGGAAATAATGGGGATAATTCAACAAAAGCTTTCCCACTAGCAATGTGAGCATCCTTGTCCCAACTGACTAAGGGCCAGCTTGAACTTGTTATGCTGGATGAGGGGGTTGCCTCAGGCAGCAAAACACCAGTGTGGTGAATGCACCACCTCTTCCCATGGCTACCACCATCCCACTGTTGGGATAATAGCAAGCCTGCATGCACTAACACTGGGTGTCAGTGGGAGGGGTTTTTGCAGCCTGATGTTATTGTTCTGTACCACTAATCTGATTGCTAACATTTTTCCCTGCCTCTGGTATTTGAGGTAAGACTCCATCGTGCTTCCTCTGTGTTTGTTTTTGCTCATTGTTTTGTTGACAGCTCTTTCCTCTTCCTCTGACTATCCTCCAAGTAACAAGTCTGATGGGGCTTCTGATTGGAGACACCATTTCTCCCTCTTTTCCCCCCTCTGACTGTAATGACACGTGAGTACCGTAAGTAAAGTTAACTTTTCATACTTTAAATGCTTCTAGTGTGATTTTATCATACCACGTACTAATTTTGTGTGCAAATCAAGGAAGGTTTTTTGGTGAGACTGGGGTGATCTCTTTGTGTGTTTGCCTTATAGTCTGGTAACTAAAGGAATAACCAAATTCCTAGAACATTCTCCTTTTATCAATGTTTCTAAGTATCCAGAAAGGCCTGGTGTCAATGACAGGCACTGTGCATATTGGTCACACCTGTCACCAGAGTAGAAGAAGTAGAAGGAGGAGATTTTGAAATGCCAGCCCTAATGTAGGTTACAAGGGCATAATGGCATGAGTGATTGGGAAGATCACCTCTTCAGTGACTCCAGTGGGAAATTTTCATTTCATTTTATGATGCTTTGCCATTTTCACATTTGCTACATTACCATTGCTACTCTCTGGCAAAACAACAACAACAACATTGATATGATGGAAGTATATGGCCAAAAATGCAAACACTGAACACAAATTTGGGATCTGAGGAACACATACTAAATCGCTCATTCATCTTGGCATGACAACATGAGGAGTTTTCATGTCCATGGGATTTCTTCCCTGTAGTACAAGGAGGCTAGAGGGCCGTTTTCTCTCTCAAGAGTTTTGCAATTTGCACAAAAAGCCTTTGTATAAAACTAGTGCATTTTCCCATTGTGAAACAAAGCACAAACACTCACAGTATATCTTGAAGGACTCGTGATTAGCAAAAAAGATGCAAACAACCCACTTGGTGTTTCAAAAGACAAGATCTGACATACTTTGGGCAAGTTGCACTATTTCCACAAAAATCATTCTCACAAATGCTGCTGGTTGAGACTTGACTCTCAGCAATCTTGCCCTTTTCAGGCAAAGGCAAAAAAAGGGATTTTTTTTTTGGTCTTTTCCCACATGAGAATGAGACAAGCAAGGATTTACATTTCTAACACGAATGCATTATGCTAGGGAAAACTATTTGCAAAAATTGTCACAATAGGAGTGTGATGGAATACCCACATCACTCCTGTCACTCATAGCTGAAGCTCAAGTGCAGGGCCCTATGAGAGGACAGGAGGGGCGGAGTCAGGGAGGCAGTGAGTTGGAGTTAGAGGGAGAGAGAAGGTGAAAGAGGGAATGAGAGTGTGGAGAAGAGAAATTGAACAGTCAGATTGATAGTCAGAGAACTGATATTATTAATAAGTTGGTTAAAGATAATAAATCAATAAAATGAATGAAGAAATGAATGTGTAACCAAAGATAAGAAGTTTTAATGATTCTATACAATGATTAAAAAAATCTGTGATTCAAATTCAATCTAAATAAACAAGTTATGTTGGCAGCAAGTGTCTGATACAAGTATTGTGCAAGTGTGGATAAGGGATATCCACTGGTGGCAGCGAATGAAAGAGAAAACGTCGCCAGAGTGAACCTTGGTTTGGGGAAAACAAACAGGGAACACTGGGTGGACCGTCACAAGGAGGAACACAGATGAAGAGGTATACAACATTTCATTTGTACTTCCTGGACAAATTCCAAACTGATGCAGAAATAGAACAAAACTAATTTAAGACTCTAAAAATGAGAACCAGAAACTAAAACTGAAAAATGTGTCCCTAAGGCCAGGGCAGGGTAAAGAGAAAGGGGTGGGGAAGCAGATCTCTGGTTTCCTTAGTCTAGAGATCAAATGTTACTACAAAAGTACAAAAAATGTATTCCAAGGGGTCCTTCCTTCCTACTGTTGCTGTTGTTCATATTTGGTCAGAACTGTCAGAGCATAGGCTGGTACCCTATTTGATATCCATCAAGTCACAAATTCAATGTATGTTGCAAGTTCAAGTCACAACACCCAGAACTTTTTATCAGGTTGAGTAGATCTATGATATAGGACCTGATTTTTTTTTTAAAAAAAACAACCCAATAATTTGTTTTTTCTCCACTAGCACCCTGGAATTTGTACATCTCTAGGTACCATCTCGGTGGGAAGGTAAACAGTGTTCCGTGTCTAAATCACACTGGCCATGTGACCATGGAAAGATTATCTTCGGACAAAACGCTGGCTCTATGGCTTGAAGAGCGGGATGAGCGCCGCCCCCTAGAGTCGGACACGACTGGACAAAAATTGTCAAGGGGAACCTTTACCTTTACCTTTAGAGTATTGTGGGGATGTAGAGATAACCACTTTTTTAAAAACAACAACCCTATGACAACTGTCATGTTGCTCCTTCACAAAAACACTCAACACCACAGTATTGGGACAGAGTACAGTATAGAAAATTACCTTTCTAGGACTGAAATTTCCAGATGCTTGCAACCATCACAGTCAATGGAAAATATAGGGTTCTTAGGCCTAAAATCCCTCTATTAAATGGGTGAAGAAGATGGACTGGGAAGATGACAGGGACGCAATGAAGAGGTAGGAGAAAAAAGAATAAATGTGGTGGTTGGGTATAGATACGCATATTGATATAGTTATATAATATTAAAAAGTAAAGCCTATTGAGAATGAAAGGAGGACCAGTTGATGGTGCTTGAGCCTCAGAAGCTGCCAACACAGTGACACTAGGGCTGATAACATAAACACTTTGTTAACATTAAACCTGTAACTTGCTAGAAGAATAGTCAAAATAGAAAATTGGCTTTTTATTTCTTCCACAGCTGAAATCTTACTACAGCTCTGACCACAGCCATTAATGCTAATGGCACCCCTGTTAAAATAAAATTTAATCTGTCAAACGTATCTGAATATCTTATGATTTGTGACATAAATTTTACAATTACCGGAATAATGTTTTTTACAATGTACTCAAATTTTTCATAGCTCTTGCCCTACCCCTGGCCAGAAGCCAATAATAAACTCAATAATTTATGCCACTCTACCTGAAGCTATTAAAAGAGAGTAAAAACTGTGGAGAAAAAAAATAAGATGGCTATGATGCAAGACTGGGCAATGGTGCTGAAGACCCACATTTGCTGGATCCTAAAATAAACTGACTTAATTAAGGAAATCCATAGCAGAAAAGATTTCCATCCCCTGCTCTCTCCTCTAGTCATTTGCTTCTCCCACAGAGAGGATCGTGGGATTTTCCTGAACAACATGGAGATAGGGTGAAAGTAGATAACAGATAAGAACCATTTATCTCAATTTTTGTAAATGTATTTTAGGATCCAAGCACAGTTTGAGGTGATGCTTTCTTATACCCCTTTAAGGGGGTATAAATTTGCCCCACTTAATAGCAGTGAATCAGAGATTATCTCCTTGAAATCAGAATAACCCTGAGAGGAGAATTGCAGTGAGAAAAATTCCAGGTTAAAGACATTCAGAGACAGGCTTCCGGAAATTGCATTTGGACATGCTCAGAAGCACCCTTCTCTTTACATTACCTTGCATGCTCCAAAGTTGCTATTGCTACTCTGTTGTGCTTTAAACTGATCACACTCTAAATTGCTTCCCTCGCTCCCTCCCCACCATTTGCAGTTATTACAATAAGAGGCTTGTGATTGACATCACAACAATCCTCCTATTATGACACCACAAGGTCTTGGGATTTGTCCCTGAAATCTCAGGAAATGGGATGTCACTGACCAAGCAACCCTACTATGCTAGCTTCAGGATTAAACAGAGACTTGATCCTTAGATATACCACAGACACCACAACACTTCAAACATTTCACCACTGTAGCTTGAAATAAAAGAGGATCTTGAGATCGGCTAGTACCCAGCATATTCCATGGGATAATTATAGATACACATTGGGCGTGGCAATTTGTGCTAATAAATAAATTTACTTGAAAACTAAATGAACCACCAAAACCAAACTAACTTCTCAGGTATGCCCATCAAAATTACCACTGTCAGCACAGAAAATCTTCACACAAGGCACAGTACCTGTTTTCTTTTACAAGTTGGCATAACTATTGCAGATTGAGGGAAACAAATAGTGTGCATTAATCCAGTGCAGCAACGAACCTCATGGATTATCAGTCTCTTGCTGCCATTGATATGACATTTTAATCACATGGACCTCAACACTTGTTTGGCTGTTAAATCCTGTGGTATTTGGCCACACCACACTAGCTACGGTCTGTTTCCACTGGCTATCATGTAGTGTATACTGTGTTATGAGATTTTTCTACTGCACTTAAATTATAGCATTTGAATACTGCCCAGTAGCAAGCATATGATCTCTGGCCAGCCTGTAATCAATAGGTCAATCCAAGCTTACAGCCATGCTCAACATCAGATGTTGCATAATACTCTCCTGGGTTTTGGTACTTCATCCAGAAATTTTACTTGCACTGCTCACATGAAAAGTTGGAAAACACTTTCTTACCTACTGATCCTAAATTTTGAGATTTTGTTTTGTGTTTTATTGGTCTAACAGATGCTGTTTTGTATACTTGTCAGATTTCATAGACCAAAAAGGGATGCAGGATTTTCGTAGGTCACAGGTCCACATCATTCTGGGCCATGTTTTTGAAGGTTTTTAAAATCAGGGGTGAGCGATGGTGGTGCTCCACATGTTTTTGAACTTCAGTTTCCATGAGCCTTTCTTATTAGCCTTGCTGGCTTTGAATGATAGGAGTTGCAACCCATCAACAGCTGGAGGGTCACAGTTTCCTACCCCTGCTTTTACTGGGGATGCCAGGGTTTGCAAAGGGCATGTTGTTCCAATGAGTTGCCTTACCTCTGCCAGACTCTAGATGTTCCACACCTCAACACATTCACTTGGAAATAAGGTAGTTGTCAATGGCTGAAGTCCTGTTACTTAGCATAGTAAGCCACCGCTGGAGCAGATCCATTGAATCCATGGAGATTTGGAGATTCTATTCCTCCATAAGTTCCACTGATTCAATGAGCCTATTCTTGCTGGGACTTAACAACACTAAGCAAAAAGATTTCAACCCATGTCAATGAAGCTCATTTCCAAATGAGCTGGGTTTGAAATTAAATTCTTGTGCTTTGTTTGCAGACAGGAGTTCTATCTATCTAGATCCAAGGCTTATACTTAGTTAAATATTCTATTTAGCTTTCCCCCTGCTGAATATTTTCAGAGTTCTCTTGATTTAGGATTCAGATGCATGTCTGTTCCTAATTGTCTGCTCTGCAAAAGGGTGAAAACTGACATGCGTCTTCATGCAATTGTACTTGTGCTGGAGTTATAAGAATTCTAATGTCATAATTTCCCTGTAATAAATGCCAGTCCAGAGTCTGTGCTGCCAGATGTTCCTGCTGCTTGCCAGAGTTTCCCACTCATTCATGTCAAGTTTCCAAAATCATAGTTACAAATATCCTTGCATCGGTGTTGCAAACTGTATAGAGTTCTGGACTATCTCACCAACGGAAATATCCACATATGCACTAATGTGCATAACCATCTTTCTTTAGAAAAGGGGGGTGGCAGACAGCAGGATATGTTTCAGCTTCCATGGGTTAAGTGCTAGGCCCAAGTATGGATGACTGATAGCTATAACCAAAGGTTTATGTTTTCTAGTTTAGGGTCCATGGGTCCACACTCAGAAACAGGGATAAACGGAGGATACTGCTCTAAGGCAGTGGTTCCCAATCTTGGGTCCCCAAATGTTCTTGGATTAAAATTTCCATATGCCTTCACCGTGCGGGCCAAGATTTATGGGAGTTGTGGTGTGTGTGGGAACGGAGGAGGTGGACAAGGTAGGGAGGTGATGAGGCAGTGGGAAGGGGCATGGGGCAGACTATGGGAGGGTTCAGCTTTTTTTACTAGACAGCCATGGGCTGTCTTAAAAAAAGAATCAACAAACCAACAAATTGATTTGTGATTTGTCAGTAAACCCAGTGAAAATTCATGGTTTGGCAATCTTGATGAACCACAGACCAAGACAAACCATCATTTTGGTGGTCCATCCCCATCTCTAGTCAAAATGCTATCCCAGACTTTTGTAGCAAAATATAAGTGGTGGAATATGTTACCGTCTATTTCCTGTTAAGCAGGGGTCCCCAACCCCCAGACTGTGGCCCAGTGCCGGTCTGTGGGCTTCCCAGAAGTGGGCCACAGAGACACATCTCCTGCCCCCCCGCACACATGCATGGTGGGTGTGGTGTGCTCGTGTGCCATGCCCATCCGTGCATGCACACAAGTGCGCCATGCCCATCCGCGAACGTGCCATGCACACCTGAAAATGCAGGGGGTGCTCCTGCCCCCCCACAGACCCCCGCACCCCCAACTGGTCCGCAGTTCCATAAAGGATGGGGACCACTGCTGTTAAGCTTCTCCTGAGCAAAAAGTATTATAAATATAGTAAGAAAAGATCTGCTGTGCAAATGGACGGCACGTCTTCTTTATGGAGATCTCCATGTGTGCAACAGCAACACTGGAACAAATAAGGTGGTATTACACTAACTCACTGGTGGGGCTTTACATTCAGCAGAAGCTCGGCAGGATACTAGACTAGTTTACCCATTTACTTACATCACAGGAGATTACAAACCAGGAATAGAAGGTGTTGGCAATATGTATCCTAAGGGGGAAGAAGTTTAGAAGAATATGTAGTGACCTGACTGACAAAGGGGTTGCCCAGGAAATTGAACTGTTCATCATCATTTTAGAACTGCAAATCTGGAAGGGTCATCAAGTCCAGCCCCTGCAAAAGAGGCACAGTGGGGAACTGAACTCCCAACCTCTGGCTCTGCAGCCAAGTCGATCTGAAAAGACCTAAACCACTGAGCCTGTTGTGGTACCTGACTGAATAATACAATGGCTTTAGCTGTGAGGCACACACTTCAGCCAACAGAGTTCGAGTGTCATTAGTAGGCAATAAGGTGTTGCCAATATAATTTGTTATTATTACACTTTTTGCTGCCAGAGAAGAAAAGAAAATATTTTTTCTGTCCTGTGCCAAAATAACATGAGCAGGACCGAGGTCGGTGGACATAAAATATGACGTTGATTGGAGGGCATAATCTTTTATTTCACCTCAAGCAGCAAATACTTTAGAGCAGTCCTATGTTTTATCCTTTAATATGCATCTTTGAATAGCTATCCGAAATGAAAGAGATTAAAGAGTTCCCACTTCAGCTTCTAATAGTTTCTTCTGACTCTTTCCAACTGCTTCAGCTATAGCACACAAAGGCCACCCTGTTACTGAAACTCCATAAAAGTCTCCCACCAGAGGAGAAAGCATTAGTCAACTCAATGGTAACAATATCCTGTTGGAGCCTGCAGAATAATGTTACCATGGAGTGGAATACTATTGACTTTTCAATGAGGCAAGTGCTGTACAAAAGAGGGCCTTTTCAGTGGTGGCACTAGGTGTAAATACTATTGTTACTTGTAATTAATTCCTTTTGCAACATCTAAGGCATGACTAAGTTCCACTAAATATTTCCATAAAAAGATATTTTTATGTACTGCAGGTGCTGTACAAGAGAGGACTCTTTCAGTGGTGGCACCTTGTCTGTGGAAGGCCCTACCACCTATTATATGGTCTTTAAGAAAATCTTTTATCCCTCAGGCATTTCAAAAACTGTTACAGAAAACATACTTAAATGGAGCACATTTTTCTCTTTATGCTCATTCTACTTTTACTTAGGTTTTACCCATTTTACTGTGTTCAGCCTTTGTTGCTGGTTGTGTCTTCGTTTTACAACATGCATCCTAATGGTATTGATTGATTCCTGGTATTTTAAGGCTTTTAATGTTTTATACACTGCCCAGAGAACATGCATTAACAGGCAGTCTTGAAATTAAATAGAAACTGTTAGCAGACTGTACAGAATGAATGTACAAGTGCCATTTAGACCCTTAATCATGGAACATCCTTCTCAAACACCACACAGAAAGTCATTTTGAGGAAAATCCAGGAATTCAGTTACAAGGTATACATAACCTTTTATTAGATATGGACAATTCTATTGGTTTCATTTTTGGCAGCTTCCAATTTTCTCTCTCCTTCCTTCCTTCCTTCCTTCCTTCCTTCCTTCCTTCCTTCCTTCCTTCCTTCCTTCCTTCCTTCCTTCCTTCCTTCCAAATACACATTCATTCCATCCATTTTCTGTACCTATTATTATCATTTTTGTTTGTTAAAATTGTACATTCATTTATTTATTTGGATGTATTTCTCCCTATACATATACAGTATTTGTATGTGTTTTGATTAGACATGTGCGCTTTAATGTTTGGAGAAATCTAGAATCCAAAGAACAATTATTCAGAAAACTGTTGGACCTGGTCAGTTTTTACCAAAATATCAACCACACAACTCCCCGCATTCCTATCTAAGGCACAGGTCATAATATCAATAGAGATATTATGTTATTTTGAAACAACAGCATATCTTGTAGTAGTTTCTACAGCAGTTTTTTAAAAAAATCACTAAATGTTTTTAAAAAATCAGAAATGTTTGATTTAGCATTCTGGGCAATATTCAAGTGAAGAAAATTGAAATATCACTTCACTGGACCAAAGACTGCTCCCAATGAACAGCCGTCTTGACTCTCCTTCTGGCTTAGCAATTATCTTCTCTGTAGGGTATAACAACACGCATTGCCTTGCTGAAATTGCATCTGGCATTTAAATTACATAGTTCAACTTTTCTACTTAAACTCCATCTCCAACATGCAATGATGTAAATTCATTCTATGGAACTGTTTTCAGACAAGGCAGGATTGACAGAGTATTTCCTCAAATTACGGCTATGAAATGAACTAAGGAAGATCAATTACTTAGTGCATGATAACTAAGTGGCCACTCTTTAGGCTCCTAAATTTGTTAGGGGATGAGTGAACATATCTTTCCCCCTCCCCTACTCCCAGCACCCCCCCAACCAATGCTTCTTTCCCTCCCCTGTTTAAATTCATCTGTTTGCCCTCGACAAGGGGGAGAAAATCATCTTTCTTCACACACCTTTTGTTCCCTTAGAGAGTTGAGGTCAATTAAAAAATGAAAGCCTTCCAAAACAGACTGATAATTAGTTAACAGTCTCTTCATTATGAGTCCCATGGGGGATATTAATTTACAACATGTCTTGACCCGGTTGTCCTTGGCAAACTATCAGACTCCCAGAAATGGAGGATGCGGCAAAGCTGTTCATTCCAGCATGACATGGACACAATAAAAAAATGCTACCAAGAGTTTTATTTGCTGGTCTGCCTGAGGTTCGTAATTCCCCTTGTTCTCCTATCATTATATTCTCAAGCATACATCAGAGCAAGCAGAGGAGAGAATGAGTCTGTATCTTTGGTGCATGTGTAGTATATCACTGAAAGTGTGCTCAGTGCAGTGTGAAAAGAATGCAGAAGTGCATTTAAATTTCTGTGCTGAATCAGAAAATAGGACCTAACATCCTGTTTCCAACAGTGGCTAGACAAGCAACAGTGCCCTTTGTCACCAAGAGTGATGCAGCAGAATCAGGGCTCCTAAGACAGAAGTTCTGGGACCTATTCATTAGCAAGAACAAAAGGTCCCCTTCTGAATCTTCCCTATTCCCTTTAAATTTAGCTCCAATCTTTGCAGTAGCTAGAGAGGAGATATCCCCTGTCCTGGTACAAAGTATTTTGGAGCAGGTTGAATAAGTAAGATCATTATTCTTAAAAAGAACTGACTTCAGATGCAGACACAAAATGTGAGAACTCATTTGTCTTTATGGATCAACACAGCTGCCTTCTTTTGTGATGAAAGGGTCTCCTTGAGACGTGAGGCTATGGGGACTTCCTGATGAGCAGATGTATTTCCTAATTTACCACCACAAGTCAAGTCAATATCTGTATGCTATACGCTGCATTCTGTTATGGCAATTACATTTTACTCCCACGACTAATATTCATGGAATCATCCTCCGTGAATCTTGCACTTTGAAGTCAGTGGGGGGAAATGACCATCACTACAACTTGTGGCCAGGAACTATGGCAATTAAAAACCCACATTCCTATTGAGGTGTTATGAAAGAGGGTCAGAATTTCTCTTTCAGTATGACCAGTGAAATCTGAATTCTGAAGAGGGTAGGGAAAGTTCGTGTTCGAATGCAATGGAATTCAGTACCTGGAATACATAGCACAAATCTTGTTTTTCACAGCATATATAAACAATCAGGAATTGGACCTAACCTGATAGACATGCACACATTTTAAAGGGTATCGTAATTTATTCTGAAAATGCCACATATGATGTGGAGAAACTCATCTGCAATTACATGGTTTCTCATTTTCTTTCGGCAGTATATTAATCTAAATCTGACCTTTCTATTAGATTATTTGATACTGCAACAGATCCAAGTTGCATTTACAGGGAGATCAAATAGCCACTGGCACTCATCTTTAAAGATGATTTCTTAAGACATTGTATAGTTTCACTTCATACTGTTTGCTAACGGCAGCTTTGATTCCACGGAAGCCTCCCAGGTTTGTATTAATAATGATACCAAGAAGACCAACGGTGTAAAATTGACAACAGCATCTTAAGATCTGCTCACATTGCTGCCTATTTCAGCATCCAGCTGGTTTAAAAAGTTGTCAGTTATCTTCATTATTACCATGGATTTATGTCCTTGACAGCTTCTGATATCCAGCAAGGTTCAGAGCCTTCAGAATCAATAACCAAATGTAATAGATTTTTGCCCTTCACTTCCTTTAATGGCAAATGTTTGACCTTTATAAGTTAAAGATCAAGCTGAAAGGAAATCCACACCTGAATTCCACTCCCTTTCAGTAGCTCACTCTTTAAATATTCCCCTTCACTCCCCTCAGGGATAGACAATATTCTTTTTAAAAAAGAAAAATATTGTCCATATACTCTTTTGGGCTAAATGGAACTGCTAATCTCAGACAGGGGAAGACTCACTAAATCAACTGCTGAATGATGAGTCAAATGTATGTAAATCCTACTCATCCTCTGGGCCTGCTCTGTTTAGTGCTATCAGTTGGATTCAAGCCCTGGTACTTTGGAAAAACGTTTTCATTCTGAAGATTACTCTTAGGTTTTAACCGAAAACATGTGACCTGAAGGTAATTAGAACCTGAAAATCTCACAGGGAACCTGTGATAAAATTCAAACTTTTCCTCATTGAGGGAATTTTTCAGCCAATTGTGTGTGTGTGTGTGTGCGCGCATGCGTGCGTGTGCGTATGTGTGTGTGCACGCGTGGAGGTGGAATCAGTTCAACAGCACAAAACCTACTGAAAATATTTATGATTTAATGACCTCTAAATAGTTGACGTTTGTCTCTTTCCTGGCAATCGCATGACATGTGGGAATTTGCCCTCCAGCCTGATCCCAATCTATGTCCAAGCCGGACCTTTTTGGTCCAGCTGTAGGGCTACTGCTTTTTGGGGCCAGGCTGGAGCAATTCCCTGACAGACAGAGAGATGGGTCAATAAATGGAGAGCACTCCCTGCAAAGTACCCCTTTCCAGTGCAATCAAAAACATATCTTTCCCTCTGATTGCACCTCAAGACAGATTTAACTTTAAACTCAGCATTGGGTATTATACCAGAGCCTTTCTTTCTTGTGGAGTATGCTGTGCATAAGCCCACTGAGCTCAATGCAGCATGTTTCTGGGAATACTTGCATGTGTTTGTGTTGTGGATTAATTTCCACACCAAAATCTACAAATATTGGTAAGCCCATTTATGAATCTTCTTGTGTGCAACTTCTTTCTGATGTCTAATACAGAATGGATAAGGATTTTATTTCAAATTGGTTTTCACAGGAACTGATTAATTTGTGCTATTTTCTTCATGTTTGGAATGGAAAGCACTTGTGAGAGTTGATACATAGAGGACTTGGGGACCTGGGTTCCAATCTTCACTTGACCGTTAAACTCACTGGGTGATCTTGGGTTGGTCACATCCTCTGATTCTGATCTACCTCCCAGAGTTGTTTTAAGAATAAGAGCATGAGGAGAACCATGTGCACTACAGTCAACACGGTGGAGAAAAAGTGGAATAGAAATGCAATAAACACATGAAGTCAAACAACAAGAGGATGACTGGGGTTTAAGGGTAAAGTCCTTCTCAGTGGCTACTCCCAGAATGTGGAATACTCTCCTTTGTGAGGTTGGGTTAGTTTCCTCTCCTGTCCATCAGAGACAAGTACTTCCTCCCCTCCTTCAAAAGCTGTTAATAACTAAATTGAGCAACAAAGAGCTTTTGATTTTGGGATGCTGCAAATTGTTGTTGGTGCTGGTGGTGTTTTCATGCATCTTCGAAAGTGTTTTTAAGGCATGTTTAGTGGCTTGAAAGTAATTGTTTTATATATTATTATTATATGTTTATCTTATTTTTAATATAATAGCTTATTATGCTTTTAGTTGGCTTATTTTTAAAAATAATTTGTGAGTCACATCAGGGCCGTTTATCAGGAAAAAGGTGGTAGAAAAATCAAATAAATAAATCAATAAAACATAGGAAGGAGGACTTTGTAGCACCCTATAACCATATTCCCCCATGCATTCAACGGCAAGTTTATTAAAACTAATGCATATACCACTATCTCTGTCATGAGCCTTTTCTCAGTGTCCAAACTGCAAGGCCACGTAGTGTGTTCTCTTGAATGTAACAGGCTTTTCTATATATTGAAGAACATTAGCATGGGGATTCGAGGGGAGTGGGAAGGACAGTAATTCTCTTGCCTTGAGTCTTGGATATTATCAAGAAGAGGAGGTATGCTATCATTTATTACCGAGGGCTTATGATGCTGAAACAAATCTTCTGTACAAGCCAAGGTCAGAATAGCTTTGAGCAACAACAACAAAACCGAACTACACATCTATCCACTAAGTAATATGAACACTAGGGTTGGCATTTTTTTTAAAAAAAAAAAATACAAGTGAGCAATTAATCAAGCTGATTATATTCATTTACTCTCAGCTAATGATTCCTGCAGAGCTCTCTGTTTATGGAAGACAGATTTATTGGTTTATAATATGGAACATCAAATTGCAGGTGATACATCCTGAATTGTTGTGCTCAAAGTCTGAAGAATGTCACAGCACACCTGCCTCTGTGGTACACCTTTGACCTCAAACTCTTTTGCTTGCACTTTGCTTTCTAAAAGTTATTTCAGTATATCTGAGATTTCAAGATTTTGTTTTTTAGGGTTTCTACCAGACACGATGATATGGTGCTGAGTGTTTTCACTTAAAAGGGTCTTTATGAGTGATTTGTATTACCTTCAGACCTCAGTAGAAAACCACTGAAATGCCCTCTTATTGTGCATGTATCCTGTACAAAAAGTACATTGAATTATGTTGTATTCAGTAAGACATATGGGGGAAGAGCATGGCCAGTTGGAACCCAAAAAGTTGAAGTCCCTTTATTATCTCTCTGTTGCAAATATGGAAACATGGATGTGTGAGACAGCTTAATTGTACTGGTCCTACAATTCCATTATTAATCTAATATTCTCAAAATCTTGAGTACTGCTTGGAAAAATTACACTTTTGGAATATAGTTTCCAGAATCCCTAAACCACACTGACAGTGAGAGATGTGTTTGTGACACTCTGAAGACTCACTAAAGACTATTATGATATAAGCATTTTTATCATTGCCAGGTCCATTCCATCAAACACATGTTTTCTAAAGTGAGCTTTTATATTATGCAAAAACAAAAGGAAAAAAGAAGAAGATAAAACTGTTGTGGCACCTTAAAGATCAAGTGTTATATTTTAATGTGAGCTTCTTGGGAGAGGAACTGAATACCAAAGGCCTTTGCCAGGTGTGAAATACCACACTATCAGCAACTTGTGCCCAGGAAACAGTCTTTTTGTTTTTTAGGGCCATGTATAAATCTGAAAAATATATCTGAGAAACCAGACTTATCCACAAAAGCTCACATTAAAATATAGCAGTTAATCTTTAAGATGCCACCATATTTTTCTCTTCTTTAATTTTTTTCTTTTGTTTTTGCTTGATATGCTAGCACAGACTGATGTGGCTTCTAAAAATACAACTGTATGAGTTGTCTTTTGCCACAACAGACTAACATGATTACACGTTCAAAATGTCCCCAGGGGTAAGAATGTGAAGAGATATGAAAGGGTTCCTCAGCACCTCAAAGATTTCATATAATGATTTAGGCTGATATAGAGAAAACAGATCTTAAAAAGAAAGAAAAATAATTCAGAAAGCCAACCTTCTATGAATTCCTGTAGCAGCATCTTTGAAACATGCTGTGTTCTTTCAAGGCATTTCCTTGGCCTATTTAAGGAAGGAACTGCACTTGTTTGACTGCTGGCGACAATTCTGAGGTGAAAACCCATGAGTGGCAATTTCATGCTAATTTGATTCAGCATTTAGAGTCAAGACAGTATCAAAGCCTTGTTTGACAAGGTACATTCAAAAGATAGAACAATCACACTGAAGACTTGTCAGTTGTTTTACCAGTGAATGGAGTTTCAGAAAGGCAGAGTGCCTGAATTTCCATCACAAGGGGCTGCATCATTGGCAGAAGCACTTTTAGACAAAAACTGGCAGATTATACAGTGAGCAAAGCCCATAGAGGTGAAAATGTGATCAATCAGTGCCATGCCCTCATGATTAAACATGCAGCTATCACACTGGCAGTGAATGATTATGACATAGATTACTACATGATTCCAAAGAACTATATTATCTCCCTCTTTTTTAACACTGTGTTGACTGTAAGACACCTTAAATAATGATTTAAAGCATTGAGCAGAATTCCTTAATTTAAATTTGTGACTTTAATCAGCTTTTCCCCTTTGGATGTCAGTTACTTGGGGGGAGTATTTTCTATCAGTTTTGCTGGTAGAATCATTAAGATAAATTAATTTGTAGCTAAATCAGACTACTATACTAAATTTAGATGATTCCTATGCTATATTGTATTATACATTGTATGTCTGAGCAGTTATACAGCTTTATTTTTATGATGAAACTAAATTTCAGAGTATCTCAATATGGGTCTCTTGTAGAAGACATTCATTCTTTATTTTGCAAGCACCAAGCTAATAAAAATCTGCTCTGTGTAATTCCAGTTATGAGCCTAAGTCCAACTGCTGTACCCAGTGAGAATCTGTTGTTATTACAAGCGATCAAGTCACCTCCTATGTCTGGCAACCCTATGAATGAGCTTTGTATCCCACATGGCATTTCTGGTTGCTTCCACTATGAAGGGAACTGTGGTCTTCTCTCCCTGTTTCAGTCTGTCTCGGCTAAGCAGTGACTTGGGACTCCTGACTAAAATAAAACTACAGAATATCCCTTGAAGATATAGGAAGCCATTTTGGAGGGAGGGTATATTTATATTTGAGAAAATACAGGAACTTTTTTAAAAAAAACTAGCAGTTGTTTGAGATGAAGAATTCAAGTTCTTTCCAAGGGTGGTGGTGGTTGTTATGTGCCATCAAGTCACTTCCAACTTATGAACAAACAATCTCCAAAAATCCTGTTCTCAACAGCGCTGCTCAGCTCTTGCAAACTCGTCTCTGGCTTCCTTTAGAGAACCATTCCCCATTGTATTTGGTCTTCTTTTCCCGCTGCCTTCAACCTTTCCTAGCATTATTCTCTTTAACAGAGAATCTTGCCTTAATGTTTCTTCCAACCATGTTCACTTCTTCATCGGAATTTGGCTTTCTGTATGATATATTTTGTGTATAGATTCACCACACTTAAGGTGTGCATCCAAGAGTAGACCATTTAATAAACTGCTGAATTGTCATCCAAGATTTACTGTATGTTGAATGCACTGATTCCATTGGCATACTCTAGCTGAGACTGACAATCAGATTCAAGCCATTCAGCTCTTTGCTTTCCCAATATTCATGTGTAACTAAAATAGTTACTTAAAAAAATCTGGGTGCTACAAGCTGCCAGCCAATGTACAAAGCACGCATGAATATTCCATCCACAAAGTCCCATAGTGACAAAATAAATGAAGTTACAGTTATACTATCTCTTTTTATGGAAAAATTTAATGGAACTTTAGTCATGCCTTACATGTTGCAAAATACTGTAAATTATTTACAAGTAACAATATTTATACCTAGTTACTTTCAAGTGCTTTTGTTGTGGAAAAAGAAATATGTTTTTGTTTTCCTTCTAACAATTGCTGACACCGATCATACTGAGGTGATCCTTATGGAGAATGGTTACTAGCTGGTGTTTTTTCTCACTGGTAAATCAGCACTTACCATTTTGCTAATGATTATCAGAAAAATGTATATCTGTCCCAATGTATATCATTTTGTTGGCTTATTGAAAGCAAACATCAAAAAGAATAGGGAAAACTGAGATGATTTTGAAACATTTTAAAAATATGTAAACATTTAAAAACTGATTGAAAGAAAACATTATCAATGGAAAGGGGTTTCAAAAATTCACACCATTCAATATCAATTTAAATGATTTTTTAAAAAAAATAATGATATATTGAACCCAAGCCTACATAATTTATGATACACTGAGCCAGGGAGGGATGATGGGTGGTGCTTCAGAGTTTGATGATTTAAAAATCCTACCAGCCCTCAGCAGCATGCCCAAGAGTTAGAAATGACGGGAAGTGTGGTTCAGTGGAGAGTGGCTATATATCCTGGATAGTTTTCCTGGATAGACTTCCTATCAACTGACTTCTCATTTGCACAGGATTTAGTGGTCCAGTGAAATTCTGAGAAATGTGTCTGTGTGTAAGAACTATTTCTCCCCTATCTACCTTTCCTAAGCTGCCTGACTTTCCCTAGCAGCTTCATTTTCTTTTCCACTTCATCCACTCATCCTTTCCTTCTTACAACCGAGCCCACAGTATTAGGAAAGATACAGGCAAGGAAGAAGAGACTTGTAGGAGTCAACCTCTTTCTTGCACACTCCCCATATGGTGATAAACTTCATAAGTATGGTCTTCATCTAGCTCTCCTTAGAACTACAACTGCACATCTGGGGAGTCATAGACTTTGGTCACCCCCTTCTATCTTTCTGAATCCCAGCTTTTTCCTCTGTAGTAATCCCATCTCCACTTGACTACTGAAGACACAAACAGAAAAACAGTTATTCCTTTCATTGGAGAACAAAGAATGGAATTTGTTTATCTCCCCCCACCCCTCTTCTAGAACGGGGTGCTTGAGAGAGTGAGTGTGAAAGGGATTGTCTGAAAGACACCAACATAGTTGAGAAGGTTCCTTATGGCAACATGCTATCACATTCCTTCCCCCAAATGTTTCCGTATCTGCAGTTTCTCCAATGGGTGGAAATAGGAGCACTTAACCCTTAGGAAAAATAATAACAATTTGCCATTTCATGGAATGCTGAGGTAAAAGTTAAATTCAGAGGAAACTAGATATAGGTACAAGGCATTCCAAGTGGCAGAGAAAACCAATAGCAGCAGCAGAATGATATACTGTAAATCCATAATTACAATGAAGCAATTAGATTACTTCCTACACACATATATAATATTTCCTCCCTTCTCTGGACCTTTGATATCATCTTAAGTAATTTAAATCTAACAAGATCTCTTAAGAAATATGTTTGAATATGTGTGTCATTTTAAGACATCAAATCCCTCACTACAACAGACAATGTTGTGTTGTTCTTACTTCCACCTATTTCATGTTCCTGCATCTTTCACGTGCTCCGTAATAGCATGCCAGCCATTTTCCATTGTGATCGTGTCTCCATCTGAATATATATTTACTTTATAAACATATTTTATCCCAATGTTGTCCTCTTCTGTCCTCTCTTTCAGTCAGCCTTGTCCTTTTTCTTTTGTGATGCATTAGTGGCCACCTGTATCTAGCAACATCTGCCTAACCTTGGATTAAGTGAATGAATGCTGCCATTCTATCATATCATTAATTTTTGTCTGGCTCCTGTTAAGCTCACTTATTGTTGTTGTTATTTTGTCTACAACATTTCAGAGGCAATTAAATTTGAGCTTCAAATTGTAACTCTTATCACTTGCCCTTTCACTCCAGAGAGACTCCACAAACATCTCAGGGTTCCTTTTTATCATTACGTTCATATTGGTTTTCTAAAATAAATCTGACTATGCTCAAGGGGCCGCATTGGAGTCGGAAGAAGTGGCAACATATGCTGTATAGAAAAAGCATCCCAGCCCTGATCCTCTGTTTCCTGATATGAATTGAGGAAAAATCTGCCTATTTCCCAAGACTTTTCAGACATCTGATAGCTTGGTCTACTTTTTTGGGTTTGTTTGTTTTAATTAAAATGGAGAACATCCTTCACTGCTATGTTGGATGAATGTCACGCCTGGGGTACTGAGATACAGCAGCACAGTGGCGGGGGGGTCTCTATGAGGGTAGGTAAACCTGTCCTCTGTCTCTGCATTGTATATGACTGGATCACTCAAAATCATTCCCCATCCAGACAGGTGGCAGAGTTACATGACTTTCATTGATTGAGGTTTAGAAGATGGCATGTCCAGAGCCTCGTGGGACCTTCTAATTATTTCTTCTCCTTTTTTCATAGGCTAAAGTGCTACAGAAGGACTGTCTGTGCACAGCAGCTTGAGGCTACACTAGCTGCACAGGCAGATGTAGCACAATCCTGCCTAGAAGAAGAAGAACATTATTGTGTGGCTGTAGTCCCATTCTGTCAGCCTTGTTCTACTGCTGCTTTGATGGGTCAGGCCAGGAATTCAGCCAACACTAAACACATATAAAGGCCACAAAGTGGGTGAAAATAGGAAGGATATTAACTAAGCTGCAAAATGATTAACGACACATTCTGAAGATTTGAGTTATGCTAGCAATTCAAACCCCATTTCCCCACCCCTGCATTTGGACAATCCCAATTAAAAATCTCAGTGTCTCTCAACCAGGACAGGCAGTGGTCATACTGGCTGAAGATTCTGGGACTCAAAATCACAAAATACAACTTTTACCAGCTTCGCCAAAAACAGACCCATGCAGGAAATGTATTTCAAATTGATTACACCAAGAATAAAGCATAACAGTATCATTTTAGCTAGGGTTAGGAACAGCTGCAGTATGAAATCTTTTAGTGGGAATAGCAAAGGAGTTCAGGAAGACAGCTGTTGAGAATTTATTCAAAATCACAGTGTGGCGCAGTGGTTAAACTGCAGTATTGCAATCAAGCTGCAGCTCACTACCTGAGTTTGATCCTGAGGAGTTCAGGTATCCTGCTCAAGGCTGACTCAGCCGTCCATCCTTCCAAAGTCAATCAGATGAGTACCCAGCTCACTAAGGAGCAAAGTGTTGTTTGCATAATTGTATTGTAAACTACACAGAGAGTGCTCTAGCACCATGGGGTGGTATATAAGTCAAAACAACAACAACTCCTAAAGCTTTGCTCTTCCCTCTTTGAAAATCTACAAATCTTGGTTTCTGGCATGCAGATCTTCTCAGGGAAGTCATGGATGCAATGTCATGGGACAACTTTCAGGGAACTGCCTGCAGAGCAATGAGTTGAGAAATACATGTCCGAAAACCATGATTACAATCAGAACTGGATCCATGTTACATGGAAAAGTTTATTCTTACTCAGTGGAAGTTTACTTTCTTCTCTTCCAGCCTACTGCATGCCTTTCCCCAAATTGCTCATGGGTAAGCTGGGTACTCAATTTACCGACCTCAAAAGGATGGAAAACTGAGTCAGCCTTGAACTGGCTACCTGAACCTGTTGGGATTGAACTCAGATAATGGGCAGAGTTTTTTGACTGCAGTACTGCAAATTAACCACTATGCCACATGACTCTAATTGACACTCAGTGAAACTGTCAGTTGAACTGTCAGTGAGACTCATCATGCCTAAGTAAACACATTGCTTTGGTTCACTGAATGGCTGAAACAGCTTCAGCACTATTTACAGTGGTGCCTCGCTTAATGGGCGCTCCGTTTAGCGATGAAATCGCTTAACAATGACTTTTTCGGAGTGTTTTTGTGCTTCGTTTAACGATGGTCCCTATGGGTGATTTTCGCTTAGCGATGGTTGGGACCATGTTTCAACGATTAAATTTTGGGTTCCCTGTTTCGCTTAACGATGGTTTAAACAGCCTCATCTTTGCTGTTTTTCAATGTTTTTCTGTTATTTATAAAGTTAAAGTTTACTGTTTAAAATGTTTGAAATCAAAAAGTGCACTTAATAAACCCTTTGTTAACCAAATTTGACTTTGTTCTGACTCTTTTTAAATTTATTGTTGTATTTTTTCCCCCATTACGATGCATTGAATAGGTTTCAATGCATTTCAGTTGGGGAACTGTGTTTCGTTTAAAGATGTTTCCTATGGCAATTTTTGCTTAAGGATGGCAATTCGTTCCTATTGGAACGGATTATCCAGTTTTCAATGCATTTCAATGGGAAACCGCGTTTTGCTTAAAGATGAAATCGCTTAGCAGCAATTTTTTGGAACGAATTAACATCGTTAAGCAAGGCACCACTGTATTAATAAATACTATCAATTACTCTCTCTGTCTTTGTATTGTACTCTGTAATCTGCAAAAAGCACCTGGATACACTGGAAAGAGCAGTTAATTCTTCTGCCCCATCCCCACCCCCGGATGTTCAAAATATTGTATTTTGCTTATTCTATATGTATAGCACCTCCCCCCTCAGGAAATGACTGTGCTAACTGTATAATAATATCTCACACTTTAAAGAATCTGAACAAAAAATTGCATACCAGAATTAAAGTACAAGTTTTAAAACACCAAGCAACAGAAACTCTGCTAGTGCAATGTCCGTTCTGCCGGACAAACATTAAGACAGCCAACTTTTATACACCTTCCTGAGAGGCAGTCCCATTAAACTCAGTGGAAGCTACTTCTGAATAGAGAGATAGAAGAATTTTATGTTCTCATGTATTCATTTGAGCATTACACTGCTGCCTTTCAATACTACTCAAAAAGCACTTTACCAAATATAAAAACAATAAAAAGCATTACATTTTGAAACTTTAAAAAAAATAGAATGTTTAAGCAAAGATTGAGAGTCAAAATTAAAAGCAAAAAAGAACAGGGGAATTTTTAACTTCAGTACTCTAATGGAAAATTATTGAAAGCCATCAAGCAAAATAAGCAGTAGAGCTCCACAGACCACCTAAAAACTGGTAAGAACCAGCACCATTAATTTAGATTGGAAATTACTTTGAAACCAGTGCAAATTTTGTAGGACTCTCACAATACAGTCTGAAAAGTATGCAGGACTCTCATAATACAGTCTGAAAAGTATGCACTGTGGCCACTACATTTTAGCCTGGCTGCAATTTTCTAATATTCTTCAAGAGTAGTCCACATAGCACATATTGTAGCAATGTCATCAAGAAATAAATAAAGCATGGGTCACTTCAGCCAAATCCCCTCCTTCTCCTCCCCATGGAAATGGGTACAGCTGATGAAGCTGAGCAACAGGCCTCCTGATTATAGCAGCCACTTAAGCTTCCAGAAGAAATGCCAGATCCAGGAATATTTCCAAACTACAGTCACATCCATTATGGGTTGCACATCCAATCCCAAATAATCTTGTCTATCAGTACTTCCTTCATCTCTTAATTCAACTTTATCTTGCATGAATGGTGAATAATCTGAGCAGGAGGGCAATGCACCACTGTGTAATGAGGTGCTCCTCTTCCTCAAACCAATGACCACTGGTGTCAGCTTGAGGGCCCACATATAAGCCTGGTATCAAATTTCCACTCTCCACCAAAGACAACATTTGAAAAGAAAAAAAAAAAAGAAAGAAAGAAAAAGGAGAGAAAGGAGAGTGGTTGATATGTAGCTATCCAGAATGGTACAGTTATAAGAGGTCTTCTTCTTGAACTCAGTTACAGTCGTGCCTCGCTTTATGATTGCCCCACATTATGACAAAATCGCATTACGATGATCTTTTTGCGATCACAATTGCGATCTCAAAACGATGGTCTAAATGGCTTTTTTTGCTTCACGATGATTGGTTCCTGCTTCGGGAACTGATTCTTCACAAAACAACGATTTTAAAACAGCTGATCAGCGGTTTCAAAATGGCTGCCGGGTAAACAAAATGGCTCCCTGCTGTTTTCTGGGACGGATTCCTCACAAGACAGGCAGCGAAAACAGGTGCCCTATGGAGGATCTTCGCTGGACAGTGAGTTTTAACCCCATTGGAACGCATTGAAGGGGTTTCAATGCGTTTCAATGGGTTTTTTTTTTTGCTTTACGATGTTTTCGCTTAACGGCGATTTTCCTGGAACGGATTATCGCCGTTAAGCGAGGTACCACTGTACGTTGATCGCTGCTTCCTTTAGGCATACACATACCTTTAAAAAAGTAACAACAGTTCCTTTCACATATGGTCAGTCCCCATCTGGAATTTTTAATAGCCAGGATGAGCATAGTTCTATTAAAGCAAAGGTTGGCCTCACACTATGCAATTTGTTGACATCAGGCTGATCAAGATGGAACACTTTCATCAAAATGAGAAAAGCAGATGACTTAGAATGCCTATGATGGCACTGTTGCATTAACTATCCTATGTCCATTGTCTTGCTAATAAGACTTATTGGACTCAATGGTGCTTACTCAATGGGCAGATAAAACTACATTGTTCATTCTATTAAAAAAAAACAGACCAGTGTGCAGAGTGTATCAAATAAGGTGATATCAAGCCTGTGGGATCTGAAGAACAAAATGTACAAATTATAATTAAATAGAACACGTTCAATTCTGAAAAGACTTCAATTAACTCATTAACAAAGATATTAATCAGTACACCCTAAAGGAACACTACAGCAGTATTATTTTACCCAAAAGTCTTAGATATGAAGTCTAAATTATTTCCCCACTTTGCATTTACCAAGTTGAGTCCTCTGCGGACTTATGCATATCTCAGCAAGTTTTATGCATCCCAGTAAAGGGTTTCAGAAGTGAAATTGGTTCAAGTATCTTTAGCAAAGAGGACTTTCAATCTAAATGTGATAATTTATCACTTTGTAAACAACTAAACTATTGGCAGAACTTGGTATTATCAATGTCTATCTATGATGGCAAAGAGAAGTCCTGCTTGTTTTTTTCTACCTGTAATGGGTAACAAACACACAACTTCTCCATCTTTGGCTGAACTCAAGTGATTAACAGTGAACAGAGGCATCAAAATGTGATGCAAAATGGCTTCACATTATGTGTTTTGTTACTAGCATTGAGAAAGGAAGAGGCGAAGATATGGTATTGTTTTAATCAGCTCTCCTTTCATTTTCACTAATGTCTGCTTGCATCTGATTTAAAGTTCTTTATGTAGTGAGCTATCCAGTCGGCATGCAGAAATAATAGGTCTTTCAGTGTTTAACAAATAATCACCAAGGAAGCAAAAACACACACAAGATTTCTGACTTTTATCTCCACAAATATTGGGATATCAGGCAAAAGCAAAAATAAAATAAGATAAAATGAAGTAGACCAAAACATCTAAAAGACTAACTTCTATACAGTGGTGCCTTGCTTAACGATTACCTCATTAAATGATGAAACCGCTTGACGATGAAGTTTTTGCGATCGCAAAACGATGTTTTAATGGTAAAAAATCGCTTAATGATGATCGGTTCCCTGCTTCGGGGATCAATTTTTTGCTAAACAATGATTTTGAAACAGCTGATCGGCAGCTCTACAATGTGCGCCTGCTGTGCAAAATGGCTCCCCGCTGTGTTTTCAGGATGGATTCCTCGCTTTACAGGCACCGAAAATGGCCGCCCTATGAAGGATCTTCGCTGGACGCTGAGGTATTTAGCCCATTGGAATGCAGTGAACTGGTTTCAATGCATTTCAATGGGCCTTTACTTTACTTTACTTTAATTAGATTTATACCCTGCCCTTCTAGACCAGGTCTACTTGGTTTCGTTTGGTTTGACGAGGATTTCGCTTAACAGCCATTTCAATGGAATGAATTATCCTCATCAAGTGAGGCACCAATGTATTTTAATGTGCTTTTTGTGGACAAGTCCACTTCCTCAGACACTGAGAAGTTATTCTTTAAGGTGCCACAATGTTTTTGTCTTCTTTTATTTTGCCTGATATGTTGGCATAGACTAAAATGGCTACCTCTTATAAAACAGATATTGGGGTTTGTTTACATATGTACTATTACTGAAGAAGGAAATGACATGTGTAGGTTCTCTACAGGTTTAAGATGTAATTCTAAAGCATACTTCCTGGAGAGTAAATCCTTTTCAATGCTGTGAGTTGTATTTCAGAGAAGAGGTGTACAGGATAAAGAGTACAGTGTTAAGTTAAAATTCTGACATACAGATTGCTTTCTTAACAAAGTGACCTAGTTTTAGGCGTAAATCCAATACCTGGGTTACTCAACTGAGAAAAGGTTTATGTTCTCTCTGACTTTCCCTCTGCCTCCCTCTCAGAAAAAAACCAACCAAACAACCAAACAACCAAACAAGCAAGCAAACCTCCATACAGCATGATGTGAATTTTTACATTTTCTTAAGCCACAATATTTTGTCAATTCAGGAACTGAAAGAGACGTTTAATCTCTGACTGTAGAGAAGGATATAAAACCACAATCTGATCCTGAAATTCTGTTGCTTTGTTACACATGTGAAAGGCAAAAGGTGTAACATTCAGTCATTTTTGATCAACAGTTAACAAGTCCCCACTGGGATTGTGGAGCCCACACCAAGCCAGCAGGCACACACGCCTTGAGAATCCCAGTGTCAGTTTGTTATCTGCCAGCTAGAAATGACAGGATGTCACACCTTTTGCTTTCTGCATGTGTAACAAAGCAATAGCATCTCTGAAATACAACTGGTCTATGTTTAAATCAGACCAATTTTGTTCTCCACTTTGAATACATCCCATAGAATAGAGTAAAAACTTGCTCCATTTGCACTGCAGTACAACTAACTGGATCTTCACCCACTGATCTATTTTGTAGACTGGACCATTTGTATCCTTCACATTTCATACTCACTGAAACCACTGCAGAGCTCTTTGAAATCTTACACTATTGTGGCTCAGTGGCTGAAATCTAGGTGTAAGTCACAACTGGAGTAGCCCCGTTCAATAGGTCCTATGGAGGAGTTAAATCCCCACTGATTCAATGGCCATACTCTAATTGACTTACTGCTGGATTTCAGCCAACATACCTTTTGAAAACTTTCTTGTTTTACAGATACTGTAATAGGTACTCCAAGGAACTAAAACATCCAGCTGTTTCTGTGGCCATATTAAAATGGGTTTGCATACACTTCTGTCAATGATGGAATGTGACAATATATCATCCTTCTCGGGGATGGAGAGCATCCTGCCCAGTTGCTATTAGGGCATCTGGGGCCACATTTTGAATAAGCCTTGCGGTCACAGTGGCAACCAGGCTTTCCAGTTGCTAAGAGTAGCTGTTACCTGTACAACTAAAGATGGCATTTTTTTATAAGGCAAATTCTGGTCTCCATTGTAACAGTATAAGAATGTTTTCAGTAACCTATTTTTTAAAATTGTGTAACTGGAACAAAACAGACTAAATAATGGACACCTGAGCAGTTGCATGAAACAAAATTAGAGCAAATCATCCCTAATTTAGACATTCATCAGATGTCTGAGTTCTTTGTGATCAACAAGAGTTTTTGTATCTCAGAGAACTGCAATGATGCAAACATTGTGTAGGCAGAGTTCCTACTCCAGTCCTCTGAAGATGCCAGCCACAGAGACTGGTGAAACATTAGGAAGAACAGCCTTCGGAACATGGCCAAAGAGCCCGAAAAACCCACAACAACCATTAGATCTCAGCTGTGAAAGCCTTCGCGAATACATTGTGTAGGCTGCATGTATTGTTTGGAAGAATGCAGAATGGATTGGAATGTGTCTATGCTACATATCTATAGCACTTTTACAATACTAACTTCATCGGCTGCATCCTATGGAGTTCTGGAGTTCACAGCTTCATGAGATACGAAGAAGACTTTACTGGAGAGACCTAGGGAAAGGAGGCTGAAGAAATATAATGGTTTGAGGATAGATGGATTTAGTGTGCTAGTGAAACAGAGAAACGGACAGAATTAATAAATGAAACAATGGCTGGATGACTGAAGGAGAAAATGGAAAGCAATGGAAAACAGCCAAATAGGGTGCCTATGCCTGCTTTCTATCTGGCCCAACCCACTCCCAATATGCAGACTCTTGTCACTGATGAAGAAACGCAGTCCTTCATGATACATTGCTTTCTGATACTGATGCATCAGATTCTTCAGAGAACTATTAACTACATAGTCTGAAACATAGATAGTTGAAACTTTCATTGAGTTCAGCAAGGCTTACTCCTAGTTACGTAACTATAGGATTGTTTTTCTGTAGGCTTAAGTGGGAAATTCAAGGACCTGAGTATCATGCCACTATTTTTTATTTATGCAATCTAATCTATTTAGGGAGGTTGAGGTGTATGTCCAGGATGTGAATACTGATTCACTTTCTTTCCTTTTGCAGAAGGTGGTAGTGTAAAGCTTCTAGCACACACAACAAACATGGAGAACTTTTGCATGTGCAGAATTGCACCAACATTCAATAACCAAGACTAAGTGAACACGTAATTCTCTTTACTGTATGCAACAGCAACTTTTTGCTCTTGGCAATGGATCTCTAAAAACCATTGCACGTGAGAGCGAATAGCCATAAAGGAATCATCAATGTGTCATAATAAGCTGCACTGTATTCCTGTCACTTGCCTAGCAGCAGGGAAGAAGGTAGTCATGTGGATGTTTTCAGCTTCAAAATAAGTAGAAAGTAAGCAAGAGAAGCACACAGCTCTGCAGAGCTGTGAAGTCTGCATGTTGGATGCTGTCTGAACTGTAATAGCTGGAGTGGTTGATGGGAGCAAGAACGTTTCTTTGATGTATCAGAGCACTGTAGTCAGTGTGCTTTTTCAGAGTTGCTCTAAATTGCAGTACAATCAAGCGGTAATTCCTTGTTCATGAGCAATACTTACTGGTTGACCCCTAACAGTGAAATCATTTACTTGTGCATACTTCAAATGACATATATAAATGAAATAGTATGTGTAGCTGGCATGTAACATCATTTGGAATGTGCTGCATAATGAGCAGAAAAACATGATACAGCTCTGCCTCGAATGGATTGCTGGCCAGTGGTTCCCAACACTGGGTCTCCAGATGTGCTTGGACTAAATCTCTCAGAAGCCTTTGCCACTAGCTGTGCTGGCCAGGATTTCTGGGAGATGCAGTCTAATAACATATGGGGACCCAAGATTGGGAACCACTGACCTGGAAGATATATTTCAGAAAGATTACTGCTCAAGGCCTCCTGACTTCCTCTAATTATCCACAGATGATCATCACAGTGGTTTGTCTCCAGAGACGGAACCAATATGCCAAAAGGAAGAAGACTTTGCTGGAGAGACTGCTGAGGATCAGAGAGGGCTGGCTTAAGTGTGGATCGCACAACCATTGCCGTGATAACCTTCAGGCAATGGTTGTGTGATCCAAGGGGCTATCCAGCTGCTCTCAAGCAAGGAAGTACTGTAAAAGCCACTGATTTCATGTTCACAAGTTTCATCTCAGAACATGGCATGATGCAAAGTTAAATATCCCATCACTCCAGGCAAACAGGTATTAGATTCAACATACCCTGGTGGAATAAACCCAATATTTTCAGCAAGGCTTCCAAACAGTTGATAGCTGTACACAAATGCACACACCGGGGGGGGGGGATGTGCATGCAAACACTCACCCGACATTTACAGTTTCTTTATAAATTGTCTTTATCTGAGAAGCCAGCATCTTTTTGCTACATAAAAAAATTATGGGAAATCATGCCAAGGGGAAACAAATTGCCATTCCCAGCAGCTGTTTATGTTGCCTGTGCAGTTACTGAACCTGAATCTGCACACAGCCACTATGCCACTAAACTCCCAGCCTCCTGCAATCTCATATACCGTTCAGAAGTGCTAAATGCTTTCTATTCAATTCATTCCTTCTTTTCAGTGGAATCCCCTGCCTCAATGATCTAAGTACTCATCACCTTTCAATTGGATTTTTCTTTTTCAATATATGGGGGACTAAAATGTGAGAAAAGTAGAGCGGCGGTTTGCAGTACATAAAGTAGCTTCCAGAGACAAACTGAAGAAATCTTGTCACCCTGCTTTATTCAGCAGCTTCAGGGATGCTTATCGTGTAACTTATTCCAGCGTGTGGCTGAAGGTATGACCTGCTCATGCCCTCTGCATTGGCACACCTAAGGATGTTTAAGAAATTCACTCCTTGCCAATTCTCATTCAAGCTAGCTCGGATTCAGGCTTGGATTTACCACAAGGCAGAATGAGGTAGTTCCCACCTTCAACAGGTTGGAGGTATCAGGAAAGGACAACAAGCATTGGGTATTTTTTTAAAATACCAGAGGCAAGGAGAGATACTGTCAAAATTTAAGGCCTGATGCACCAACATGATTGGATTGGAGACTATGAGTACTATGCACCTTGACTTGATCGGAAGGTAGCAGGGGTGAGGTGAGGGACACACTTAGACAACAAAATATCTTAAGCCAGCCCTCTCTGATCCTCATTGTCTGAATCAGACAGCGCTGGCTTAAAAAGAAGATGCACTGACAAATCTATCCAAGTTCAATTTGTCCGGGCATCTTCTTTTCATAAAGTCATGCACACAGGCAGCAGTTATTGTAAACCTGCACAAAAGGATGAACTCACAATTTGCACACAAACCATTCTTACAGTTGCAGAAACTTTTCCTGAGAAAAGGAAACTTCACTTTCTGAAATGGGTGGAGAAAATATTTACATGTTTCTGAACAGCAGTCATACCCCTGTTTTTACCCCTATCTACAACTTGTCAATGATGTTTCATGTTAGCTTAAATTGCAGTCCCAAGTTTTAGGTAACAGGGAAGTATAAGGCAGTATCCTGTTGTGCAGTTCCACCTTTGCAAAGGAAATGACATCATTGTGAGTGGTAGGTTTCTGCTGATTAAATATCTCCCATTTTGATTTCAAGGTGTGCACAGATTCATTCCATTGCATGCAAGTTGTGTGCATCCTGAAATTGAAAACAGAAGTCTTTAATTAGTGGCATTCTGCCTGTGGAGATAACATTGCTCCTATTGTGCAGTTGGAACCATGCAAGCATACTGGCCATTAAATTATATTAAAAAGCAAAAGAAGCCTTAAAATCAGAGGAGAAATATTCACGGTACAGGCCTTTGCAGATGACCTGCTCATAGTAGTTGAAAATCCTAAGGAATCAATGTGGGAATTAAAAGAATTTGGTGAAATGAACCACACACACAAAAAACCAAACAAAAATTATGACTAAAAACATGCAAAAACAAGAGATTGATGAATTACTACAAATTACAAATGTTCAGGAAGGGAGGAAAGTAAAATATTTGGACATATTCACGAAGAAAACAGGCACTCTTTTCAAAGATAATTACTTAAAATTGATGGACGAAATTAAGAAAGACCTTTCTAGTTGGACAAATTTACAATTATCAATGATGGGTAGAATTGCTACAATCAAAATGAACATTCTACCAAAATTCATATTGCTTTTCCAAACAATTCCAAATGTTTTATAATAAATAATATTTAAGGAGCTTGAAAAATGCATATCAAAATTTATCTGGCAGAATTAAAAACCCAGAATTAAAATTAAACACCTATAAGACCAAAAAATAAGAGGAGGAATGGGGCTTCCGAATTGGCTTCTCTATTACAGGGCATATGCATTGGTATGGATTAAGGAGTGGCTAACACTGGAAAACATGAGACTCCTGAAACTAGAAGGATACGATCCGAAATGGGGCTGGCATGCATTCGTATGGTACAATAGAACAGAAGAGTTCAAACAAATCAATAACCATATACAGTGGTGCCTTGCACAACGGGCACCTCGTAGAGCGATGAATTCGCTCTACGAGGCCGTTTTTGCAATTGCAAATGTGATCGCAAAATGATGCCCATATAGGCTGTGATTCACAGAGCGAAGGTCGGTAAGCTGCTCACTTACTGACCTTTGCTTTGCGACCTGCCGATCAGCTGTCCGGCGGGTCCAAAATGGCCGCCGGAACAGCCGAAAGGGGCCGGGGCGCAGCATTTTTGCGCCCTTGGTAAGCAAGGGGAGTGTGCGAAAACACTGCGGAAGCCCCGAAATGGCTGCGTGCAACCATTTCGTGGCTTCCGGCAGCGTTTTCGCGCGCTCCCCTTGCTTACCAAGGGCACGAAAACGCTGCGCCCCGGCCCCTTTTGGCTGTTCCGGCGGCCATTTTGGACCCGCCGGACAGCTGATGGCAGCCATTTTGCCTCCCTCGTTGTGCGAGGGGAGGGTGCGAAAATGGCTGCCGGCCCCTGGGAAGCATCGCACTACGGTGAGTATTCTATGGCATTGGAACGCATTAATCGCTGTTTAATGCGTTCCAATGCCTTTTGGTGTTCCGTAGTGCGATGTTTCCCACAGCGAAGGTTAATCCGGAACGGATTAACCTCGCTGTGCGGGGCACCACTGTACTAAGGAAGGCACTCTTGTCGACATGGAACAAAGTAAAAAACCAAATATATAAGCTAAATTCTAACGTGTACCCCATACCCACGGGACTCCATTTGATAATATTTTATTACGGACTACCTCTCCAAAATTGTATTGAGTATTCTTTAGAGGCTTTCCCCCTTCCTTTCACTAACACAAATTCCACAAATTTACCCCAAATATCATAAAACGTGTTAGAACTTATTTCCCCTCTTTTTATTTTAAGTTCCATAGTCAATTTATCATTTAATGCAATGTCCCATACTTCACAATACCAGTCTTCTATTTTAATATCATTCTTGTCTTTCCAAAATCTAGCTATTAATATTTTAGCATTTGTCATAAAATTGGTGATTAATTCTTTCGAGTAATAGTCCAAATCTGTGTTATCAAAAACTGACAATAAATCAATTTTAGCATTAAGATCAATATCTTTACCAAATATATCACACATTTCCTTAAAAATCAATTTCCAAAATTTCTTAACCACTTTACATTCCCACCACATATGAAAATACGTACCAATTTCCTCATCACATTTCCAACATGCTTTGGGGTATGCTGGATTTATTATATTTAATTTCACAGGAGTCAAATACCACCTTAAACAGATTTAATTTTTTCCTTTATTCTTGTTGACATTAATCTTAAGACTCTCATCCTCCACATTTTTGTCTGATCCTCTATTTTAATTTCTATTTTTAAATCATTTTCCCAAATTAATTTCAAACCTTCTATTCCCCATTCTTTTTCCTCTTGTTCCAAAATTATATTATATATTTTACTTACTATTCCTTTCAAAATTGTATCTTGCATATCTTCATGTGATGACAGAAATTGTTCGTTATAATAAGCACTATTATTTGTATTTTTTTTCCTATATTTTTGTTGTTACATATGTGTGTGGCTTTTTTGGGTGTTTTTTTTTGTATTATAAAAAAATAAAAATATATTTTTTAAAAAACCAAATGTATATTAAAATACCACAGTGGATAATGCCACTTGAAGCATTTGCTCTACCACATTTGAGAGAAAATAAGAAAATAGTAAGATATAGTGAGGTTTTAAATATCGATGGTTCTATTAAAACACAACAAGAGATAGTAGACCAAGGCATTGAAATGGATTGGTGGGCGCGATCACAACTAATATCAAGGTAAAGATAAGCAACATGGATTTTATCAAGAAAATACTCCTTTCGACAGAACTCTTTTAGAATCAGAAAGAAAATGCATTAAATTACTATAGAATTTCTTGCTAGATTTTGAAACTCAAGATGAAGTAGTAAAAGCATGCATGATCAAATCGGCACTGAATGTAGGACACAATATTGAATTAAATCAATGGGAACAAATCTAGAAAATAAATATAACTAAATCTACAGTATTCAAAGAGAATATTTATAACACGTGCTACAGATTGTACATGATTCCCACAACTCTAGTTAAAATAAGCACTCAATTTTCAAATGTATGTTGGAAATGTAAACAGAAAGAAGGGACATTTTACCACATGTGGTGGATGTGTAAAGAAGCCCAAAAATACTGGACCAAAGTCAACCAGATACTGCAAGAGATATTAGAAACTCCAATATTGATGATACCAGAATTTTTTCTACTAAATATTTTGCCTAATACATTAGATTCTGAAAAAGCATTCTTAGCCATCCATATGATAACAGCGGCAAGAATGGTATTCGCGAAACACTGGAAGGAGTCTGGAATACCACAAATAGACAAACTGATAGGTAAAATACTGGAAACCGCAGAAATGCTAACAGAATAGTTGAATCCAAAAAAAGAAAAAGGAACATAGGGAAACTTGACTGCCACTATATAAATGGTTGCAAAACAGACCAGATACATAATTAATAATGGGAATTACAAAATACCTGTCTGAATTCTATATAATGTATATATTTTTGTATGATAATTAGAATTACTCTTAGAAGGGATTATTTAGAATTATTATGGGGGGAAAATACCGATTTGTAATGTGACCGTTCAAATCCACCCCCTCTAAATGTATTCTTATCCCAGTTATCCCTTACCCCATCCTACCTCTACAAAGAGAAAAATAAATAAATAATAAAAAGAAACACAAAAATTAAAAGAAGCATCTAGGTCTGACATTCACTCCCAGTTTGGTAAACTACAGGCTGGAATGGCAGCCCAAATAGATCAAAGATTATTTTAGAATAAATTCCCATTCCTTAATATTTCTGACAATAGAAATTCACTGTTGTAAATGGGTTGCCTTCCTTTGTAAGGCGCTGTATGACATTTGATGGATAGTGCTGGTGTTCTGTCACACAACATACTTTTAAGCTCTGTTTTCAACTTCCGTATTGAAATTGCTCAGTTTACAGCATTCATTGCACCAAAAAAGAAAAGAAAAGAGATTGAGATAACACTAAATATTTAGCCTGAAATTCATATTTGAATATTCACATGGCTATTCATATCAAAATAAAAATAAAAATAAAATAAATCTAGCACATTAGCAAAAGAAATAGACTAGTAGCACAGTGAAAATTACTTTTTTAATGAAAAGAATTCAATTTATGATCCAACACAAAAATCAGTGTTTCTGTGTCATCTGCAAATCCTCCTTAGGAACGGAAACCAATCTGAGGCAGAGTAACTGCTATGCAAACCAAAAATGAATAACAAAGTAGGCAATTTTCTAAAGCAAATTAAAATGCAATAGTGGGAATTTCATGAATATTTGAAGGGATGCTCGCCTTTCAGAGACAAACATCTGCATGTCTTTTACCAACCACATTTTTCAGAAACAGAGTGGGAAAAAGCTGCTTGAAAGCTTAACTCCAAAGCTCCTAGAAACAATTATGTATAAAAGCAGCTAATTTTCTAAAAAGATTTTTTTACCGGTTGAAAGAGTGCTCTTAGTATTGAGCTGATTTCAGAGAGCAATAACAATATTACAGGCATGCGTTTAAAAACAATGACCCTTTCAAATGTATAATGTCACGAATGTGGGTAAAGCCATTAAGAATAACTTGAAAAGCACTTGTTCACACCAGTTACATTTGGCTAAGATGGGACTTTCCAAATTTCAATGGGGAAAAAATATGAAGCACCCTGTTGGCTTGTTTGGTTTCATCCCTTGTGCGATCCTCTCAAAAAAGCTCATTTTAATAAGCACAACCCTAATAAGGTTAATGCCTCCACCAAACCTCTTATGTTTTGGGTAATGTAAAAGGAGTGATTAGTCTGTTCTTGTTTTAGCTTCAATGTGGGCAAAAACAAAAGCAAGGTAGGGAAGAAGAGAGATTAAAGAAAAGAAGTGGCAAAAGCCCAATTTTCAATGGACAACAAAGAAGGAGGAAAAATGCATCTTCTGCGAGTCTTTTTGGGAGAAAGTCAGGATAAAAAGGTTGTTGTCTGAGGGATAAACAATGTGGTAGGGTAATCCTGATCTTTTGATGCAGGCACTGTTATTGGTAGCTCTCTCTCTCTCTGTATATGTATGTCTCTGTGTAGGAGGAGTTGGTTTCAATTAAGGCTGCAACCCACAATCAAGGCCAAGGCAGTATCTCAGAAGGCATATGGTGAAAGGTAAGAGAATCTGCTCTTCTATTACATTCTATGGCATATATGTTTTATTCAAACAAGTTTGAAAGCTGCATAGAAAGTAGGCCACCAAGACTGTAAAAGAATCACTGGGTATAGTAAGTTGCCCACACTAAGCACTTAGCTACACTACCCTGTTTGTCCTGATGTGGGTAAAACCAGAGGGCTAAATGTGCTGATGGCTAGGGAAAATCTTCCTACCTGACACCCTCCCAACACCTTAGTCTTACCTGATTCAGTAATGCTTCCAGAGAATTCCCAAAAAATCCACAAGGTTAAGTGCTTTGACTCTTACATCAACCCTGCAAGGCAGAAATGCCACCAGGCGGACAAACATACAAACTCCTGGGAGATGTTCAAGGCAAGACCTGGTTTTAAGCACAATCAGCCCTCTTAATCAAAAAGAATCAAACAGCTATAAAAGTTTTATATTTTAGTGAAGGTGGTAAAAATATCAAAAGAGAAGAGACATTTTTCAAAAAATTGTTTTCACGGTTACAAAAAAAGTCAAAAAATGCTTTGGAGCAAATAGTTAATCAAAGGCAGAAGCAATTAGAGAACAAGCCGCAAAGAAAATAATAAAGTTTGCTAAACTATTCTAATACCTACATCTAGCATAATTTCAGAGCATACACAAAGTGCATTCTTTGCAGCAGGGTAGCAAATGAGCATAGCATTTTCCTAAGAGATAACTCAGCCAACTAAAGCAACTTATATTCTCATTTTTATACCCAACATGTTAGCTTCCAAACTCTTCCAGAAAATCTTCTGATTAGATAGTGACTTTCCCCAAACTTTCATGAAGAAGAGAGTAACTTCTTCCTCCTTTCCTCACTCAGTTGAAAACATTTTCGTAATTAGTTCCTAGGAATAGTGCCAAGGAATGAGCAATGGGATTGAAAGCAATGGTTGGGACCTTCTGGACTCTTATGCACCAATACCTGGCATGTACCCTCCTTGATTCTATCCCTATGGCTGAAAGATCTCATTATTGGCAATAAATAGTTTACAGCTCTTTATATTTCCTGGTAACAGCAGTAACTAAAGTGGGGGATGGTGGAATGATTATGTTTTCATTAACCACCCATTCCTAGACCTTAGAATAGCTCATGATTGGGGAGCCCATGGTGCTGTATACATTTTGCACTACAATACTCATAACCCCTAATCATTGGGGATGGTGGCTGAGGTTTGTGGGGCATATAGTCCAGAATCTTTAGAAAGCTAAAGATTCACACCTTTGTCTCAGTGCCATTTTTCTGTAGTGGCTGGAAGGCAAAGATGACCAGCAAAAGCTAAAAAATTTCACATTTCTGAATAGTTTTTTTGTTATTGGCAACTTACTAAAATTCTTTCAAACTTGATTTGTTTAGTGGGGGTCTCCAGATGTGTGCATTTATCAAAAACTGCACACAAAATAAATACCTTTTCCCCATCCAAAGTAAAATAATGATTTATTTATTTATTTATTTAACTTATATGCCACTCACTCTACCCAAAGGTGGAAGTGGGATGGGGAAAGTTTTCAGGGCTAGCCCTGCCATTAGGCAAAGTGGAGAGGTTGCTCCAGGTGGTTGATGACAAGGAATGTGCAACTTTTACTCCTGCATGCCCACATGACTTCAAAAGAGTTGTATTGCATATCTCTCTGGAGCTGGGTGTTTTCTAGCTGCTAAGTCCCGAGAACCTCCCACAAACACAATCGCTGACGGGCTATCTGGCATATCTAAACCATTTCCCCAGACAACATTGAAACAATGCCTGACTCTGAGAGGTTCTCAGGATTTGGTAATTAGGGATAGCTGGCTGTCTGAAGACTAGCATGTTCGACTAGTGAGACAGAGGAGCAGCACCAGTGGAGTGAAGTAGGTGAAGAAACTGAATCAGAGGGGGAAGGAGAAGGAGTAGGCAGAGACAGGGGCATCTCCTCTATCCCCACCACAAGTAGTGGTAGAGACTGACCTACTAAAATGTAGCCAAAAAAAACACACACAGAGAGGGGGAAAAACCCAGCATTTTTAGAGCACAAATACAAAAAACCATGATTCTTTTCTGCCTTGCACTTTTCACACATACGTTTAATATCCAAAGCCACTTTTACTTTGCTTTCAGAAATGCACAGCTTGAAATCAATGGGGAAATTCTGTTCTAAGTAACAAAGCATTATTTTATAAAGATAGCATTGTATTAGCCATTCTGGGTTCTCTCTTTAGAAAAAAAATGCTACACCACACGGACTTTCATAACGCCTTCTTGAAAAACATCCTCTCCAATTAGACCTGTTGCTGAGATAACGTGACAGTCACCAGAAAACCTACTGAAATGCAAGCTGTCACTTGCATTTTCTATATGCTGACTGTGAGCAGTGCTGGGCCCAGCAATAAGAACTGCAGGCGAGGATCTTATTAAATAAATAACAAGGAACTTAGCAGATGGACTGCATACATGGATCAGTGCAAACAAAGATATAAACCTTATTTCCTCTCAATTTACCCGTTTAGTCCAAATAACATTCAGAGAGTAATGTTGACATAAATTACCTTCAAATCCCACCAAACCACAGATATGGACTGCCAGCAGGTTAAGTCGCCTAATTAATGTGTACCTGAAGCACACAGGAAGTCAGTAATGCTCTAAAGAGCTTGAGCAATGCAATTAACTTCAGACCTTGGTCTCTGCACCTGTCTCCTTTCCTTTCACTCTGTCATCTCAGTCATTGTTTCCCAAAACATTCAGGAGCAGTTAATAACTTCACACAAATATTCAGTCGTGAATTAATACGATCCCACACTTTGTCAAAACATTTTAACATGGACCTCCTGCAATTGAATGCTTTGGGGTTTTCCCAGCATGCAGAAGTTAGATGTGTCATTCCTATTTATTCATTGTATCATATTAGAAGAGTCAGCTAGTGTACATTATGTGGAAGCACCATGGCAGGTTCACACAAATGGTGGCCTACAAAGTTAAACCTAGGCTGCAAGTCAGGTCCTTTGATATGGTGGTTGGTTGGCTGATGAACTCCTCATCTGCAGCCTAAAATAAACTTAAAAGAAATAGATTTACTGAATCCTTGTGAAGCAAGCACATGTTACTGGTTGATTATTATCACCCTTGTGGGCCATATCTTGCACAGGCCAGTACTGTATTGTACTCTGAAGATTCATACCTTTTGATGTACTTGATGTATCTTTTGATGTACTTCACCTGTTTCTGGTTGTTCTTACAGAAACCCAGTACTGGGTCCTATGGCAGGGATGGATGGATTGCTACTGTCCACGTAGTAGTTCTGTTTTCAAGACCATCCATCCACAGTATCTCTGGCAAACTCATATAGAAGATATGAAGAGGATGGTCATCTCTACCTAGCAACAAATTACTAAGACTAAACTGCTACTCACCAAACAGTACTCATTAGGTCCACTTTTTCTGCCCTGCTCTTCATGTAGGCTTGCCGTCTTGAATCTGTCAAATCTTATCTAATGTTCGTTCAAAGGCAGGCAACATGTTTTGTCAAGGACAAAAACCAAACCTGAATGGACTCCTGATTTATGTGACTCCTTTCCTTTGTAAAACATTTGTCCAGCTTTGACTGAGTTTTGCCTAAAAAGTGGCGTTAAGGAAGAATGGTTAGGAACTACTTTTGCCCCCAACATGAGCTATCTAAGACAGTTGCTTCACTCTTCTTAATGGTAGGGCTGGCTCTAGAAAACATTCATAGTCTTGAATAGAGATGGGGCCAAATATAAAAATTTATCTTTTTTAAAATAAATATAGCCGATTCATCAAATATTCATTGACATGTATTCATAAAAATATAAATCTAGACGAATATGGCTGTACGAATATTTCCTCGATTTTATTTGTTGGTCAGTTAATATTCGTATATATTTGTTACCATTTTGGGGGTCTCTCTGAGCTTGCTGGTGCCAGTTAGAAGCTTTGGTGAATCAGGACAGAGATTCATGTATTCTGAAAAATCTCAGAAATGCATATTTATACGTATTTCATGATTCCAGCCTCCTTGGGCTCCATTCCAATTATTCATGCCTGTTCATTCCAGCCTCCTAGCCTTCTCTACTGCCCTGGTAGGCTGGCAGAAGCTGGGTGAAAAGCAACGGGACATAGCTCACCCCGTCGCATGGATTGAAACTGCATTGCTGATCTTCTGATGGACAAGCCCAGTGGCTCAGCAGTTTAACCTGCAGTGCAACAGTCTATGTTGCTGCTATGTGCAACCTGTGCAGGCATCCCCCCCCACCTCACTGGGCATCAATTCCAGCCTCCTTAGCCCATGTTGGCCCCAAATACTGCATCCCTCTCCAGCTGCCTTGGGCTTGTCTGCTGCTAATTTTGTGCCAAGAATCGGGCCAAGGGCCTTCCACATCTTGACTGCTGGATTGGGTGAAGTTGCCTCATTGGCCAAGTTCTTTCCAGCCTGCCTGCCTGCTTATTCAAAGGGCTACATTAGTGCTCCGAAGTCCACTCGGGCTTCATTCCTAATTCCTGGCTGTTCATTCCAGCTTCCTACTGCCTCAGGTAGGCAGAACCTGGAACAAACTATAGGAGCTGAGCTCACCCAGTTGCATGGATTTGATCTTCTGCTTGAGAAGCCCAGCAGCCCCGCGGATTAACCAGTGTTACGTTAGTAGCACCACCCTATTCATCTGTTGTTGCTGTTGTTGTGCAACTTCAGTTGCCTCCTGGGGGCAAACTTAACTATGCAGGCAAATGTGATGTTCCCAAAGAAGGCAAGAGTCTGCTTTCAAGCCTGTCTGAGCATCCAAGCACCAACCAGGCCTGTCTCAAGCCCACCCAAGCCTCTCCAGGCATCTCTTGTGCCAAAGAGGGCCTGTCTCAGGCCCACCCGAAACTGGCAGACTGTTCACTCCAGCTTTCTAGCTATTCTACAGCTTCAGTAGGTAGGCAGAACTTGGAACAAACTACAGGAGCTCAGATCACCAGTGACCCCGTGGATTAACCACTGTTACTTTATTTGCACCTTGCACCCTATTCATCTGCTGATCTTGCTGCAGTTGTGCAACCTCAGTTGCCTCCTGGGGGCAAACTACCTTTGCGCTGAAGAGTCTTTCCTTTTGTTTCCCTCCTTTTGCCTCTGACTCTTCCTTTTCCTCTGCCCCCCAAGCCTGTCCGGGCATCCCCATGCCAAGAGGGCTGGGCTCTGCCCCACCCAATGCCTGTCTAGCTGTCCCATGCCAACACAGTGATCCAAAGTCCACTCGGGCTACTGCCTGAGTAGGTTGGCATACCTTCCGATCAACAAGTCCAGTGGCTCAGCAGCAGTTTAACTCAGTAGGTAGGCAGGAGCAGGAACAAGGAGCAAGAGCTCAGGTCACCCCATTGCATGGATTCAAACTGCTGATCTTCCACTCAAAAAGCCCAATGTCTGCCCTGACTAACCGCCGTTAGTAGCACCTTGCAGTCGGACCCTATTCTCCTGCTGTTGCTGCTGCTTTGACAACCTCAGTTGCCTCCTGGGGACAAACCTAAGTAACTTTGCAGGCAAATGTGATGTTGCAGAAGAAGACCGGAGTCTCCTGTGGCTGCCTTTAGCCTCAGTGCTCCAATGGGGCCAAAAAGCCTGGTTTCTAGATGCAAACTTCCTCAGTGCCTGATGGGGCAAAAAAGTCAACAATGTTGCTGGCCATTTGAACAATTTCCGAATCCTGCAGCTCCTTCCACTTGGGCTACATTCCAAAAGATCTGGCTGCTCTGCCCCACCCGAGGCCTGTCTGGGTGTGGCCCCATCACCTGGCTTCAGACTGCAGAGCTCATCTGGATTTTCAGCCAGTGCCAAGGGGGCCAGCCTGTCTAACCTCCCCAACCTCCGAGGGCTATCTTTATCATATCCGGGCGATTTCGGCAGCCAAGTTGCAATCCCCAGCTTTCTAGTTCTAAATGAGCATCTTTGTTTCTTTGAAGGTTGTCAGCAATTCTAGTTAGACGTTGGTGGACAGGTGAGTCTCCTAGGCCAGGCTCTGCCCCACCCAAAGCTTGTCTGTGTCCGGGCGTCCCCCGTGCCAAAGTGGGCCTGTCTCAGCCGCACCCAAAGCCTGTCCAGGCGTCATCCCATTGCCCCATTGCTCAGCTTCAGACTGCAGAGCCTGTCTGGTTTTCAACCTGTGCCAAGGTCCAGTGCCCATTGTGGGGTAAATTGCCAATGTAGTCACACCCTCAGTGGAGTTTACCTCAGAGAAAACACTTTGCATGAACATTAATTTAGCGATCTTTACAATTTGGAAAGTGGGCAGTATTTTTTTTATTGTCTTCATATTTTGAAAGGCATTCTTAGATATTACATTATACCACTCATCAAGCTACAATATTAAAAAAGTGATTAAAAGCAAATAATGCACAAATAAAATAAAGGATATAACTGGTAAATGAAAAAAAAGTCCTATTTTCTAATATGCCTCTCAATTCAATAGCAAATTCAAATTTAAAGAAAGAACACTCTACATTTGTTTAAAAACCTGTTATTTCTTTTTTAAATACTGTAGCTTACTGCATTTTACGTGAATTTATTGTAGTCTGTTTCTTTTATTACTATGCCTATTTGCATAGAAATGTAAAAGGGGAAGAAAATTATGAGGAAAATGAATAATTTTGAAACCATTTGATTTGGTTCTATTGCTGTACTTTTCTTTTCATTACCCAGGCAATCTCCTAAAAAGCAGGATCGTTGTTTCAAGGAATTCATTTATTCCCACCTGCTTGTTCTCTAGCTGAACATTTAATCGTGATTTGACAATATAAACAATTTAGAGTATCAGGAACAGTGGACTTTAGGTTAACTATGGGAAGAAATAAAAGAAAGCATAAACCTTCAAAATCTAGGATTTTAAAAAAAATCCATAAACACCACTTGCTAGGAAAGAGGCAGGAAGATGGTTTAAAGATAATGGATAGTTCTTACAAGAGTCTGATGGTAATTCATTCCAATGGCTTTCAGTGTTGCTTATCACGTTATTTTCTTTCTTAATAATGCAGTTGAACACAGTTAGATAGCCAAGTAGTTCAACCCTAAACATATTAACTCAGAATTAAGTTCATAACATCTGAAACACCCTTCTAGAACTGTACAGACATTCCCAAGAAGCATTACTCTTCTCTTTGATATGAAAAGTATCTCCTGGAATCTCCTGAATTTCAGGTTAGCTAAACCCAGTCTCACTTTTGAACTTGAACTTTTGAGCTGGTTTATGTATAACTCAAGTCCACAAAGCACAGCATACTGTGATTTAAATATTTTTTTTAACTTGGGTAAGTAAAATTTATTTTGCAAAGCTTCAATTTCATCTGCTCATCCTAAACAAAAAAAAAAAAAGAAAAAAAAAGAAAAAAAAAAGAGAGGGCCTGGAAATTATCAGTTTTATGGTGAGACACTGGCGACCACCTATATAATATCAAGTACATGAAATACTTCCCTAGTAACACACACACACACACACACATACACACACACACACACAACCAAGTTAAATGCATAACATTTGAATATAATAATTTGTATGCCAAGGTGCAAATCTAGAAAGAATTACCGTACTGCACTGTAATGGAAACAGACAAGGAGCGTCTCTCACCACAGTGGGAAAAACTATACCTGTGTGACCTGTATGCTAACTCAGGTTGGTGTCCAGATGTTAATAGCTGATGTTAATGCCATGCTCCTTGCTCTCACTTTTGTTTTTGTTTTAATTTTTAAGCCAGATATGGTCTGGATAGCCTTTCTTATAGATAATGCTTTGAAAATGAACCATTCAAATAGAAGATCATCCTCCTGGCACAGATCTCATGTTATCACTCAGTTTTACTCCAAGAACAACATCCTTTCTTTCCAAATGAGAGCCTGAGATTATCTATATATATAGAATATGATAGATATGGTCCTCAGAGTGAGACTTTTGCAACGCAAGTCTCACACCATGAAATATTTCATTACAACATGAAAACTGTCCTCAAATCAAACATTTATGCCCGTCTTTAAAAATCCTTTCCAGTAGTTGCATATGTGATATTAAACAGCAGTGTTTATCATTCACTTTCCTAGCAATGCATACTGTATACTTTTCATTCATTGTTAAGCAACAATCTGAACGTGGAGGTAATCTCCAATTTGTTTATGCTTCTGTTGCTCTCTTTAATTTCATTCCACTGATCTCAATTATACCACTTCCATGTTTAAATTCTTATCCTCCTCTTTTTGGCATTTAAACCCCCTCCAGACCCATAGATTTATGTTCCCATTAGATATTGCTTAGCAGAACGATAAATACTGAGCTCCTTGAATCTGCCCTCATAAGTCAGTTTCCCCAGTTCCATTGGCATTGCTTCTCTCTGAATTCACAGCATTTTGTCAATATTTGCCTGGCAATGAAGTCCCTGAAATTTAGGGAATATTCCCATTACACACAAATAGCAGTAAATGGGGAAATCTCTCCCATTGACAACATACTCCAGCATAAAAGCCCAAGCAAATTGGGTACTGTAATTTTTAAAAGGTCTAAGCAGATTTTAAGACACTAATCATATTGTGAATGACAGTGCAATCCTTATATGACCCTATTGAGTTAAATGGGATTTATGCTCGCTTGTGTGCACAAGATAGCAGACTTTAGTCATGGTTATGTTGACAAGAAGAACTGCTTTTGAATTGAGTTTTGTTTCATTAAAATTAATTTGAAAAATTCTGACTACACAACACATGGTGAAGTCTTCTCTCTTTCTCTTTTTTGCCAAAAAGTGAGATTTTTAAAAGAGGCCGGTGGGTTCTATTAAATTTAACATACTTGTGAAATCAATTCTTTATGAATCACTTTGGGCAATGAGAATGCACCTGTCATGTTAAATACTGTCTTTTTGATTTCAGAAGTAGTGTCACTATGTCACATAATATTATTTTTTTTAAAAAAAGAGAGAGAGAAATGAGCATGTTCCAAAGGATGCCTGAAAACTGAAGAAATACTACACAGCACTGAAAAAAATTAAAAAGAGAAGGTCGCAATTAGAGGAGGGTACTTACTGTGTTTTGGTGCTTTGGTACAGTTTGGAGGATCAGGCCCAAAGGTGTTGCCTGGGCACTGTGTATTCCATGCCCCTCCACCTCCCATGGGTGCCCACTCAGAGAAAAAGGCAGAGCAGGGAAGCTTGAAGCCCTGCTTCTGACCAGGTGCCCAAGGGAGGAGGAGGGGCACAGAATCTGGGGTATCTACACAACACCTGTGGGGCCAATCCACCAAACCACACTGAAATGCTGAAACTTTAGTTGCAGTCCCTGGCAATGCTCTGGAATCAGTGACATTGAAAACCACATGCTCTGCAAACAAGCCTGTCAATGAAATGATTTAATATTTCATGTCCAGTTTCCTGAAGTTTTAAGCAACTACTTTTTATCAGATTAATATTTTTAAAGGGAATACACACAGCGATACAAAAAAAAAAAAAAAAACCCCACATGATTGAAGATAGATTTAAAATGCATTGGAGCTGAAATGGATACAAATCAGCAGTGTAACCATGCCCTTAGTTGTCTACAGGCTGATTTATATACACATGCAAATCATTCAATTTCCCATTATCTAATACTTGATGACCTACAGTCAGGCAAAGGTCTATCTCATGAGGTAGCAAAATGATGATTATTTCACACTATGGGGGTAAGACATCTTTGTTTTCTTCTGTCTTGCTTTTCTGTGTAAAGCAAAACCTTTGTGCAAGTAGAAAACTAATCCAACAGCTTGAAGTTTGGGCTGGAAAAGTCTCCTTGCTGTGCCAAGGAGCTTTCTCACTCTGAGAAAATTTTCTTTTAACACATCAATGTTTTCTGTGTGATTTTTGTTTTGTTCTATAAAAGGACAGAAAATGTGACTCTGGATGATGTCATGGTGGTGTATTAAGGTGGGGTGTCATGATTTGGGATAGGAAGGACACCACTTTTCTCCCTCATCATCTTGAGGTTTTTTGAAACAATCTGGGGGCAGCACAGATGCATATCAAATTGCATCATATTGTAGGATAGTGTGGACAGGGGTACAGAAAAAATCAAGGGTCTTTTTATGATCATAGAAATCAAATAAATCTGTAAAAAAAGACTACAAAGCAAGTGGTGGAATTCAGCTTGCCAGTGTAGTTGTACCCTAAAACACTATTTGAGGTTTTCTAGGAGTTTCAGGTAGTGAGGCACAGAGTTGCTTTAAAAATTGGAACTTGTAAGCTTTGGCGCAGGTGTGCATAATAAAGAAAAGGCAAAAGCTTCAACATTCATATCCAGCTAATCTCCAGTTCTACGACACTGATTTCTTTCCTAGCCATCAGTAATTCAAAGTCTTGGCCATGTTGACTTTAAAAACCTGCCATTAGCTATTTTATATTGGCCAAGGATTCCATGTTAGCCCAAGGGATTATCCATCCTATGGAATGCCTACTTTCGCCCTTCTTCTCTGAAATACAATTTTCTTTTGGCTCCTTGCACAATGGCTGTGACGAAGCATTAGCACTCTAGATAGATCTCATTCTTTTTGAGTTGAGTAAGAAGTGCTGAGACTACTAGTTTGCTAATACCTTCATTACATAATCCCTTATTTTGTGGTCTGGCCTGGCTGATCCCTGAGTTAAGAACTATTCATACAGAGAGGTGGGGGAAAGTCTCACTAACAGAGAGAAGCAAAATGCATTACTGCCGCAACCCAATCAGTGAAGTGTGAAGCCCTGCAACATGTATGACACGCACATAACAGTTATGTAAGATTAGCTAAAGAAAGAGTACTCAAGTTACACGTTGTTTCCAGGGAGGCACAAATCTGTTTCTATGGTCATCCTTCCTTTAAAAAGGTAAAGGTTCCCCTTGACAATTTTTGTCCAGTCGTGTTCGACTCTAGGGGGCGGTGCTCATCCCAGTTTCCAAGCCATAGAGCCAGCGTTTGTCCGAAGACAACCTTCCGTGGTCACGTGGTCAGTGCGACTTAGACACGGAATGCTGTTACCTTCCCACCGAAGTGGTTCCTATTTATCTACTTGCATTTGCATGCTTTCGAACCGCTAGGTTGGCAGGAGCTGGGACAAGCGACGAGAGCTCACTCCGTCGCATGGATTCGATCTTATGACTGCTTGGTCTTCTGACCCTGCAGCACAGGCTTCTGCGGTTTAGCCCCCAGTGCCACCACGCTTCCTTCCTTTACCAGTTCCCAAATTTGCTGTATGGTAGATCTATCCAGTATATTTTAAATTGGGGAGTGGGTTCTTTTTTCTAGCATATTTTTCAAATCAGCATGTACAAGGACTTATAAAGAGATCATGCCCCATTGACCAAAGTCTGTTTATTCACACATTTTAAAAATAGGCATCCATTTTAGTTTTTGTTGTTCTTGTTCTGCTTGTTTTTGAGATGTGCTTCTGGTCAAGAACACATTTTTCTCCATCTCTCATGGAATGTTCTGCAACTCTGAAAATGCATAGATTTCTGTATTCAGTCCAGGACCAGAATCAGGTATAGCTGCTTTTTAAATACTTGATGTAGAAGATTTCCTCATATAGTATATTCCTGGCTATTCCTGTTTTACTTCAAGAGAAGGAGAACAGAAACAAAATAATTACCTCTATAAATTCACAGGACTCAGGTCCAAGGAAGATAGCAGAAGGTGCTTTTAAATAATCTTCTGATATTCATACTTACCCCCACCCCTCCCAGAAGAATGTTGCAATGGAAGTATTTTCAGCTGTTGTCACAACAGCAAGATGCTTCCCAGTTCCTTCTCATTGATTTTGATTTTTGTTTGTGTGGTCAGACAACGGACATCCATTATTGAATCTTTTGGTCTGCCTCCATGATATGTCCACATTAAATCCCACCTGCCAGCAGGCTTCTACATTTTTTGTTGCTAAATTTATTGTGCAGCTATTACAGTGGTGTCTTGTGTGCATGGTTGTATCATCAATAGTTTTTCTGGCAAGCTGCCTTGTGTTGCTTTCACCAGTAATGTCATTTGCCTGCATGTCCCTTAATTTTTTTAAAAATGTTTTAGTGAGTGGAGTGTTGCTGCATTGGAAAACATATTATCTGTGCTTCACGTATTTGTGGATCCTTCCACCAGGTCGTGCTCCTTCTACTGAAACCTTTCATGTTTTCCTTCCGAGGATCTTGTGGTAAAGCGGCAATGAAAACAATGGCCACTTAAGAGTTTCTCTGCTGCTAGAGACACAAACACAGCAGAAAAACTCATACCCATCAAGGAAATGTTGCCAAAACATTAATAAAATTATATTTATTTTTTAAAAAGGGGGCCCAGAGACATAAACAATCCAGAGGGAAATATTCCAATACCAAAGTGTAGCCAGTCATATCACATCAAATTTAGGGAAATGTGGTAATTCAAAAACACATCAGAACTCACACTCCAGAATATACAGTATGTCATATGACCAGAACACACAACTACTCAGGGAGTAAAAGACGGGAGAACATTTCGCTGGTATGACCATGGCTCTAGTTGTGGAATGACCTTCTCAGACAGGTTTATCTGTTGCCTATGTTGAGGTCTTTTAGCAGCCATGTAACAAGGACATCTGCAAGCGGGATCTAAAGGCCTTAGGAATGGACCTCAACAGATGGAAAACCCTGACATCTGAGCGTTCAGCCTGGAGGCAGGTGTTGCATCATAGCCTCTCCCAATTTGAAGAGACCCTTGTCCAGCAGGCCGAGGCAAAGAGGAAGTCACAAAAGCAGCAAAATCAGGGAGCTGGACAGGGGACAGATTGTATTTGTCTTCAGTGTGGAAGGGATTGTCACTCTCAAATCGGCCTCCTCAGCCACACTAGACGCTGTTCCAAGTCCTTCATACAGAGCATGTAACCATAGTCTTTCGAGACTGAAGGATGCCTAATGCTAAAAATCTCTAAGCATTAAAAATCATAAAATGCTTTAGTATTTTATACAGAGAACCTTTGTACTCATGTTTGATTGTCATTGCTGTTTTAATGTTATTTTAAACTTTCTGTTTGGGTGTTATTCCCGGAATGGTTTAAATTCCCACTGTAAACTATTTACGAAGCCTTTTTTACTGAAAAACATATACATATAGATGTAAATGAAAGGTAACAGCCTCCTGTGTTATAAATTCCAATCCTCTCCTGTCACTTGATGGACCACGGGGGCCCAAAAAATTCAGGGACAACCATAAAGCTGAACTAGCATCAAAAGTTACCCAAACACTGCTAGGATAAGTGTACCTGGACAAGTCCCTTTCTTCCATATGGCCTATGAATTCTGTAGGCATTATAAAATACACAAATGTAAAACAACATATCCAGATCCCTCAAAGGCATAGGTTGATTTGTCTCTTCATTTTGAGTTCTTTACGTGTTCACCCAGTTACTGCATTTTTCCATTTATAAGATGACTCAATGTATAAGATGACCCCCCTTTTCTAACCCCCAAATTAGAAAATTTGATCCCTGTGGGGCTTAGGAAGTGGGGAACACAGCTGTGAAAGGGCTGCAGGATCCCACCCCTTTGATCCTGAAGCAGCCATGAAAGGGCTTTCTTTTGGATCAAAGGGGTGTGATCCTGGAGCCCTTTCACGGCTGCTTTACACCAAGGGAGCCTTTCTTTCCTTTTTGCTAAGCCCTGTGGCTTTGCAAAAGGCAGGGAAAGTGGCTGCCTTCCATGTATAAAATAACCTTCAATTTGTTGTCTAATTATTTAAGGTAAAAGTGTAGTTTTATACACAGAAAAATACAGTATTCCTCAAGCTGCTATACAATATGTGGAATCATTTTACCTATGAAGCCAAGGTTGGAAATAATGAGTTACAAGTACCATTGTTACCTATAAAAAATTACTTTTTCCAAAGGAAATGTAATGAGTGGGAGAAAGCTACTTTTATTTTCTATTTATTGTGTTACTTTAAATATATATTTTGATGATTTGTCACATTTTCCCCCCAAGGTTTGGTGATTTTTTTTCATTCTTGTGTAAATTCTTTGACTTCCTTTTTAAAAAAGGAATGGAAACATAATGAGCAAAGCCCATAGGCAACACAATTTATTTTTCAAACATTGCAATAAATAAGACCAGTGAATTACTTTCTGAACACTATAAGAAGCAACAATTTTTTTTAAAAAAAGAAACTTTCCAAGCTCTATTGTGCAGGAAGCAGAACTGAAATACAGAGATTTACATAAAACCACCAACTGCACATAGCACTAAGCATAGAAACAGAGGCAAGTTTCCTCCGACAAAATCCTAGCAGTCTGTTCCCTACAAAATTCTCGGCTAAAGCAGATGGTGCAGGAAAGTGTGGAAGGAAACAGAAACTGAGATCACAGCCATTGTCTTGGTTCTCCAATTTTCAACTTCTGAACAAAACTTAACAAATTAATTAACTGGGGACACATAGGCTTTTTCCATGCACTTAGGAACACTGAAAACTGTGCCCCCTTTGTAACCATACTGAGCTTCTATGTGTACAGTTGTACAAACACAGGCTGTCAACAAACTGGCGTTCCATCCATGGAAAATAAGTATGATCACAATCTTCTATTTCAATGTCCATGGAACATTTGCCTAGGATTACTGGTTCTCATCCTCCAGTGAGGGCAACATTTGGCATCTTGAAGAAAAGAGCTTTTAAATTCAGAAGCCCTGCTATTTTTGTGAAGGCACCATCTCTCTGCAAGCATTTCTACTAGTGGCAGAGAGTTCTCTGTTCTGTCACTATAATTCAAGCACTGAGAAAGAACCTAGGGAATCTCCTGCTTATGACTCCATCACCTTGATTGGATATAAAACATATGGAAAGTGAAATGGAACTTAGTACCAAAAATACCAAGTGGCAAGTGGGTTAGAAAAAGATAATGTAGCATTGAACTGGTAACAATTTTAAAATTATAACAACTTGGGGTCCCTGCTGAATTGGAACAATTCTTTCTTTCATTCAAAGGACACCTTAAAGAGATGGGCATGTACTTTGTTGTTGTTGTTATGCAGTGAAGAGATCCAATTTTTATTTAAAGTGTGCCCTTACAAATTTGTAGGACTCCAACCTGCTCTCATTCAAGTTAATGGCCAAATTCCCATTTCTTCAACAGAAAACAAGAACTATTCTACAGAGTGAAAAGGTTAGCAGAAGGCAATCACTTCTGAATCTGGAGGAACAAAATGTAAAAAAAAAAAAAACCCAATTAGAGTCAAAGGGAGTTTGATTCACACAAAACCAGGAGATCCATTAGTTGCTAGAAGTCTGAGCTGCAATTACTCTAATTAATGCTGACTTTTTTGCGCTTGTCCCTTTTATATGAATTGGGCTCCCTATTCTTTGCTAAATGCCTACAGGTCAGCGTTTATCAAGTCAAGTATTTCCTCTACATCCGTGGCCCATTATTAACACCAAATGGCCACATAAAATAAAGCATTTATAGTGGACAGTTTCTGAATGAAAAGAGAGAGTGGAAGTCATTACATTATGGAACTCTTACAGTAACCTTCAAATACATAATTAATCAAAACTTCTGTCCCCCCCAAAAAGCTAAATTATCCTGATCACACACTAGTCAAGAACTCATCTCTGCCCGCAAGATATGAACTTAGAAGGCCTTAAAGATGTCAGAAAACGAATACATGATGTAATCCTTAATATAATTTATGGGTGGGATCTAATCTTTGATAAATTTCTAAAGTGAATAAAATGCCTGAAAAACAAAGGAGATTATCTGGCATAGATTTTCATGGCAAACCCATACCCTTATCTGCTTTATTGAATACATTTCCTAGCAAAAGATTTCAGCTGGGATGTGAACTAAATTAATCAGAGAGATGACATTGTGAAGAACAGCAAAATAATCCGTATGCCCTGGCAACACTGCAGAGGACAGCGTGTTAGAGGAGCCGTTTATGCATTGACTAGGCAGGCCACCAAAATTACTGGCTCAAAAATAAGAAAATCAAAGAAGATATATTACCTTTACAAAAGCAAAGTGTACTACAGGAGATTACAAGGGATATTTAATAAAATATTTCTTTAAAAAATTTGTGAGAACACAAGTCATAATAGTCTAATACTTTTATCACTTACATTCTGTCAAGTAGATTCTGACTTATGGTGATCCTTCCCAGGATTTCCTAGATGTAAAGTACATAAAGGTAGCTGACTATTCCCTTCTTCTGGTGGCATTCTGAGACTGTGCAGCTTGCCCAAAGCCCCACAGGTTGGCTCTTCTCCTGGGGTTGGGGAATCAAAACTCTGAAGCACTGTTTCAAACCCCTAAGTTATCTAGTCAGCCTAGGCCATAGAAAAAAGGAACAGAGAGGTCGGCAAACTCTTGAGATTAGTAAATGTTGCTCTTGTAGTTTGCCACACATCAAGAGGAGACTTGGAATGTGATTCTAAGCATCCCTGTGTGGAAATGAAGTCCAGCAAAATAAGTGAAACTTACTTCAAAGCAATCGTGATCATGACTTATAATAATCCTTAGTACACCTTATTTGCACAATTTACACTTATTCTCAAATGAAACCTGTCAGAATTGTTTGCATTGAGTTATAATGTGCCCCCCTCCCCGCTTAACTATTTTAAAAAAAACCCACTTGTGAAAAGTCTTAGAGATATTTGAATGACTTAAATCTTTGTAGTTTAAAACAAAGGCTTTCCTGGCCACAATCTAGACTGGCTACGTGTCCTCCTTATAGATGACAGTCCTCTATTTAATGGATTGCCAGAGAGCAGTTCAGTCATGTCCCTTGTTTCATGGGCTGTCTAGTCCAAAAATGGTTTAAACACAGAGGACAGCCAGGAGGAAGAGAAAGGGCCGGGAGTTGGAAACAGAATTAGGGCTAATGCTTTGAACAGAGGCCACAGGCAAATATCATTTTCTTGGGTGATATGAAATAAGATACTCAGTGTGATGTAGTGGATAGACTGGCAGACTATGACTCTGGAGAACAGGGTTCAAATCCCCACCTGGCCATGGAAGCTCACTGAGGGTGTGGAACTGGTAAACCCACTTCTTACATATCTCATTTACCTTGAAAACTCAAAGTCACTATAATTCAGTTCAAACTTGATGACATAGAACAACAACAAATGAAATACTAACCTACTCCCCTACACAATCTCATGGGTCAGGAAAAATTTCTGTTTCAATTCTGAAATAATGCCATCATGACTTTTTGATGCTGTTGTTATGTGTTGTCAAGTTGCCCTTGAGTGACCCCATGAATGAGCAATCTCCAAAATGTCCGTGTCCTCAACAGCGCTGCTCAGCTCTTGCAAACTCAAGCCTGTGGAATTAAAGAGTCAATCCATCACATGTTTGGTCTTCCTTTTCCCCCTGCTTTTAGTCTTTCCCAGTATTATTTTCCATTCCAGAGACTCCTGTCTTCTTGTGATGTGCCGAAAGTAGGACAACTTCAGTTTCAGCATTTTTGTCTTTAACAATAATTCAGGCTTGATTTGAAATGGGATCCATCATGACCTACACAGGGGCTTTCCTACTCTGGCCAACGCATTGTTTGAACTTCTTTTGCTATTTTTTGTTTAATTTTGCATACAATCTAAAGAAGAATCCTGCAAAGGCAATGAAGTATTTTGCAATTTCTTGGTCAATCCTAATAAAAACATTATTCTGTCAATGTTTTGATTTAATTTCACATAAACTAACATGGATATAAATATTTATCAACTCGGGTCAGAATCATGTCCCCCAGAATCTGTTTTCTTAGTTTTTGTCCCTAAACTGGCTTTTGATACCATCAACCATGGTATCCTCCAAGACAGCTTCTCAGAGGTAGTGATCAGGGATCTGGCACTTAGGTGGCTCTGAGCCTTCCTAGAGGGACATGTTCAGAATGTTCAGCTTGGGGATCAGTTGTTAGCTCCCTGGACCCTGAACTGTGGGGTGCCCTAGAAGTCTTCAGCATCCCCAGTACTGTTTAACATCTATGTTAAACCTCTGGGAGAGGTCATCAGGAGTTTCAGACTAAGATATCATCAGTATGCTCATGATGCACAACCCTATCTCTCCTTTAACACCTCTGCAGTGGATGCTGTCTGGACATTTGAGTGCTCCCTAGAACTTGTCTTGGAATGGATCAGAGTAAACAAGCTTAAACTGAACCTGGACAAGACGGAGATCTTGTTCCTGGGGTCTCCTCAGATAGGTTGGGGAAGATTACCCCTAAACTGGATTTTATTGTCCTTCTGGTTAGGGAGCAAGTTCATTATCTAGGTGTGCTTCTGGACCCAGTCATGTCTTGGGGTGCCCAGACTGTAGCTGTGGTCAGAGCCACCTTTATCCAGCTGAGGTGCATTGCCCAACTCTGCCCCTTTCTAAATGAGGATTCTCTCAGGACCTTGGTGCATGCACTGGTCATCACCTGGATTGACTACTGTAATGCTCTTTGAGGCTGACCCGGTGACTACAGCAGGTCCAGAATGTGGTGGCCAGACTGGTTGCTGGTGTGAACAATTTTGATCATATCTTCCCAGTGCTGGCTCACCTGCACTGGTTACCTGTTGCATCATGGATCAGATTCAAGGTCTTAACGCTCACCTATAAAGCCCTTCATGGTTTGGGCCCACAGTACCTGTTGGAACATCTTTCCCCAAGGTCATCTACCCACTGTGCAAGGTCCTCTCAGGCCATGCGTCTCTGGGTAGCCACTCCAAGGAAAGCCAAGAAAACATCCACACGGAATAGGGCTTTCTTTGCTTTGACATCAGTGCTCTGGAACCAACTCTTGGTAGAGCTGCACCTGACTCCCTTCGTCCCTATATTTAAAAGGCACTTAAAAACACTGCTCTGTAGAGAGGCCTTTTTTTGGCAACCCTACCCAAGGCTTCCCTCCGCCTTTTGTTTCTTCTGTTTGATGTTTGTTTATTCTGCTTCTCATTCTATGTTTCACTTTCATAATTTATGCCTCTTGACGTTTGTTGTTGTTAATTGTTCATTTAATATGTTATTATTATTATTTGTTTTAACCTCTGTAAATTGTCCATAATAGTGCATACACTAATGGGGTGATACATATAGTAAATCAAAGGAAGGAAGGAAGGAAGGAAGGAAGGACTACTGAAGACAGAACCACCAAATATTGACACCAAACTTCACTCCTGAATTTCATCAACAATCAGGAGGGGGGAAGGGAATTCAAGAATTGAAGCCAAGAATTTAAACCAATAATTTTGCTTGTTTAAATAAATTGTGATAGTTTGCTTCATTACAGTGGTCTGTGATGTAGCAATTTGTTGACCGAATGGGGTAGCAAACAAAGAAAATCCCATTTAAAGGAAGTTAACAATTGCTTTAAAATCCTCAAGGTTTGCAGCAGAATTTAATTCATAAACCATAATAATGCATTTCAAGCAATGCAAATCCTTCCTTTGATTGGCTCCCCTCCCTCTTATCACTTGCTCCTGTAAAGTCATTGATAATCTCCTCCAAACCAATTTCTCCTGCCCATTTACACTAAATAAGAAAAACAGCGAGCTGGTGTAACCATACTTCTCTAAGAATGGACTGACCACACTGTTTGATGACAGTTTATCAGCCAGGTTGTGGGATTCAGAGTTTCAATCTGAAACAACTGCTTTTCAATCCCTGGTGCTGGCATGGTGAAACATCTTTTAGCTTCTGTCACAGTCATTGTGTGTGTTGGGGAGGGGGAAATCTGATGGGCTCTGCATAATGTCACTTAAAATTAGTTGCCGCCATTTTTCTTAAATGCTACTGAATTACATAAATACCCATTAAATATATGTCCTGTTACTGTTCTATTCATTTTGAATGTCAACGCTTACAGAAGAGTTCTGGAATAACTTAAGGCGCTGTCAAACTTTCTGTAAAATAGTATTTCAGACCTGATTCATTTATGGAACCAATTGCTTAAAGATGTTTCTGATCCAAGGCTGAATTCTGTATCTCTTTTAGAATAATCTCTCCACTACTGAAAATTTTGGACACTAAGGTTTCCATACTGATTGCAGGTTCCTGAGTAGGGTTATAAATAAGGTTATACTGTATTTTAAAGTTCTTCTCCCAGTTACAATAGTACCTCTACTTGTGAACGATTAGAGTTACAAACGGCTCTGTTCACAAAAAGTTGCTTCGACCTGCAAACGGAGTCTCGACTTACGAACAAAAAAAAAGAAATAAAAGAAAAATTTGCCCCTAGTGGTAGAGTATGAATTAACTGGCTTTGCATTAGTTCCTATGGGAACTAATGCCTCTATCTATGAACAGCGCTTCAACATACGAATGAAAAACAGCAGATACGGATTAAATGGTTTTCAGTGCATTCTTATGGAAAATTTGCCTCAACTTACAAACTTTTCAATGTACGAATGCCATTCCAATATGGATTAAGTTCTTAAGTCGAGGTACCACTGTATTCTAAGTCTCCCCTGTGAGACTTCCCCTGCACCACTGAGATTGTCCAGGCTGATTTTCACAGGAAACTGGAACATTTCACTGATTCAAGGGCTGGCCTCCTCAAGAATTCTCTACAGGCCAAGCCTTGTTTTCTGTTTTATTTTCCCCAGTCTTGTCTCCCACTCTTTCTTCCCCATGTTTGCCTGCTGTTTTGCACAGAAAACTGTGAAATCCTGCAAAGTTTGGTGCCTTCTCTGGTGAGTCATGTACAAGAAAGATGTCAATCTGCACAGGAACTGTAATCCATAGAGTCACACCCCCTATTGCTGAGTTTTGACATGAAGAGTCCTCTTGTCACTTTCAAGGACTTCTTTTGTCTCTGGCAAAAGTGAAGTGTTTCTGGCCGAGAAAGTAGCACCAACTGAGAAGGTGCCATCCCTGAAAGAGGTAAGGGGGATGTCATGCCAATATAGGGCTTTGTTGGCTGTTGCCCCCCAACTTTGGAACTCCCTCCCTATAGAGATCCGCCTGGCTCCAACACTTTTGGCTTTTCAGTGCCAGGCAAAGACCTTTGTGTTTAGCCAGCATTTTGATTAAATAGTATTCTTTAGCTGGCCATATGAGCAGCAGGATTTATTAATAGTAATGTTTTAATGACTTTTTTTAATACAGGGTGTTATTATAACATTGCCTATTTTTAAAGGTTTTAATGTTCTTAAAGTTTTAATATTGTTGTACACTGCTCAGAAACCATTGGTAATGGTGTGGCTAAAAAAATCTTGTAAATAAATAGACAAACAAACAAACAGGCAGCAGAAACAGGAATGGGACAGAACCACACCTTCATTTCTCCATTTCCTGCTGTAAGATAATAAAGAAATAAGGCTCTTCCAAAGTTGGTAAATTGGGATGGGGAGGGAGAGAAGCAGAAGTTCTCAGCTTGTTCCCAGAATCTTCTCTAAATTTGTAACAAATTAATTCATCTTTGCTGATTTCCTTCCAGTCCTTTTGTGTATGGCATCAGTGGCTTTCTTAAGCTCAACCCGCCATTCATTTGCTCCAGTGCTTTTGCAATAAAAGCATAAGCTGGCTCTTGTGCATCATATCTATTCTGGCCTTTTGTGACAGCAGGATGAAGGTGTTTTGCTCTCAGCAGGAGCCCCTTGTATATCAACAATTAATATGGAAATCAGTCTCCACTAATTAATGGCCCACAGGAGATTTCTGGGCTCATTTTATATTTCCCTTCAACAAAGGGTTATGGAATGTTACATCTCTCCTCTTCACCTTCAAGCTCCATCTTCTTTGCCTCTAGGGCTTTTTCAGTCATTCTGCTTTTAACAACATAGCCATTCAGAGGTACATTTTTTCCTGAAGTTTACTGGAGGTGGGGGGGGGAGTGAACAACAACAGGCCTCACAAAACATGACCATAAGTTCTCCCAAAAGATGGGGACTGACATCTGGCTTCTCTGATACATGCATACATTATATGGGACATTCTGTTTTAATATACAGCAGGCATACAAGACATTTTACGAAGTTCTCATCCCAGTTACATTAATGGCAGGACGTTGGCAGCTTGTACTTGTCAAAACCTGATGAAAGTCTAGGGAGAAGCACTGTGGCAAGTACTCCACACCAGAACACTAGAAATGTGAGCTATAATTTTGCAAGAGAAGAAAACCTGAGAGACTACAGATTCCACAACTCTGACATATGGACAAGGCATTGGATAAACCTCGATTTTGAACTCTGCTCACTGCTACAGGAGCCGAAAGGGTACAGTAAGGTAATAGCATCACAGTACCAGATTTGCCTCATGTACAGCTATGGAGGCTGGGTATACTTAACAAAGATATAGGCAAAACATAAATACTTCTTTCCCATCCTCTTCTCCATTTCTGCTGTCACAACATGCTAAGTGAGAACTCGTGTTTAGGGAAAGGCAGTTTTGCCAGTTTTGCTTTCTCCTACATGCACTTCTTCTGTATAAAGACATTTGTGAATTGCTGGTTAGTTTGCATGTTAAAACCCCACATTGAACAACACTCTTGGACATCTGCCCTAGCTAAATGCATCAGGTGCAACAACTACCAGCTCGGAGAGGATCAGGGAAAGACCTTTCTCTTCAGGTAGGCTTTTTCCTTAATGACTGTCTAGGAGATAATAAAGTGGGTAGTTTATAATCTGCTGATTCTCAATCTGTTTTTCATAGTGCTTTTACCTATTATTTTTAATATAATATTATTAATTGATTGATGAGGCATCCTTCAGTCTCCAGAGACTATGGTAATGTGCTCTGTATGGAGGACTTGGAACAGCATCTAGTGTGGCTGAGAAAGCCAATTCAAGAGTGACAATCCTTTTCAAACTGAATACAAATACAATCTGTCCCCTGTCCAGCTCCCTGATTTTGCTGCTTTCAGGACTGCCTCTTTGCCTCGGCCTGCTGGGCAAGGGTCTCTTCAAATTGGGAGAGGCCATGAGGCAACGCCTGCCTCCAGGCTGAACGCTCAGATGTCAGAGTTTCCCATCTGTTGAGGTCCATTCCTAAGGCCTCCAGATCCCGCTTGGAGATATCCTTGTATCTCAGCTGTGGTCTTGCTCTGGGGTGATTTCCCTGCACTAATTCTCCATACAGGAGACCTTTGGGATCTGACCGTCAGCCATTCTCATGACATGTCCACCCCAATGCAGACGCCACTGTTTCAGTAATGTATGCATGCTAAAAATTTCAGCTTGATCTATTAGTAATTATTATTATTAATTATAAATATTAATTATAGATATTATTAATTATTCTTTAATATTAGATCAGTCTATTGTTTTTAGCTTTCAGTATTGTGTTCTTAATGATGTAAGCCACCTTGTCAAATATCTGTGGGTTGCATCCAAACCTTCAATATCTGTTAGAAAAATGCAGTTGGTTAACTTTAACTTATTTTTCTGTTCCCTCACCAGATGCCATCTTATGATTTATGCAACTTCCCAGCACAAGTGCCCTTTTGGCAGCCTATGTGGTGCAAATGCCCCAAAGCAGAAAGTGGAAATAAACTGGATCAATAAACCTGAGGCTATGTGCATATAAGCTGCTTTGCTCTTCTCCTGTTCTTTTTCATCTTGGAGGCCTCCAACTGTGTTTGTGACTTTCTGTCCAAGATAAAGGTAATCTGTGGCACTTGACATAAAAAGGCTCACTGTCTGTCAGTCTGACCATTCTCACAAAAGAGACAAACACTTGTGTTACTGAAGTGCCCTGCTGTTAACCAAACCCCACACCTGCAGTTGCCTGAAGCTTTAATTTATTTTGCAGATGGCTCCTTTTTTAGTCAACAGCGTATCATCTTACTCTGGATGGTCATGCAGTCTCCTCTTGATCCCAGAAGAGCTTTCAGCTCTCCTCCATCAACGTCCATGCACATGGCAGGGGAAAGCTGAATTGTTGTTTTGCGAACAAAGGCATATATAGATGGCCGCTGATAGCCATTTCTTAGGTTACCTATTATTTGCTGAGACTATAAATTCTGTGTTAATGAGGTAGCAATAATACCTTCTCTTTCATATGAACATATTACTTTGAATGGGAAGGTTAAGAGACTTAAATGAGTTTTCAAAAATAATACAAGATGTTTCTAGGTATTAGCTGTTGGAAGCGCAAAAAAGTTCACGTGTATATGGGGGAATTCTTAAATAATATTTCTATGACAACGTTGGGGAATAACAGAGATGAAAAAGAAATAGTGGATAATGCAAGGAGTTAAAATGGACTACCTCACATGTTGGGCTGTTAGGTCAGCAGCATTCCTGTCCCTGAGACTTTAGTGCCAAAACTTGAGACCAGCAGTAGCCTTTGTTATGTCATAGAAGAGGCTGTTGTCTTACAACTGTTGACTTACTCAAGAACTCATGACTTGCACAGTTATACATTAACTGCTCCCTTTGTCTCTTGTCTACACGACTAAAGTCCATAAAAGCTATACCTGCCTTTTTAGGTCACTGTTTAAGTACAGCTTGTTGATTGGTGAAAGACAGATATTTGTAACTTGCTAATTGGTAGATTCCGATGCTATACTCCTACTTTCTTTTGAGAAAAACTATGAAAGCTGTGTGACTACGAAAGCTGTCATACTGGTGTGCCCTTTTTGTTCTTTGTATTGGGTGTGCCTTTCACTGGTGATGTCATAAAGGTGGGCAGGCAAGTATTGGGAGAAAAGAAGATTTTTTTAAAAAAAAAACTGTATTCTGTTGTTCCCAGGGCTTGTAGAACAAGACATTTCATGAGTTGCAGCTTATATGAGCTATCTGAAGCCCCATGCATACACAAACATCATCATGTTGACCAGCAAGCCCTGGTGCCTTCTGGGAATGTGTAGAGATGGAAGCCCAGGTTTTAAAGCCATCTCCCTCAGCATACAACATCCAAACTTTCTCCCTCAGTACTGCTTTCCATGAGACTGGCCTCCTTGTCTTGGAGACCTGAGGAAGCATAACAACCCCCAAGACTTCAGCCAGGGCCCTGTGGTCTGACAGTCTTGCTCACATTCCACATGGGTTGGTGGGAAAATGGACTCACTTTATTCATTTCTGGAGCACCGAGAGTATAGCTACCAGACTGGAAAAGATTTATCTTCTGTAAGAATTTACTGGAAAGGTTAATTCGGGAAAATTAATGCTAACTAATCTCTGAGGCAACCGAGGGAATCAAATTATATAAAAACCAATGTCGCAATAGATGAGGATTTGAGAAGAGATGAATTGAAGAGAATCTCTCATCTCACCATAAAGAAATTAATTGTAGAAGTAGGTACTCTCTTGAGAACTCTCAACACTCAGGATGATTTTTTTAAATGTATACACTACTTACAGGAATACAAAAGCAGTCTTTAGTGTGTGCGTCATCTATCTCTTTCCACTTTTTGCTTAGGTTAATAAATTGATACTTTGAACTCTCCAGTGAATTAAATGGGTCACCAGACAGTAGGTATCCTGATGTCTAGAAGATGCTGGAATAAGTGACTGAAAAGTTGAGGGGGGTGAGACTTGGAGAGGAATAAAGGAAAAGCTTAACTGTGGGAAGGGAATTCTGTTTTGTGAGCAGGTTTTGCAACCTTTGCAGCAGACACTAAAAGGGACTCTCTTAACCAATCTGCTAGATCAGCATGATTTTATGTTCCCATCTGGAACACAGGCAGGCATAGCGAAAAAAAGAAAAAGGGAAGCTGTTGCGAAAATAAGAGCCAGAAGTAGGAATAAACAAGGGATGGGGTGGGATAGCTAGGTCCCATTCCTAATTGTTGGATCCTTTTAAATAAATACTGCTTTGTTTATTTCTGTACCCCACTGTGCCCTTTAGCTTAGTACAGTAAATGGCTGGCCTCTCACCTAGTAAGTAGCACTCTAGGCTTACTTAGACTAATCAAAGTCAAAATGCTGACAATCATATTAAACCCATTTTCAGAATAGCCATGAAACAGTCACTGTGTGTTCATGCTTCTACTATCCACAGAAATCAAAACTCAGAAGGGTTACCTGAAAATATCCCTGAATGGCCTAAAGATGCCTGCTGTTTTCTCTGTTTACTTTGCATGCAAACCAATAAATAGACAGAGATGTATAGATATGGTTGTTAAAATCTTTCAACAGGGGAACTGCAAATACCTATTGACAATTGGATTAAGTTGTGTACGCAAGCCCTGTTTCTTTTCATATTTTATGGGAGTCTTTAGCGTGCAATTATACAAATGAAGGATGAGATGGAATTTTAATCTAAACACTTGTCACAGACTTTCTGTGCCTGAGTAGGAGCTGAGTGGTAAATCGGAATCCAATGGGCAATCAATCATCCAGCTTCTGTGGTATAACATGCATTGAGTTTTACAGGAGTTGAAATCCACTCTCCACAATGGGGTTTCAGGTCTGTGTGTGGGAGATGCAGTGCTGTTGGGACTGACATTAAAGTATTAAGGAGATTGGAAGAAGTGCTTGTAATGATGCAACTAGACGTTACTCTTTGTTTTTCAAGTGGTTCTACAGTAAATGGAAGACATTAATATTTTAAGGAGAAAATGCAACTCTAGTGAATCAGAGTTTACTTAATAGTTCCAAGAGGACTGAACATCTGATGTCAGATTGTATGTCTGGAGTGTAGCCTGACTTCTGTCTGTGTTTTTTAAGGTGAACTCTTTTGTAGTCAAATTTCCTCAAAGATCTCAAGGGATTCATTTCTAGAAGGCAAAGCACCAAAGAAGTATCTAGCTTTACTTGCTTTTCAATAGGAGCTAAAGCACATTTACAGGAATCTTCACTCAGCTATCCTGAAGCAGGGCATCACTTTGAGTATAGGGATGGGGGAAGGAAGGGAGGGAGGGAAGCAGACAGACAGACAGAAGGATGGAAATAATAGGTATTGTTCTACCATGAGTACAGAGGATTCTGCAATCAAATTTCCAGGATTTGGGGAAGGCTTCACAGATAGATGTCTCTATGAGAAAACTTCCTCATACCAGGCATCCAGGCAGAATATGAACAGCAGGGGCAGGGCTGAGCTAAGTGACATTGGAGCAGGGCTAAAGTTGTGAACATACAATCTCATTCAATACTCTTTGGCCCTATTATTTCTTCCAAGAAAGTAGATGTGGCTCAAGGTTTCTACTTCATTACCATAACTGTATGTATTCTCAGAACTGGTTTAAATGCCATGGATACGAGAGGCATAGAAGCTGCTTTCTTAAATATACAGTCGTGCCTCGCTTTACAATTGCTCCGCATTAAGAATTAATGTCCTAATGCGAGGCACCACTGTAGTACATTTAGTATGTATGTTGACCATGCAGGGCAGAGACCTGTTCATTTCTTCTGGCTCCGCAATAGTCCATTACGTTTGCATTTGCTCAGTTTCTAAGATAATATGAAGAAGTATCCATTAGTACTTTCTTGCTCCCACTTGGAACTGTCCAATCACTTGCTCAACAGACTGTTGCATGAATGTAAAAAACGAACAGGATTCTGCCCATAGAACTCTAGGAAATGTGAGTTCATGGTACATCTTTTGTCACTGGTGACTGAATAATTGTTTCTATATGACTTCAGTGTGTGTATAGGTCACCTGAATGCTTTATAGTTCTATAAAAAAGAATGCTGAGGCACCCTAAAGGCTATGACAAATATGTTTATCCTTAAGGTATCACAAGATCTTCAATATTCTGCTTCTTGCTGCAGCAGAGTGACAAGAATACCCTCCTTAGAAATTATAGGACCCCATAAGTGTGGGAGATTGGTTTGACCCCCCCCCCCCCCACAGATATAGAAAATCATGGATAATAGCAAAGGCAATATATAACATAACTGAGGTTTGTTGGATCTTGGGCTCCCCTTGTACCTTCAAGGACATTAACTGAGGATGGCTTCTGACAACAACACTCTGTAAAGTGGGGGAGTTGCCTCAGGATGGTGACTAGGCAAAATGATAGTTATCTGTATAGCATAGTGTCTGGTTCTCTCTAGTGGCAAGTTCTGATAACTGCATTGTGTAAACATGTGGTTCTGGGTTTTTTTAATTTAATATTTTTAATATTTTCAGACCATGGATAAGTGAAACCACAGACACTGATCCTATGGACATGGAGATCCTATGGTAAATGCAGTGTATGCTGTTTCATCGGGGTGACTTCCACACATCTCCTCTGCAGGTTTTGATCTACATAAGATTCTAGGGGGTTGGAATCAATGGCCTTATAAACCCCTCCCAACTCAATTGTTCTATGATTCTTTGATTCTATGAATTCTAGGTGTCTATGATTAAGTAAGCAAAAGCGAAAGGGATGATGTAAATATACTGACAAAAAGTGAAGAGCCGGCTGGAATGGGCACACTCATCAGGAAGTCACAGGCACTGGGTACATCCTTAAACATATATTTTACATAATTTCAAATCAAATACCTCCTCTTTCTCATTCAAAAGCTTACTCATTTTTCCAGCATAACAAACGATTCTCCCAGACTGTCTTATTAACAGCATCTTGCATTATTCAACAGTATTGCTTGTTGAAACAATTTTTCTGATCAGAAATGCTTCAATTTTTTTAAAAAAGGGGACTTCAACTTTAAATATTTAATACTTCAGCATCTCTAGATCTCCAAAATGAAACAAGCTATTTTGGCAAAGGAATGCACTTTGTGCGCTGTTAAAAGCATTTCTGGCATTTTGTGTTAGCTGCTTTTTAATGACTGTATTTTCCTAACATTAAAAATGAATTAATATCTGCCTGCCTGAGCCGTCTGCTGAGTTCTGACAGAGTGAATCCTGTTGGGGTTACTTATACCTTGCAGATGTTAGTGAGATCAGTGGATTATGTTGTGTTTGTGCATTTAAAAGGAAAAAGAAATTGCTTTACAATTCAGTGCTGCTCAAGCTTGTCATATTGCTACCTAGAAATGGAGAACATTCTTGCTTGCTCCACCCAAATTTCATCAAACTCCTGTGTAAAATACATAAAATGGCACAAACCATATTTTAGGAAATAGATCAAAGATGAAGCGAGTAGAGGCAGCCAAACCATTTATTCAATTGTTGCTGTGTTTATTGCTGCTATTGCCATAGTAGTAGTAGTAGTAGTAGTAGTAGTAGTAGTAGTAGTAGTAGTAGTAGTAGTAGTAGAAGAAGAAGAAGAAGAAGAAGTACCAACAGAATATAAATTTTAATGGACATGTATGAACTTGTTTGAAAAACCTGGACTTCTTTTCCCCTATGAATCCAAGAAGCAGGTACATCAGCATCACTTTACTACAACTGCTAAGATAACTTCCACTCTTTGGATTACAGTAGTCCTACTGGAGGTATTACAGCAGTACAGTAGTAGCAATAGTAACATAGAAATCGAACAAAAATGAGGATATGGAAATGTGATGAAGGGAATGTAGGAATTCCGTGAAAGGAATGGGGAACAACATCTATTCAGAATGACAGCACAAGAACAAGGAAGAATTTGATGTGCAGTCACAGTACGGGAAGTAAAACCTATGTGTCTGGTCTTGTACGGAAAGAGTGGACTTTTCCACATGCCTGATACATTTGAACAGAGTGTGTGTCATGGGATCTGGAAAAGCAGGGCCTGGATACTGCTGCTGGGATAACCATTGTTGCCTTGCCAAAAAGCTTGAAAAGAAGAACAAGAGGGCAAAAATTGCCCAAAAGAAGGAATTTACATTATATTTGCATATTCATATTAAACCTTACGTCTGCAAACAGACTCATAATTAGACATTATTACTATAAAGCCAGGGGACGTGGTGGCGCTAGGGGATATGGTGGCGCTGCGGACTAAACCGCAGAAGCCTGTGTTGCAGGGTCAGAAGACCAGCAGTCGTAAGATCGAATCCACGCGACGGAGTGAGCGCCCATTGCTTGTCCCAGCTCCCGCCAACCTAGCGGTTTGAAAGCATGTAAATGCAAGTAGATAAATAGGGATCACCTCGGTGGGAAGGTAACAGCATTTCGTGTCTAAGTCGCACTGGCCATGTGACCACAGAAGATTGTCTTCGGACAAACGCTGGCTCTATGGCTTGGAAACGGGGATGAGCACCACCCCCTAGAGTTGAACACGACTGGACAAAAATTGTCAAGGGGAACTTTTACCTTTACCTTACTATAAAGCCAATGTAATGAAGGAAAATGTGAGCAGGAGACTTCATTGATTCCCAGTATAGGGAGAAATAAGGGTTATTAACAAAGAAACTAACTAAATAAAACACAGTGCTTAATAACTCTCTGAAACATCCCTATCACTTTTGTTTTCTGCAGTTTACTGAATATTAATATATGAGGAAAATAAATAGCGTGTGTTCTCTATTTAAAAATTTAACTTCATTGAAATAAATTTACTATTAAGCTATAAATTCCCACCGCTACCTACTCTAAATTTTGTTTAAACTAAGTTTGAATGCAGGAAATAGTATTTCTTTTTTATATGAAATTAATAAATCTAAAAAAAAATATTAGACTCAAGTGCCATCTCATGTCTTGTGAGTAACCAAATGCATGTTTATTTATATAAATCCCACTATGGAACTTCCTTCCTAGAAGCTAGCACTTGGAAAGTAGAGGTCTGGGCAAGGAGATGGGATGAAGCAAAGGAGAACTGATTCTCCAAAATAATTGTTCCTCAGCACCCAGTGATCTCTGCATGCAGCTATAGAAACACATATGCTGGACTTTGAAAACTCATGGGACCAGTTTAAAAATAAAAAATTCACTGAAGGTGACTATAGTCTCTTGACTGCAAGGCATTTAAAACAACAAAAGACAAAACCCTATTCCTAATTTATAACCAAGCTGGCTTTCAGATGTCATACATAAAGTGAGGAAGGATTGGTTCAAGTTGGCCCTTCAACCCTTCCCTGTGCTAATTTTTGGCATCTGCAGGGGACTTGCTCTCAGAACAGAGATGGTGAGTGGTTTCTTTTGCCACTTTCTCTGGCTACTTTTCAAAGGGAACAACCGCTGTCTACTTCTTCTGGTCCAGAAAGAAAGGAGGTCAGACCAGTTCCGAGGACTTCAAAACAAACTTTCAGAAGGAGGAAAAAAGAGGGATGTCTGGCTACCCAATCTACTACAAATCTGAGTGGTCAATACTGTACTGAGTAGGCTAATGTGGTACAAGATAGCGTCCTGTGCTTAGTGGACTCCACTACTGTCTCCATCCTAGGACCTTACCCCTAAGACTGAAGCTTCCTGTTTTGGATGTGTCACCCAGCCAAAAGAATTTGTGGTAAGCCTTCTTTGACAACAGTCCTGACCTCTTCCAGAAATAGTGTCAGAAATAGTGTCTTTAATTCACCTATTTGGCAAATCTTCTAAATGATGAAGGACAGTGAGATGGGTAGGGCTCAGGGCTTTGCATATGTAAGTCCTTCTAACATTGACAGGGCAAGAAACTATGTCTAATTTTCACAATCATGAGTTGGCTGTTGGCTTTCCACAACTATATTCCAGTTCACACCAGCCATTCTCCATTATTTTGTAAGCTCACAGATACATTAGTTGATTGAGAATTTGGGCAGTGACTGCACCCGTAACAAGAATCTATCTGTTTTGTGTACAGAAACATAGCATGAGTTGTTGTTGCTGCATTGTTTGCCCTACTCCTGCATCCTCTCATTTGCCCTTTACAAAGTGAAATATTAATTCAGCCCAGGTACAGACTCTTTGCAAAACCTCCCAAAGGGTTGGCATGGGCACCAAGTTCCACTGGGAACTACAGATACATATACATTAGCTGTTTTGCTGATGCGTAGCGGTAAGTGTACCAAAATATAAATCTAGTGACAGCCAGCCCCAGACAGGTAATTTTTATAACCAACGTTTGGAAACATTACTTCAGGTAAGGTGCTTTATCACAGCAAGCTGGAGGCAAGAGTTCTCCGATCCCCTGGAAACAATCCTGACAACTAAAGCAGTTTAAAAAGATGGACGAGAAAATATGAGCACATGTCCCACACAAAAGCCCAAACTACAGCTCAAGCAACAGCAATAAAGAGATAAAAACACTGCGCATGGAACTATCAGGTTCTATTCTAACATACAGCACAGTTTTAGTTCATTTCATTAACATGATTTTAATTCAGGTTTGCACTGATTCAAAGATACTTATAGAGAGGAATGCGCCAATAGAGATCCTAGATCATCTTCCAAGCCTTGAATCAAAGCTGGGGTAGAAGGCAAGGCTAAGGTCACCAGGGGAAACAGGGTCCCCTTGCGGCCCCCTTCCACCCACCAGCAGGACTGCCAGGTCAGCAATATTCCACTCCCTGAAATTTCAGGGCCAAGATCTGAGGCTAAGCAATAACCCGCTATGATGTCACGGGGTCAGACCCTCATGATGTCACAGAAGAGAGCTGTTTTTACAGCAATTGAAAAATGGCATGAAATGGACACAGAGGTGAATTTTAAGGCCCCAGGCCTTTAATGGAATGTATTCCAGCAGCAGCAACTCTAAAGCAGGTTGGTGAGGTAATGAAAAAAGACAAAGCTACTTCTGACCATGCCCTGCATGGCATGCCTGAAGCCAAGAGAATGAATCCTGAAATCTAATATTGCCATGTTGGCAACATCCTGCCTTGCAATTTCATCTCCATAGCCTAAAATGTGGAGACCAGACCCTAAAATCTGAGTCCTAGGGCCAAAGTTTGACACTGGTCATGTTTCACTACCAGGCAAAGCATTTTGCAGTATGCAGATTGAGAATACTGGTCTGAATTCACCTCGTGCATTGAATTTTCCAACATCCAGCAATGGCAATGCGGGAATGCCCCAGCTACAAAACATTAGACATAGGATAAAGCAAACATTCTCATCTTCTCACAGCCTATATCCCCCACATAGGCTGTGCACTTAAACTATTATCTTAATGCTGCATCACATTCATAGCCACCTAGCCACCATCTCTGCAAATGCTGGGTTAAGAAAGTCCATAAACTCCAGGCATTGCAACTATCCAAAAGACAGTCAAGGACACTTTATTATAAAATAGTTACAGTTCCATTTTGCATGCTGTATGATTCATAACTTGAAGTTGCCTTTGAACGTATGATTGAGGATTATGTTTCTGCATTATTTTCTTATTGTAAGAGAGAACATGCTTTAACCAAGACTGCTAAAATTGGAGCATTTTATTCTGCCCAAGCCGAAAAGCAGAGTGGCTTATGCAAAATTCAGAGAGGGATAAAAAAGCGAATCTTTAACATGTTTTACTGATACCTTTCACACTTGGAGATTGGTATATCTCTCCATATTCATAGAGGTTGGTTTTATTTTTACTTTCATCCCCCCAAGCAAAGCTACAGCAGTTTGTGAAATGGTATTAGCAAAACCGAACAAGGTTTTCAAAAACTTTTAATTTTCCTCTCATGTTTACAGTATGGCTGAGATGTATTTTTCGCCATATCCCAGCTCATGTACAATCCATGTTAAAGTTGATACTTTTCATGCATGGCTTCTTGCTTCTTTGCATCACTTTGTCTGCTGAGAAAACGTGCATAGGATCAACCTGTAGTTATGGTGGACGCCAATGGTGAAATATTGAAAGAAAGAAAGAAAGAAAGAAAGAAAAAAAGAAAGAAAGAAAGAACGAAAGAACGAACGAACAAACGAATGAACGAACGACCAGCCAGCCAACCGAAAGAACAAAAGAAAGAAAGACACACACCCTGGATCTAGTTTCTTTAATTAGCCACAGTTCACACATTTGAGTAGGAAATCCTGCTTAAAGTCTGTTTCAAAACCATCTGAATCTCATTATTGCCTACTTGCTATATGCTCTACAGTTTCTGAAAGATTTGTGCCAATGAAAAGGGACACGGATCTTGTTAGAGAATGTTTTGAAATCCATCCAACAGGGATGACAATAAATCTTCAAGCTATTTCTGACCATATGCCACAACTCCTAAAGGCAAATGAAGGCTCTGGCAGCTTTTAAATAATATTTAGTAATGATGGCTGTTAAGACATTTACTCTTCTTTCTCCCCACCCCACTCCCATCCCACCTGCTCCCTGCTTAAGTATGTAGAAACCCCCCCCCACTAATGTAATATACTGAAACTAGCAAGAGAATTATAGATGGAAGAGGGAAAGCATCAGCACTTTTATTTCTGCCACTCATAAATTGTGCAGATTAAGCTTGCCACAGAGGCACATTTTATACATAAGTGCATGTATGCCCCCAGATTTCCTGAAGACTAACAAATAGACTGAGAGAGGGGTAGAGTGTAGAGTTGCACCACCTTCAGACGAATGTACAAAAACGAACCAGATTAGGCGTAGCTGTGCATTTGTGGGATGACCACAGGATGAAAAGAACCCAGAAGCATTAACATGATGGATCTCTTGTGTTAAATGTGCCATTCACATGCCAGAATTAGAAATGGCAAAAGCGAATGAAAAGCTAAAGTAGATGGAGGACAATATGGTCTTTACCTAAGAAACTAATCTTTCTTGCTTCTCCTTCTGCAAAGTCATTAAATTATCAAAGTCTTGTGGCCACAGCACTACAAGTTTTAAATCCAGGGAGGAGGGAGGGTAGGAAAAGAGACAAGGGATAGAAAATGTAGAACAGCAGCTCCCTAGACTACCCTTCCAAGATGGAAACAAAAGTGTCCATGGCCCTCTTAAAGTCCTTCATTGTCTAAGCAGATGCCCAAGGAAGCCAACTGGGGCTTTCACAGACTGCCACTGCAGTCCTCCTGCTCTCCTTGCACCACTGAATCTATGATTTGGCTTTGCCACTTGCTTTTCCCCATTCATAGAACAGGGTTCTTCATGGAGAAATGGAAACACATCAGTATCATCATGGAACTGGTCACAGATCAAATTACAGAGTGTCAGTTAAAGGCACTGCTCAAGTGAGCCCTGATCTGTGTAGCCTTTACCTGGCCATCAAGCACAAAAGAGGGCCTATGTATATTCCTAGCACATTGTATATATTTGAAAGTTTAAATTCATTAGCTAATGAATTAATTCTGTATCAGTGAGTTAGGTATCTGACTGTGGAGCCAGATGTTGGGAATTCAAATCTCCTCTGTGCTTCCAAGGAGAAGAGCCAGCTTGTGTGGCCTTGGGCAAACCGAACGGTCCCAGGGACTACCAGAAGAAGGGAATGATAAACCACTTCTGAGCACACTCTACTTACAAAGTCCTGAAAAGGGTCACCATAAGTCCGAAATGAGTTGGCGACACACAATTATTATTTGCAGAGGTACGTTTGGTATTAAATAGAGGTAGAACTTGATCCAAGCAAGAGCAGGACCAAAATGTCACACCAAAGTGATAAGATGGGATTTCGACCACAGGCTCTTAGTAGGCTTACACAAACACATACTATGTCACCTTGCCCCACATACTATTCCATATTCAATTGCCTTTCTCAGTGTGTTTTGTTTACATAAAACCATGTTTGATATAATTACTCTTTGGGTTAAATGCTTGCACAGAAAAAAAATACTGTGAGAGTAATTTGGAAAACTTTTATAACCAGCTGTGTTCATAATGAGTTAACCCTGTTCCTCTAAATGTATCTCAGGAAGTCTGCTTTCCTTCATCTGATTAATTTTGCACCAATAACTGACCATCTTGATATGAATTATACCAGCAGTCATTCCCATACCCAATTTTGTTCTAGTTAAGTAGGATGACACATATTTTGAGGCTCCTAATATCACACACAAGAATTGATTTTGAACTCTTTCAATGTTGGAGAGGTCAGCAAAACACCAGATTTCTGCACCGAATATTAGTTTTGGTATTACCTTTGCCTTGAAGGTCTTTAAAATTGGGTGTAGAGTGCGTGGGTAAGTAAAATTCAGCAATAAGTAAAATTCAGTAAGTAACATTTGTCTGTATTTAGACAAAGAGTACTAGATGTTGGATCCCAAACTGATCTAACTGCTAACAGATCGCTAAAAAATGTCAGATGATTAGTGGGTACAAAACATCTGCATCAATTTGATAAATATCTGTCATACCCCATGAAAATGGATTGAAAACTTTTACCAGATTAAGTTTTGAATAATGGGGAATCAGTGATGAAATCAGAAAGATTCCAGGATATACCATAAAACCATGTTCTCTAGGGATGGACACAAATATTTCAGCTCACTTTTGATAAGAATGAACTAAATTTTGCAGACTTCTGTTTACAGAGAATAGAATGAACTTAAGGGCTGGGAAATGGAGTGCATAAGAATGTGTGACAAACAGATATACTTGTCCAACCTGGGCTATAACTTTTTAATGCATAACCTTTCAATGTCTGGCTTTGAAATGCTATAACCAAGTTAATGTTAGGGTGAATTAGAGTTGGCACTTTTTTTTCCCCTGAGAGGTTCTCATTTTTAGCACCTCTATGACAGCTTGGTATAAGATGGTCTTCTCTATGTTAGAAAAAGTTGTACTTACTAAATTTGGCCCTGCAAACCCAGGAGGATATTGTTCCCATTCATCCTTGATTAACTGACACATGTCAAAAATGTATTTATATTCAGAATGGAAAGTACTGGAAATTTAAAAACACCCAAACATGGCAGACAAGAAAATGGATATATTTTGCCTTCCTTAAGGAGCACATCCAAGTAAAATAGTACAGTATGATGTTTCTATATGCCAGTATTAAAAAAGGGTACTTCAGTGGTGTTGTTATTAGATGGATTCTTTGAATTTGCTTCATATAAATCATTCAGCTCTCTGAAATCAATGGCCATTGGTGGTCACAGCTGCTTATATTACCCATAACTAATGCTTACTTGGACTGCATGTACAGCAATTATTTCCTCAAAATATTGTGCATTATTTACTGATGAGAAATATGAAAGCACAGACAGTAGAAAGTAACGAAGTAAATAATTGAGGGCCGACAAAAGTCAACATGGGATTCATTTTAAGCCTGTTTCCTCCATGTTCTTTTCTCCCAATTTTGCCACATCTCATTTTTTTCATGTCCTCATATAATGGATACAAAATCTTATTTCAAAAAAGCAATCACTGTTCCTATAAATATTATTGAAATGTGAGTCTGGAGATTCAGCTGCCAACAGCACCTGATCCCAAAGGATTCTGAAAATATAAAAATAAAACACAGGCTATTTCCTATAGTTCTGATCTATCCCAGAGCTGCATGCTTATTTTGGTTGGTGTACAGCAGAAAAAAGGCCCATGTATCCAAAAATCCAAATGTTTTACAGTTCCTTTGATGCTTAGACTTGCTCGTTCATGTGGAGACTACTGTATATACACTGTGCTGTATGAAATGGTGAGGGGGACACTGGCTAGAATGTCCTTGGAGGACCATCTATCTCCTGGGAAGAAGAGAGATGCTGAGACTTTGGTGGACACTGAAATGTAGGGTAGGAAGACCTGGTATTTTCAGACACAGATGAAAAAACTGTCAACCGATATAGGAGAGGGGAGACCTCTGAAGGAAGAGGAGGAGAAAGGGGCTAGTTTTGATGTGAGGGATATAAAGGAGGCTCCAGATGAGGCGGGGTGTAGTCACTGGGTGAGACAAAGGAGGAGGGAGGAGAACACTATAGAGGGAGAGGAAAAAGGATACTGGGAAAATGCTTAGGAAGAAGTAGCTGAAACCTATAATGTAGACGAGAAGGAAGACAAGGTCCCAGAGCTGGATGGTGAGTGGGACTACATGATAAAGGAGGAACCTTGGAGAGGGGTCTTGGTCCAGTTAAGAATGCCTAAGAGAAAGGGGGAGAAGCATCAGAATCTAAGATCATCCTCATGCCTTCATTACTTAGGGAGCATTGAGACAGACAGGGTTCAAAGCACAAAATGGGTTTCGGGGAGCTGACCTTAATCCTGCCCTGATGTTGGAGAAGGAAGTGTCAGAAGGTGCTTCAGAATGGCAACTATTACAGCTGCCAGCCCAGACATTCTCTCTGCCAAGGTCATTTACATGCTCCCTGCCCTCACTGCAAGTCATAAGAACCCACACCTGGCTGGGCAACGCAGCTTTGGAAAATTGTGGTGCCCACCCAACCGAAGAGACACTCTCATGCTCTGGTGTAGTTAAGTTGGGGTGTTGAGGGAGATAAGACTGAGTCGGGTTTAGTGCACTCAACTAATCCTGGGGCATTACAACCACTTGAACAAACCGTTGTTGACCCTGTTACCCAAGTTCCAGGTTGGCTCTTTTATCCAAGTTGCCCTCTTTGTTTGAACCTATTGGTGTTAACTCTATGGATTAGAGAATGGAGGAGGGATGATCTGCTGAGCCTGGTGGGGACAGCTCCCAGAATCCAGTATGAAATTGATGGGGCATTTGGCGATTTCTAGTTCTGTGCAACATATAAATTTAGTTTCAGCCATGCCACCTGTGTGATCAGTAAGCAATATAACAGTTCTGGGCTGCTTCATTTAGCTTGAAATGCCACCTACAATGAACAGTATGATCTGCTCACAAGTACCGGTACACCCCACCAAGTTGACTGGGACTCACTTGTAAGAATGGATTTCAGCCTCATGTCATATCCTGAATATAGGGCAGTCACAGGCAAGTGTACCTCCCATCAGGCATATCCAAAAGAGTGAATAAGGAATGATGGAAGTTGTCATCCAATTCAATAAATATAGTGTGCATGTGTATGAGTGCTCTTTAGACTCATGCCTGACGGAAATTAAACTTCCTTTATTTTTCAAAGCACCTCAGAATCCCACTAAAGCAGAGACAGAGAACACACAGAGACAGTAACACTACATGCCAAGCCCTTGTGTATGTTATTTTAAAAGCAATCCACTGAAGATCATGAGGGAAATTACACAGGACATTGTGTTTGCTTCAGTGAACAAGAAAAAACTAACTGCTCAAGACTCTTAGGGGAAAAGAAATCTCCAATAGATGCAAATAGCATTAGGCTCAACTGCACCAGCTGTCAATAAGGCAGTATTTACCTACAAATCACTTCATTTATCTCTTGTCAAAATTAGACAACCAAATCCAAAATCCAACTAATTCCAGAGCATCATGTTGCTTTGGCGAAATCTGATTTTGCTAATGACTGTGGGTGGGGGTGGGGGAAATACAGATGGTGGTAATTTATTTTATTAGTTTCAATATAAAGTAATTTAATCGAGTGCAAATGCTACAAACAGCAAACAGTTTCAAAGCTTTGAAGCTAGGAGAAACCAAGCCCATTTATACAGTTCAGCGGTCTTCTACTCATGGAAGCCTTTAAAAGGGAAGCAGGAGCTTGTGACATTCAGAAAGACATTCACACTGGGGCCAAGAAGCACCATGGCCATGATCCATTGTCCTACACATTCTGTCTGGAATGTGAGTAACTTCAGCACATCGGGGGTAAATCCAGTTGTTAAGCTTCTTTCTGATTTTGGAAATGGGAAACCACTTTCCTGCATAAGAGCCTCATGGTGCAGTGGTTAAATTGGAGTACTGCAGTTAAAACCTTGCTCACAACCCTAGTTCAATCCCAGGTAGCTGACTTGAGGTTCACTCAGCCCTCCATCCTTCTGAGGTTGGTAAACTGAGTACACAGCCTGCACGTGGAGGGTGAAATGTGTAGCCTGCATAATTAAATTCTTAACCACCCACAGAGTGTTTTAAGCACTATAGAGCAGTATATAAGCAGCACACTTTGCTTTTTTATAAACTTCAGGAGAACAGGATACTGATGGGGGCAACATGAACTCATGTACAGCATTTCTTGGAAACAATATACAGTGGTGCCTCGCTAGACAGTTATCCCGCCTGACAGTTTTTTCGCTAGACATTGACTTTTTGCGATCGCTATAGTGATGCGCAAAGCAGTGATTCCTATGGGGGAATTTTGCTGGACAATGTTTGGTCCCTGCTTCGCAAACTGATTTTTGCTAGACAACGATTTTGACAGCTCCCTCCGCACTCGCAAAACGGGTGTTTTCGGGACCTAAGCTTCGCAAGACAGCTATTTAAACAGCTGATTGGCAGTTCGCAAAGCGGCTTTCCAAAGGCCGATCTTCGCTAGACAACGACGATTCTTCCCCATTGGAACACATTAAACAGGTTTCAATGCATTCCAATAAGGAAATGCTTTTCGCTAGACAATGATTTCGCTAAACAGTGATGTCAGTGGAACGGATTATCATCGTCTAGCGAGGCACCACTGTATGTGCATACATCATATGCCAATTCTGTTTACATCATCCTGTGGATATTGCTAAATTTGATGTATGTATTTTTCATTTTGCTGTTGCAAATGCTAATTCAATGTGCTCAGCCTGAGATGTGCTCCCCCATCCCTAGGTCTCATAACTTAAAATGTTCACATGGTTCTAATGAAAACTACAGCAAAGCACAGGAACTGATGTTGTTTTTCAGGATATTTTGTGCCACTCTGGTCATATCTCCTTTACTTCAGTTAAAAAAAGAAAGCCTTAGCAACCACTAAAGCTTTCACACTGTCCATTTCCAGATTTAGCTAGTTCAGTTCTGTTGCTATCACTTAATTATGGATGCTGAAGCTTTTAGTGGCAGAAAATCAGATATGTTTAGTTATGAATGATTAAGTGTGGATAAAGTTTTTCCTGGCACTTTAATTGTCTGGAATTTAAATAGAAAAGAGTAAGACAATTACTAAGGAAGCCTCTGTTCTCTGGGTAGGTTTTTGGCTCATGTTTTTTTAGCTAGGACCTCATCAATAGAACAATTATTGTTCTTTTATGAATTGAACACTGCATTTATGGTAATCTGTCTGGACAGAATGGATGAATCGATGGAACCAAGAAGATTTGGGACCTAGATCTCTGAGAAGCACAATAGAGCTGCCCATTTATTATGAATTGAAAAGGATCCTGTCTTCCAACATTAGACTGTAGAATGCCACTCACTAACAGTGTTGGTGGGCACTTGGGCCCTAAGAAGTTCATGTTTTTTTTTTTAAATGGGTTTGTTTTGTTTGAACTCTCATACTACAGTATTTTAAATTATTCTAATGGGTGGGGAAGGGAATTAACCTTCAGACATCAGGATGGAACATTTTAGTCAATCACAGTTGTATTTTGTTGCAGAATCCACATAGAATCAGACCTATAACATAAGTATTCTTTTGTATTTTACACACCTAGACATAACACACATGCACAAAATTGGCTGAGATAAAAACCTGTATTTTTGGGCATTGGGGTATTTCTTTGTCTTAGCTAATATAACATATTGGGAGGGGGGAAAAACATACCATTTTCATCAAACCATGATACAAAAAAGCAGAATGGCAAACTCTGGTTGTCAGTAGGTTGGCTGTATTGGTGGCAAGAGGAGACAAAGGGATTCTGATTCAGTTCAGTAAAAACATGTTGAACACATTTACTGTTTCTGCTAATTTGCGCCCTAACCAGACTGTTAACCCTACTGCTGACTTTCAGCACATTTCTTGGTAAAGGTAAAGGTTCCCCTTGATATTTAGTCCAGTCGTGTCCGACTCTAGGGCACGGTGCTCATCCCCGTTTCCAAGCCAGCGTTTGTCCAAAGACAGTTTCCGTGGCCACGTGGCCAGCACAACTAGACATCAAACGCTGTTACCTTCCCACTGTGGTGGTACCTATTTATCTACTCACATTTTTACATGCTTTCAAACTGCTAGGTCGGCAGGAGCTGGGACAAGCGACAGGAGCTCACTCCGTTGCATGGATTCAATCTTACGACAGCTGGTCTTCTGACCTTAAATATACTTCTTTCTTCTAAGTAGCCTGAGCACGTGATCATTCAGCCTCCCACCAAAATCTGTCTTGCAAGCAGTACTGTACATCTTCTGATGCTTATATCTTCTTTCTTCTTCCTTCATGTCATGCCTGGGTGGCTAGAAAGCAGGTGAAGACTCTGGTGTTTTCTACACAGAACATTCTTTACCGCCATCTTGTGAATGGTATACAATTATAGCTCTTGTCCTGACACTTTTGGTTGTCCTCTTCCATATAATATCAGGTGTGAGCAAATGTGATCAGCTATATATTTTTAAATTGCAGCTCCTATCATCCTTCATCACTGGCTGTGATGGCTAGGACTTAAAGAAATTGTAAGGGAAAACATCTAGAATGTCATAATTGTCCAGCACTCATTTAGATACTTCTGAACAAATATCCGTGTCCTTTCACAAACCACATGCACATAGGTAACTGGGCCATTGCATGTAATATGGAGTTTAAAAGAACCAACCATCAGAACAGCACAATAATCATTGCCACTCTTGCAATGACACATATTCTAGCTTATGCTTCATATTCCAGTATACAACTAAGGAACTATTCTCCGTCTATCCTTTGAAGCTGGAAGAATAAAGAGAGAGGGAATACTAAAGCAGATGTACATGGAAATGTCACCAGAAAACAACACCGCATAGGCACATGATTCTGAAATTAATAAAGGAAGTATTTCATTCTGTGTCAGTGTCTTATCTATTAGCATTTTATCAAAAAAGAAATCCTATGCAACCCAATACTTCCATACATACTGAAAGCTACATGTGACAAATCTTGAAAAATCATTCTTTTTTCAATAGTCCAATTCAACCTTCCTCAACTTGCTATCCCCCCCAAGGACTATAATTCACATATTCTGCAACAGGAGGTGTAATCCAATACACTTGATGGACACCAGGTTGAGGTGCTCCTATGCTTTAATTCAGTGGTTCTTAACCTTGGGTTACTCAGGTGTTTTTGAACTGCAACTCCCAGAAACCCCAGCCAGCACAGCTGGTGGTGAAGGCTTCTGGGAGTTGCAGTCCAAAAACACCTGAGTAACCCAAGGTTAAGAACCACTGCTTTAATTGATACCAATTTCCCCCACCCTGCAAAGTGTAATTTCTAGGTAATTAAAGCACAGTGCTCCCCACAGGATTATTATCTAGCTCACTGCAAAATCCATTGGCCAGAATTCTGTTACTTATGCACACTGGTGTAAGTCAAATGGTATAAAATGCTCTCGTGAATTGCCACTAGTTATTGAGTCAACCCTTGTACACTGTACAGCTCTCATATAATTTGACACATGATGAGAAATATAAGCACTGACTCCTTAATTAGTGGCTATTTGCCTCTGTGATTCATGTCATTAGACTTACAGCAGTGTACATAATTAATAGCATACTGGCTATTGTCATAAAACTGATATCATGAACAGCATCAAAATAAACACACTATTTCTACCGAGGCTGACTTTTAAAGCAACCCCAATGAAAAACCATTCCTTTAAAATCTAGTAAACTAGCCAGGGCCCCTTCATCCAAAATTCCCTGCATCCTCTTGAAAGCAAACTTTCAGGATGATAAAGCAATGGTGTGATGAATATTGGAAAAGGTCAGTGCTAATTAGCTGTGTACTCTTAATGCATTTTACAGAGAAACAGCTGGCAGATGACATACTGGTTTTGTTCTAAAGGACATATCACTGAACGATGTCCCAGCTAGGATTCTGCAAGAACCCGTCTTAAGCAAGATAAATAACATTTGCTCTGGCCTGTTATGCTTTAACATTTCACGAACTTTCACCCTTGCCATCACTGCCACAGACAGCAAGTAAAAACCAGCTTAGCCTAGTAAATCTGCCTAATGACCAGTTAAAAGAAAGGTAACCTTCTTGCTCAATTTTAAACGCCACTGGTAGTAAAATTATATGGCTTTTGCTACATATCCCTTCTCTAGATTTTAAAAGGATAACTGCATTTTGTCCACCCATCACCTTTTTTATTAGTATTATGATGTCTATAGGACACTTAAGTTTCAATCCAATATACCACACTCCATTGGTTTCAATGGGACTCACAAATGCATAACAGGGTACAAGCTTTATCCTTTGTTGTGTGAGGAGACTTGCAGTCCCTGCCTCACCTTCACATCAGCCTTTTGAAGGCTTATTATTAATCCAGTTTTATGGATGAGGAACATTCCAACAATAAAAACATAGCAAAATGCTAGTCATCCACAGTATATCTGCATTTCAAATCCAAGTCCCTCCTATCTCTTTAATAATCATATTATCTATCTTGTAGAGGTGGAGAGAATACCAGCTAATGTCCTATTTCGCATTGTTTTAGGTTGTATCAACATGACGAGAGAACTTGATGAGGAATTCGAAAAGTCTCAAGATATTCCTTGCCTTCAACAGAGAGCAGGACAAACAAGTCTTCCAAACCTGGAATTCTTTATAATTTGCACAAATTGTCTCTAGCGTTGTCCCTCTGAGAAGCAAAGGATGTGTTTGTGTGTGCACATGCACACACACACATGCACACACACAGGGCACAGAAGGACTAACTGATTAAGAAAGTTGCAAATATCCCCCTTAACACTTCAAATTCTTCAATAGTGCCAGCTTAATTTTGGCCTATTTGCCTTACTTTACAAATTGTATAAAATGAATAACTTTGTCCAAAGAGTGGCACAGAACACTGATTTCGCCAACGAAAAAGCAATGCAAAAGTGTGAGTAAATTGCTCAGCATTTTGTAACAGAGGAAAAATGCTGTAATTCCTTGTTACTATGATAAAGACATGCAATGGTTTATAGTTCCACGATTTAGTTACTTGATACATTTATATTTTTCCTTTATGCTTTGATGGAACTCAAGGCACAATAAATGGGACTCCTTTATGGGATTTTCATTCGATATTGAGCACACCAACACCTGCTTAGCATCAGCAAGGCAGTTTCATTGTGCAGCCTCTGATCATACTGTGGGAACAAACATTTTCCCCCTTTCTTACTGTAGTGTGTCTTTTATACCTTTTGCTAGAGACATGTTGGTTGGATAGCTCAGTGGTTTAGGCATCTGGCTGAAGAACCAGAGGTTGGGAGTTCATTTCCTCATTGTGTCTCTTGCAAGTCGAGTCAGTCTGTGTGGCCTTGGGCAAGCTGCACTGTTCCAGGAAGTCTCCAGAAGAAGGGAATGGTAAACCACTTCTGAGTACTCACTACCTGGAAAGCCCTGGAAAGGGTCTTCGTAAGTCAGAATTGACCTGACAGCACATGATGATGATGATGATGATGATGATGATGATGATGATGATGATGATGATGATGATGATAGACATATTTATTTTGATTCTTTATATTATGTATACTGGAAATATTAAAATCTAATCCCAACAAAATTCAACCAGGTTTACTGTTTTTCAGTTGCCCACTTTCCTGCTTGTTGGTGTTAGGCACGCTGCCATTTATGTAAATGGTTGTACAACTAGACACGAAGATGAGCTCCATTCTTGTGTACAGGTGTGGGGGAATGCCCCTCCCCAAAGTTGCTAAGCTGTTGGCTGATTCTACAGTAGTAGAGCAAACTCTCCTGGGACGTCACAACTGCTTCTCGGATGAGCTACTACCCATTCTTCTTCTTTCTCATAGGTGATAGAGAGCTTGCTTAATTGCCTTTCCTTGGGCCAATCATAATGGCATTATGTAGCCATTGTCCTATCTGAACTCTGGCAACTATCTGTATACTGTCAACTATCTGTGAGCTTGTAAGTTTAATAAACACAGTCCTCCTTGGGGCAGGGCAAGGTAGTCTTGATCTTCTCCTTCTAAGACTAGTCGCCCATCAGGAGCACTTCTGGCAGACACCCCTGTGTGTGGCTAACTTCTTTAACTTCTCTATTTATTATCCTAATTGCTTGTGACTACATAGACTATCAGCCTGCACATTTCATGACTCCAACATACATGCCCACAACATCATCTGCGTAAGGAGAATGACTGTTGGATACTGGCCTGAGTGCGTAAACTTTTATACCAGTACTGAAATATGGAAATACATCTTTTACTTGGCTTTTGTTGGTTTTATGCAAGGAAAGTATTCAAATTTTCAAAAGACCAGACTAAACCACAACACTTTGGAACCTCTATCTGGACAACAACAAAAGGTTTTGGCAGAGATTTAACAATTGGTCCTCTCTGTTCTTTAATATACAGAAAAATATATAACATTGTTTTGGTGTTTTCTTGTGAGTTCTTTACTTCTCTATGCTTATTTTACAATGGAAAAAACAAAACTGCAACATATTTTACAATTGCTTTATATAAACTTAAACAAATGCCTTTCCATTCATTCAGGCAGCGTGATCGCTTGAGCCAATGTACAAAAGTGTGTGCAGAATTGCTAGTGGTTGGCTGGATGAAGAAAGTGGAAACAATGGGGTCCTCACAGAGGTCAGTTCCCCTCCAGTATCTTCAGAGACTATCAAGAAGCCTTCAAAACTTTGCCAACAATACAATTTCTTTCTCTTTTTAAAGGCTTGGTGTCAGTACTGCAATAAAGTTGCACTAGGACACCGAGGAGACCAAGAAGGAAAAGAAAAAAGAAAGAGAAAAAGAGAGGAGGAAGAGGAGGAAACTGCTGATTAGCATTTCTTTGCAGCTTGTTGAGGTAGCTCTGCAATAGCTGTGCCTTCTGCAAACCTGGAGGGCTACAGCAAAAACTGAAAATAAGAGCTGATTCCCAATTTCCTCCTTCTTCTCTGCTGACTCTGCTGTACTGTAGTTGGCTAAAGTGGATTCACCGAGAGGAACCTGCTTTCATGGTTGTGAATTTACACTGGATCAATGTGGCTTCTTCTTGTTGTTTAGTTGTACTCTAAGGGCTAGTTATTAAGGGAGCTGGCTCTTTCTACCTGCTTTACCACACTCTCAGTACTGGAAGCCATAACCAGGGACTGCTACTACTTGGGTGTGTAAGAGTGTGTCTGTCATGTGCCTTCTTTCCTTTCAGTACCCTTTACTGAAAATATATGTCCAGGGAGAGGATTTTTCTGCCTTGCCTGTGTTAGTGCAATATTTTGATTAGAGGCAGGCAGGAAGGGACCTGCCTTAGGAAGGCAGGAAGGGAGCTCTGCGCTCGGTTCCTATCTCTCCATTGCTCGTAATGGATTAGCCACTCTGCGACCTGGCAGAGAGGCTTGTCATTCTGCCTTCTGCCAGGACTGGCCAATCTATCGCGAGCAATGGAGAGATAGGAAAGTTCCATGGAGCCAGCTGCAGCAGCGGAATCATGAGTAGTCAGTCTGGCCCAAGGGGGCTGGACCCTCGTTATCTGCCCCTGTTGGGGGGGATATTCGTATTTGTATACGAATATGAATACCCTCATCTCTAGTCAGCACACATTTCACAAATATTAGTATTGACCTATTGATATATGTTGTTCTTTAAATGTTTGAAATGTTTTTCATGAATTGCAATGTTATGATGTATTATATGTATTATATGCAATGTGTCCAGGCATGTGACCAGTACCTTGTTAATGAGCTGCAATTTCCTGCTGTGACTTACGTAATTTTACTGACTCAAGAGAAAAATCACAAGAGGAATCTGGCTGTTCTAATAGCTCATTCTGTCTGTCTCTCTCTGTGTGTATGTATGAATTGCTTTGAGCCCAGTGCATTCTGGGAAATGAAGTATACAAATAAATTGTCAGTAACTACGGCTATGTTATCAATCCCATGGAGGTAGTAGCTCATCTTTCCCATTGTATCTGTCCTTTGGAATTGATCTCCAAAGGGAGACAAAATGCTTCCATACACTTCATGGATTAGAGAGCAAGATACTTATCAAGATTCATGACTTCTCAATCCGCTAGCTTCTTTTGTTGTAGTAAAGTGAACAATGGTCTCCAAACCAACACTTTTTTTTGTGATCCACTGCAGACATATCTGCTCCAGCAAATACTGTACTACTCACAACCATATCTGGGTTAGGGTTAGACCAAAGAAGAAAGAAAGAAGAAATCAATGGATTTTTTATTTAAGGGTCTGCTACTCTCCCTGAATGATGCAGGTATGCATTGATGAGTCACGAATTGGGGCTGCTGTTTAAAATAAGCAGTGGGCATCGAACAAGCTGTAGTATGCATTGGGATGTGGTGAGAATGGATGTTACAAAAATGGCAAAATGAGCCCTCAGGAAAAATATAATGTGTAATTATCCTCCTCCTCCTCCTCATTTAACTTTGTAAACAATATGCATCTTCTCTGAAATAAAAGACACTGGCCTGGAGAATACAGGTCACGATGAAGATGTACAGTGGAGTTAAAATCGCAGCATCCCAACACCACTTTAGAAGCCAGTATTGTTTCCTGTTTCAGTGGATTAAATGGGGCAGAAGACAGGGATTTGTCAAGAGTCACTGGGGGTGGGGGGTGGAAGGTCAACATGAAACAGGTTTAGCCACATGACATTGATTTCTTATATATTAAATTAGATATTAAACCTCATCTACAAATCTATAGTCCGGCTACTTAATTTAGAAGCCATTCAACTGCAGACAGCAAAATGCTTCCGTTTTGTCTGGCATGATACAATCACCAACTCTAAGGAGTACATTAATGACATGTAGAAACTGTAAGCAACTTGTGTAATTTAGTCAGATGCAACAAATTTGAAAACATAAAACACTGTTAACTTGAAATGCAGAAAACAGAAATTTTATTGGCTGTACACATTAAGTTGTTACTAGACACAATTCAATTTGCTGCATTTCTCTTCAAAGCACATCAAAAGTAAAAGCACTTTTATTAATGTTTAAATTTCATTTTTTTGCTATGATTAAATTATATGTTTCATCAAAATGCTTTAGGTTTACTACTTTGCAAAATTCAGTGCGTACATGTTCAGCAGTGCCATTGTGTTCAGAACTAGCAATTTAGCATGGCCATGATGAGCAACAGCAGTGATGTGTAGATACAGCTCTACACTGAAAGTCAGTGTTGTACTCATGCTTAGATCCCCATATGCATTTCAAAATTACTTTTTTGGGCTGTAACCCCCAGAATTCCCTAGCCAATTCCAGTAAAAAGGTAACATTTCCATCCAGTTGTACATTTGGACCTGCTTTTCCAAACCACATATACAATCAAGCTGCTGACAGTCATAACAGAAATGAAAATAGCAATCAATTTTTATTGTTCTTGTTGTCATGTGCAATCGGTTACTTCCAACCTATGGTGATCCTACGAATGAGTACTCTCCAAAATGTTGAGTTCTCAACAGCCTTGTTCAGCTCTTAAAAACTCTTCCTCTTTTTCTGCTGCCTTCCACCTTTCCCTCCATTTACAAATATTTATTTATTTTATTTATTTATTAGATTTTTATTCTACCCCATCTAGACCAAGGGTCTACTCTGGGTGGTTTAAAAATTTAAAAACAATAACATCAAAAACATATAAGTCCAAGATGGCGAAGTATAAGAAATTAAGATATGGCAGAAGTCTTGCCCGGATTCAGCCTCAGTCCATTCACCTGCATCCATTGCTGAATAGCCCCCCAGGCAGCGCTCAAGGGATGAAACAGCATCCACTGTTGCTGGAATAAAAGGAGATGTAGAGCTGAGTATCATCAGCGTACTGATGACATGAAGCCCCACATCCCCTGATGACCCCTCCCAGCAGCCTCATATAGACGTTAAACAACATTGGAGAGATAATTGAGCCCTGTGGAACCCCACGGGGATGAGGAACCCTCTCCAATCTGCACTCTCATAATCTTGCCTTCTCATGATGTACCCAGTGTAGGACAGCCTCAGTTTTGACATTTTTTGCCTCCAATCTAATAAATGGTGATTTAGGTACATGTTCATCAACAATAAAAGGGAATGAAAAACCAACTCTTTCATGTTCTAATTAAGTGTGACTTTTCACTGTGTTTTGGGAGAACTAGGAACGATCATGCTTCACCTCAGAGTAAGTTGTGTATGGACCACTGAAGAAACAGAAATACAAAGGATCTGCAACAAAATGCTTAGTGTAAAATGCCCCCTGTTTGAGAGTCTAGCACTTCTCTCTCTCTCTCTCTCATTGTAACTTCGAAAGATAATTGTAAGCATGAGTTAGCAATTACAAAATGTGTTAGAAATAGCCAATATAATTTTCTTGTGCCCTATAGTAGGGCAAAGCCCAGTGTGTTATGGGAAAACAGACATCCTAAAGACAGGTATACATTTACAAAAAGGCCTCATAAGAAAATTAACCTTAGCATCTTATCCAAAATATATCCATCCATTATTCTGGACAAGCCACATGTGGAAATAATGCTGCATTTGGACAAACAACATGTAAACAGGTACTTACTTACTTGAGAAATCTCATAAAATCATAAGATTTTATGAGAAAGAAAGATCGGAAGAAATGCCAGTTTTAATTACTTATTTATGGCCCTTTGTGTTCCTCTTACAAAGCTATCCTATGCATTTCTTCTCCTTCAGACTTCCATACTGACACCTTAGTGTATGTATTGATTTCCCTGCTGGCATTAATAAAATGCTTTCCTGATACCTCACAACAAAGAAGTCTCTTGGCACATTTTTAAGAGAAAAATTCTCCCTGCCTCCCCATGCCAGTTTTTCCTTCCCTCTCTTTTTCCCATCCAGTATTTATTCAGCAGCCTGTGGCCAGTAAGCACACCTGGTTTGTGCTGGTCTGTTGTTGAGGGATTACACTGCATAGGGATTTTACTTGTTTGGTAGTTACACAGGGTTCCCCCACCAACCAGTTCCCTTACTGTGTATGGGTGTTACTATTCTGTCCACATAAACAGCGGTAGCCCATTGACAACAAATCGAAAGCTAGAATATCGCCAACAAATGGCCATTCAGCCTCTGTATGAAGAGTTCGAGCATGGAAACAGCTGATCCCTTTGCCAGATAACTGAATTCATTATCAAAATGTTCTACCATCCTACCACTGAATTCTCTCTGACTTCATCCACCACCCGGGAGCAACAGAGATCAAGAACATATTCTAGGTATGAGTTTTCAGATTTTTCTAAGTCTGCCGGAAACCTTAGTAGTTGGGGAATCTAGCTGCAGAGGCTGGGAGTTTGATTCCTCACTGTGGAGGACAGGGGTTGAACTCAATGAGCCATTGGGTCCCTTCTAGTTCTGCAGCTTGAATGTGGTAGTGGTGGTTATTTAAAAATACCAGGCACAGTCATTCAAAATTATAAAAAATATTGACTGCTATTATATAATAGATATAAGTTTTAACCAAGACCCTAAATATCTATTAAATATTGTCATAGTATGTATGCTCTTTCTAATATTGCTGGTTTTGGTACCACTGATGTTACTTCTGAGATCTGCAACCGCTTATAATGCTGTGTGAGTTGTTGTTGTTGCCATTGTCTCCTAGTCATGCTCTTATGTCCTCTCTCAACCCTTACTCCCTCTTAGATCAACATCCAATTCCATTACTTCTCCTTACACACCATTTACTGTCCTCCTTTGAACCTCTAGGAGTGGCAATTTTGTGGGGAAAAAAGTGATCATATTTTCCCTACCTTCCAAACTCTTCCAACGGAAACAGAAAATGAACCTATGTTCGCTGCTGGTTTGTATTTATTGTGCATTTTTTATAGCTTTTGTACCTGAGTGATACAGATGTGTGACTCCCACTTGGTGCTAATTACAGAAAATCCCCCCCCATCCAAACATTTCAAAACTGTCCATTCTCCTGCCCTTCATTCTCCAAAGTGTTATATGTGTTAGTCTGATCTCAAATGCCACTTGTCAGTCTCCAAGGTGCCAGAAAGCTCTTTTTTATTCGTCTGCCACTGGGCAAAGTAGTCCAGAAAGTTCTGACTAGTGCAGAATAACGTTGAATTTTTACTTCTCATGATTGGAAACCATAGTTAAATTCAACTGTTAGTCCAGATTAAAGTGGGCCCACTGAATTAATTGGATGTGGTATATGTGGTAACAGTTATTTAAGTCCCATTGATTCAACATGTTGGCTGCAGGTGGGACTAACACTGGCTGTATCCCAATGATTCAATTGATATATCTTAAAATTGCAGTATCAATTTACACACACACACACACACACACACAAATGTTGGAGAACCCGACAGTGACAAATTCAGAAAAGCATATCACATATTGACTGGAAGAGATTATATCTCAATCTTTCTCCCTCTTACTTTCTTTCTTAAGATTTTGTTTTATTGCTCATTTTACATAAAAATGTGAATTGAAAAACATTACAAATAACTAAAACATATAAAATGATTGTGTTGCCTAAGAAAACATATGGGAATCATATGTGACATTGCATTCTAACAGCAATGATTTAACAGTAGAAGCATTTAAAAATATAAATATGTATTACTTGAGGACAATTCATTTCGTGAAATACTACACGTTTTTCCTAAGAGAAAAAAATAATTAACCAATTGCTCTTAGTGAGAGAAAAGATACAACAAATTGATCTTCACACAATTGTCTAGGCATTTATCTGGACCCCAACTAAATTTGTTGAACTCAGGTTTTTAAAAAAGTAATAATTCAAGCTCCATTGATTTGTTAGAGAACTAAATGCAACCCCATGAGATCAGGTTTAGGTTTCCTTTTACGGCAGCTCCTAAAAACAAACAAAGAAAAAATCTTAGAGAGAGTGCAGCTGCCCAGATATATCTTAATAGATATATCCATGCCATCCTCTCTAATATACTTGAAGCCCAAGAGACTCAAGGCAAGGGAAAGAACAGCAGTTGCTACCTACTTAAATCAGTCACGAACATGACATGAGCAAACCAGTTCATTTGAGCAGCTTTGTAGGTAACACATACTAAGAAGAAAATAGAACATGACATGGTACTTACGGTTCAAAAGAGCTCTTGTGGCATCAGGATAACCAGGAGACATTTTCATCCATTTACTTTTACAAGTGAACCAAACAATATATTTTGAAAAATTAATTTCGTCTTTTAAAATACTGGCATGGAATTACCTCAGTTATCATGACACGTCCATTTTAAGAAGACCCTAAACTCATAGGCTTCATCCATAACTAGCCATTTAAAGAGAGACACTCCTTCTCACAGTAAGTATCATATACTATTTCTATGGGCATTTGGAAATGAAAAAGCTTTGACAAAAATAAAACAACCATGTGCTTTTATCCCAGCTTTTATTTTGTGTCTGTGTATGCAACAGCACCAAATATTGTATCTTCTTTTTTTGCTGGGCACCTAAGTGGTGAAGAGGTACAACCATCCCACTGTGTATGATGAAACCACCTTAGTTTTTGCTTCCTTATTACAGGGATTGTGATGGCCTTAGCAGAGTAGCATTGATGGACCCAATCCATTTGGAGCTTTAAAGTGTAATAGCAGCATTTAAAACTGAACCGAGGAACAATCACTAAATGAAGCTTGTCTGTACCAAAATATCAATTGTGATTTGAACTATCTGAAGATTTACAACTGTGAAACAATTCTGTGTAGATTGTACTGTATCATACTCCTGACTGTTCATGTCAATGAAGCTTACATGCTAATGCAAAGTCCAAGAGATTGAAGCTGCTGCTCCATGCAGCATATTTTGATACATCCAACCAGATCAACACAGCTATCAATGCAACTATTCTTTCTTACATTAAATTTGTCTGATCAAATCCTGCTTTTTTGGTATTTGATAATCCCAAGCTTTCCTTGGCATCAGTTTGGGCTTTCTGACAGCTACACAGAATGACCTCATGGAAATCATTTGTAGAAGTGCATATAGTTTTCATGCTTTATTTCACCAGTTTCATGCTGACCTAAAAATGCATAGGAACAGGTCAGAGCCCTGAAGCACATTTATATCACTGGGCATGTGACCAAGCAGCAGTCCTTTCACCACTTTCTTGAAATTCTCATCTGGAAAGGATCAAGCATAACAACACACTTCTGAAATTCTCTCCCCCATGATCAGCAATGGACAATAGAATCTAAATCTATTGAAATATCAAAGAAAATGAAAACCAGCAAGGAAATATTCTTCTTCCCAACACAAATCCCAGAAAGAAAAATGAAATCTGTATGGCCACCTTAAATCTCTTGCCATTATGACACTAAGGTGCGGATGGAGGATACCGTGATTCATTGTTTTCAATGCCACCAAGAGATCCAGGAAAATCCACTGGATGGCCTTGTCCCATCTGTCAGTTAACCAGTCTGAAAGCCAGGCTGGAAGGATCAAGACAATAAGTTTCATTTAGAAATAAATGAATCCACATTGTCAGACTTGCGCTCTGTTCCCAGCATTGCCCATTGATAGTTCCCATTAACAACAAACACAGCCAAACCTAATTTAACAATGAATTGCTTGGTGTTTTTTGATATTGGCACCACTAAAAAATAATAGCCAGTGTTTTGTAGTAGGTAGAGCAGTGGTCGGGAATCGGGGATAAATTACCCCAAATGGGATAAAAGCTAAAATCCTGGGGGTAATGAGCAGAGTGCTACCCCCACCCCCTGCAGCCAAACCTCAAATTGTAAGCCACCTCTCCCTGTTACTTCCTTGGTTGCAGCAGGGCACTTGTAAATCCGTTCTTTCAGAGATCGGAGATAAGCCTGCTTGATTGGTTACAGCTGTGGAATAGTCAATCAATCCAGGGCTTGTGAATGACTGCTTCCACTAGAGATGACTGCAAGCAAGCAGGAGGAGGGAAAGGATCCAGTTAACGAGGGAAGGTGCAAGAGACTGAGGGCTTCATCAAGCTTATTTAAATGTATGTAGAAAATGTACGGAGGGAGGATGTATGTATGTGTGTGTGTGTGAAAGAGAGAGAGAGACTCAAAACTATGAAAAAAGGAACAGGCAAGGCTTGAATTAAGGTGGGAAAAAGGGTGGCTTCATCAAGGTTGTTTAAATATATGGAGAAAATGGAGGGAGGGAGGGAGGGAAGGTGTGTGTGTGGATATATATGTGTGTGTGTGTGTGTGTGTGAGAGAGAGAGAGACTGACTCAAAACTATGAACTACAATTTTAAACATATTCAATAAGATTTTGAATTCAAATACTGTATCATTTCCTTCCTTTCAAATCAAAGGGATAATGTCGGCTTATATAAATTTTTAGGGGGTAAAGGGTAAAAAAGTTCCCTGACCCCTGGGGTAGAATGATGAAGACCTGGGTTTGAATCCCTGCTAGGCCACAGTAACTCAAGGGGGGGCACTGATAAAACCCCTCATCAAACATCTCACTTATCTTGAAAACCCTATTAGGGTTGTCATAAGTCCTGACTTGACAGCATATAACATATTCCCCACACAAAATAAGTGTTGTTTGAGGATCACAGATTTGCTTAATGGGGAATGATTTATTTTGGTGAAAGATAAAAGTTTCTGTAAGCTTTGTTTATCTCTTCTCCAGATCGCATCCTTATTCTCAAATGGCACAGCTAACAAAAGCCAAAATAGTACATTGAAAATTGAATACATTGAATTCAACAAGCAATATCCATAAGCAACCAACCCCTCCTGCACACAGAAAGAGATGGACACGCATGAGTCAAGCTATTATTACACCTGAAGCCTAAACAATAAAATAATGATTTCCTTTCTATTTCGAGATTAGTTAATAACAAATTTAAAAGGTGAGCATGGGAGATAAGTATCTTTCATTATGTTCTTTCATTCTGTCTTGTAAAATGCAAGACCTTTGCACTTTTCTTCCATTTCCTGTTTAGTTTTTTGCCAAGCAGTAAATTAATGTTTTTTAAAAAATAAATAAATAACCACATTAATAATAAAAAGGGAAAGTGAGAATAATAGGAAGAATTAAGTCTCTTGTAACTGAACAGAGAGAAGATGGAATCCTGCCAAAGTCGAGCTTCTGCACTTTGAAGTCCAATGGATGTTAGTTTGGGGGCTGGGAGAAAAAGTTAAGCACATATTTAACTCTCCTATTGACACCAAGGGTACTTTAAATGTTCATGTTGCTCAGAACTAAGTATCACTTAATTTTTGTATGGCTTATTATTAAAAATGCATACAAAACTATAAGTGACTTATGCTGTATCGTGCCCCAGAATCTGAAAATAATTATCAAAATCCTGTTGCTTCAAAACCCAATTTTACATGCTTTTATTGGCTTATAAAACAGCTTGCAATATAAACCAGCTTGTGGCTTACATTGCACCTCATCCTATACAAACTCCTCCATCCATTAAGGTTGTGGGAGAGATCTTATTAAGGATAACGGTGTTGAGGAAACAGGAATGGTTATAATTTGTTTGGTCATTTTAAATGCGAAGTGCAAATAGTTGTCTTTCCTGCCCTTCAAGTAGCATCGCACAGTAGGCAGGCAGGTAGGGGAGACTGCGGGATAGAGAGAGAGGCAGATAGATAACTGTCAAATTAGCTTGTCACCAGCATTGTATGGAATTTTGACTTCCTGAGCATTATCTTCTTATCATCAATTTTCATTGTCGACAGTCAGTGTATTTTTCAGATTTTCAGTACTGTATCCTACCCTGAACATTTGGAATGATGCACTATAAATTAAACACAGGATGGGACTATAGAAAGCAAGTCTAGCCATGCAGAGGTCAGGGAAATTGTTGCCTTCTCTTACTTTCAGAATGGGAGGCTGTCATGACATATGTGAAGCTATTTTTTGGATCAAAAATTGACATCTAAAAGTGTAAGGGAGCACTCAAAGGAATACTGTATAGGCTCAAACCCCTCTTGTCAACATGAAAGAATGAATAAGTATTTTCTTCTAACATACAGCCAAACAACTCACACCCGGCATGTGCAAAAAGACTGTTTGTATCTGTGCATCTATTCTCTCTCTCTCTCTCACACACACACACACACACGCACAGAGAGAGAGAGAGAGAGAGAGAGAGAGAGAGAGAGACCACAGGCACACACATATATAGAGAGAGATATATGCCTTGTGAGTGAATGGGACAGTTGCATGTGTGTACAGTGGTGCCCTGCTTGACAACGATAATCCGTTCCAGGAAAACTGCTGTTAAGCAAAATCGTTGCCAAGCGAAAAAACAAACAACAACCACTGGAATGCATTGAAAACCGGTTAATGTGTTCCAATAGGGAAATACCTCATCGTCCAGCGAAGATTGCTCATAGAGAACCGCGATCAGCTGTTTAAAATCGCTGTCATCCGAAGCTTCTGTCCAGAAAACAGCCATTTTGCGAAAGGAGGGAAGCCATTTTGCAAAGGGAAACAATTTTGCGGAGCTGGAAAAAACATCATTTTGCAAACAAACGGTTCGCGAAGCAGGCACCTAATCGACGTAAAGCGAAAACAACCCATAGGAACTATTCTTTTGCGATCGCTATAGCGATCACAAAAAACTCATTGTCAAGCAATTTTGTCATCAAGTGGGGCACCACTGTATTTTTGTGTGAGAGACAAAATGAGGAGAGATGACTATTTACTGTGTCCCTGCCCGTTGGCTTCATACAGTCACTGATCCATATATCATCACCATATGTTGCTGTTGGGATGCAAACATTGCCTAATCTTTCTCTACACAAACCTGCATTTTCCCATTTGTGTTTACGAAAATTAAGCTGCCATAATTGGTTTACAACAACACTGATGCTATTTACTCAAGGTACAAAAAAGTATTTATCTTTAAAATTTGTAACTACATATAATTAATATTGGTCACATAGACAGTGGAGGGAAAACCAGGCCACAAAGGAAGAGCAGAGACAAGGGGCAAAGAACTGCAGGGATCACATTAGCAAGGCAAAAACAGAGAATGAGCTGAGGTTACCAAGAACAACAAAAAAGCAACAAAAATCATTCTTCAGGTACATGCATAGCAAAAGACAGAGAAAAGAAAATAGTGGCTCTGCTATGGAGATGGAGAAAAGTGCTCTTACTTTAGATTGATCTTTTCCCAAAAGACAGTCTATGACCGTCCAGGGAAATGTGAAGAACAAAAGGAGGGGAAAAGATTGCAACTTGAGATTGATAAACAAAAAGTCAAGGAATATATTATTGCTTTGAATGAGTTCAAATCACGAAGTCCAATGAACTGCATCCAAGAGTATTGAAGGAACTGGCTGAAGAATTCTCAGAACCACTGTGTTATTTCCTTGAAATCAAGGAGGATGGGGCAGATGATTGGAGGAGGGTTAACACTGTCCCTGTATTCAAAAAGGGCAAAAAGGAGGGACATGGGAACTACAGACCAGCAAGTCTGACATCAATCCCAGGGAAAATTCTGGAGTACTTTAAAAAGCAGTCACTTTGCAAACACTTTGAAAATAATTCTGTAACAACTAGAAGCCAACACAGATTTGTCAAGAACAAGTCCTGCCAGGTTAATCTTATCTCCTTTTTTTAAAAAAAAAGTCAGGTACCCTACACCTAGGGTAAAAAAACAACAACAAATGCATAGTTACAATGGGGAATACTTGGCTCAGTGATACTATGAGAAAGAAAGATCTTGGAATTGTTGTAGATCAAAAGTTGAATATGAGTCAACAGTGTGATGTTACTGCAAAGAAGCCAGGAGCTATTTTAGAATGCATTAAGGGAAGTATAGTCTCCAAATTCCAAGAAGGACTAGCTCCTCTCTATTCGGCACTGGTTAGGCCCCTTCTTGAGTACTGTGTCTGATTTTGGACACCACACTTTCAGAAGGATGCAAACTGGAACAAGTTCAGAAGGTGATAAGGAAACTGGTAACCAAACCCTATGAGGAAAGGCTGAAAGAATTAGGCATGTTTAGCTTTAAGAAGAGAAGACTGAGGCGAGAAATGACAGCATTCTTCAAATAGTTGGAACACTGTCATACGTGTAAAGGAAGCGCAGGATCTCTTTTCAATCTTTCCAAACCTTGTAGGACATGTAATAATGGACTAAAGTTACAGGAAGCCAGATTTCAGTTGAATATCAGGAAAATCTTCCTAGTTGGTAGAACAGTATGACAATGGATTATCTCAGGAGGTGGTGAACACTCTAACACTGGAGATGTTCAAGAGAAAATTAGACATCTGTCAGATATACTTTGATTTGGATCCCTTCATTGAGTAAGAGGTTGGACTCAATGGTCTTATAGATCCCTTCCAACCCTATTATATCATGATAACTCTATTGAAGTTTGTTCAAATAGCCTTGTTCAGCTCTTTGAACATATACATAATATCCTTACTCTGATGATGCCAGCCAGTGGCCCAAACTTTGTCCCAATATTTGTGTTCAAGAGCAACAATGTTATTAGCAATAAAGAAGCCTTCTATAAATAAAAACATGAAATTCAGCTCCCTATCCATACTGGTCAAATCAAATGGCTGCATAAGAGCAATAGAAGTACCATTTCCCCCCTTATGGATAGCTCTACAGCTTTTTCTTAAGGATAGATAAACATATAACTATTATGAAAATAACTGAACAGTTGGGTTTTCATTTTTCCTGTATAGTTTCATTGGTGGGAATACAGTGGTGCCTCGCTTAACGAGTGCACCGTATAGCGATGTTTCTGTATAGCGATCCCTTTTTCGGGATCACTATACGGAAACATACCCGATCTTCGCAATGGGGAAAACCCGCATTGCAAAGATCGGGTATTGCGGCGGCCATTTTGGAGCCACCGAACAGCTGTTCGGCGGCTCCAAAATGGCCGCCGGAAGCCCGGAAATGGCTGCCGGCAGCCGTTTTCACGCCCTGCCCTCGCTTAGCGAGGGCACGAAAATGGCTGCCGGCAAGGGGAATCCTCTCTGAACGGGTAAGTAAGCAAGGTATTGGAACGCATTAAACTAAGTTTAATGCGTTTCAATACGTTTTCCCTACCCGTTTAGCGACGATTCCGCATAGCGAGGGTTAATCCGGAACGGATTAACCTCGCTATGCGGGGCACCACTGTAAATGTTTTTCTTCCAGGGCTAACAGCAGCTGGGGAGGGATGCTGGGATTACTGGGAAGAAGCGCTAACTTCTCTCCCTGTATATTGTGCTCCTGAGCCTGAATGGGCACTTCCACAGAAATCCAACTTTAGTGTTACATGTAGTTCGGTTGTCAAAATGAAACAATGAACCTTTCATCAAACAATAGCTAGCAAAGAGCTGTAAAATACCAAATGGTTACAAGGAGCATGATAGAAACATTTTTTAAAAAATCAATCCACATCTATATGGCTTATTTATAAGCAGGTTTTAACTAGCATTCTGATTTTCTAAACTTGCATTCTTCATATGTAGACAGTTACATTTCTAATATTTTAACTTCTAAAAATGGACAATCAGGCCAAACAAGAGTTACTTCACCCAAATAATATTACTTGTCAAACTGGCAAAGATGACCAGTACCGCTGTTCACATTAGCACGTTGCCTAGACTTCATGTGATAACAACAAGCTTTTTGTGAAGAGAGCATATTAATATCATGTTCGTAGTCATTTTCAGTTAATTCCTTACAGACTTCGTATTGTGGATGTTTCACAAGCTTGCAACAAGTCTGCTCTATATGTGGTGCATAAACTCTGGAGAATCCAGAGCTGCCTCTATTTTATAGTCCCCTCAGTTCACTACTAATGATATCTATCCATCTTGTCTATCTCCCTAATCACCTCTCACCTTCTGCTTCCTAGTGAAACAGCCTCCTTAGTAATTTCCTGACATTCCCCTTTTGAGAGTGTTTGGTCCTTAGAGTACTGTTCCAGCTTGAAGCTGAACTGAAAAAAGAGTAGCATTCCCATAGAGAAACATTTTGTAGATTAAGCTTCTTCTCTTTAGGACATTCTTCTTCTCCCTCAAAGCAGCTTTTTTTCCCTGAAATCCCTCCTTCATCTCAACTTCTCTAGAACTTTTCATTCTTTGTTATCTTTTACGCCACAGTCAAGCATAAACATAGTTAGGACTGGCCCAATGCATTTTGCAGCCCCTGGTGCTCCCTCCTCACTTCATGCACAAAAGCTAATTGGACAGGATGTTCCGTATTACTCACTCAACCCTGGTTGGAGGAAGGGTGGCCTCCATATACCTGGAGGCTTCAGTCTAAAACAAACTGTATGACATGTGCGAAGGGCTGTGGAGTGCAAGGAGGCATCCACTGAGTATCTTCCACTTGAGATTACTGCCTTTTCTTCCCAACAGTGGGCACAGTTTATTATTTTTATTTTTATTCTTATCTTAAACACCCTTCCTCAAATTAGTCACAATGTGTATATGAACATAGGCCTTTGTTTATTTGTTAGCGTATTTTGCTTGGGATTTTTGAAAATTATTTATAGATGCATTGAGTTACTTCAGAGCCACAATAAGCAGTAGGTGTGCTCTTGGAGGGTCACTACTTCCACAGGCCTGCTCCATTTTATAGTTAAATACACATTTTACAAATTGTGCATTTTATTGTTTTGGTTGTATTAAAATTGTTGCATTTTTTGAAAAAATGATTATTTTTCCCCCAGTATGCAAGTTTTTAAAATCTCAGCATGCTCCTAGGAAATATGGAAGAAGAAGGAAAACCAGACACAATTTTATCTTACCTCTCCTTTAAACAAGAGCATTAACTAACACCACCACATTAAAAAAAAAATCTAAGAGGACAAATTTCTCTCTGATCTGCAGGAGTTACTGGTCTTCAGATGTGAAATCATATAATTCCTTGAACAGTTAACTTAGTTTTGTTTTGCCTGGTGTGAGCTCTCAATCCCTGTTGTGCCTCACTTCTTCTTTCCTAGAATGAATAAGGTTACTGCACAGCAGCCCACCTCACTATTAATCAGTAAAGCAGCTTCTCTCACCACTCTCTCACAGCTGTCCACAGCAGGAGTTCAAGTGACATCAGTTCCTATTCAAATAAAACCCTAAGAAATGGTGTCAAGTCTGAGGAGAGATACAAGGGGGTGGGGAGAGGTAAAGGGGGAGAGAACCAACTGACCCACAAAGTCCAAGGTAACTTTCAGCTGGGAAAAGTCTCTGAGCTAACAGGAAGCCCTTATCTTGACACTGACACTCTTTGTTCTGGATAACTGCAGCACTTAAAAATCTGAAGGTGGGAGCTTCATATTTCCTGTGAAGATAACTATATGTGTAGGTAGGAAATGTGGAGTTCCATCCATAGCAAATTGTTTCTATTCTATTAGCATCTTGTTCAGAATAAAAGACTTCAAGGCACGATCAGTTACACAACAACTCCTGCAATTTGCTTTGATACTTGATAACTGGAGGCTTATATATAGTCCTACTAAGCAGGCTAAGAACAATAATTAAGTACCCAGATTAGAGGAAGCAAACTGGTGCCCTCTATATATACAAGTGGACCCTTGACTTACAGACGGCTTGACTTACAGACTTTTTGAGTTACAGACTTCTCTGGCCGCAAAATTTAGGTTTGACTTGCAGACTGAGATTTGACTTACAGACCAGAAAAAAAACAAAATGGAACAAAAACGGCCTGTTACGGGATTAATCGGTTTTCAATGCACTGTAGGTTAATGGAGACTTGACCTACAGACTTTTTGACTTGAGAACCGCCTTCCAATACGGATTAAGTTCTCAAGTCAAGACCCCACTGTATTTTGGTTTACATCTCTCATATGTCCCAGTCAGCACAGCCAGTGATCAGACACTATGGGACTCATGGTCCAAAATACAGTACCTGAAGAAAACCAAGTTGCCTAGCCTTGACCGGGATTAACTGCAACACTACCCCTAAATTGTAATTAGGAACATATATTCCTTCCTACCCTCAGTCCAGTGCCGGAGTTTCTTTTGATTTATTCATTTAGATCTCCTGGTATTCCCAGAGCATTCTGGATGTCAATGAAAGATGGATAATATAAGATGAATCAGCAGGAAACATTCCCAATATTAGGCAGAGCACAACCAGAGTCCTTGGGTGACTTTCGGAAGAAAAAAAACCCTTTCTCTCTATTCATTGCTCACTTTGAAGAAGGGAGAAAGGAAAAAGAAAAATTCTCAGGCAGCATCTCTCATACTAATCTAAGAGCAATTCAGAACTAGTTTTTTTTTTTTCTGAGAGAGCAGGCCTATGAAATCTTTAAAATTAATTTGATCTGGGATTGAGCTAACTCCAAATCCTGAGTTAGATCCAGTCCAGAATTTTCTGTGAACTGTAAAGCTGTTTCATTATTGCCAAAGTCCATGTAACCATCCCACAGTGCCAAACTGTATGCCACCTTTTTCATATTTTAATAGAGTTTTTAAGAGAGTATTATATTCTCTTCAAAGCAGCCGCCGAATACACAGTTTGAAACACATTCCTTACCTGGAGTGGGGCCCTGCCACCACTTTCCAGGGAAAAATCTCCCTCCGTGGTTATTTCTCACCAAATGTGTGTTTGCAGTAAAGAAAAACTTTGGGGACAAATACCAGTTGAGGAGAACAGTTCACTGGAAGCCGGTTCCTGGCTTTCATCTGGACTGAAAGGCCATCCTCAACTTTTTCTTCAATATAATATTTTATGTGCCCTTAAAACAATCAAACAAAAAAACAAAAAAATATAATGTAATGTAAAATCCATCACTTCGTTATATGCTGCATCCAGTCACTGACTGGAGCTGGGAAGGGAGGAAAACATACCAAAATACCAAAAATTATTTGTCAACTGTATGTCAAATGGAGTAACCCCCCCCCCACACACCTGAAAAGAAAACAAACCTCAAAGCCTTGAACAATAGTTAGTTTCCAAGTAAGATCCTCTCATCTATTTTTAAACTTCTAGCATTATTATTACCGACCAAGGAATTAGAAAGACATTTAAAAGCACTCATCCACAGCATTTGACTTAATGAACTCCTTTGACCTCGATCAGTACAAGTTGAATATGTGCATATATACTTAAAGTCGTATATCCATTTATATGCTTTCAAATTAATGGTTACTACAGCTGAAGTCAGTCAGCTGTTTGGCCTCTACGCTTGAGGTTAGATATGCTTTCAAGTGCCCTGGCAGATAATGAACTGCACTGGCTGGCACTTTGGTGTTTTGGGATGTTACAAAGGAAAGGCATTACAACAGACCTCATCATCTCATTATGTTGAGAGCAGGACCCGCACCTGTTTATCAACCCAGCAAAAAATATCCCACATAAGGAAAAAGGAAGCAATAAATCCAGATTGGCTGGACCTACGGCACAAGAAATCTATAGCAAGCAGAGGTCTCTGCAACAGATGGCAAGTCCAGGGAGAATCAGAAAGCTAACTCTGAGTGTAACATTGCAGTCATTCTCTCAGTCCAATATCTTTAATCCTTTGGCTTGAAATTTTATGAGAAAATCAAAGGTCATGGCAATGAGAGAAAGCAATCAGCAGAAATATGCTTTTCCTTGAAGAGTCCTCTTTTGAAACAGCTTTATCTATATGAACCCAAAATTATATCCTTGGGTTACACATATAACTGATTTATATTTCCTGAAGCTTGACCCTGGTAAAAAGAGACTTCCTGACAATAGGTATAGTGGTGTGTCTTTCTTCTCAGTGAAGGTTAACTTTATCCCCACATTTTAATTACTTTTTAAACTGTTGACTTTTTGTTGCTATTTAGAACATTTTCAAAGTGTGAAAGATAATACTGTATATATTGTATACATTTCTGGCCTTGTGGGATTTTTCAGCTGGGACCTCATGGAGTTTTAAGTAACAAAGATTGCTAGAGTTTAGAGAGAGAGTGAGAAATAAGTTATTTAAGCAGTGAGCTGTTAATCTTCTGCACGTGAAAATCCACACATCCCATCTGTTAGGTCAGAGATAATATGGTGAAGGCACAGAGAGAAAGGTACCTAAGATGTTAATGGAAACTGACTAACTCCCTCCCTCAGCCTGTAAGGGGTCTACTCTAAGGATAACCAAGTCTAGATTGATCCCTGCTTTTCTGGATTTTATGATGGAAATAGCTCAATATTTGTGGCATAGTTCCAGTCCAGCCATTAAACAAGGCAAAATAAATTTATGTGATAAACTGTGGCTGGGATACACAATATCCAATGTGTGTACAGTGGGGTCTCTACTTAAGAATGTCCCTACTTAAGAACAATCCAACTTAAGAACAGCTCCATTTGCTAAATTTTGCTTCTACTTGAGAACAGAAATCCAAGATAAGAACAGGGAAAAAAAAACTTTCCTGCTCTTTTTTTAACCTTAGGTCATCTTAGGTTAAAAAAAGTTCTCCCCCTAGTGGTAGAGTACGTATTAACCAGCTTTGCATTAGTTCCTATGGGAACTAATGCTTCAATGTACGAACGCACCTCTACATAACAAAAAAAAAAAAACAGCCAGAACAGATTCATTGGTTTTCAGTCCATTCCTATGGGAAATTTTGCTTCAACTTAAGAACGTTTCAACTTAAGAACACCATTCCAAAACGGATTACGTTCTTAAGTAGAGGTTCCACTGTAGTTTCTATGGACGGAAAAGAGCAGATACGGATTAAATGGTTTTCAATGCATTCCTATGGGAAATGCAGATTCAACATAAGAACTTTTCAACTTGAGAACCACCTTCCAATATGGATTAAGTTCTTAAGTAGAGACCCCACTGTATCCAAAGCTAGGGAAGGAAAATATGCAGCCCTCCCATCTTTTTGGATTTCAACTCTCAAAAATGCCCATGTGCATTAGGTTGAAGAAGTTGCAGCCTAACTATAATGCTGTGTGGACAGAACATGTTTCCTATCCCTGCTCAGAGCTTCCCCAGCCCTTATGGGTGTCTTTTCAGACTTTGGATACAGGGGGAGATTAATGGCTGTTGTAGAGAAAGAAAAGCCTGTTGGGAACCATGAGGACACAGAAACCACCTCATATGTCTTTGGATTTAGGGCCATGTCTGCTCTTACTGTATTCCTGTGTTCCTTGCTTGAAAGGTGCAACTTTAAAATGGAAGAAAGTCTTTTAAGTTCTTTTAAATGCAAAAGAAATCTCATTAGGATTAAATATAAAGATCAGCTGAACTGCTTATAACACTTTTTTGTGTGTGGCTTGGGCAGTTTTCACAGCCCATTTCCCTAACGTGAACATGGGATTAATATAGAAAACCATTCAATTGTGGTGTCAGTAAAAATCAAGGACCACATTGTCAAGCATGTTATTTCATAAAAAGATGTATGTCTTTTTCCAGTTCAAGTGTGCCTTATGGATCACGCACGCACGCACACGCACGCATGCACGCACGCACACACACACACACACACACACACACGCACACACACACACAGAGTGTCCTTTTCCAGTTCTAAAAACATGTTCACATTCAAATGTACCTTATGGATCATATATTTTACTTGCATTTTAATTGTTTTGTCTTTTTATTGTATTTTAAATGTTGTAAGCCGCTCAGAGACCATTGGGTAGTGTGGGTGGCATAGAAGTTAAATAAATAAATATTATATATTTGATATATATTAAAAATATTTCATATATTTAAAAAAATATACAATCCCAAACTGTCCTCTGGTAACACCCCACTGCAACTGCTGAAGCACAGCTGAAGGCTTGATGGCATCTTGGAAATACAGCAGCATCCTGAATAAATTCTGCAACTCTGTCCCAAATTTTAATCCCTTCCCATCGCTATAATCCACATATTCTGAAGGCATGGTATACCATCTGACCCACAAAGATATTTAGCACATGAGAAGACATAGCTAGTAAGGTCTTGCAATTCTGCAGCTGCTGGGAGGAACCACAGCTGTATGATTTAGAAAAGGTCGTGGTCACCTAAGTTACATAGAACAGAGTAGCTGGTCCAGCCTTATGCACTAACCATCACAAACTGGGGAACACCCATTGTCTAGAGAAGTGGTTCCCATTCTCAGGTCCTAAGTTATGCTGGACAGAAATAACGAGATTCCTCTATCACTGGCTATGCTGTCTATAAACTGATTAACTTGTCCCTGGAGATATGGAGAGTGAGTGACACCAGAGCTCAAAGTAGGAGGTTCAGCTAAGTGACCATACACTCAGGTCTGAGGCAAAGAATAGGGATGTACTGCAGCAGAAACTATGCTTGGCAGACAGCACAATGCCACAGAATTGGCCCAGCTTGGTGCCTGGCTAAACTGGATATATTAACCTAGCTATACCTTCCAGGATTATTTCCAGCTCATGGCACACAAGCTCAATCTCTCTGCTCAAGCCCATGAACCCCAAGAGCCTTCATCTGGAGAACACTCTCTCTACCATCTAGATTCAGGATGAAGGAGGCTCAACATCACTGCACTGCACTAGTCTCAGTGGTCCTGCAGCCAGGATTTGATTACAGAGCTGTCCAAGGCAGCTGCACTTCCTACCAGAATTCCTCAACAATGGCATTCTATCATTCCAGCCTTCTCATACTGCCCAGCCAATACAGAACTAGTAAAAGCAAACTGAATTTATTGCTAAGGCAAAAAAAATTCTTTAGTTTCTTTTCATTGTGCTTGCATGATTAAAAAGCCACACCACACACTATATTCCTTTTTGGAAGGTTTATAAAGCTTACACACTTTAAATCTTACCTTAAAACTTTTTTTTTTAAATCAAGTAAATTACCATATAAAAAATTCAGTTGCTAAGGTTAAATCTGATACTTGCAAAATACCTGCTTCATGTATAATAGTAAGGGGAAGGGGGGGAAAGAGAGAAACCCATTTGTGATTGAAGAAGAGAAAGGTGAACTTTCCAGCTCTGAGATTTTTCAGATCCAATTAAATGTGGTCTTATCTGTAAAAAGTAGCCTAAAAGATTCTATTAAAACATAATACTGGGGAAAATTGAAAAGATCATAATAGTAATGTAATTGCACCAAAGTCTAGAAAAATGTTCTGTTAGTCAGACTGTGAAAATCAATCACTGGCTTGGGCATATGTGCTAATCCAAATGAACCTCATTTAGCATTCACTTTAATGACATCTCTGTAGCCTGGTCTTCAGACTGCTGAAATCAGTAATACATAACCCTCTCCTTTGCCAATAATGCTCCATTTATGAACTGCACAATAGGCACTTTCCACAATCACAAGGAACCGGCCACCTTTCTCACCATGCTGCTGTTTGCCTTTAATGCTGGTGAAAAATGAAAGACATTGGAGCAGTTCAAAGCATAAGCATACATGAAGTCCACCCCCCTCCTTTCAGTGAATAAAAGATCATGCCTCAAATGCAAATGCTGGCTGACACAGCTGCTGTCTTTGGCTGTGTAACCCAATGGTTCCTGAACTTAGAATCCCAGTTGTTCTTGTATTACAACTCCCAGAAGCCCTGTCCAGCACAGCCAATCATTAGAACTTTGGGAAATTGTGATCCAAGATCGTTTGAATCCCCATGTTTGGGATCCACTGCTCTAAGCAAGTGAAACACAGGAAAAGTAGCTTTCTAACTGCTTCCAATAAATGTTTACTAGTGAACTCAAGTAGTCAGGAAGGTTAAAAGTCAAGCTACTGTAGCAGCTTTTACATCCCATAATGCTACTTCAGTTGGGGAAAAGCCATAATTTCAGTCCTACATTCAATTCCTGGCAGTGTCAAGAAAAGAGAGAACTTCAGGGTTTTATACCTCACTCTCTGAAAAACATTGAAGCAGGGTGATGGTGTAACATGTGCACTTAGCCTCTGACAGAGTGCTTCACTTGTGATAAAGCAGTACACGTTTGAACATATCAGCTGCAGTACAAAATCAGGGATATTTCATTTATCCATATTTATTGTCACGTCCAGACAGGCAGACAGAAAGAAAGATGGATATTGCACATAAAAAAAAGCAAAAGCAAAAGCAAAGTATGCTGTTTATATACTGCCCCATAGTACCTAAAGGACTCTTTACAAGTTAATTATGCAGACTACACATTGCCACTCCCCACAGAAAGCTGGGCACATACACCGTATGCTGTTCGTTGACCCACCCAAACTATTGTTTGGGGGGGGTCTCTGGGATTTTTAAGTTTAAACTTGCAAACCACCCAAAGCAGTGAATGCACTAGTGGGCAGGATGTTAAATAAATAAATAAATAAATAAATAAATAAATAAATAAATAAATAAACAAACAAACAAACAAACAAACAAACAAACAAACAAACAAACTGAAACATACAGAAAAGTACTCTATGCCAAAATCCTGTTGCTTAGTTTAGTAAATCTCACTAGAGTAGGCCCACAAATCAGCAGTGATTTGGTGAGTCAACCCCTCTGAATATTCAATTGATTCAAATGGGCCTACTCTAAGTGCAGCTTACTTTGATATAATTACTCATAGGTACAGTAGGCTTATTCAAGAAACTCACTTTCCAAGTCCCCATTGATTCAAGGAGCCTACTCTAGTACAATTTACTATGCTGAGCAACAAGATTTTGGCCTACAGGAGTTATGAAAATGTATAAATAAATACAACTATTACCTAATATTCAAATAATTATGTGTTTCAATATATGAATTAAAAACAGTCTTCCAATACAGTAAAAAGCAGGGTAGGAGGAAAATGCAGGTGACCTTCAGAGAAAAGGAACAACATTGAGATCATTTTTTAAAAATGTTTGGAGTATTATCTCACTATTCTACTGCAGCAATAACAAATGATTCTGTAGCATGTTATGACTAACAAATTTACTACAGTACAAGTTGTCAAGGATTATAATTCACATTACTGGATACATGAACTGCTATATTCACTCAGCAGATATAAATAGCTATATGCATTACATATACATGTACTTGTACAGGAAAATGTTAAATGTGGGATTAAATGATAATACAATAAGCACCATTTGGGACAATTCAATTGGAGTTCAAATGTATACATAATAAACATAATGACCATTCAGGACAACAGATAAATGATGATATTATATCTCAGTTGTTGTTCTTTAGTCGTTAAGTCATGTCCGACTCTTCATGACCTCATGGACCACAGCATGTCAGGCCCTCCTGTCTTCCACTGCCTCCCAGAGTTTGGTCAAATTCATGTTGGAAGCTTTGATGATACTGTCCAACCATCTCATCCTCTGTTGTCCCCTTCTCCTCTTGCCCTCACATTTTCCCAAAATCAGGGTATTTTCCAGGGATTCTTCTCTTCTCATGAGATGGCCAAAGTATTGGAGCATCAGCTTCAGGATGTGTCCTTCCAGTGAGCACTCAGAGTTGATTTCCTTCAGAAAGGATAGGTTTGTTCTCCTTGCAGTCCAGGGGATTCTTAAGATTCTCCTCCAGCACCACAATTCAAAAGCATCAATTCTTCAGCAATCAGCCTTCTTTATGGGCTAGCTCTCACTTCCATACATCACTACTCGAAAAACCATAGCTTTGACTATGCGGACCTTTGTCGGGAAGGTGATGTCTCTGCTTCTTAAGATGCTGTCTAGGTTTGTCATCACCTTCCTCCCAAGAAGCAAGTATCTTTTAATTTTGTGGCTGCTGTCACCATCTGCAGTGATCATGTCACTGCCTCCATATCTTTCACTTCTATTTGCCAGGAGGTGATGGAATCAGTGACCATGATCTTAGTTTTTTTTTTCCTAATGTTCAGCTTCAGACCATTTTTGGTGCTCTCCTCTTTCACCCTCATTAAGAGGTTTTTTAATTCCTCCTCACTTTCTCCCATCAGAGTGGTATCATCTGCATATCGGAGGTTGTTGATAATTCTTCCGGCAATCTTAATTCTGGTTTGGGATTGATCCAGTCCAGCCTTTGACATGATATATTCTGCATATAAGTTAAATAAGCACGGAGACAATATACAGTCTTGTCGTACTCCTTTCCCAATTTTGAACCAATTAGTTGTTCCATATCCAGTTCTAACTGTTGCTTCCTGTCCCACATATAGATTTCTCAGGAGATAGATAAGTTAGTCAGGCACTTCCATTTCTTTAAGGACTTGACATAGTTTGTTATGGTCCACACAGTCAAAGGCTTTTGCGTAGTCAATAAAGCAGAAGTAGATTTTTTTCTGAAACTCTCTGCCTTTCTCCATAATCCAGCACATGTTAGCAATTTGGTCTCTAGTTCCTCTGCCCCTTCGAAATCCAGCTTGTAGTTCTGGGAGTTCTCGGTCCACATATTGATGAAGCCTATCTTGTAGGATTTTGAGCGTAACCTTGCTAGCATGTGAAATGAGTGCTATTGTACAGTATTTGGAGCATTCTTTGGCACTGCCCTTCTTTGGGATTCAGATGTAGACTGATCTTGAGTGTAGCACCTTAGCAGCAGCATCTTTTAAAATTTTAAATAGTTCAAACGGAATGCCATCATCTGCACTGGCCTTGTTGTTAGCCATGCTTTTTAAGGCCCACTTGACTTCTTTCTCCAGGATATCTGGCTCAAGGTCAGTATCCACACTATCTGAGTTGTCCAGGACATCCAGATCTTTCTGGTATAATTCCTCTGTGTATTCTTGCCACCTCTTCTTGATGTCTTCTGCTTCTGTTAGGTCCCTAACATTTTTGTCCTTTATAATGTCTATCTTTGCACAAAATGTTCCTTTAATATCTCCAATTTTCTTGAACAGATCTCTGGTTTTTCCCTATCTATTATTTTCTTCTATATCTTTGCACTGTTCATTTAAGAAGGCCTTCTTGTCTATCTTTGCTATTCTTTGGAAGTCTGCATTCAATTTTCTGTAACTTTCCCTATCTCCCTTGCATTTTCCCCCTTCTCTTCTCTGCTATTTGTAAGGTCTTGTTGGACAGCAACTTTGCCTTTTTGCATTTCCTTTTCTTTGAGATGGTTTTTGTTGCTGCCTCCTGTACAATGTTACAAGCCTCTATCCAAAGTTCTTCAGGCATTCTGTCCACTAAATCTTATTCCTTAAATCTGTTCTTCACTTCCACTGTGTATTCATAAGGGATTTGGTTTAGATTATACCTGACTAGCCCAGTGGTTTTTCCTACTTTCTTCAGTTTAAGCTTGAGCTTTGTTATAAGAATCTGATGATCAGAGCCACAATCAGCTGCAGGTCTTGTTTTTCCTGACTGTGTGGAGCTTCTCCATCTTTGGCTGCAGAGGACATAATCAATCTGATTTCGGTATTGCCCATCTGGTGATGTCCATATGCAGAGTCACCTCTTGTGTTGTTGGAAAAGAGTGTTTGTGATGACCAGCTTGTTCTCTTGACAAAACTCTTTGTCCTGCTTCATTTTGAACTCCAAGGCCAAACTTACCTCTTGTTCCTTTTATCTCTTGACTCCCTACTTAGGATCCCAGTCCCCTGTAATGACAAGAACATCTTTCTTTGGTGTCAGTTCTAGAAGGTGTTGTAAATCTTCATAAAATTGGTCAATTTCAGTCTCCTCAGGATTGGGGCCTGGTGCATAAACCTGGATTACTGTGATTTTGAAAGGTCTGCCTTGGATTCGTATTAACATCATTATATCATTTTTGAGATTATATCCCATTACAGCTTTTCCCACTCTTTTGTTGACTATGAGGGCTATTCCATTCCTTCTATGGCAGGCTTGTCCAACCTGCAGCCCAAGGGCCGCATGCGGCCCAGGTCAGCTCATAATGCGGCCCAGTGCAATTTTTTATTTTTTAAGAAATTCCATAGTTTCAAGTTACATTGCCGGCGCTTGCGGCTGGAATGTGGCCGGGGCATGTCACAACAGTAGAGGGGGAAAGAGGAAAGGAAGGAAGGAGTGGGAGGGGATGGGACAGGGGGGCTGCGTGACTGCACTGTGCCATCCCCATCAATAGTTGGACCCCCTCCCGGCCCCATAAGGCTGCCGGAGTCGAAGCTGGCAGCCTCTGCTGTCTGAGATTGCAGCTGCCGGTAAGCGTGCTTGGAGTGGGGCTGCGGAGGATGGCTAGGGATGCCCCCCCATGCGGCCCAAACCAAATGTATGTGCGGCCCAAACCAAATTTTCATCTTCTGATGTGGCCCGGGGAAGGTGAAAGGTTGGACACCCCTGCTTTAGCGTGACCCGAAAGCCTGCTTCCAGTACAAAAGATCCCAAACCCTGAGGATCACTCATGTGAAATCCTCAGTCACAGGATATATTTCGCCTATCAGTAGCTTAATTGACACTCAGGTATTAATAATTTCAGGAGCATCTTTAAAGAAAATGGGTAGCTGACTATTAGTACAAGGAGGCCTTGAATCCTTTCAGTATAAAGTTATATTTTAAACTCCTATCCACTCCTCTAGGTTCCTCATTCAAGGCCTCCTGAATTCTTGCCTGACACATTATCCACTATGACACCACAGCTGTAAACAGGTCATGAAGCCCACCTTCAACCCTCATCTTGACCTAACAGGAAGATCCATCCTGACCAGTTGAAGGCTCAGCCCAACTGTTAACTGCCTTTCAGTTTGCAGAGATACAGACCAGATTGTGACCTCATTCTGACATAGTAGGATTCTGACCAATGGCTAGGCAGGTTGGGAGAACTGTGGGAGCTGCAGTCAAAGAAAGCAACTCTAGGAAGCTCTGTTTGGCATGTCATGAGCTTGCCCAAGACGACACAGGATCTTCCCCGAAGGAAAATCCAACTCCCAACCTCTGACTCCACAAGAAGCCTTCGTAACAATACCCAAAGAAATCTTTAGCGTGACCCGAAAGCCTGTTCCAGTAGGAAAGCAAAGACACAGATCTCAAACCCTCTGCTGTCTGAGATCACAGCTGCCGGTAAGCGTGCTTGGAGTGGGGCTGCGGAGGATGGCTAGGGCTGCCCCCCCATGTGGCCCAAACCAAATTTATGTTCAGCCAAAACCAAATTTTCATCTTCTAATGTAGCCCAGGAAAGGTGAAAGGTTGGACACCCCTGTTCTATGGGATTCTTGCCCACAACAGTAGATATGATAATCATCTGAATTGAATTTGCCCATTCCCATCCTAGTTCACTGACGCCCAGGATGTCAATGTTTATCCTTGCCATCTTCTGTTTGTCCACATCAAGCTTACCAAGCTTCATAGATCTTACATTCCAGGTTCATATGCAGTATTCTTTGCAGCATTGGACTCTCCTTTCACTTCCAGGCACATTCGCAGCTGAGCGTCCTTTCGGTTTTGGCTCAACCACTTCATTAGCTCTGAAGCTACTTGTCCTTGTCCTCCGCTCTTCCTCACTAACATGTTAGACTCCTTCCGGCCTGAGGGGATTGTCTTCCAGCGTCATATATTTTAGCCTTTTGTTTCTGCCCATTGAATTTTCTTGGCAAAGATACTGGAGTGGCTTGCCAGTTCCTGCTCCAGGTGGATTGCGCTTAGTCAGAACTCTCCACTATGACCTGTCCGTCTTGGGTGTCCCTGCACGGCATAGCCTATAGCTTCCCTGAATTACTCAAGCCCCTTCGCCACAACAATGCAGCAACCTGTGAAGGGTATAACTCAGTACAATTAATTAATTTATCACCATTATTTTGACAGGAAACCATGATCTCTCAGTCTAAGCAAGTAAGCAAACTTCTGCTGCTGTTCCTGGTTCAGCTATTTCAGGCAAGAATCCCCTTTGAGATTCCTCTGTTGGAAGATGCCAGATAAATCAGGTCTTGGCCTCACTGATTCTTCTCCTCCTTCACACTCCTTCAGAAAGATTTTCGAGTAAGAGTATCTTCCCTCTTCATACTCACCCTGCAGGACCCTTTCATATGAATCATATTACCGCAGTCACTTTTGCTTGCAAGCATGCCACAATGCATTTCAAGTAAAACAACAACAGGCAGGGGGCCCATAAGAGTGCATGTTCCAAAGCAAAATAGGTAAACAACACAGCATCTCCAGTGAAGAGAGAAGGCCAGGGAGAGTTCACATATTTAAAGCCATTAGGAGACCTGTTAGTCAACTTTATATAGGTAGGCTGCTTGAATCAATGCCTTGAAGACTAAATGGGCTGCTGCTGACCTTCAGTGGTGTGTGTGTTCACTGAGTTTTGTAGCTAATGAAATAGAGACAGATATAAATAGTGTAATCTTTTACCCTTAAAGGAGCTACAGAGAACCTTGATGTGCAAGAATCTTTGCTGAAACAAGAACAGCAAAAAAACAACAACACATTCACTCTGCTAACTGTTTTTGCATCGGCACTACCTGATCTGGAATTTCCAATTTAACTGAATGTTGCTAAGAAAAGATGAAGGGAAGGGGGGCGAAAGGAGAAGAATATTGATTGTCAGTAGCATTTTGTTTCATTATCCTTTTAAACAAACAGTTTTGATGTAATAATTCTGTTTAGAGTTGTTTCTTTCCATCTGTAACAAATGTGACTAAACCTAGTCTACAACTTGATGTTGAAAGAACCAGATAATTGGATGCTATGCAGTATCCCAAGTACTCTGCGCTGATACAGGATATCACATCTCTAAACTATCTCAGTTAGATACCTGTCAAAATGTTTCTGAATTTTTGCAGCAAAAGCAAGCAAAAAGTGAAGGCCAATTATTTCATTCTTTTGATAAGGATAAGCCCAAGCATTGACTATTTACATATACCTCCTTAGGGGAAAGAAAGGGAAGGGATCTGTACTTTTCTTTCTGACCTACATCAGTGTCCAGAGTGTCCCTTTACCAGGTTGGGGAGAAATGGAAAACAGTGTTAGATATCAATTTAGAGTACGATCTTGGGGGCCTGCCTGTCAGTCCTTGGCCCCCCCTCCCTGCAAGGTGATTGGTAGGCATGCTCCTTTAGAGACAAGACCATTATATCAGCAGCTGAATGATGAATGTTGGCCACTCAAATTCCCTCCATGTAGAGATGGAAGTAATAAGTATAAAGGACTTATATCAAGGAGGGTGGCATGCCCCCCAAGGGCCTAAATGTATTCCTCATCACCCCTGGGCTCCCCAGAAATTATTCACTGCAAACCAAATGGCCCAGAAACCCACTGGGTACCCACTAGGGCATGAGGGATTTTTGACATGTTTTGGGGGGCTCACAAACATCCCTTCCCCGACCCTAAACAATTACTTTATTTTATTTCTTCACAATTAGATATGCATTTTTCCTGATTTTTTTTAAATTATAAGAAAAATGATGGGTGGGGGATCATGGAAGCATTTAGTGGGGTTCCATAAAATTTTATTTTTTAAAAAAGTAACGCTTCTGGGGTGAAGTGGCTTTCTGAAGCATACAGACTTCAGGGACAGGAAGTAAGTGAGGTATTGAAAGATGGAATTGCCCTGTGCCACATCATCTGCTTCCCTAAGCTGTGTCCTTCCGCCAGAGTTGAAACTCAATTAGCTTTTGTACATGCAAAAGCAAAGGGTGAATTACCCTCTTCACCTTCTCTGTAGGAAGCAAAAGGCCTCACGGATGTCCTGGTTTCCCTTGGCTCACATGCACAGGTGGTCATGAGCAGAGACCGGCTAGAATACATTGCCAACATGGTCTATGATTCCACAGTCTCTCTCCCTTGTGCAAGCTTTAGCTCATATTATTGTAAATGCTTCTGTGAAAACATTGGTTTCTTTCAAAGAGTGCTAATTGCAGCTGCATGTCAGCCACTGTGCATTTTTCTAATGAGAGCGTTTCCCTTTGAGTCCTCCATGAAGTCACAATTTATATTCATAAGGCAACACCTGCGTGCCCTGAGGACACATATGGATTAGCCATCTGAGATAGAGTTGAAAAAAAAGGAGCAGTTAATTTAAAAAATTAATTTTGGAGTCAGTCCTCAAACTAATGATCTTGAGAAACACAGTTCAAGCTCTCCTGCATATCTTTTCCTGGAGGTAAAACTGCAGGTGAAGCACTGCTGAATGAGATCTTTTTATTCTGGGGAATTTTTTTCAGAGGGGAATGAGGTACAAAGTACTGGTCATGTATCCTAAATAAATCACATTTGTTAAAAGACATCCATTCTCCGTATTAGAAAAGGGGCTGATCTGGTTCTTTGTATGATTAAGGCTTACATATACGGCTTCAATTTATTTAATGTATTATTCTTGTCTCTGTAAAGTTCCTCTTTATTGAGACAAGAAACAGGCATAATTTCAGAGCATGTAATAAAATGGGTTTGAAGAGGTGTTCAACTGGTGGCTAATGGCAATCTCTATTCTGCACTCATTTGCTCATGACTATAGACAATAAATTTTTGTGGTGAGCTCTCGGTGAACACTGGAGCCATGTAAATACATACAGTGATAACTGGGTTTGTATTATAATTCAGTGCTCAGATTCCATTATTCAGCCTACATACACACCAAGAAAATGTACCTTTTGTGTAGACTGTCTAGGCTCAATTTAATGGCAGGCTCGAAAGTTCATGATGTTCTGATGGAATTTTTCCAAATGATTTTTTCCATGAATCCAGATGGTGAAGATGTGAGATACAAGAGAGGCTTTAGAGCACAACGGCAGAGAACATGACCATGAATATGTTTGTGGACTGTCGAGCCATATCTGTGCCCTTAGTTATGCTATAGAAAACATGTTATGTATTTAGTGGTCAGATGTGTTGTAGCAGGTCCAGAAGGTATTCCTTATATCTTATAGTTAACTTTGTGTGGATTTTAGCATAAAAGACCTCTGCGTTTGAGAGACATGAAACCAATGGATTTACAGCAGATATTTATTAATCTACAACACTGACTCAATGGTAAAAAAACAAACTGAGGGGGCAAGACAGATACTCCAAATCAACCTAGTACAAGACAGACCCCCAAAGAAAAACAATTGATAGAATACTACTGGTAATGTGGTGTTCTCAGATTCTAACTGAGGAAAATCAAATGATCTGCGTCAATTATCTCCAGCCCATTCTGGAGAATTTCATTCATTCATTCATTCATTCATTCATTCATTCATTCATTCATTCATTCATTCATTCATTCATTCATTCATTCATTCATTCATTCATTCAGTTTATATACTGCTCATGTACTATGTACACATTACTTTGGCCAGTGTACGGGATAAAACACAAACCCTTACACACACACACTCCAGTCTCATAATACTTCACTCTCCCAGATTCTGGGTGTCCAGTCTGCTTCCATACAGCTCTCCAATTTATTGACATACAAAAGGCCTAACTGCTGATAACGACGCATGGGATTTCCAGAATTCATGGGCTACAGTGACAGAAGACTGCAGGAATTCTCCACCCAGACAACCACCACCACCACCACCACCACCACCACCACCTCCAATCTTTTCAGGTGCCCGTAATCATTTTCAGCTGAGAAATGATAGCTTCTCTCACACATAATAAAGACACAGGAAGTGGCTGGGTAAAGGCAACGTCTGTGGGAACTGCAAGACATTAGGGGTCAGAAAGTCTATTATGTTCCATACAGGGTACGTATCAGAAAACTATCAGATCCATAATGCCTTTGAGTTTCCAGAGAACTTAACGCTGCCTAGCTGCTTTGTTAATCATGTCCACGTTCTTTTTGCATATAACCTGTGGCCTAAGTATTGCTACATGTCTCTCAGGAAGTGAATTTAATCCATGAAATATGTTGAAATAAAACTGTCAATTTTGAAAATGCCACAAATCTTTTGTTTTTACTTTGTTATACACAATTGCTACTATGTATGGTGAAAATAGGTATCCAGGATATAGGAAGTAACAACACGTGGGGGTTAACACATGATTAAACCCTTATATACAAAAACTCCACCCCTTTAAGACCCACCTCCTGCCCTGCCATAGGCCAGGAAACTCCAGCCTTAGCCAAGACAGGCAGGTGACGTCATGGCACACGTCACAAGTATATACCCTAACTTTCAGAAAAATGTTCTTACAAAATGATCCATATTAAAATGAACAGTATAAAATAATTGAAATTAAATGAAATTTCCCAACTTTTATAACACATTGTCTGGAATCCTACTGGTGCTTGTGTAAAGTCTGCATAACTTGCCATGGCTAATTGGAGCTAACTGATGAGATGCCAAAGTTTTTAGCTTTGGTGATGGTTTCTCCGGAGAGTCTGCCTGTTTCTGAATGCCTTCAAAGCACAGCATGAAGTAAGTGAAAGACTTCTACTGAACCTTTTGCCTGTGCCAAATGACTCTGGAGAGATATGGGGTTAGTGGCAACCACAGCTAATGGGTGACCACAAAGGCCAGTTATAATCTGTGAACTTTACGAAAAATGTAATTGTGAAAGCCCAAGTTAAATTAAAATTAATAGCTGCACATGAATAGATGAGTCTTGGAAAATCAGGATGAGAGAGCAGGCATGCAGGTACACTAGAAGGGCTATGAGGTCCACCTATAAATTATTGACAGTCTTAGAGAAGACAGAGAGTTCCAAGTGTAGACGTGCAATAGTATTACCAGTTTAAACTACCAGGAAAGGTGGCGTAACATGATCCTCTTCCTAATACCATACACATAACCTCTCTTATGAGCCAGGCCACCAACCCAAGTGAACACTTTTTTTGGGGAGGGGACATTGGCTGAAATTTTCCTGCTTTGTCACACATGCAGAAAGCAACCTGTATAACATGCCATTGCTTCTAGCTGGCAAGTAGCAATTCCCCACTGGAATTCATGGGGGCATACCAAGTCAGAGGGCAGGCACGCCCCCCCAAGAATCCCAACAGCGACTCATTAATGGCCAGCTGTTGTGACATCTGTGCATGTAGCAAAGCAACAGGGTTTCAGCCACTGATGCAATGTCTCCTTTTCCTATTCTCAGTAGAAACCACTCACAAAAATGAAGCTTCTGCAGGACTCAGTCTTGACCCTGATGTCTCGCCTTACACAGAAATTATCAGAGTACGAACCTTTTACAACATATTATTACAGCAGAAAGCCCCAAGTAAAACTGGGCAATGCCTTCAACACCCTCATGGTTGAAATAAATGTGAATCACAGTTCTCACATCCTAAACTAACATACCCTTGGCTCTCACCCCAACTTACCTTTGCTTCTTTATATAGTTGTCATTAGACTTGCCTACTGAAATACTGTCATGAGGCCCTAATTCACAACCCAGTGGGAAACCTTCCTGTGTACATCTAGCCTTTGGACAGCTTCTCATGTCTCAGAAGACGTGCAGGAAAGAATCTGACGGGGATTGTTTTCTGTCTCGTCTAACTGATTACAACGTAGTTGTTTTTATATAGACATTTTTTTCCCGCCATTAACAACTGTGTATCGTTGAGAATTGTTAAAATGAAATATTTGCCATCATGTAATATCATTCCAGGAAGATTTCCACATGTCTATTATAAAACTGTTGAAGGTGCTGCTTTCATTGGAAGATGGCGGTCAGTGTCGCAAGGTTACATTAAAAGTTACAAGACGCTATAGAATATGGTTACAAATTTTGTCCTGAAGCCTATGTGATGCTCTCCTCCCTTGTTTATTCCGAAGAGACTGTCCAAATGCTTGTGACAATTTTAGAATGGTACTTCATAATTTTGATAAAACTTCTAAGAGCTGCAAAACTTTGCACGCAGGGTTCTCTTTACAAGTTGAAAAACTATCAAATATGGAAACGAATGGTCAAAGCCAATCTTCAATAACAATTATTTGTTTAACAAGGGAATAAGCCAACTCTCTGAGAAATAAGTTATCAGAAAAGTGCCCCCTTCATTATTTCTAATAAATGCAGTGGGAGTAATCTGTAATATACGCTGGGTTTTTAAACACTGATTGGATACAGCTGGTCAATTAATAGCTCACTTTGTGCTGTAATTCTTCAAGGGGAATGGAAGAGCTGGAAAGAAATAGCAGTAAGTTTAGACACTTTAGTTATCTATTTTCACTGTACATAAAAATGTGCTAATTAAGAGAGAAAAGAAAACTTACTCCTTGAACAGTTATTGAATGTTAGTGTTTTTTTAATAGCTTTACACATTCTCTAGTAAGATAGTTACTCAAATGCAAAAAAGCAAAACCAAACAGCACCTATCAGGAATAATACTTTGCTAAAATGCACAAAAATTTCAAACTATTGTTTACAAATTTCCCATGAATATTTGCTTAGATGTTGAAGTCCCATTCTATTTAGTCAATGTGTTAAAAACAGGTTGAAATCCAGTAAGTAAAGGTAAAGGATGAGATGGCTGGACAGTGTCTGCGAAGCAACCAACATGAAATTGACACAACTACGGGAGGCAGTGGAGGATAGGAGGGCCTGGCGTGCTCTGGTTCATGGGGTCACGAAGAGTAGGACACGACTAAATGACTAAACGAAAAGGTAAAGGTTCCCCTTGACATTTTCAGTCCAGTCGTTTCCGACTTTAGGGGGCAGCGCTCATCCTGCTTTTCAAGCAATAGAGCCAGCGCCTGTCCGAAGACAGTTTTCCGTTGCCACGTGGCCAGCATGACTAGGGAACGCCATTTTACCTTCCCACCGAGATGGTACCTATTTATCTACTCGCATTTACATGCTTTCAAACTGCTAGGTTGGCGAGGAGCTGGGACAAAGCGATGGGAGCTCACTCCGTCACATGGATTCGATCTTATGACTGCTGGTCTTCTGACCCTGCAGCACAGGCTTCTGTGGTTTAGCCCGCAGCGCCACCACATCCCTTGTGAAATCCAGTAGTAAGCCATAACTAAAGTAGGCCTATTAAATCAATGAAACCTGTAAAGCAGTTGACTTACCAAATCTCCAATGGTTTATTAGGCTACTCTAGTTAGAATTTACTACTGGATTTCACCCACTATTCTACAAAGTGACATAATGGGACAGTACCATATAAACTGATGACAGTTGTTCAATAAGACAATAGAACTACATTGAAATGACATATCCTTTCTCAGGTTATGCTGATTCCAGTGGGGATGTGAAGGTGGAGAAAAACTGCTTGCTCCTGCCACGGGACATCCAGAATCCCTGGGGCTACAGGAGTCTGCACTGTAGGGAGAACTCGGATCTAGAGTTAGAAGGGGAGCCTGCAGCCTCTCTCAATCTCAGAGGAAGATTATCCTTGAAGGTATAGGATTGACTTGAAGGCATTACTGCTCAACTAGAAGGAAACACTATTTGAGAAGATGGGCTTCCTTGGGAATACTGGGTTTCTTCTACGGAAGGCTTCTCCTCCCAGTGAGACCAGATGCCATTATGCCTACACTCAAGCTCCAGGTGAGGACTCAACAGCTTAGCAATATAAGCATCAGTCTAGGATACAATACTCCTCCTGAGTTCCAGATCATATTGGCTATGTTCTTTTTACCTTGGCCCTTCCTGTGACTACCTTTCTATGTATCACCTTGGACTGTTTTGACTTTGTCTATTGGACTCTCCTTCCCTGTTTGCTGCTTACATCTGAATTGCATTGTCTCTGGCTTTGGATCTTCCTCACTTAGACAACATTATATTGGTTGGATTCTTTGTTCTATTTGGCCTTGGCTTGGTTCTCTGGATTTTCCTTGTCTGGTTCATCTGGGACAACTTATTCCTACAGGGACCATGTCCACCCAAAACCAGGACATTCTCAAAAGGAAAGAAACCAACAAAAACCTGAAAACTCAAGAGCATTCAGCACAGAAAGAAACTTCCTTGATCCCAGTAGGCCACAAGTAGTCTCAGTGTCTTTCAATATGCAGAAGCTCAATACTTAAAGGACAACATCTATGTCTACACGATACATTAGTTCTTTTACCATTGTACTGTCTTGCACTAGGTTTGAAAAAGGAATGAGAAAAAATTATGTTGCTGAATTTTATTGCATTTCTCCAACTCCAATCTGCATCCTTTTATTTCCCTCATCTTTGTTTTGTCTCATGTTCTGAGGATTTCACTGGGTGAAAACGTATGCATAATTTTACACAGTTTATGTAATGCTTGTATTTAGCACTTTGTGACATATCTTCATGCCTATTTTCTTAGTCAAACTCATGTGAGCTGTTCACAGCTTTTAAAGGGTATGCATTATTTGATGTGTACATTCTTCCTTTCAAAAGCCCCTATGTGCTACACCAATGTGCACATTCTCAAACTGAGGTTAATTTCTTAAAGTGAGCCTCAAAAGGTACATAACTCATTTGTGACCCCAACAAAATTTTTGCCTGTGCTTTATTCCGAAAGCTAGAGTGGGCAAAGCGCCAGATAACATTGCTATCTCTGTACTGAACTTGGAAAAGGTCCTTTTTAGGACTAAAATGTTCAGAATTCCACAGCCAGCATGACCAGTACAGACTACCAACTGGATTTCCCATGTCCCAGTCCAATATTCTCTCACCACTGTTCCACACACTCACTTCTAGGCAAAAGAAAGTGTGGTGCAAAGCTCCCAAAGATGGTTCAACCCTATCCACAACTTGAGTAGGTTACTAATGATCTCCCTACTCTAGTATTTTGTTACTTGCTTTATCTTCTTTTCCTCTCTTTGTGATTATTCCTGCAGAGGTCAGACCACCAAAAAGGCCACTGCTACCTACACATACTGGGGTCCCCCTGCAGTAGACTAGAAGAATGGCTCTAGGTTGTCTTTTATGTGGGATACCTGTCTCAATGAAGTGTTCTCTGAAACATCTGGAATGTGCCTCTCAAAGTCATATGTTTCTGTTTGTGCCGTAAGGTTGTGGGTCTTGTTCTAATAATTTTAATTGTTTCACCAGCATGTAAGCAGAAATTACAACTGTCTGCACATTTACTCTCTCATTATAAGTCATCCCACTAGATGTTCTGTTTATTTATTTTAAATGCTACAAGATGAATCACAGAGATGGGAAGAAGCGGATCAGGTTCTACCTCAAGAACTGTGGGGGTGACTTGCAATCGTCCAGAGACGGCTTTTGATTCCCAGTTGTTGTTTTTTAAAAATAGAACATAAATTATACTCTATCATAAATTGTACTCTGAAATGAAAATATTCCCTGTGGCAAGGAGGGAACTATGCAAATGGCAGAGCCTTAGAAGGCAGAGTATCCCAAGTTAAGAAATCACCACTGAGTTACACAGCTCATTATGCAACACAGTGGTCCCCAACCTTGGGCCTCCAGATGTTCTTGGACTACAACTCCCAGAAGCCTTCACCATCACCTCTGCTGGCCAGGACTTCTGGAAGTTGAAGTCCAGGAACATCTGGAGGCCCAAGGTTGGGGTCCACTGATGCAACAGATAGCACCTACGATGATTTCTCAAGATAATCTACCTCCAAAAATTTCCACCATTTGTGTTTTGCCAGCCCAAGTAGGCAAGAGGATTTGGAGCAGTGTCATTATGTATAGTAAAATAATTGTGTTTTACATTTCTGGAAGGAGGCCCCCTACCCCATTTCCTCCTGTAGACACCTATGACTCTGTGGGACTTGCCAACTGTTTAGTAGTAATTGTTCCATCTTACAGAATTAAAGAAATCTGCTTCTGGAGGTCTCTGTATAGGCTTCTGTGAGAGTTTCTAAGAAGTTTGCGTTAGTCCCTGTTGACCCTAACTCAGAGCTGTTAGTGTAGTCACTAACACTAGGCAGGCATTGCTGTCTTGGGCCATGCTTCTTCCATAAGTGTTACTCTTGACAGCAGCAGCAGCAAAGGCAGCATTCTTATCAATGTTCCAACACCCCAGGGAGACATAATAAACCCATCCAACGTATGCAGTCTTTTAAAGACACAACAAAATAAGGAAGCCTACATTATCCATGCTGAAACCATCCTGTGCTTCCTGCACTACTTCCACATTCCGTTTAAAAGAGGATAAATTCTCTATGACAGCCCTTAATGGCCTCCACAGTTATTCACTAAACTTGCCCTGAAATTACTGGGAAATAAAATGATAATAATGCTTGAATAAGAACAAGGAAGTGGACCTTCACAGGAAGGCAAACAGGATTTGTGACTCTTCATTCTTCTGGCTTTTTTGGTTCAGCAGCACAGCAGAGCTACTGCCGCAAATAATCACTACCAATTAGCACACCAATACATTGATAGAGTACTTAAATCACACCCTGGAGTATACACTGTGGAAACATGTTGTACCTGAAGCTTGTAGGCTGTTTGATTTTTTAAAAATTATTTTCCCACTGTTCTCCATCTAACATACTATCCTATTCACTTACGCATGACTTGCATAAAACTCTCTTTTCTCTAGTATGCTTTTTCACCCCTTACAGGCAATGAGTAAACAGCATTCCTATGCAAACTCACTATATAAGAATTTTCAGTAAAGACTGTTTGAGCTAGCATCATCACAAGTTACATTTTCAGCAGGCATCTGCTATAGACCTGCATTATATACCCACTGATGTCTGATTCATGAAGCTGAATTTGGTGCTAAGGGCTATGAAGTGCGGACAGGTCAAACTGGTTCAAACCATGGATACAAGGTTATATAAAGCACATTTACATGTATAGTCAAGAGCAGGAGCAGCAACATCCCCTTAAAGTGGAAAGCTTAGGTGAGGACTGTTGCTAGGACAGAGTGTAAGAGTGGGCAACTTCTAGAACATCAGGTATGGACCCATCTGTGGAATAGCAGGCACAAAGAGAAGAAATTCTTCTTCATGTATAGCGTTTACAGTATTAATCAGCATGGCCAGTGTTGTGTTAATGCAGCAGCAACAGATCATAATCACAGCATCATTCCTGATTTTCTTTTCAAAAAAAAAAGTGTGTGGTTTATGGAACGTGTGAAAGAGAGAAAGAGAGGTCAGACCCATTTATGTAAATGTGCTCCATGACAGAGATAAATTGTGCTGCAAAAATATTAATCACATGGGATGTTGTTTGTTCTAAGGCAGGGCTTTGGTGCTTCTGTTTCTTTCATTATGTTGCACTCCCTCTTTATTTTCTAGATTTTGTTTTCCATATAGGAAGCATTTTCAAATGGCACCCCCCTCATACCTACTGTCTCACATGAAACTGCTCATTTGAGCCATTAAAAGCAGGAATCCAAATCAAAGTAGATCTGGTTGTCTCAGTTTCTCTTGAATGCCTCCAGCACTGGAGCACTCACCACTTCTTCAGGTAATTGGTTCCATTATCATACTGCTCTAACAGTTAAGACATTTTTTTCTGATATTCAACCAAAATCTGGCTTCCTGTAACCTGAGCCCCTTATTACATGTCCTGCACTCTGGAATGGTCAAGAACAGATCCTGCCCATCCTCTGTATGACTACGTTTCAAGCATTTTAAAAGTGCTATCATATCTCCCATCAGTCTTCTTTTCTCAAGGCTAAAAATGCCCAGTTCTTTCAATATTTCCCCAAGTGCGCTTGATTTCCAATCCTCTGATCATTCTTGTTGCTCTCCTCTGAACTCTTTCCAGTTTGGTGGCATCCTTCTTCAAGTGCAGTGTCCAGAACTGGACATTGTACTCCAAATGAGATCTAACCAGTGCCGAATAGAGAGGGACTAATACTTCAAAGGAGACCTACTGTATTGTAAGTAATGTGGCAGCTTGTCTCTAGAATTATGGATCAATTAATTATTCTACAACCTTTGCCTTAAAGATGTTGTAGAATTCACCTCCTCAAACGCCATGTCATTGCTCATGCTGGCTGGTGATTTTGGGTGGTGGAATGCAGATCATCAAGAGGACAAGAGTTGAGAATCACTCCTGCAGAGAGCCTACATTTTTTTTTAACATTCACATGTACTATAGATACACTATGCCAAGGACCCAGGGCCAGTTCTCCTAAGTAAGTGTTGCACAATATGGAAAATCTGTTGCTGCTCAACGGTCCAGAACAGATGTCCAAAGAGGTTTTCTCAATAGATGAGGAACAAGCATCATTCAAGCTAAAGTTGTGTAGTCCTCATCTATATCTACAAATATAGAACAGCCAATATGCTCAAGACTGTCAGCCATCTCAGGTATTAAAGAAACTCTGGCCCAGTTGTACATAATGTGTTATCAACTCTTCCAGACTAAGCACATGAGGAACTTATTGCAGTTTTCCAAAGGTCTGAGATACGTTTATGCTGCCATGCCTAGCTAAAATGCTAAGAAGAAGAAAAGGGAGTGTGACATAGGTGACAATACACAGACTATAGGCTGCATTTGAAGAAGGTCACAAAGTACATGGGCTGTCTTTTGACTACATATTGGAAGAGAGCTGCGATTTCTCTACAAAACAGTGCTGAGGTCCTGGGGGAAATGTTCTTTCTTCTCTCAATAAGAAGGATGGTTCCAGTCAACAAGACAGTTTATGCAGGCATGAGGGACAAAACAAGTTGATAATGAATTCATGGAATAGAGAATTGTCAGTAGACAACTGTAAACAGATATAGTGACTCATACTAGCAATGAAATGCAGATTGGTGTTATATGGGAATATATCATCAATATTTTTCATGACATAAGCCATTACAGCTAATTTGCTTAGGGTAAGTATCAATAGTGGAAGCCCTCTCACAGAAATGGATATGGGTATATAGACTAGCATACCCTATAGTGCCATAACTGTATTTCTAGGAAGGCCAAAAGTAAAGGTAATGCGATCATCCTAACCACCTCTGAAATCTATTAAATGCAATCTAGTTGCCAGTTCTTTGCTTCCAATAAACATGCTAGATTGCTTGAGGGAGCAGGGGCAGAAATCTAAGCTATTCAGTTTTTCCTGTGGCACTTTGGACATTTCCGGCACCTCAAACAACATGGCAATTCTTCCTTTGCCATTAGGTTTTTCCATGAATAGAAAAACCCAAACGCATAAGCATCGTTTACATCCAGAGTCAGAACAATCACACAAGTAAGAGGTTTTGAATTTTTAATCTGACCACATTGTACATTAGCATTGCTCTATTTTTAGTTTATTGGGCCAAAGATGGCATCACAGCCTATTTAAGAAAGGGACAAGGAGCAATTAGCATGCCTAACCGATTGATGAAATGATGTGTGAATAATTATAAAAGCACAGGCAGGTTGTAAGCTGTCAAAATGCAGATTTAATTTTTTTAAAAACCCACATGACTGCAAACAGAAAGCAGTAAACTATAAAGGAAAGATGCAACCACATCATAACACAAGTAGTGTAAACAGGTGCAATTTATAAAACACGTATTTTGCTTGATACATTCCATATTATATTTCTCATATTCTTTATTCAAAGGAAAATCTTAATCTATGTATGACATATTTCTATGAAATATTCCATACTGAAGAAGTACACACACCATAACTAAATAAAACTAAATACAGTAACCAAGCATTTGAATTCCTAGGAGGTTCAGGAAATACAAAAACTGTACATTAAATCAAAACCACAACCCTAACTCTAATCATACTTCTAAACCTCCACTGAAATTATTGGGGAGAGGACAGAACATATCCTATAGATCACTCAAGTCAAGTTTTTGTTTTCAAAATCATCAACATCATCTTAGAACTGCAGAGCTGGAAGGGACCCTATCATCGAGTCCAGCCTTAGTTAAGCCCATGTTAAATCCTGGCTAAAGGCTACATTACTATTAAGGTGAATTGCAGTGGTATATTTCCACATTTTATCATAGCTAAGATCTTTTAAACTGTTATTGATTTTTGTTCTTGCATTTCAAAATTTTGATTAAACATTTTGATTAAACTGGTACACATTGTATACAGCCTATTTCACTGTGCAGCAGCTTACAGTTTCTGACCGTTTTCTGATTTTATCCATGGCTGTCAAAATACAACCAATTCTGTACCATGTTTGGGACACTGATCCACAATGTTCAACAATAACCAATATTTGCTGCAACTCAGCTTCATATGAAAAATGGGGGATCAGCCCCACACCCATCAGTGCAAAATGAAGAGGCCTCCAGATCTACTGCCCCTTGAACTGCCCGGTCACCAGATGTGAAACTCTTCCATCTTTCCTTCCACAGAGAGTTTTCCATGGTAAGAAACAAAAATGGAAGCAGCTAATAGACAGCCCCCCTCCCCATTCTAGGAGCTCATTAATGAGGTAGGGCAATTGCATGATAAAATCCTTGTCTGCAAGCACCTAGGTGGGAAACATGAGCACCTTTTCTGCAAAAGCAGTTGCTTGTTCAAATGATATTTGCAAGCTTATTCCCTTTTGAGAAGTATTACTTATAAGGCTCTTACAGAACCACATACCTACCTAATATTTGTAGACTTATGTAAGTCAGTAGTCTGGCTAGGTTCTCTCTCTCCTCTCATGGGCCCTCTCCCCAGGATATAAAGAACACGAAACCACTTGGGATAACAGTCATGCTTGGGAAGGAGTTGGTGAATTGCTGATTGCTTCCTTTCTCACAGCATTATATGGAAACCTGGATTGTATTTAGAGATCTCTGAAACTGTGGCAGTTATCTCCCCCCTACTTTCTGTCATTGGCTGAGACAACCCCATGTCCACAGGCTGCCATCTTTGATGTGCTCTGATCCTAGAGTAACTGTAGCCCCATAAATATGCGGGAAAGTGCATCTTTGTGTGCAATAATCAGAAATAGCTCAGGCAGCCTGTGCCTGCCAATACCGAGAGCAATGATTCATACAAACACCAAGTTCAATCAATGATTCATTTTCTGTAGCTTCTTTACGTTGGATGGTGCTTGTGCAATACAAGCAGCTGCATTCTCAAATTATTCTGTCCTATAAGAGCATGAGTTGTATAAGAACAGAGGTGCCAATGCCTTTATAACTCCTTCTATATGTTTTCTCTTAGGAGGCCCATCAAAGTAGGAAAGCAGGAACTCTCCATCTTCTTGCAGCTCTTTCTGAAACCACCTCACCACCTTGCCTCAGGGTAGATTTCCATTTGAAATTTCAGTTTTAATTCTCTAAAGAGATCTCTCTTCCCATAGAAAGATAAATGGTTAAGAAGGAAGAGAAAACAATAATTGTTAAGCAGACAAGTTTTTTGCCATTTACATAAAAAAATATCTCTGGAGCGGTCTATGCAAAACTAGTGTCATGTGCCCTTAAGTAGCAAAGCATATGAGCAGAACTATAACAAGCACAGAAGAATTAGCTGATTCTTTGAAAAGATGCAAAGAACCCACCCAATGCTTCAAGTTTTGAAAAAATCATTTTTTAAAATTGATGTGATTACAATTTTGTGAAATTTGTACAAGTTATTTGTTTTGTTACATGATTTGCAACTGTTCCATAATTCACATAACACCATTGAGACAGCAGCATCAGAAAATAGTTTGTCCTCTTGCAGAGAGAGGTGTGCTAGGAAATTGCCAATCTGGGCTGTTTTGCGTAATGTTCATTTATTCCTTACAATGGGTACTGGAAAGTTCTTTCTAGCAATGTTTTGTAGCTTGTTCCATCCCTCCTTTCTCATCTGATGGGACATGTGGATATTGTGGTTCTAAGCTAATTTGTGATATATGGATTTTATGACTGGAATGGGCACTTGTTCTCAGGGGCATTTTCTGGCTGGTTCCATCAGTTTACCCCTATTTTGTTGGGCTGTTCTACTCAGAAGTTACCATTCTGGACAGTTTTTTACAATACCAATTTTCTGCCTAGAAAGCTGTCCCCTCAGGTGTTTTGTGGCTGGTTGTATCTGTCTCATCCAGTCACGTGTGTGTCGTAAATTTGTTTGGGTTATCCTACTTGGAAGTTGCTATTCTGGGACATTATGTTCCATTCCACTGGGTTTTTGGACAATAAAGGATTAAAGATGGAGTAATAGTCATTGTGTGTGAAGTCTAAAATATTCATTATATTTGAGGTCTAACATATTGTTCAGATTTTTGTCCATCACACTACATTACTTTGGCATCAATTTTTATTAAGAAATCCCTGTTCCAGTTGATTCCATTCCATGCCAGCATTTACCTAATCCACATAATTTTCCATTCTGAGAGTTCAACAGACCTTGTAGACACCTGACAAACACTTCAATTAGATGCACTTGGGAGAAATTAAAAAGCTTTGAGGCACATCTAGGCCAAGCTCCAGGCAAGTATCCTCTTCAGAAAGAAAGCTCCCAGCTAACAGCAGGGCAGGAACAGAACACTCAGTCAGGGCTTGGCCTGGCTAAGCCTCACAGTTAATTTAGGTCTTTCTTTCATGTGTAGCACACTGAGGTGTTCATTCGTTGCCTGCAATGTAGGTAGAAAAGAACAAGACAAATTTGTATCAAAATGTTAGCACCCAAAATTTCAGTACTGTACCTCTCTCCTAACCTTTTCCAAAATAGTCTCACATTTCTGTACTCTTTATATTAATTATTTATTCGAGTATGCCTTTTTGTTGGCCTCTGTTGTGCTTAGCATTGATATAATTATTGGGTGGTAGCACTTCTCTCCTTGCTCCCTCTTTTTGGAAGTTATTTTATAGTTTATGATTTTTTAATTTTGTTCAATCTCCTTAAAATATTTAACAGATGTGTGCCACTTGGCTTTCCCCCCCCTTCTCTCTCTCTAGGACTCCAGCTCCCACACTTCCCCACAAATTTCCCAGGCAGAATTCTGGGAGCTCCAGCCTACAGAGACACACCTTACATTTCACTCACCTGGAACAGGGCCTACATCTTGGATGCTTCTGAAGCATTTCAGCTTCTGAGTGGGGAAAATGCTAAACTGAAGCTGGGAAATCACCCCTAATATCATGGACAAGGGGTCTGGCCATCTGGTGAACCTCAAGATGGTCAAATAGAGATTCCAGATGGGCCAGATTCAGCCACCAGAGCTTGAGACTGTAACTATATGTATGGAACAATGCAAAAGAGGACGCACAGTAACTTCAGTTGCTGCACATTCCACAAGCCCTGGTGCAGTTTAAAAATAGTGCCAGTGCACACACCAGGGCTTCTGTCACTGGCCAGCGTCACCGTGACAGAATCAGCTACTGACAGAATCAGGGTCAGAGCTTGAAATGAGACAGAAATTGAGCCACTGGAGCTGCCCTTCAGGCAAGAACACAGTGTCACTACTTGGGCAGTGTTGAGAGACAATGTAGCTTTTGCTGAAAGGAGGCAGCTCCAGCAGCTCTCTTCTCACCGTATGTTAACTGGGGAAGCTGTTGCCCCAATCCCAATGCTGTCAGTAGTAGTTGGAAGACTCCCAGCACTGGCTGACCGGTAGCTGTTCCACGTGCCCCTTGACTGAGAGGAATCACAGAGCCTCTTTTCAGAGAATACTCCGTAAAAGGTTTACTGCAGGTTCCAAGAAACATGTCTTCCTGTCTTCAATTCCCTGCCCTTGCTCCACACAACTGAGGATCCTAATAGGTTACTGCAAGCACATCGTCCCATTTGGTCTCACTGCTCAGGGGAGCTAAAAATGGAAGCTGCAAGGGCTGGAGAGTATGTGGACATGGGGGTTGGGTTGGAAAAGTGTAGTTCAATTTGAGGCTAAATGGTCATCAGGATGTCAGTCACATTATCTGTCCGTAAATTGTTGTTTGAGTTCATTTAAATCAGCTCAAACTACACCTGTAATTAAATTAATATCCAATCACTTTGATCTTATATTCCCCTATTGGGAGGTCTTTAAAGAAATCATGCAGGTTCATTCACTTGAATGTCATGAATAATTTCAGCTTTCTCTCCTTTGTTTTTCTTTTACCATTCTTATTTTTGTTCCTCTGTAGATTTTCTCTATTATTATAAGACAGGGCTCAGAACAGATTTCAATTTTTGCCCAGTGCTTTTGCCTAAAAATGTGGTGCTGTTCTATCTGACAATCTGGAAGTATGATTGCAGCAGAAATCACAAAAGGAGAAGCTCAGCAGATTAAAATGACACAATACGAAGACAATAAGTATTTAAGCCGTAATTATATGAAGCAGAAATATGAAGCCTTCTCCGGCTGCCAGGCTCACACAACAGAGATGTACAAAACTAAATTTGGTGAAGATTTTGTGTCAGTCAGTTCCCCCTCCAGCACGAACCCCTCTGAGGGCTTGAAATGATTTTCAAATATGTTCTAACAAGAATCCAAAATTTCCTCTGGTGCCCTAGGTTATTTCCCTCATCTAATTTGTTGCATCAGAAATACACTGTAGCTACTTCTAGTTTTCCAACTCACTTTTTTAAAATAACCAATGAACATTTTCAGTTCACTTTGGTACTCATAATGAAGCTGTCATGTATTAGTTTGCTGTGGTAATGTGGTTTCCACTTTAATATTTTAGTTTGTTCAGTCTTGACTGTCATTTCTTTTCATTTCTTTTCTTTTAAAAGCATCTGTGGTACTTTTTATTTTTTTCTTTAAACCACTATGTATAGATCCTTAAAAGCCCATTTTGGTGTATTCAAAGGCATTTACTCTCTAGCAAGTATTTTTGGTTTTCTGTCTTAATGTGGAAATCCTAATATAGGTATTTAACATAGCTATCTAAACATTTTATTTGAGGTCAATAGTTCCCCCACCTCAGTACCTGTAGCACCAGATAACTACAGCTTTTATCTTCCATAAATTATTGAAACTGTATGCTCTCTGTTTTGGCTGTGGGGTGCAAACTTCTTCATTCATGTGGTATGACTTTGGTAGCAACAGAATAAAGATATGCCTGTAGAAAATGATTGTGACTGTTAGCTGGAGGAAACATTCCTGAAGGGCATATTACATTGTGACTTTTGCATGGGATGTGATCATGTCATGACCAAACAGATGGGTGGCTGTGAATGAATAGTGCTATTTCCCTCTGAGACATGGGAAATGGTGTCCTTCCTTAGATGTTCTGTCATGGTAGTGCACACAATTAGCTACAGAATATTAGTTGTCCTGCTAGATGCACATTGACGTATTTTCGCATAAAACAGAGTCATATGACAGATCTATTAGTGGCACCAAGGGATTAGGCTACGTACCATATGCCTAGTTTTCACTTTGCATGGAATTTATGTAGATTTTTGTCCCACCTTATTCATACAAATGACACAGTTTTCAAGTGAAGAGGATTCTCCAACTGGCCAATATGTGCCACTGTTAAGAGGAGCACAGGGGTCTGTTGCGTAGTGAAAGGGATGAGGGAGGTGCAAGACATCCTTGACTCAGTTCCTGCAGATTTCAGTGAGGAGGTCAAAATCAAGATATTCTGAGGTAAAGAACCCCAGAAATATGAAGTAGAAAACAGCCTGATCAATAACAGCACCCTGTTGGCTGATCCTTCCACTGTGGAAACACCATTGGATTGCTTCAGACATAAACAAAGAAGAAGCTATTATACTGAAAGTCACAGATATACATAAAAAGGCACATACTGGCTCTTTCCTCAACATCCTTCTGTGTACCAGGCTGTATCCTTCAATTCCTACCTTTCTCTTTGGAATGTTAGCAGGAATCACCTTGTGACTGGGGATTCCTGTTGAACAATAAGATATCCAGAAGAATTGCTATAAATGTGTGAAGATTCTCAGTCATCCAGGTGTGGTTATCTGGAAGCTGTTCTTGTTAGGCTGAAATGTTTCACTCAGACTAAAGAAGCTACTTGGTTGAGTAGCGAAACATTTTAGCCTAACACGAAAGAAGTCCAGTTATCATGACTCAGCTTCCAAGTTGCCATAAATTGGTATTTATTTCTCAGAGGTGAACAGCAAACATTCTTAAGTCTGTTCACAGACAAATCCAATAAGATTTTTTTTTAAATAAATAAATAAATAAATAAATAAGTAAGTAACTTTGCTGTTCAAGTAGAAAAATCTTCCTGGACTAAAACAATCATATTACAATGTTTTTTTCTTTTTTCTTTTTTTTAAAAAAACATACTATAAGATATGATAGAAATACTGTTTGTTTTTGACACCACATTGTGCACTTTGTTCGTAGTATTTGCTTCAAGAACAAGGAAAGAAGATCCATTTCACAGATCAACCGAAGAATAAATTCACCTTTTTGTGAATTTCCGATGTATTTTTCCAACTAATATTTCAAAGCAAGTGTGGGCAGATGGTGCTATTATATTTTGAAGAGAGAGGCTCTAAGTTAGGGGGAGAGATTCTTTAAAAACAACAGGCATATGGCAATATCTCTCCTTATTGTTTTCTTTGTTTCTGCCTGTTGAACCTCTCCTTGTCTTTGTTCACCTATCCTGATTGCCATTTTTTTTAAACATATACATGTCTGAAGTGACAAATACACATGTTTTAAAAAAATCCCCAGTAGAAACCAAAATTTTAAAGGGGCAGTAGTATTCCTGCTAATCATAGTTCTGGCAGCAGAATTGAAGAGAATCTTAGTAGCCTTCTTGTTAAGTTCCGTGTTGTGTCCATCACCCTTGCCACTTCTAGTGTTCTGAAATATAATTAATACACAAGAGAAACCCTCTGCTGTTCCTCCTAAAACAAATTGTTACAGTGTTGACATAGGGATTAAGGAAGCAGAAAAATCTGGATTCAATATGGAAGTTATTATGTGAAATGAATATCATTAAACATTTATTTCTGAGCTTATTCAGAACAACCTGCATACACAGGCTCTGTCACTGATTTAAATGTTGCCTCCACTGGCTTTCATTTGATGATTGTAAAGTTGCAAAACAGATTTCAATCAAGGAAGTGGAAAGAATGTGAGGAATGTCTTGGTCATCTAATTAATCCAGTATAAATTGTACACCTTTCTAATGAACCATAGCAAATCAATAATGTAACAGGTATCTCTTTTTGTGCTCTTAACTGTTTTGTTGCCCACATAACCTGAATAAAAGGAACAACATGCAGTCTAACGTGCATGACTCTGCTATGCAATATACAGTCTGTAAAATGAGGTGTCACTTAGAGACAGAAAGCAGAACCAGCTGCCCTCTTGGTGTTAAAGATCATGGGTGGTCACTCCCCATGAACAGTTTTACCCTTCTGGTTATGAGGAAGTACCAAGGCCCTCTTGTCTCTCCTTGCTATTCTTTGGAAGTCAGCATTCAATTTTCTATAACTTTCCCTGTTTCCCTAGTATTGGGTTAACACATACTTATTTGCTCAGGCTTTCTAAACTGACTTTTTTTGGCTGGGTAAATTGTTTTTGTTTATCTCTCCCCCACCCCCCACCCCAGTTTTATTTCCAGACTTTCACTGTTATTTTGATGCTCCATTGATTTTTTAAAACATTTTTTATTTTTTATAACATACATACCTACAATAAAGAACAGAAATACCTACAAGACAATAACACGTAAAACTAACAAAACATACAAGACTAACAAAACATACAGGTGGGGAGGTATTTCCCATACCAGCTTATCTATTATATAAGTTCTGACTACAGAAATAATATATCTGTGTGCATCTGCACATGTTATATTCCACATCCCTATTTGTATATCTAATTATCTAACATCCTAAATTAATAATAAATTTTGTAAGTTTTCTCATCTGCATTTCCATCCATCTAACTCTCATCATAAACATTCCTCATTTCCTCTTTAAAATTACTTATCGACCATAATATCCACACAGGCCTATTCATTCCTCGATAATCTCCATTCTTATATACAGAAAACTATAATTATTATTCATCATCATTTCTAAAGTTCATAAGTCACAACGCTTATCTAAACCTTAAATTCCATGTCAGGCCAAATTTGCTTATAGTATATTAGTCATGTTAAAATATATATATTTTAAACCAATTGATTTCTATTATATTTTTCAGCAAGTAACTTCCTCCTTTCTAATTTTTATTTATCAACTCCAGTATCATCAAACCAGGATTGGCCTCTCTAATCTTGTCAACATTGTCACTATTATAATCACACATATTTAATTTCTCAATATACGTGCCTCACAGAGTATCCACTATTATTGTTCAACATCATTTCTAAAATTCATAGGTTACATGTGCTTGTCTAACATTAAATTTCATCTCTGGCCGAATTTGCTTACAGTATATTAATCATATTACTTTGTATATTCAGCTCCAGTGTTAACAAATCAAAATTAGCCTCTTGCCTCCTTTATTCATTCTTTTTTCCCAGTTTTGAAATGCCATCTATAATATTTCTTTAAGACATTTTCTATACAGTTGACTAATTTCATGCCCATGTAGTTAGTAGTTTGATTCTGGAGCAACATAGTGAGTGATCTCTGATCGTAAGTTTTTGCCCTCAATTTTGCCCATTTCTCCCCCTTTACATTCTTTCTTTTCGGAACAGTCTTGAGATACATTCTCCCATCCCCGCCCCCCCTTTTGTCTTTTTTAGTCATGCTTTGAAGAAAAGGAGTCTTCTTCTCCTCTCTCTCTGACGACGGTGGCTGTTCCATGATTGATCTGTGCTGCTTTGAAACAATTTCCCTCTCTGACATTAAAGGCTGTTCATTAAAAATTGGGCTCAATTGTTTATCTTTGCTTTCAATCTTTTTGTGCAGAGCGGAAAAAGTCATCCTCAAGTCTGTTCTGATCTCCTCCAGTTGCGTCTTAAAATGATTGATTAGGTAAGACTGACATTCTTGAAGAAGTCCCTTGATATAATCCATTGTAAATTGCAATGATGGGTCTCCCCCTCCTTCCATGGCCATAGCAAACAGCAGGTTAATTACTCAGATTACCCACATGATTTATTACTTAGTCTGCACTTAATGTCTTACGAGGGGGGACCCCATGATTTACAATTCACCTTGTAGCCAGATACAGAGTCACATAGGTTAGATATGCAGAGTTATTTAGAATTCTTAAGTCCTGATTTATAGATTTATGGAAAGCCAGTTTCTCTGGGGGAGAGGGTTAAAAGAGAAAAAGAACAGAATTGGTTTCGTTTCCGAGCTGTGATGCAGTAAGAAAACTCTGATGTTACAGTTTCTCAGGGATTAACAAAGTTATGCCGCTTTAGATCATTCCTTTTCGTCAGCTTTCACAGAGCAAATTTGATCTTTTACTTGCTGTGGCTTGGCAGCAGTTCATTAATCTCTGTTCTGCAGTCAGATAATAAATCTCAATATCTCCCCTCTCCGAGCAGCTAACTCACCATCATGGTGACTTCACGAGACAGATCGCATGTAGGAAGGGAACTCTTCCAAAAAACAGACTGCCATCTGAGATTCGGTGGTTCCAAAGCCCCCACTTACTAACAAGTCCCACTCTCCTGTGGGATCTTGCCCCCCTTCTCCGGGTGGGTCCTCTGACTCGGAGTGAACCCAGGGGAATCCAGAGCCCTGGAATTTCCCCTGTTCTCGCTGCTCGTTGCTCCGCCTCCTTCAAGAATTTGATGCTCCATTGGTTGTTTTTTTTTACCACAAGAATCTATGCTTGGGTGATGGGTGTTCAGATATTAATTTTAAATAAGAAATTAAAATTTAAATCCCATAGCTATATAGACACGTATTTTTGACTTTAACACAAAGAAGGTCTTGCTGCTGATCACCTTCTTCCCTGCCTGGAACCACTGAAGTGGTACAAATATTTGTAAGAACTACAATTAGGGTTTCTAGATCATCAGTTTCTGTTTCCCACAAATTTCAGAACCCAAACCTAAGACGAAGGATAGGGAATTATGAAATCACCAGGGTGGAGGTGGAGAGCCTTCTGTAACAACTGCAAATGTGTGTGTTCATGACAGAGAAAAACAATGACTGAAATTCGCCAGTTAGTGACAACTAGAGTACATCTATTGAATTCATGGAACATTTATAGGTGTTGACTCACCATTGATTAAATTGATCTACTCTAGTTGTACCATACTGCTGGATTTAGGCCCAGAGTGCAAGACACAGAATCATTCACCAGACTGCTCTTCTCAAAAAGGCTGTGGTTAGATAAAGTTGTGTTGCTAAATTAAGAATAAGCTGACTGAATGGTTTCATAAAGAATATTGTCCTGTAGTCCTAATCTGCTCCCCACTCAATTTGAATTACTTGCTAAAATTCAATTAAAGCAATCCAGTTTCCCCAAAAGTTTTTAAAACCACACTGGAAAGTATGTTTTCTAGACACTAAATCCCCATCCCCAGGTTTGTTTTTTTATTTTTTGCTTAATCACATTTTAGTTTTTTTTAATTATAAAACATGCAATTCCACTATATATTGATTTATTTCTGGCATTTCATATACGCATTTGATTCCAGCACGACTGAATTATAATTGAGTAGCACTGTCCAAAATGCAGGATAGGATATATAATAGGATAAACATAGTGCCTTTAACACTTTAAAAATGTTTAAAAAGTATAATCTAATTAAAGCAAATGGATTAACATATAGAATGCAGGAAATGGTAATCACTTTAAAATGGTGTAATTATTTTTCATATTCATGGAGTCCTGTTGATGGGCGAGAATTGACCTGCAGAGAGGGACATTAAGCATGGCAGATTGAAAAAAAAACCCAACTCACAAAGACATAAGGTGGGGGGAAGGATTAATGTCAAATGCATTTACTCATTATTATTGAAAGACAGAAATCAGTGCAGCTTCTTTTCTTATCAGCTAGGTTCCACTGGAGAACTTCCAAAAATGCAATCCATAATCACTCTCATTGGCAAACCATAACTTCCCTGCTGCAAAGGGACATAAAGGGGATTTTTCAGGGGAAATCCAATGCATAAGGCCGTGGGTAGAGACTGCCCACATTGCTATGAAATGATGGGGTCAGCCCCCTCATTTGATAGTGGGTCATTAGTGGTGATGAGTAAGTAAAGTTTTCCATACATCTTTTCTCCCTCCATCTGTAGAGTCAAGAGTCACCAGAAAGAGGTCAGCACCAGAGGGAAGGTTTCACAGCCCAGTTTGCAGAAGAGACATTTTTGTTTGGAAAAAAAAATGTTTTCCATCACTGTCACTTGCAGATGAAGAAGTCACCGTCAAAAAATTTCAAGCCCATATTTGCTGTCAAACATCTAACTCCCCCTCCCTGAATTTTGCTTTAACATGTCTTGAGAAGAGAGAAGGCCAAACATCAACATAATGAAAGAAATGTGAAAATAACCAATCCTAGAATCAGTTATTACCCATCTTGTACATTTCTACACATACTGTATTTGTATACAGTGCACTTAGACTGCATCAAGTCCACTTGATAGATTTTAGTCTGTGGAGTTTGGATCCACAGCTCTCAATGTAGTTAATGAGTTTGAATAAAGATTTAGAGCCAGGTGATTTAGAACTCATGATGTTCTATTACACAACTGAAGGAGTGTTTTTTTTAGGCATGCACTCTCTCAACCCGGAGGCAGGATGCCTGGAAATATTTTCTCAGACTGCTTTATATTTTCCCTAGTGGCACTGTTGCCCCAGTAGTGTTTATATCCATGAAAAGTGGACTGGCATCATTGCCAAGGAGAGTAGAAATGTCATCTATTTAACTCGTGAGATCACCAAGATTCATACAGGGACCAGAATCAGAGCAGCCATATGATTCATGGGTTCCTACTCATATGGATAATACCTTTGTTTTATAACAAGAACAATGGCCATTACTCTAGCTGGATTTTTAAGGGTACTTTTTGTATTTTTTCCCCTTCTTTCACAGCCTCCCAATCTTTATAATGTCTACACTTGAATAAGACTTCTGGACATCTCAAAAGTTTACCTTGTTTTTAACTTTTTAGTGATCCAATAAAGATACAATGAAGCCCAGAAGTCTGCATTCATGTAGTACTGAACTGGCATGGAAGAGATCCAAGGGCACTAATGCTTGTTCTGGCTTAGTTAGGCATTTTGCATGTTTTCATTTTCAGTTCTTTAAAGAGTTTCTAACAGCCAGTTGTTTTCTTTCCTCCTGCACAAGGGTTCAGCAAAGCCACCGGAACACATGCTGAATGTGTGTTTTTCACAGCTATGGAAGACTGAGCCAATGCTTTGAGTATGCATTCCATTATAACTGCACAGTCTCTTTCCTGGAAAATTGCAGCCAATTCAGTTTACTATCAACACACCTATGAAGTTAGGATATTATGTCCTAAAGTGCATCACTTTCCTATAAACTTGTGGCCCAGTAATTGTACTTCATGTGCCTCAGGAAGTACATTGTAATCCATAAAATCTCACCCTGAAATAAATTTCTCTCATTTTAGTCCTAAAGATGCTAACCCACAATAAATTTGGTTTTGTTATAACATACCGACAAGGATCTTTTAGTAGCTATTTTGTTTTCTGTTCATTCAGTTTCCGAAGAAAAAAATTCACAAAAAAAAAAAACACTGCAAGACTCATTGGAAATGAAATTAATCCCTTCCAGCTGAAGGGGAAAAAGGAAAGAAAAGCAATCAAGCATGCAAAACTCATTGGAAATGCACAGAAAACAAAGGAGCAGATCAGAAATGCAAAGAAACAAAGGAAAAAGCAAGGGAAGCATGTAGGACCCATCAGAAATGGGGAAAAAACCCAAAAGCAACCAACCTCCCCAAGACCCATCAGAACTGGGGGAGAAAGCCAACAAACAAACAAACCCCCAGGACCCATCGGAAATGGAAAAACCCCCAAAAGCAACCAAACCCCCCAAGACCCATTGGAAATGGGGAAAACAAAAACAAAAAACAAACCCCCCAAGACCCATCACAGCACAGAAACATAGCCCAACCCCAGCTCAAAACCATGCTGCAAAAACTCCCAGAACAGTTTTTAAAAAGCAGAAAACAGCACCTTACCTTACCAGGCAACCCGAAACCTCCCTGAAAACACACACACACACTCACTCAGAAGCAGAAAGAGGCAGTCCCAAGCCTCTTCTGACAGCACACTCTCTAACTGCTGGGGTGAAAAAGCTACAAAGAAACAGCTTCATCGCCACCTACAGTTAGCAATTTCCCACCTTTTTATGTTCAGAAGTCAAAGCAAAATTTTGCGGCCAGAGCTGTTGGTAACGCTAAATGGTTGTAAGTAGGGACGTTCGTAAGTCGAGGCACCACCGTATAGATAACTTATTACACTTGCTCTTAACCAAAGGGCCAAGATAAATTTATGCATAAGCAAAAAATGCTTCCAGCATCCCACCGTTCACTTTCTTCTATTGTGAAAATATCAACACTACAAAGACAACTTATTTTCGTGCAACTTGATTTAAGTAGCTTCTAGATTTAACAATTTCATAGTGTATACTGTGCTAGTGCATGGTAAACACAAGGTGCTTAAAGGAAATTAGATGAGTCCTATCTATGACAGAACTTGATTCCACGCCAAAACTAATCCGGTCTGGGACAGAAGCTTTGTGAAAAACTAATGGTGTTGGCATCAACAGAAGCAAACAAAGCCATTCGGCACTTTGAGCGAATCTGAGATCTAAATCAGTAGTCTAGTTATGAAATCATTGATTTTCTCCACACCCTCCTGACCCCCAAGTCCTTTGTACAATCCCTCCTCAGTAAACCCCAGTTATTTGTAACCATCAGACACAGATTTCATTCTTACCTCTGTAGTCACCCAACTCTCGACAAGTCAATTCCATGTACTGGGCTCAACAGAATTACATTATTGACATTTCTCAGCCAAACGGCTCTTGCTAATACTATCCAATTTTCTAGTGCTTTCTGAAAAGTTCAGAAGATGCATCTTGCATAGGAGACATGAATTTACACTGAGGGTTACCTATCATCTTGAATACAAATGCTGTGCCAAGTGTCTGCCTCAAGCAAAAGGGAGTGCATCTCTATAATAACAAACTGCAGTTCAGGCAACCAAAGCATATTTAGGCTTGAGATCAAATATGTGCTGTTTTTCTGCTTCAACAACCTACAGGCTAAGATCTTCAAGGTCTCCTAATTAGGAAGGCTGAATTGAACTTCAGGCTTGTCACTCTTAATAAAATGTGTGTCAACATCTGAAAAGAAAATGTCATTTTCACTCAAAAATGGATAACAACTATGTCGCCTTCTTATTACAGTGATACATATTACACACTTAAGTCCATTATTGCAAGTAGACCATGGAAACACCAACAGATTCAAATATTGCCATACACAGAGGCAGAAAAAAAGTGCTGTACTTTATCAGGCAGCCTCTGTTTCTAGCTGGAGGAGTTTTTTTGGATGGCAATTCCCCCATTAATTATTTAATGTTTCCCATCTGGTTGTTTCATTACTGATCTCACTCTGACACCCTAGTAATCATCAGCCATTGAATTCAAAATCTTACCATAGCTGGCAGTTTGAAATGGAAAGGATGCTATCCTAGCACCCTGGTCCCTAAACACATTTGCCTAGTTCTGGTTCACACATGCATGATCTTTAGCAGGAAATCAACAGCTGTGAATGACAATGATTTTGTCAATGGGATGCGGTTGTTACAACTGCTTACTTAAACATTTGTCAGTGGACACTAATAACACATTCCATGGAAAAGGACCATGTAGTGAGCAATCAGATAAAGCGCACAAATGCAGAATTGACACTTGTAAATAAACACGTGGTGGTGTTTAGAAGCCTAAATCACCAACACTTTGCTAAGAGCATTCACAGATTACATTACCCTGGTGGTAAGTGGCAGAGTTATAATGAGATGCCAAACAGCTCATTGTAAGATACAAATACCTCCTGTAGTTGCTCAGCTTTCAATTATTTGCTGTTGAATATGTGAACGGTCTTCATTCAGATTGAATTTAGAGACTTCCTTCACTGAAGGAGTATCTGCTAAAGAATATTTCTTCAGCTCCAACACACTGGTTATGGCATGGTGTCAAGTGACAGGAAAGTTCCCATGTGGTGCATGTAGCTTGTTCATGAGGAAGAACACTCTGCTCTTTTAATATCATCTGGTGTAGCCCTACAGCAGCCTGCATCGGCTAGAAGCTTAGTGGGAAACTCCTCTATGTCTGTACAGGGCTTGTGTGACTTGTAGGGACTGGTGCATTGATTCCAGGGAAAAGCAATCCAAGTTGCAATCCCATTACAAGGAAGGAAACAAAAAAGAGATTTAGAATGCGTTTTGACACATGCCTTATTTCTTTCTCAGGTTCACAATATCCTCCTCTTGTAGCTTTGTTTATGCCTGCATCAATCTGCATTGATCCTTTCTTCCTTTGTCTCTCCTACTCTCTGGAGCCATTACAGTAACAATAGTCTTTGCCATAATGTATGGGTGCAGGCTTACCTGTGTAGACAACAGAAGATTATTTTTATCCCTCTGGATTCTTGCATCCAAAACAAAGGGAGAAAATGATTTTAACAGAATCTGACTGACAAGGGAGATACTTAATTCTTTCAAGTGCTGATGCGCAACAAATCCTTCATGAATAACTTATTAGAAACATCACCTGCCTTACCACAGCGAAATGCAGTGTACCCATTTCAGTAAAATGCACTGAAATGATACAAGCATTTTTGTCCTGTTTTCAGGTTATTGTACCTGTCAGATCAGCAGACAACATTGTGAGAGACAAACCCTACGCACATGTTTAACATTGTCCCTAAAGTAATTTTAACAGGCCCATTAAAGCGAGAAAAAAGACTGCAGATAAGGCAATCTCTTCAAGGAACAGGCCAGGATCCAGAAAGTTTCTGTTCTTCCATGCAAACAGTAAATCCTTTTGTGTGCATACCTGTATTTACATGCAGGCAGGAATTGATGCTTTTGAATTGTGATGCTGGAGGAGGCTCTTGAGAGTCTCCTGGACTGCAAGAAGAAATCTATCCATTCTAAAGGAAATCAAGCCTGAGTGCTCACTGGAAGGACAGATCCTGAAGCTGAGGCTCCAATACTTTTGGCCATCTCATGAGAAGGGAAGACTCCCTGGAAAAGACCCTGATGTTGGGAAAGTGTGAAGGCAAGAGGAGAAGGGGACGACAGAGGACGAGATGGCTGGACAGTGTCATCGAAGCGACCAACATGAATCTGACCCAATTCTGGGAGGCAGTGGAAGACAGGAGGGCCTGGCGTGCTCTCGTCCATGGAGTCACAAAGAGTCGGACACGACTAAATGACTTAAGAACAACAACAGTACACTGGCTTCACCCAGAGAATCCCTTGATTTTGTACATTAAAAATGCAGTTCAGAGGGGAGGAAAGGGGAGCAGGGAGAACACCCTGAAAGATAGGTGTTGTGACTGTACTGTTCCTGTCAACTGTCAGAAGAGTCCATATACTTCTAAAGACTAAATAGGCCAGAGGCAGCAATTCTGTCAGAGGGCTGATGGAAGAGCTAGCTTGGTTCTTGTAGTAATAGTCAAAAGTGATAGCAGATAAAAGCACTCTGCTTTCCAAATACAGAGAAACTCTGGCAGTCAGATAAACCTTTAGCTATCAAAACCACAACCATGAAATTTAGGGATTTTTAGATTATATTTCCCAGAACTATTTGATGAGTAGGTATGTGAATGCTTGATATTGTGGATAGCACTATTAGATCCTATAAGGCTGTTTCCTTTGTATACATGTGGGTGGAGCCAGTTTCTGAATCTTCAACAGTGTCTGACTCCTGCACCAGTATCTCTTGTGAGGTATGATGTAGCTGATGAATATATTTGTTTATTTTCCAATGTGATACATGTCATCTGTTGCCAGCAAAGCCCCACAACATGTTACATATGACAAACAGGTCAGTTTATACGTAAAAGCATACATAGACACAGATCTGCAAATATCCCAGATGGAGGTTGCCATGTGAGTCTGTTTCAGCAAAAACAACAAATCCTGTGGCATCTTAAACAATGATGTATTTTATTTAACAAAATAAAATTTTATGGACTGTAGTTTCCATCTTCTGATACATCTGAAAATCTGGGCTACAGTCCATAAAAGCTTATTTCAGACAGAACCTGTTGGATTTCAAGGTTCTCCAAGAATCCTAAGAATAGGGGAAAAAAGTGGGAAAACAATTCAGTCTTTCTAGACACTCAGGATTCTGACTCCCCAACACAAGAATTTAAATACAAGAAATCTGAAGACAGATTCCAATGTAAATAAGAGTACAAAAATACACCAAGCATTTCGCCTCATTTACCTAAGCTTAAGCAGGCACAAGGGCCTTTTCTCTTGTCTTGTCTGTAATGCAACCCAACTGTTGCAGCTCAAGAAAAGAAAGGAAAAATAATATTAATATTAACTGTATTTAATATTTGTGAACTTCTCATTTTTTTTCCTCAGGGAAATATATTCCAGGGTCAGGTATTCCACAAACAATTTTTGCTGCTGAAGGATGTGTGACAAAGAAGACCATAATTTCATCCCATAACTGCCACTCTACTTAGAAATAGATATTTCCATTTTTCCAAAGGTAAGAGGAGTAGGAAGCAGCACTGCATTGTCAATGAATTACTCATATAATGAACAAATACCAAAAAGAAAACATGCCACCACGATTTTCACTTGATTCTGTGAGGCAGATGACATGGAAACCTGTTATCCCCCATAGCCAAAGGGTGGCTAGAGCCACCATGTAGTTTATAGGCCAAACTTTTCTTGTGTATTTGAACCTGGGCTAAGACGCTTCTCCAAAACACATGTGCCAATCTATTTTTATATACTTTGATGTACTTGTCACCTGCCAATGATCTGTGAATAATTCTGAGTGCCTTTAAGTATGACCTATACTTCTCACCTCCCAAGGACTGTTAAAATACCTTTAACAGCAACAGTTAAGGCCTTTACGTGGTGGATCTTTTTACATTTGTATTACATTTCATAATCTCTTCCTCAACTCATGCACATAAATATGTATTTACTGAAGTTATATTCTATGCATCTGGAGAGGTAGGATAGAGTCTAAGTATTTGTAGGCATCCTTCAGTCTCGAGAGACTATGGTAACGTGCTCTGAATAGAGGACTTGGAACAGCGTCTAGTGCGGCTGAGAAGGCGAATTCGAGAGTGACAATCCCTTCCACACTGGAGACAAATACAATCTGTCCCCTGTCCAGCTCCCTGATTTTGCTGCTTTCGGGTCTGCCTCTTTGCCTCGGCCTGCTGGAGAAGGGTCTCTTCAGAGTCAAAGATTGGACATATAAATGTGTAATCTTTTGACGTTCAGCTGCAACAGAGTACGAGTTAAGAAAGTTACCCTTCTAGAAATGATGCCTCCAGAGCAGTGGTTCCCAGTCTTTGGTCCTCAGAAGCTCTTGGACTAAAGCTCCCAGAAGTCTTCATCATTAACTGTGCTGGCCAGGGTTTCTGGTAGTTGTAGTCCAAGAGCATCTGGGGACCACTGTTCTAGAGCAGTGGTTCTTAACCTTTGTTACTCGGATGTTTTTGAACTGCAACTCCCAGAAACCCCAGCCAGCACAATTGGTGGTGAAGGCTTCTGGGAGTTGCAGTCCAAGACTCCTGAGTAACCCAAGGTTAAGAACCAGTGTTCTAGAGGTAGTGTGGTAACAGCAGCCTCCATGTGGAACATTGTCTCATATCAGGCCAGGAAGTATGTTTTATTTCTGTACAATAAGTAACAATGAAGTGGAATAAAACTACTTTGGTCACCACTGATGTTGAGATACTGTACTATGTAACAACTTCCAGCAGAAAGATGGGTCACAAGTAATCAAACATACTACTCCTAGAGACATCAAGGTCCTGCATACTGATATGCCACACAGAGAAATTGGAAGAACTATTCTGGATAAGGCTACAGCACAGCTACCCATGAAAGATGGGCATGAGTTTAGTATTTGGTCAAAGTGGTATTTGGCACTGCAGCCTTACATTCTTTGGCAGGAGGCCATTCAGAAGCAGCAGCTGGAAGAGGTGGGACAGGGAAGCCAGGATGCTGCCTCTGACTGAGCACCCATCAGAGGAGGCGGAAGTGGAAATGCAGAACAGCTGTTTGGCTGAAAAACAAAATGGCATGAACCACTGAAGTGGCAGTTCATGCCCATCTCTACTACCCACCATAGTTTGTCACTTTGTTCTCAAACACAATTACTTCTGCACATAACCACATCCGACAAGTGACCGTATTGTGGGTATTGATGTGGCTCAACAACATGCCTATGTCTGAAAAAGGGGGGCTACAGACTGCGAAAAGCTTCTGCTAAATAATTCGTTTTCAATGTATTCTTTGTTGATTTTGTTGCAATGAACTAACTTAGCTACTGCCTTGGAAATTTTAGTGCTCTGACTTTGTTGCCTCACAAAATTTAAAACTGAGTGCTTTGTGATGGGAGCACTTCTGAAACAGCTGTCACATCATACATTGAAGCTATATTTTACAATGGACAAAGTCAGTACTGTTGTAAACAACAAGGCTAGGAAGGAAAGAAATGGAGATGATCCTTGAATAATTTGCATAAGAGTGTTCTATATCACACTGAGAATGTTAAGAGATGTCTTCAATGTACTCAACGTTGCTGAGAAATAAATGCAGGTTATATGGAAATATGCTGGCATGAACTCCATATGACTTGTAAGTACAACCATTTGCACAAGACACTTCAAATCACTCATACTAGAAATTGTGCCTCTCTTTGCTTTTGACAGCTTCCTTAAGTGTTTTGTATTGGCTCTTGTGTTAGGCAGTCACATTTACTCTTGCTTCTTTGACGAGAAAGCAAAACAATCTGTTCACTTAGTTAAATGATTACTAAGAGAAAAAGGCAGATCAAACTTCACATATTCTTTCTTCCCTTCTTGTAGAGCAGCCCTTTTGTATTATTATTTTTTTTGGGGGGGGTAGAAGAACCACAGATGCTTCTGCCAAACAGTTCAGTTACCTTTTGTTCTTTGTGTGATCAGCAGCAGATACAAATAATTATATGCCATGGTTCAATCTGCTCAGCAGGACATCCACAGTGGGACTGGAGGCAAAATGAAAGCAAAATGTAGGACAACATCAAGTCTCACATTAACCTGGCAGTGGGGGTTGGAATGAGAGAGCAGAACAGAAACAGAGGGGAGCAAAGAGGTCTATTCCAAGACAGTCAGAAGCAGGTTTGCTGCTTAATTTTCAAATCTGAATATTTTTCATGTTTAAAAGCAATCTGTTCTGAGTGCAAGAATTTCTTTCTTAGCCCTGCTAAGAAAGCTCTATTTGGAAGACATGAAACAGAAGGTGGAATTCCAGCTGTTTCCAGAGGTGCAGCTATGCAATTTTCAGAGAGATGCTTTGGTCTGATTGCAGGCACTGCCATCTTTTCCACCTAATTTATCTTTCTTATGGAAACATTCTGGGAAATATGTGATACTCCTCCTCCACTTTTTAGTTAGGCTATGCCCCCAGTAACTGTAATAACAACAAGAAAGGCGTTACTTTCACCACAAAATTACCCCTTCATAAAGCTGCAGTCAAACTGTAACATAGTTTACCTTGGTGGAAATTATGTTGAGTTGTGATGCATACAGCAGGCAAATGGTGTAACATTTAGTTGCTTCTAGCTGACAATGAATGAATTGCCACTGGGGCTCTTAGGGGCATGCCTGCCTGTTGGCTTAGTGTGCACTTGAGAATCCCAGTGGGAACTCATTAATTGACAGCTAAAAGTAACTGGATATTATGCCCTTTGCCTTTCACATATGTAACCAAGCTAAATAATTTAAGCCCTCAGTTATTAAGGAAAAGGAAATAATTAAACATAGGACATCCATTAATAACTACTTAATTCTAAGTCGTTGTATCACACCTTTTCCTTAACTGTACCCTTCAACTCAGTTCTGACTACTGAGATCTCTGACTATCAAACACTATAATCTGAGCAATGTAACAGCAATGGCTTCTCACTTTCTTCAGACTGAGATCCCATCCTTATGCTTATTTTAGATGCCATAATACCATCACAAATGGACTTTTTCATATTGTTTTATTGCCTTGCACATTCCTTCTCAATATATTCTATAGTCGTAAAATCTGAGATTTACAATATGCCACATAATAACAGTCAGGCTATGCTTGTCAAGATTTAAAATACTTTCCTTTGATTATAGCTGGAAGACATTTGAAGTTTTTAAAGGTTACCATCACAACTTGAGGTTCAGTCTTGTATACAGTAGACTGTTGAATTCCTGTTAAACTGAATGGGCTTAAGGAATTTAACAGCATAGGGTTGTGGTACTCGAGGTCAAGAGACATTTCTGAGAAAATTTTCTGCTATATCCAAGGAAGAAAATCATGTTGATATCAAAGAAAGTTAATTGGTTGGGGAAGTGATTGTGGATATTACATTAAGGCATCAAGAATCTTAAAACAATCTGTCTCCCAAGCAGAATCTACCCCAGGCATTTCACAAGATTTTTCACTTGGAGATCAATGTCATAGCAAGGTACAATTTCACAGTGATTAAAAAGTGACATAAAATTTATACAAAAAGAAAAAAAAGAACAAGAAAAAAATCATAATAACAGCATCCATGGTATAAATTATTGAAAGCACTTTTGTACACTTCTTTTTCTCACTAATTTCCTGAATATCAGGAGGGAAGGAACCTAGCATATCTCAGCTGGAAGCTTATTATAGGACAAAAGCAATTATACTGACTTTATTGTTTCTTTTTGCCTATTTTATCAAAATCTTTGCCTCTGTTTTGTCTAGCTGCTGGAGTGCTGAATGACAGTAAGTGGAAAACAGGTAATAATTTTATAATATCTGAAAGGTTAAAGAAAGTATGGTACTTGGCTCTTAAGGAAAAATCAGCATCACAGGTTCATGCCCAGTATATAACAAAAATATATTTCTAGATGTGTTGTCTCCTTTCCTCCTCCTCCTCCTCTCTCCACACAGGCTAATCTATGGAACAATCTTTGAATACAGGGTGATTTCCAATTTTTCCCCTTTTTGGTTTGATTTTGATATGTATGATTGTCTCTTCTTTTAACTATATATATATAGTTAAAAGAAGAGACAATCAGATGGGCGGTATATAAACCAAATTAACAACAACAAGAAGAGATCAGATAGGTGGCATATAAATAAATAAAAATAAATACATACATAAACAAGCAAACAAACAAACAACACCTTAAAACTCCTTCATTTTGATATTCACCCAGTCATCTCACTAGAAATGTAACTAAGGATTTGAGTTATACGGTTAGGTCTGAAAAGTGTTACCAGTTTAATAAATGAAACAATAGGACTAGAAAAAACCCTGGAAGAGAGTCATCCAAAGCTATCACTCACTCTCACACACACACACACACACACACACACACACACACACACACACACACACACACACACACACACACACACACACACACACACACACACAATGGTCAATTAAATGTATCACCTACTCTTGCATTTGTATTGTTTCCACAACTATGCAGCCTTGTCCTGATTTTTCCTGAACTGTAAGGCTTTTAATGTCTTGATTTAGACTCAGCATTAAGTGAAAATTGCTAAAGTAAGCTTAAAAGCACACGTGGGAAAATGTATTTTTTCTGGACTACAGTTCTGAGAATGGCCAGTTTTAGCCAGGAAATTCTGAGAACCTTATTTCAAAATGTGAAAATCCTCATCTTTGCTTGCAAGTATGCTACAAAGCACAAGAAGCTCATCCACAGTCATCTGGCTTTCAGGCTCTGGATAAATTCAGGACCATGGACAGTGTCCTCCATCCAAAACAAATGCCCCAGTCAAAAATAAAGGTGTTATTTTCAAACATTTCTTTTTGAGGTATTACTTTTAGAGCTTTTGATCAACTCTTGTCTGTGTTCAAGAGATCACTTATAGTTGCCAAGTTTGTCCTGGCCCACGGGGAGGTTGGCTTTAAATGCTAGAGAAACAAAATTCAAGCACCAACAAAACAAACAAAAAATGAATATACAGTAAATCTGAAATGAAAGTGATGTAAATTAATAATGAAGCTAATGTGGTTCTAATGAACAAACAGTAAAAAAAAAGAAAGGCATCTTTAGTAACTCAAAACAATGCAATACAGAAATGAAAAAGTACTTGCATACCTTATTACTGTTAATGTCCCAGGATAAAACAGAAACAAAACCCAAATCCCAAAGTGAGTTCTAGGGCATTTTCTGACTGCATTGAGAGTTTGCAATGTGAGGTTAAGGTTATACTTTCAGTTTAGAGGCTGAGTTAAATGTACACTACTTGTATTTCCTAAACCCACTGAAAATCCTAATTGAGCCCTCCTCCATAGGATCAACCTACTAGAGCACATGTTGTCCAACTGCAACTTCCAATTCCCTGACATCACTTCAGACACATGAAGAAGTGCATGAAGAAACTGATAATAATCCACAGTGCTTTACATGGAAATAAATTTGTTAGTCTTACAAGTGGTACAACATGTTTGTGTTTTGCACTTGTTGCTGCTAAAACAGGCAGTGCACTCAAAGATACACTGGCTGCAATGGGCTCAGAATGAGTAGAAGCTTCTTGTGCTAGCATAAGTTGCCCTTAGGCCACCACAGTCCCTTTGTGCTAGATGACCTCAGATCTGCTGGAACAACTGGATCCAGCAGTACCACAACTGTCTACCTGAGATCAGCTGTCAGAAAAACAAACAAACAAATAAAAAAGGCTGAAGAAAAGGAGATTTACACTAGGTCCAAACCCTTCTCATCCCAGACCTATGGCCTCTGTATTGTTGGCACAAAATTAGATTAAGGTCAGGTTAGTAATCCTAAATAATTTTCAGCTTCCCTAGTCTGGGAAGCAGAGTCAGCACAACATCAGTTGGCTTAATATCAGCTCAACCAGCCATCTTGATCAGTTAGGCCTGTGCCCTAGGATGGCTGCTTCTCTGAAATAAGTCCATGGAATGTTCTAAGAGTGTTACAGCAGGAGTTTGATACCTTTTTGGTACCAAGTTTCATCCTGTAGAATCCTAACATTAGTGGTTTGAAGAAGTTCTTAGAACTCTCTGTTGTATTTCAGGGGAACACACAGAGCTCTTTAGCAGAGAATTTTAGGTATAGTTGAAGTGATAGCAAATGGGCAGAACTGTAAAGTTGAGATGAACTCTTTAAGTTCTAAGAGTAGTTGTCATCCACTGGAATACGATGACAACAGGACAGGCAAAAACATTTGCTGGGCTGGAGTGAGGAAGAAAAACACCACCTCTACCCCACAACTTCCCTTTGTTGCTGCTGCCACCACCTTTTGAGGGGAATGAAACCACACAATTCTATTGTCTCTTACAAACCATTTGTATCTGATAGTATGCATTTATCATTATGAGGACAATATGTCTTGCCCACAAATCTGATTTTATTGTTCAGAACTGCTTTGGGAATCATTTCATATGCTAAAGTGGTATGCATATACTACCAAAGAAGCAAGTAAAAAATGAACAAACTATGAACTCATAAACCACTGTGTAGTTCTGCGCATTGCTCTTTAAACTTTCTACTCTTTCTAAAGGTTAACACAAAACACAGAATCAAAACAAACAAACAACCCCCCCCTTAGAGACAGTCCCATAGTTACAAACTCACTGCAATGTTATAAAATACACAGTGATTTGCCTTTAAAGAATTTGGTTCACTCTCCAGGACAGTAAAGGCCAGTCTAGAACAGTCCAATAGTACAACAGTCTTTATCATACAAAGGATGGTAGGAAAGTAGACAAATTCTCCATCCATATGTCCAAAAATATATTGTTGCTTGCCTGAGCACCGAGCTTTCTTAGCTGCCCTGCCTTGACTTTGTGGTAGTATTATACCAGTTGAGAAGAAAGCATGGGAAATAATCTACACATTGCCTGTTAGTGTCAGGAAAGGTAAGCTTGGCCAACCCTAGTTCAGAATGGGCTCATTATTTCTGACCTTTCCTACAGAACTCTCTGGGGCAGAAAAAGCACAAGCTTTTGCACAGGGTTCTCTGAAGTCTTGGACAGACTTCTAAATATTTCCTGGTCAGCCTCCTCAGGACCTGATATGTCGTAGCAGCTTTATTCTCTTTTCTGTGTTAAACTTACATTTCTCTCTTAAACTTAGAAGGCAAGAAGAGAGTCAGCTTCCGGCAAAGCTCTGCTCTTCTTTCTCTCAGATGAAAATGCTTCCCCAACTACAACTCGATTCTACTCATGGAGAAGTTTATCCTTCAACAGTAAATTATAATTGGAATGAGATAAGTGAAGATGAAGACTGTCCCTCAAGTATTTACTAGCAGGGGTGGGCAATCTGCACTCCTAGGGTCATATGCAACCCTTGACTTAATTAAAGAAGCCCATTATATGATGATTAGAGATCAAGACTTTGCAAGACTTACCTACCTGCCCTTTAGCTTACCAGTAAGCAAGAAAAGGACAAAACAGAAAGGGGTAGTGGTAGCAGCTCATGAAATGAAACAAAGAGTCCATATCAAAATGGGTGCTTCCTCATGTAGCAAAATAAATGTAAATGAGAAATTCTCCTAGTGTTTAGGTAAGGTTAGCATAACTTACAGTATCTAATTGTGACCAACTGATGAGGTGCTGAGGTGCATGTCAGGCGCACAATCTGGCACAAGATCAGGCATATGATCAAGACATGCCCCAGAACACAGCAATTAGCCACGGCAAGTTACACAGACTTTCTATACGTATGGACAACAAAAGGATTCTGGCCATTAAAGGAGAGGCAAGTATCTTAATAGGATTATCTCTGGAATTTAACCAATGCATTTTTCTCAGTATGTGTTTCAAAACAGAGAAAGAGAAAGAGGGAGACGACAGAAAAACAACATGTGTGTAAAATGTCCCCATATTTTTGGTTCACTGTTGTCTTCAGCCTCACTCACCACTGACATGTGACCCACAACAGATAACCTCCAAGGGAATGCAGCCTGTGGGAGAAAGGAAGCTGCCCTTCTCTTCCCTAAAGCCTTGTTGTTTTGCACCATTAAGTCACATTAAAACTTGTGACTTTCCAAACGAGTTCATCAGAGTATACAAGGTGTTTAAGGACTGATTTTTACCATTGCCATTCCCAAGTGAGTTTCTGTGGCCAAGTAGGAATTTGAAGTCAGGGTACTTAAATTATGAGTACAAACAATACTATTCACCATGCCAGTATTTTTTCTCTCTACCCAACAAAAATTACTCATTCTAAAGATCCCTGGAAGTTAGGTTCCTGAGATTCTGGTGGCTTAAGCTTTGAAGAGCAAGTGCCCTTTTTACAGGAGTATGAGCCCAACAGCATGACAATATAAGCAAAATAAGAATCCGTGCTGATCACTAACTTGGTCCAGGACAGGCTTTTCTCCCTTTTTGCTGTAACTCAAATCTTCACTTTATCTCCTCCTCCTCCGCAGAACTATTTTGGAACCATTCTGGACTTAATGGTACATTCCTGCCTGAGCTCTTAGCAAGTTGATCAGAAACACTGTCAAAACATTTTAAGCTGAGAATAATTGTCTGTATGTCTTGGATGAAAAGAAGAACTTTTGGGGTAAACAGTAGGTTTTCAGAACATCAAAGTGCATGCTGTATTCAAAGCTTTGATCGTTCACACAACAAAAGAGTGGAAATCCCTTCACTGTGGGATAGCAAAAACAGCAGGATTTTAGCCACTGTAAATGAAATTGAGTCACATAAGAAGGTGTCATTTCGGCTAAGTATATAAATTTTCAATGATTCCCTTCTTGTTTTAAGAATGTTACCACTACTTCTCTTTTTCCACAGTACTTTTCCACAGTACTTTTCACTCCACAGAATGCTCAAAAACTTGTATCTTATTCAAGCCGTCCTTAATACATGCATTTGGTGCACAAGTTTTGTCAAATATCCACATTTTTGCCACCAGGTTTCCTAATATACATTTTAAGGATATTTTCACTCATGTATGCATTTCTGGCTTTACTTTCATTTAATATACAGTCATGGTGGAAAAAGTACACCCTCTTTGAATTTTATGGTTTTACATCTATGGTTTTATGTATTAAGTAAATACAACCTCAGATACATGACATATTCTATCGTTTCATGATGTATTTTACAAAAATAAAACCAAAGTGGAGAATCCATATGTGAAAAACTAAGTACACCCTTACTGCTTCCATGGGAATTAAGAGGCTAAGTAGCTGCTAACCACGTGCTGCTAACCACATGCCCTTTAGTAACTGAACATCAGCAGGCGTGACCACCTCTATAAAAGCCAAAGTTTTAGCAGTTCACTGGTCTGGAGTATTCAGATATGTGTTAACACAATGCCAAAAAGGAAACACATCAGCAATGATCACAGAGAAGCAATTGTTGTTGCCCATCAATCTGGGAAGGGATATAAAGCCATTTCCAAACAATTCAGAGTCCATTATTCTGAATAGAAAGATGAGTCACAAGTGGAAAACATTCAAGACAGTTTCCAATCTTCCCAGGAGTTGACTTCCAAGCAAATTCACCCCAAGGTCATATCATACAATGCTCAGAGAAATTGCAAAAAAACAAAAAACAAAAAAACAAAAAAACAAACAAACAAAAAAAACCACCCAAGAGTTACATCTCAGACTCTACAGGCCTCAGTTAGCATGTTAAATGCTAAAGGTCATGACAGCACAATTAGGAAAAGCCTGAACAAGTGTGATTTGTTTGGAATGGTTGCCAGGAGAAAGCCTCGTCTCTCTAAAAAGAACATGGCAGGATGGCTTAGGTTTGCAAAGTTGTATCTAGACAAACCACAAGACTTCCAGAACAATGTTCTTTGGACAAATTTAAACCAAAATGGAGATGTTTGACCATAACGCACAATGCCACGTTTCGCAAAAAACAAATGCAGCATATCAGCACAAACATCTCATAACAACTGTCAAGCACGATGGCAGAGGAGTGATGGTTTGGGCTAATTTTGCAGCTATAGGACCTGAGCACCTTGCCATCATTGAGTCGACTGTGAACCCCTCTGTATACTAAAGTTTTCTAGAGTCCAATACGAGGCCATCTGTCCGACTGCTAAAGCCTGAACTTAATCGGGTCAAGGAACAGAACAAGGATCCAAATCACATCAGCAAATCTACAACAAAATGGCTGAAAAAAATATCAAAGTGTTGCAATAGCCCAATCAAAGTCCAGCCCTCAACATGATTGAAATGTTGTGGCGGGACTTTAAAAGAGCTCCTCAAGAGAGCTGTGCATAAACAAATGCCTGCAAATCTCAATGAACTGAAACAATGTTGTTTCAGTTGTGAGACACTGATAAAATCATACAGAAAAAGATTATTGCTGCTAAAGGTGGTCCTACTAGCTCTTGAATAAAAAATTGTGCTTAGTTTTTCTCACATGGCTTCTCCATTTTGGTTTTATTTTTGTAAAATAAATCATGACACAGTGTAATATGTCATATATTGCTGTTCATCTGAGGTTGTATTTACTCAATTTTCAGACCTGCTGAGGATCAGATGATTTTTATTATGTCCTGATACATAAAAGCATAGAATTCAAAGAGGATGTACTTCCTCTTTCACATGAGTACACATATGCCAGAATTACTATTAGCTACCAGGAGCATGGAGCACCAGTACAGCAGGGAAGCTCATCAACTGTGAAGTCACCTACTGTACAACATACTTGGATATTTGGCAGGGTTAAGGTTGGTGAAATCAAATTTGATATTAAAATTTAAAGTAATAACACTGATGAGATGGGTTTTTGGAATTTTAAAGTGCTCCCCCTCCCATAGAAGTATGGCAATACTGTGATTTGGTTTTTGTGTATGTAGTACAGTGGTGCCTCGCTTAACGATGTTAATTGGCTCCCAAAAAAACATCGCTATGGGAAAACATCGCTAAGTGAAACACCATTTCCCATAGGAATGCATTGAAAACCGGATAATCCGTTCCAATGGGAACGGATTACCGTCCTTAAGTGAAAATCGCCATAGGAAACATCGCTAAGCGAAACAATGTTTCCCCCATTGGAATACATTGAAGCCTATTCAATGCATTTCAATGGTTTTGACAGGTCCATTTTTGCTATTTTAAAAGTGTCTTAAAATGTTCAAAAACTGTTCTAAATGCTTGGGATCGTTAGTGCACCTTGTAAAACCTTTGCAAACTTAATTTGGCTTTGTTCTGACTCTTCGTTAATTTTTGGTGAATTCCCCCCCCATTGGAATGCATTGAACTGTAGGTTTGACAGCTACATGTACGCATGCACGCACGCACGCACGCACACACGCACACACACACACACACACACACACCACCACCACCACCACCACCCCACACATAAACACCAGTGAGATGTCTAGGTTCATAATCTGATATACCATACAAGAGATAGCGTACATGCTTATCTGGTGTTTAAATAGGGAGCCTGGTCCCCCTCCCCCCAAAATATGTCAACCCTAATTCAGCACTACCAACATGACTGAAAACAGTGGGCTCAAACCCAGGCTTCTGAATGGTAATTACTCAGAATCCTGTGCAAGGGTGGGCAAACCTCTCAGTGTTTTTAAGAGTCAATTAAAAAGTTGGCTCTTTAGGCAGGCCTTCCCTCCCGCCAATTCTTGATTGTACTTTTCTTGGTTTTTGTGGTTTATCCCCCCCTCTTGATCATATTATTATTTTAGATTTTAATTGTTGTTCTTATGTGTTTGTGCACAATATATTGTGAGCCGCCCTGAGCAGACTCCTGTCTAGAAGGGCGGGATATAAATCAAATCAAATCAAATCAAATCAAATCAAATCAAATCAATCAATAAATAAATAAATAAATAAATAAATAAATATCCCATTTGTCTCATGCTCAGCCATTCAACAAATTAATGTCCTTTCCCTCCCAAATATAAAAAAATTGCTAATTTTGGCACGTTTGTATCAAAACAAACTGAAATGAAATCTTCACCCATGAGCATGTTGAGCTAGAAATATGAAGAAACCCCACTATTTCTGAGATTCTAGTTGAAAGTATCTATCTCACCACAGGAAAGTAGAACCTGAAGGATTCCCCAAACTCTTTGAGAGCTCTCAGCATCAGCATAGGCTTCGGTGAACATAACCCACTTCTTCAGATATAGGGATTGACATATCTGGGCTCCATACATACATAAATACACAGATGCACACACATATATAGATATACATAAAGTACATGTGGTTGTGGATGGGGTACTGATGCTGAAGAGCACACTTAAATAATGAATTACTAGCAGTGACAACTGCAATAACATGAACACCCTGGCACTAAATTTGCTCTCACTGTTTTCAGCCCCAATTACATGTACTGTCTACATCCCATCCTATCCATATGCACCGTGAATGTGTTTGGTCCCTCGACTTACGGAATTAATCCATATTGGAACGGTGGCCGCAGGTCGAAAAGTCTGTAGGTCGAGGGTCCATTTCCAATACGAATGCATTGAAAACCATTTAATCCATTCCAGGCAAAGAAAAAAAATCCCGGGCTTCCAAAGCTGCACCCGCTGCCCTCTATCTCCCATCCCTGCTGCCCTCTGCCTTCTGTCCCTGGTTGGCCAGAAGGCAGAGGGCACCAGGATGGGAGACAGAGGGTAGCGGGTGCAGCTTTGGAAGCCCGGGAAGCCAAAAGCCGCTCTGCGCCCGCTGCTGGCTTTCTGAGCTGCTCCACCCCCGCTGCCGGCTTTCGGCTTCACAAGCTTCACAACTCCCTTTGCTGTCCCGCTCTCCTGTCCCTGATGCCCTCTGCCTTCTGTCCCTGTGGGGACAGAAGGCAGAGGGCAGCGGGGATGGTAGGTAAAGGGCAGCGGGGGTGGCTTTGAATTTCCCGCTCTTTCCCCCTGCCTTTCGTAGGTCAAAGCTCCGGCTGCAAGTCGAACTAAAATTTTGCGACCAGAGCTTTTCGTACCTCGAAATATTCGTAAGTAGGGACTTTCGTAAGTCGAGGGTCCACTGTATACACACATGCATGGACACATACACACACATATGTATGGAGCCCCAAAACCTTAAGCAGTGCACCTGACGAAGTGGGATGTGTGTTCACAAAAGCTTCTGGTGTAATAAAATGATATGAATGGATGGGTGCACCTATGAACTAGCCCCAAATATTTCAGAATACCATCTAAATCCTTTCAGTTTTGAGTAAACCAATGTGATTTAGCATGCTGCAATTGAGATGCTCCTAGGCTTTCTTCTGGCAACTGTCTTTACATGCTAGAGGCTAATGTGATAAAAGATTTATTACCTACATGTCGTATTATTACAATAGGGAAAAAAATCCTGCCCCCCCCTCCACTCTTATCCAAAGCTTAATGTCAAAAACAAAAAAGCATATCATAGAAACATCTTTGTTAAAAAATTTTTTTCCTCGAGGCATCTGCTCAAAAGGATGAGAGATAGTTTTAGTTTAGGGTGCAATTATGACTTCAGCACACAGGCATTCTAATTTTACTTCTGAAGGAGAATTCCCACTTGGCCTCAGCTTCAGAATAAAAGAGCTGTAAGGCCAAGATATAGATTTTTGTTTTGCAAGCAACCAATTGGCTTAAATTCTATTCCCCCCCCCAGTTTTTTTCCCCCTTCCTCCTTAAATCTATATAAAGATGTAGAGATTTTGCTCTGGATTTTGTCATTTCAGTGATGAAACAAGGGAAAGTAAATGAATGCAAGCTGAAGAAGGAGGGAGAAAACTCAAGACAGCCCATCAGGCAGCTTAAATCTTTATCAGAACAAGAGAGATCCTTAAAGCTACTCAAACAACTACTTAAGAAGCTCTCTCACAACACATACGCTGGAGGACTTACTGATCCTTGAGTGAGATTAGTGATTTATCTGGGCAAGTGTTGGAAAATATGCCTAAAAGGGGGGGGGGGGATCCTCTGCCAAAATCTAGAGGGCCTGTCAGAAGGTGGTAAACCCAAGTTCAAACACCTAATGTGATGACAGAACAAATAGTTATTTAAATTGCTTTACACTTGAAACAAAACTTTTTTTTCTCTCCTTTTACATGGCACAATATGTTATGCCATGTGCTGTCAAGTCAGTGACCTTAATAGGGCTTTCAAGAGAGATCTATCAAGAGTGGTTTTACCCATTCCAGCTGGATAACTCAAATAAATAAACAAAGTCAGTGAACTAGGTATTTAGCTGCAGAGCCAGAGGCTGGGAGTTCCGTTCCTCACTGTGCCTTCAGGGAGAAGGGCCAGCTTGTGTGACCTGGGCAAACTGCACAGTCCTGGAAGAAGGGAATGGTAAACCACTTCTGAGTACTCTCTACCTAGAAAAACCCGAAAAAGAATGCAGTAAATCAGAACTGACTTGACAGCACACTTTATACCAGTTCCACACCCCGGTGAGCTTCCGTGATTGAGAGGGGATTCAAACCCAGGCCTTCTAAGTCCTAGTCCACCACTCTATCCACTACAACATACTGGGTATCCAACATAGTACAGAGCAGAGGAATTATGAGGCCAAAAGTTGGGGCATGGGTATTTTGAAATAACTTTTTAAAAATGTTGTGATGTGTTTTTTTGAAATAAGGTATCTTCTGTCAATTTTGCTTCAAATACTTCTTGCTGTTCTGTTATTGTCTTTTAATCCATATTTCATACAAAGATATTTTGTTAGTGTATGGAATACATTCCTTAGAGGCAAATCTCACTTTTCTTTGAAGAAATTCAGGGTAGTGTATATGGAGCCCCACCCATTTTGTACTTGCAACAAGCTTATGCCAAAAACAAGGCTGGTCCAAAATCCTTGAGAAAGCTTTGTGACTGAAGGAGGAGGAAGGATATGATTTACACAGTGGTTCATCCTTTCACTAAAGAAGAGAGCATACACACACACAAAAAAAATGAAGATTATGACCAAAATGTGCAGGTTTGTTAGTCTTGGAACGAATCTACATGTTTGCAAGTCTCTTCCGTATTTTTAAAATTTATTTACTGGCATAAGAGCACAAATCTTAGAACAACAATAGCTGCTGCTCTCTTGTTACATGGACTTTAAAAAACGTAGAACCCACATTAAGGGGGCTCTTTGCAGCTTTGTGAGCAATCTGTCTGTCCTTTTGTGCTTGTTGTGTGCACATGTGCATGCTTATGTTCAGAAGAAGAAAAGATGCTAATGACATTTTCTGCAAATTCTGCTAGTCATGATGGAAAAAAAAAACCTTTTGGTGTCTTCCATTAAAGTTGGAGGAGCAAAGTTTCACGGGGATTGAATGCCTCTTGATAAGCTGTGTCACCGTGTTGAGACTTTCCACTTCAGCTATAAATGAGATATTCAAGAGATTTCTTCACATCCCTAATGAGGGGCTTAAATCTGTGTCTCAGCAAGCCTCCTCACTACAGCGCCACAGTGGCTCTCACCATACGGACTTGAGAACTTAATCCGTATTGGAAGGCGGTTCTCAAGTCAAAAAGTCTGTAAGTCAAGTCTCCATTGACCTACAGTACATTGAAAACCGATTAATCCAGTAACAGGCCGTTTTTGTTCCATTTTGGTTGTTTTCTGGTCTGTAAGTCAAATCTCAGTCTGCAAGTCAAACCTAAATTTTGCGGCCAGAGAAGTCTGTAACTCAAAAAGTCTGTAAGTCAAGCCGTCTGTAAGTCAAGGGTCCACTGTATTACAGTCTCTGTCCAGCAAGAGGGCACATAGAAACAGCCAGGTATGTCAATGCGAATGCAAATACTGTACACATGTTTGTGCATGTTCCTATTTACACTACAACTTTGTCAAAGCACCACTATAAAGGCGTGCATGATGCAGCTTTTGAAGGAGAAGATGTGTATCCCCATTTGAAACTACTGGCAACTGCATGCTTGCAACATTGTCTTTCTTTTGCCCTCTGACAACTTGAGGTTCTTGAGTATCACTGGAAAAAAATCAAAATAATAAAGAGCATGAACTTGCTATTTCTGGCCCATTTTGTTGCTAAAACCTCTCCTAAAGTAAAATTTGGAGCAAAATTGATTCCCCGCCCCTCCCCTTGGACAAAGCATTTATGGTGTGTTCTGTGCTATACACAGAACAAAAGTGATTCCATATTCCATTTCTATTTTTCTCTGTGATGTTCTGGCTAGAGAAAGGGAATTATTTATATGGGGAAATTGCCAAAAATAGCTAATCTCTGCACAAATGGAATAGTCCAGAATTCTATTCTCTCACTGTTAATTTTTTTTTTTTTTAAATTTGGCTACTAAAGGGTGAAATAGGGTTTTTTTCAGTTTTAAAAAAGCCTGTTAAAAATTGAAACCAAATTTTCAGTTAACAAAAAGCCATTTTGTCAACCTTTACAATATACAGCTACTGCATTAGAAGAAAAATAGATATATAAATATCCAAATGATTCCTTTGGCCTTGCCCTTTGGAGGGCAGCCATACAACTGCCAGCAAATTTAAAAAATGACTCTAGGCCTCTAGGTAGGTTGGGGTAAGGATCACCCACATCAATCTACCATTTATCTCTACAGTCTGTGCACAAAACAAAACCCCACAGCTCTACAGAATCTCCAGGGGAAACAGAATCTTATTCACCTCACGAATGCTGCCATTAGATTCAGTCTAAAATGAACACTGAAGATTCCTCCCAAGAGAAAATAGCTGAGGCAAACGAATAAATACCAAACATGCTGAGGTCCTCCATTGTAGGTGAGTGAAAGAAAGTGTTACTCAGATTGTTCATATTTTTGACATTTATACTATGGTAGAAAGAACTTTTGAAATACTTCTTAAAATTATAATATATAACTAAGGATAACTACTTAATCTTTGATTAGTTTATTCAAAATTCCGCTTCTGTTGATGGTGGCTTTCCATGAATCAGAGACAGGCTTAAAAATCACAAAGGCAACCTCTTCTGATAGAACAGAGACTCTTCCTCTTATAGATACAGTGGTGCCTCAACTTTCGAATGTCCCAACTTACAACCATTTTGAGTTGCGACCAGCTTCAGCTGCAAAATTTTGCTTCAACTTGGGGCTGGAGCTTCCAGTTACAAACAGAAAAAGGCAGGGAAAAAGGTGGGAAATTCAAATTGCTAACTGTTGGTAGGCGAAGAGGCTGCTTCTTTGTAGCTCTTTCACCCCAATGGTTAGAGTGCGATTGGAGGAGGCTTCGGACTGCCTGGTAAGGTAAGGTGCTGCTTTCTGCTTTTTAAAAACTGTTCTGGGTGGGTTTTGCAGCGTGGTTTTGGTCTGGGTGGGTTTATGATTTCTTGCTGTGATGGGTCTTGGAGGGGTTGTCTGTTTTTTGTTTTTTCCCCCATTTCCGATGGGTCTTGGAAGGTTTGCTTGCTTTGTGGGTTTTCTCCCACATTTCCAATGGGTCTTGAGGGGTTGTTGGCTTTTTGGTTTTTCCCCCCATTTCCAATGGCTCTTGTAAGGTTTCCTTGCATTGGGGGGGCTTTTCCCCCCATTTCCGATGGGCCTTGCGGGGTTTGGTTGCTTTTTGCTTGGGTTTTTTTTTTTTGCATTTCCAATGGGTCTTGCAAACTTTCCTTGCTTTTTGCTTTGCTTTTTTGCATTTCCAATAGGTCTTGCACACTTTCCTTGCTTTTTGCTTTGCTTTTTTTGCATTTCTGCTGGGTCTTGCACGCTTTCCTTGCTTTTCTTTTTTCCTCCATTTCTGATGGGGAAAAACCCTTGCAGGGTTTGGTTGCTTTTTGCTTTGCTTTTTTTTGCATTTCCGATGGGGCTTGCATGCTTTCCTTGCTTTCTGCTTTGCTTTTTTCTGTGTTTCCGATGGGTCCTGCACCCTTTCCTTGCTTTTCTCTCCCCCCCCCTTCGGCCGGAACAGATCTTCTGCATTTCCAATGGGTCCTGCACACTTTCCTTGCTTTTCTCTCCCCCCCTTCGGCCAGAATCGATTAATTGCGTTTCCGATGGGTCTTGCACTGATTTTTTTTTTGGTGATTTTTTTTCTTCGTTCGGAACAGATTAATTGCATCTCAATGTATTCCTATGGGAAATGGTGCTTACGACCATTTCAAGTTATGACTGGAATTCTGGAACCAATTAAGTTTGTAAGCCGATGCACCACTGTACATTATGCAAGGCATGTGAGTTTGGGCTGACGCTATTGTACTTAGCACTTTCCTCCTCTTTGCACATTTGCATTGCCTGCATTTTAGAATATTTGAGCTGGGTTAAAACTGATTAAAAATGGGTTAACTAGACCTTTTTAATGAAAGGAAATAAAAATGAAAGGTTGCTTTCAGAAGAAAATGTCTACTGAAGCTCATTTTTATAGCAACAAAGAAGGAGCGGCATGAGCAAGTCGCTGGGACAATTATTCCCAAATAAGATTTAAAAACAGTAGGTAGAAATTATAAACTGCAATTGGAATGGGTCCTAAAATATCTCCTTAGCTGAGGCTTTGCTTGGCAATGCTTTGCTAATAATCGGAAAGTCCTGATGCGTGAAAAGAATGCTGGTGATTTTCCTTTTTAAGAAAAATATATTTTTACTGTTCCCCAGCATCAAAAATAAAATAGTAGTTTTCAAATACTATATTTTTGGCTGCTTCACACTGACTTTTCTTACTTTGTTCATTTGTTTTTTTAAAAAAGATATGGGTTACACATCTGCTGTGCATCTGCTCATTTGAAGTCTGAAATGGCTAAATGCCTTACAGAAATGTATATACATCACCTAGTCAATATTACTTTGAGAGAAAGCTACAACAGTGCTTTAGGAACAATGGCAAAAATCCAAAAGTTAACACCGTAGGAGAAAGTAATTGGTACAGCTTCCTGTCACAAAAAGGCAACTGGCTCTAGACATTGGTGAGAGGAATCCACACTTCCTTCTAAGCATTGTGAAAAATGTTGCTTCAAGTCTCTTTTAATAACAAAAGGAACAAAACAAAATAAAAGCAAGAATGAAAATGGCGGTACATCTCCCAGCAGCATCTCTACCCTAGCTACATCTTTATACATAATGCTCTGGTTTATATTTATTTAGGTGTTCAACATTGTTTTCAGCTGTAATTCCTATTTTGTGACTGAAAAAAAAAAACTCAGTTGTGTTGATTTATTCTGGAAGCTTTTCATTGGACTGAGTCCTTCCAGGTTTCTTTGATGTAAGAAGCTGAGAAACACCTGGTCTGGTTGAAAACTTCCTGAATCACTTTGGACAATAAAGGTTTTTTAAAAATTTTAATTGTACTTATTGCTGAAAACAATGCGTAACCCAGAAACAAGGGTAAAAATATATGGCAAATAGCAACAAATAAGCCAAGAAAAGAGGCTTGGAGTAGTGTCACCAATGGACAGCATTGCAATTTTCTTTTTCTTTCTTAAAAATAGTAATATTTGGGGAACCCTTAGGGGTGGTAAACATTGACTTAGGGGTCACACAATGCCCTCCTGTGGGACAGTAACTATCATCTCGTGCAAACATCAGAGAAAGGACAACCACATGCACAATGGACTATGGCACACACTCTAAAAAGGAACAGGATCCTGGCCTTAACCGGATAGTTTTTACCCCTCTTACTTTCTTCCTCCATATGACAGAAATATAGAGTGCCCTAGAAGACAAAGTTATTTTGATTTTTTAAAATATATTTTTAAAAGTACCAAACAGTGCTTATAACTAGGTTTTACCTCAGGAAATTGTAGAATATATGATTCCTGGAGTTCTTAGGAGGAAGTGTCTCTGTAACAAATCTGTTAATGTTGGAAGCCACAGTATGAAAAATGATTGAAGTTCTGTTTCCTAAAGAATACACAGAGCCACTAATTAGATTCTGTGTATTAGGACAATGATATATGAGATGATTGCAGTTAACCCAAGGAGAAAAACAAATCAACTCATTAAGGAAAGAAAAGTGGGGGGATTAATGGCAGTTTGGAGCTAATCTATGTTCTCTTGTGCTCCTTAAATATTCCAGTAATTTGATTCACCATACATCAGAAACAAACACCTTAGTGATAAAGGAATTGCAAAGGGCTTAGCAAAATGTGTATTGCAGTAGATCACTGCCCAAGTTATGTATATTCTGCTGTAAAGCATCCCATGACCTTAAATGACAATAAAACCTGTGGCAAGTCTTATTTTAAGCCATTAGCTTTCAGACAGTTACATCCCTTAATGTATTTCCATCAGCAAAATGGCAACTCTGCATTTATCCAATAAATATGCATTATTCTGAATATAACTCATGCAAAATTGGTGATATAACATTTGGCTAAAAGAACTTGCCAGTCATTTTCCTGCCAATTATCTTGATATGTGTACATCTGTTTCTTTAAGTAAGTGAAATGTTGCATTTTATTAATTTATTGCAAGACCAATTCTTTTTTGTTTTGCTTTCCTACACTGAATTGTTTCTAATATTAATCCGTAGTATAATTTTAAAAAAAATCTCACCGCTTCCTTATAGGTTTGGAGAAGGAACTACAATGGTTATAATAGAAGCAAGGACAACTTCTGCATGAGACCATAGATCTATCTCATCAAGAATCTTCCTTTCCGCAGTAGAACAAAATGCTTCTGAGAAATAACCCTCTGTTATTTCCCAGGTGTAACTATTATTCTGAAATTTCCATGGCCATTACAGGATTGATCCTCAATGAATTTTAGAGGTAGGAATCACCATTACACCTTGTGATAGTGAATGCTATAAACCTATCATGTGGTGTGTGAAAATTTTTTTCTCAGTCATTCTGAAGCTATCAAGCATCAAATAACATGCTTATTGTATTGTTGGATGGCACTATTAGTAGACAGAGAAAGTAGAAGACTTTGAAGGGGGTCATGTTGTTAATCTCTTAACAATGCAAAACAGCGACAGATATGGCGTTCTCAAGAGGGACCATTCAGGGCAAATCTATTTATGAAGAAGACTCCAACCCATTCCAAAATAACACTCTTCCACAAATGGTCTGTTTGGATTGTCAACATTGTTTTCTGTATATTTATTCAAAATCTTCTATTTTGTAATTTCAACCAATTTGTTTGAGTTCTACTCTGTGCAATGATGGAGAAGAAGTACACTATCTGTCATCTTCTGTGTGACAGCCCTTCAGTTCTTTGGACATGGCTGTCAAGTTTCTTCTCCATTATCTTTTCACTTAGCTAATCATATCCAAATCTTTCAACCATCCCCTGTAGGACATTTGATCCTTTTCCCCCTGGTTTTTTTCCTGGGAAAAATGGGAGCTAAAGTAGGTAACGAGCAGATTCCATTCTCTGTAATCTGATAAAATATCCCCACCCTTTCCATTCAGGGACCTGTCATTTCCTTGTTCCTCCTCTTACAAAGAAAGGACTTATTTCACCACCAGAACTCCATTTTGAGTCTGTGCCTTACAGTCAGAGAGCACAGCTTCAGGAGGATCATTTATGTTATAAGCACAGTCAGGTGGTTAAAAGCCCAGTCCCTGTGCATCAGAACCTACAAAGTCTCAACTACAGAGCACCTCATGATCCCAAACAACCTGAACTGTGAAATGTACAGATTGTCTAACTCAGGCTTGTCCAACCTGCGGCCCAAGGGCCGCAAGTGGCCCAGGTCAGCTCATAATGTGGCCCAGTGCAATTTTTTATTTTTAAAGAAATTCCAAAGTTTCAAGTTACACTGCCGACGCTTGCAGCTGGAATGTGGCCGGGGCAGGTCACAGGACATATTTTGCCTATCAATAGCTTAATTGACACTCAGGTATTAATAATTTCAGGAGCATCCTTAAAGAAAATGGGTAGCTGACTATTAGTACAAGGGGGCCGTGAATCTTTCCAGTATAAAGTTATATTCTAAGCTCCTATCCACTCCTCTAGGTTCCTCACTCAAGGCCTCCTGAATTCTTGCCTGACACATTATCCACTATGACACCACAGCTATAAACAGGTCATGAAGCCCACCTTCAACCCTCATCTTGACCTAAGAGGAAGATCCATCCTGACCAGTTGAAGGCTCAGCCCGTTAACTTCCTCTCAGATTGCAGAGATACAGACCAGATTGTGACCTCATTCTGACATAGTAGGATTCTGACCAATGGCTAGGCAGGTTGGGAGAATAGTGGAAGCTGCAGTCAAAGAAAGCAACTTTATCAATCTCTGCTTGGCATGTCATGAGCTTGCCCAAGGCGACACAGGCCAGCTCTTCCTCCCTGAAGGCACAGTGGGAAATCTCCCTACCTTTGCTCTGCAACCCGCCTTCATAACAATACCCAAAGAAACCTTTAGCATGACCCGAAAGCCTACTTCCAGTAGAAAAGCAAAGACACAGATCCCAAACCCTGAGGATCACTCGTTACGTGAAGTACAGTGGTGCCTCACACAACGATGTTAATTGGTTCCAAAAAATTCAACGTTGTGTGAAACATCGTTCTGTGAAACACCATTTCTCATAGGAATGCATTGAAAACCGGTTAATCTGTTCCAATTGGAACGGATTGCCATCGCTGAGTGAAAATCCCCATAGGAAACATCGCTGTGTGAAACAATGTTTCCTTCACTGGAATGTATTGAAGCCGACTCAATACATTCCAATAGCTTTGCGAAGTCCTTTTTCGCTCCTGTAAAAGTGTCTTACAATGTTTGGAAGCTGTTTTAAATGATTGCAATGGTTAGTCCACCTCCTGAAACCTATGCAAACTGATTTTGGTGTTGTTCTGACACTTCGTTAATTTATGATGATTTTTTGAATTTTCTCCATTGGAAACCATTGGATGGTCTGTCTAATGGTTTCCAATGGGAAAAAAAAAATCATCATAAATTAACGAAGTGTCAGAACAACACCAAAATCAGTTTGCTTAGGTTTCAGGAGGTGGACTAACCATTGCAATCATTTAAAACAGCTTCCAAACATTGTAAGACACTTTTACAGGAGCGAAAAGGGAGATCGTTGTGTGAAAATCCCCCATAGGAAACATCGCTGTGTGAGGCAGCAAATTTGACAGAAAAAGGCATCGTTGTGTGAATTCATCGTTGTGTGAGGCACTCGTTGTGCGAGGCACCACTGTATATAATCCTCAGTCACAGGACATATTTTGCCTATCAATAGCTTAATTGACAGGTATTAATAATTTCAGGAGCATCTTTAAAGAAAATGGGTAGCTGACTATTAGTACAAGGAGGCTTTGAATCCTTTCAGTATAAAGTTATATTTTAAGCTCCATTCCACTCCTCTAGGTTCCTCACTCAAGGCCTCTTGAATTCCTGCCTGACACATTATCCACTATGACACCATAGCTGTAAACAGGTCATGAAGCCCACCTTCAACCCTCATCTTGACCTAACAGGAAGATCCATCCTGACCAGTTGAAGGCTCAGCCCAACTGTTAACTGCCTCTGAGTTTGCAGAGATACAGACCAGATTGTGACCTCATTCTGACATAGTAGGATTCTGACCAATGGCTAGGCAGGTTGGGAGAATTGTGGGAGCTGCAGTCAAAGAAAGCAACTTTATCAATCTCTGCTTGGCATGTCATGAGCTTGCCCAAGGCGACACAGGCCAGCTCTTCTTCCCTGAAGGAAAATCCAACTCCCAACCTCTGACTCCACAAGAAGCCTTCGTAACAATACCCAAAGAAATCTTTAGCGTGACCCGAAAGCCTGCTTCCAGTAGAAAAGCAAAGACACAGATCTCAAACCCTCTGCTGTCTGAGATCGCAGCTGCCGGTAAGCGTGCTTGGAGTGGGGCTGCGGAGGATGGCTAGGGCTGCCCCCCCCCATGTGGCCCAAACCAAATGTATGTTCGGCCCAAACCAAATTTTCATCTTCTAATGTGGCCTAGGGAAGGTCAAAGGTTGGACACCCCTGGTCTAACTGATGATCCCTTTTTGATTCAGTGCTACCTGAGATCATGCATCCTGTCTGACTTGACCTTGTAGCTGCCTTCAGTCCCTCTCAGAAGGCAAACACCATGCCTCCATTTTGGATCATGTTTCCATTTTACTGTCAAAGCCTGACAGATTTTCCGAGTAACTAATTTCGCTCATTCTTCCACAGAAAAAAAATGTTCCCAGGACAGTTTATAAAGTTTATTAATATAAGAATAATCTCTACAATGGAATCTGCATTCTTCATCACCACAAGTACCAAGGTGCAGTTTACACAGAATGTCCAACACAACTTAGCATCCTCTATCCTACTTTATCACCACCCATTCCTTCAGATCCCTTTGATATACACTTACTATTTATTTATTTGTCTTATTTATGGGCTGCCTTTCTCCCAATAATGGGACTCATTTGAAATTCAGAATTTATTTTTATTTCTTTACTGCAAAGCACAGTGCTTTACACTTATTGATTTTGATCCTTAATTGTCATGCCACTGTGTATCACCTAAATACAGAGGACTTCTTTCTGTCTCTTAGGAGCCAACTTAAAAGTCAATATGTTCTGGTGATAACAGAGAGACTTGGGCTAAAATCCCCATGCAGACACAAAGCTCACTGACCTACTTCACAAGGTTGTTTTGAGGATAAAGTAGGAAGCAGGAGAACCATAAATGCTGCCTTACATTCTCTGGAGCCTTGTGGCACAGTGGTTAAATGGCTGTACTGCAGCCAAAACTGTGCTTATGACCCGGGGTTCAATCCCAGGTAGCCGGCTCAAGGTTGACTCAGCCATCTTTCCGAGGTCGGTAAAATGAGTACCCAGCTTGCTGGGGGGAGGGGGGCTATGTATAGCCTGCGTAATTAACTTGTAAACTGCCCAGAGAGTGCTTGAAGCACTATGGGGCGGTATATAAGCAGCACACTTTGCTTTGCTTTGCTTTTTGGAGGAAAGGTGGAGTATAAATGAAATGAGCAACAACAGCGAAAAGTTGGGATGTTGCCACCTTGATTAGTGTTAAGTCTCTTAATGTGATTTATAAACACATTTCCTACGTCTGATTTATTTATTCATTTAATGTTTTAAGCATTTGCGTACTGCTTTTTAAGTCAAGCCTTCCCAATGAAAGCTGAAACACCCTTTTTGGGAAGGGGCATATTTTCCACTGTAGATGAATTAAACCAGACTTGCCCAGCTTGGTGGCCTCCAGTCTTTCACTTTCTATAGTTCCAGGTCACTGGCTATGCTGGCAGGTGTTACTAGGTATTGTAGTCTAACATATCTGGAAGACAACAGATGAGGAAATATGCTTTAAACAGTGGTCCCCAACCTGGCCAATTGGTGGTGAAAGCTTCTGGGAGTTGTAGTCCGAGAACATCTGGAGGCCCAAGGTTAGGGACCACTGCTTTAAAGCAGTGGTTCTTAACCTTTGTTACTCAGATGCTTTTGAACTGCAACTCCCAGAAACTCCAGTCAGCACAGCTGCTGGTGAAGGCTTCTGGGAGTTGCAGTCCAAAACTCCTAAGTAACCTAAGGTTAAGAACCACTGCTTTAAAGGATTCTGTTTAAGAGCTTAATTCCCCTGACAGTCCTTTTCAGCTCAATAAAAGTTATGAGAAAGAAACATTCCCCTACCCCCAAACAGCATTCAGAATGCTTCCTATGCTTTCTATACCCTCTGACTAACATTTTCAGATGGTGAGAAAGTTGCCCTATAGAGGACAAGGCAGGGAAATCTGCTTCTGCTTCTGTGGGCCTAAACCTGGACCCAAACTTTTAACAAGCTTTCATGTGGGGGAAAAATAATTTTGTGTCACTGGTCTCTTCACTGATGTGAAAACACACAGGAATATGGCAAGTCAACATACATGCTTAGCATGTATAAGCATGCTGTCCATGTTCCACTTCTGAAAAATAGATTTAAAATTGTTGCCATCAGGTATCAAGATAAGAAAAACATATTGTTGAAAGACACATGCTTCTGGTCTACATTACTCCCAACTGGGTTGAGCTTTCGTTATGTTTAAGCAACCTATTTTTGCAAGCTAGTCTCTTTGCTTTGCATATATGGACAGCCTAATTCCCACACCTGCACTGTAACTAACAACAGACCAATTGGAAAGGAGACTAGCAAACACATAAAATGGCAGGACCAAAAAAAAAAAAAATCATTATTTGAGATTTGGAGACTCAAAACTGAAAGAATAACCTACTGGCAAAATGACTGGATACAAAGGCAAAATTCATTTCCACAAACCAAACAGAGTTTCCGCATGGCTTCTCTTTACTTCCAATCATTCAGGCAAGTCAATTGAGCAGAAATGTTCAAAGGCTGTGCTCTATTTGTGTGGATTTTTTTTAAAAAAAGGAGGATTGAAATTGTAGCTGCTTTATCCTTACTGAAACCTCCACTGTATTCCTCATTTTTGCCATCTCAATTCTGAATTGGGTAAGTATCCTGAATTACTACTTTTCCTTGTGATCACTAGAAAAAGATCTTATCCATCTTCCAGCAGTCACATGCATTGGGTTGCATCCAGAAAAAGTCAGTCCCATTGAAACCAAATTGTAAGTAACAAAACGAACAAGCAAGCAAAGCATACATTTTCCTTTTCTGGTAAAGAGAAGCATCATATTTCAGCTGCTTCGCTAATTCATCAATGTGCAATTGAAATAGTCCAAAGCATTTTAACTGGTGCATTTTACTAAGACATTTCCCAATATCTATAACTTACAGAAATTTGTGGACACAAGATATGGCGTAGATTTAAGTAGCAAGGTCAAAGGAGGGTGATCATGTCCCAATGTTTGAGCACATCAATATGCAGCCCTTTCAGTTATTACACAAGTATCAATTTTAATTTTCAGTGATGAACTGGGACAAATTAAGAAGTCAGTGTGGCCATTTTGATCACATTGAGTCAAACGACTGATATGTAATAGAAAATATGTATGCCAGCTTCTCAATGTGTGGCAATTTACTGCTGAGATTTATCCCAATTGAATTATACTGGCAGGTATAAATAATAGGATTCCCAAAGAGGAAAAGTAGAAAAGTATTGCTCAAATTTCTAAATCAAATAACGGGTGCAATTTTGGCTGGGACCCAACAGAAAACAAAAAAGGTTGCGTCCTCATAGGAGAGAAATAAGGACAATGGTTTTGGTTTATGATCTGTGCTTTCAGTTGTGGGTAGCCATTTTTATGTAGAAGCAAGCAATATGTGGGAATTAGGAAACAGCACAAGCACCAGTGGCTTTACTCCCACTGCCAGATTTGCAGCTGTGGTGGCAGGGGAATAAAAGTTTTCATTTGAATACGGTGCATGCTCAGAAACAGTGGAATCATGTTTCTGAAAAGCTTCCAAATGATTTCAGTTGTAAACAAGGGACCAGAGAAATGTGTGTCTCACTTTAAATGGGGTGGTGGTGGTGGTTTGCATCTATTTCCCACAAGAAATCTGGTGACAGCACCAAGATGGCAGGAGGACACAGACACCAATAACAGCTCTCGAGTTCCTTAATGCTGCTGTGATGTATGCAAGATTCTTTTTTATTGGATAGATTTTTTAAATTCTTATTTACTTCAATATATTTTTATTTCCTTTCCTTGAAGTGGACATGGTCTTTAGAGGCTGGATATGAAAAATCTGTATCCTGTTACTTCAGATGATATGAAATAAATATATTCTACAATGAAGCAGTTACAAGCCCTAGGCTATTGTGTTTACAGACAGAAATCTATTCAAGGAAAATGTGAGTTACTAAATCCAGCAGTAAGCTGAAAATTTTGGTTGAAGTACATACATGTGTGTTGCATGCTGTCAAGTTGGAACTGACTTGTAGTGACCCTAAAAGGGCTTTCAAGGTGAGATATTTAGGGAGTAACATTACCTATGCCACCCTCCAGTGAGTTTCTGTGTATGAGTGGAGATTCTAACCCAAGTCTCCTTAGTCTGGCACTCTATCTGCTCTACCGCCCTGGGTATCTAAAGTACATAACTCAAATTATATTTTATATACAAATAAAAATATGTGTTTGTGTATGCACGGAAGCAAGGGCATGGATTACAATAATGTGCCCAGCACCATCAAATAGTATGAACAGCTGCCATGCCAAACATTTGCTGCAAGATAAGAATTTAAGCACCCTATCTTTTCCCATGCTACATCCCATAACCGAACTGGCAAGTGTAATAGACAGTACAAAATAGGCTTTTAAAAGCAATGAATTAGTAAAGAATGAAAATATTATTCCTGTCAGTCTAGCATACTAAAGAAGAGGAGATGACAATGATCTCCTGGGAAGAGGAATGAGATAAAAACAAGCGAACAAACAAAAAGCCTAGAAACCTAACGAAAAAATTCAGAACTAAATAAGCCCTCTAAGATCTGTGAATAAATATTTATCAAACACAGTCATGGCACACTTCACCACAATTATTGCATAGAAATATTAGAGTCCCAGAGGGTACCTACAGAAGACAATGGAATGAGGCCAGAAGGATTTGCTCTGTGAACGGGCCATCGCTTCATTGCATGTGGTTTCATCATTTTTGCTTCCAGAAATAGTTCAGGCCTGACTTGCTCTGGGACCCACATCTTTGTCTTTTTGGCAGTCCAGGGTATCTGGAAAGCTCTCCTCCAGCACCACATTTGAAACAAACCTATTATTTTCCTGTTATCTTTCCTCACTCTCCAGCTTCATGCCCTTAACATGATGATCAGGAATACAAGAGTCTGGATCATCCAAGACTTTCTATCCAGTGACATCCTTCCACTTAATCTTGTCTCATTCCTTCATTGCTGCCCTTTCAAGGCTTAATCTTGTTCATTTTTCTTGGCTATGGTCTCTTTTCAGATTTATGATTGAACCACAGCATACCAAAAATTATAACAATTTCAGTTTACAATAACAGACACTATTTTTCCTAAAATACCTAAAAATAAACATAGGCCTAAATTTAGTGTTGCGCTTGTACTGGGGTAGCAATGTAAATCTGCATCATGTGTGACAATGAGAAAACATAAATTATCTTCTTTGTCCTGTGGGAATGTAAGGTATTCTGTACTGGTCTCAAAAAGATAACAATAATGAGCTGTGCAAACTATGTGAAGTTGTGCAAATAAAGCAATTGTACAAAATGACAATGTTTGCTTGTTTTCTGTGTGGACTTTTAAAGATTAGAAGCACTAAATGGGTTGTTCATATCTTTCCTTTTAAGAATCAGCCAGTTATTCTTTGGAATAAAACAAATTAATAATCCTATCTCCTATCTAACATTCACACCACAATCCTAACTATCTAGCAACTCCAAACACTCACTCTTACTTTCTCCTCACTTCTACTTGGATGGAAAAAGCAGCCAAACACAACAAAGCTCTATGAAGGCACATTGTTTCTCCTCACGAGCTGTCATAGCTGATGAGTTGTGTCTCACCCAATATTCACCTGTCAGTCAATCCATTAATTCTATCATGCAACCAACTAAGTTACCTATACAATAACAATCCACACACAAAAACAAATGGGAGGAGACTCAAATTATCACACTTCCCCTCAGGGTTTTATCTAGGTAATTTGCCTAAAATGTCTCTTGTGCCTTTTCTTGTTGAAGAGAAAGCACACATAGAGAGCAAGCAAGGTAGGGCTGGCTAAGAGGAATTTTTACATTTTCAAGAATGATTTTTGTATGAGTTTCGCAAATCACTCTGTCTGTATATCCTCCATGTTATTTTGCTTCACAAATGTAAAAAAAAACTAGTTTTGTGCAGAAACATTTTTGGGCAGATTATAAAAAATACAATGGAGAAAAAAATGCACCTTCTCTCCTTCCTGCAGTGTATGCGGGAAATCTCATGGAAGTTAATTAACTCTCAACATGAAGGCAATATTTGAAGGTAAAATGGGAAATGTTATTAAATATTAGGGATTAATATTACTTGGAATTTACAGGATATAATTAAAATAAATCTGGATAGATTGAAAAAAAAGATAACTGGAAGGATAAAAGATTTTCAGAAATTAAAGATTTCTTGATTTGGTAGAGTGGCATTATGCAAAATTAAAATTATTTCTAAATTAAATTTTATATTTTGGATGGTTCCTGTAAAGATTACAGAAAAAACAACTGAAAAATGGCAGAAAATGATAAATTGTTATTGCAACTGAAATAAACGAGTGAGGATTAATAAGAAATTATGGTATGTAACACAAAAAAATGGAGGTCTTGGATTACCCAATTTAAAATTACATTATACAGCAAATCAGCTCAGACATATTCCAGATATTATTATTAAAAAGATTACTAACCCTTTCCTTAAAAATATGTTAGAAAATTGGAAAAAGTTTAGAGGTATATTGAGCCCACCAATCTCTCCTTTATCCCGGGTGGTGGATTTAAAGAATTTTCCAGATAATCTTTAAAAAACTCTTAAGAATATATATGTATATGTATATATAAGGGATAAATAGGATAAAAGATTGGATGGAGAAGATGAGATGTAAACGAAATATAAAAGAGATTTTGGGAGGAGAGGAGATTTCTTGTTTAATATGATTAAAATAGTAAGGTGGACAAGGGAATGAAATAGTAAGGAAGGAAAATTAGAAAAATGACAAAATTTGAAGAGATTATTGAAAAAAGATTGAAATTAGAGGAAAAGACAAAAAAAAGGAACTGTTAAGTCAATTATATAAATTAATTCAGGCCGAATAGGATACACAAGGACTAAAAACACAGTGGCAATATGATTTTCACTTACATTTCTAAATATTCATAGGATTAGGATTAGGACTGACAGGAAAATAATGGGAACATTTTGTGAATACAGTGCCCTTTCCTCGCTTACCGGGCAGCGAAAATGGCAGCCGCATGGAAGATTTCCGCATAACGGTGAGTTTTTTGCCCATAGGAATGCATTAAACGTGTTTTAATGTGTTCCTATGGGCTTTTTTGCCCCGCATAGCGACGAATCCACATAGCGATGATTTTTTCGGAACGGATTATCGTCGCTATGCGGGGCACCACTGTAACTTGTTTTAAATTGTTTGTTTTGAGAGGAAGAAATGGATAGAAATGTTACTCGTGTGTGAGTCATCTTTAAGAAGCAGTGCTTTAAGTCTAAGGGCTGGAGTGCCAGGAAACTACATTGCACTCTTTTTTTTAGCGTGAAGGAGAGTTATAAAAAAGCTCCAGCTAGTTCTAGTTGCACATAAAATTGTTAAGTGACTAGAATATTATTGCCACATTTCGCCAGGAGACTACATCCTTCCTCAAGTGTGTATTTGAGTCCAGCTTGTGGTAACCCATGGCCAGCAATTTTTCCCCACAAGTAGATCCACCACCACAGCCAGGCATTATGAGATAATTCTTGCAATGCCGTCAGCAGCCAAATGAAATTAAAGAGCTCAGGAGGGATTCTAAAGCATGCAAACATGCACATGAGTTGAAAATTATATAAATAACATCCAGCACCTTCTTGGCATTGGGGGGGGACCTACAGCAATCATACAGAAGCAGATTAGACACCTGCCTTCTGTCTTGTTCGGTGTAAATCAGGATGAAACATATAGGCACTCTCAGTATACAAATGAGCACAGGAAGTAGGGGAAAGCCAAAACAAACATGGTGAGCTTAAAGACAAACTCGAATGCTGTGTTCTAATTCCCATAAATATACTCAGTGTATTGTTCTCCCTTAAGATGTTAAACTATTTGTTTATTTCTCCCCTAGCTGCCCTTTGGATCTGTCAATACCCTTAAATTCACCTCACAAAATTTTGCAGCTCCCCAAAAACATTGCTGGAACTCGGTGCTGCTAGAACGTCTTGCACACCTCCTATTTTGGAGTTTGTGGTGGAGACAAATCTAGGAGATCTGTCAAAGAGATTTCATGAGGTGGAGACAGAGGGTTATGCATCTTATAAAATGTATGAGCTACTTGACAGATTTATTTTCCATTTCAAACTTATTTTTCATGCTCTACTCCTGTATTCCTTTCATATAAATGCTTATAGCCCAGTAGCACTTCCTAAACGCTCCCACCACCATGGTAAGTTCTGCTGGGCTGGAAAGCAATGTGCAAAAAGCCCTATACCAATGGGGAATGCAAACAGGATATTTCTCACCTTTTATGACTGTTGCAGATCTTAAACCTTAAACCATGCATGCTAGCAGCTTTGGGAGGCTTTTCACCTGCAAGCTCATGCCTCTGAAAGATTAAATAGGCATTAAAGAAACTCCTGGTGGGCAAGGAATGTGTCACGACCCACAGAGCCTCCCAAGAACAAGAGCAACAGGGCATTTAATAAGTTTGATTATGAAGAGAACCTTTTAATGCAAAGCAAAACGTGCTGCTATATACCGCCCCATAGTGCTTCAAGCACTCTCTGGGCAGTTTACAAGTTAATTATGCAGGCTACACATTGCCTCTCCCAGCAAGCTGGGTACTCATTTTACCAACCTTGGAAGGACAGATGGCTGAGTAAACCTTGAGCCAGCTACCTGGGATTGAACCCCGGGTCGTGAGCACAGTTTTGGCTACAGTACAGCAGTTTAACCACTGCGCCATGAGGCTCTAAGAATTAGTAAGGAAGGTGCCCATTCTGCCAAATCCCCTTTGCTGTTCCACGAGACAGTAATATGGGTTAAATATGGGCCACACCTTATTGATAACATCCAAATATGAAATCTGCCATCCTTTGGCAAAAGAGGGGGCCTGTTGTAGTGCGGAAACAGATAAATGGCAAGGGGCATCCAAATACCCCTTGATCAAGAAATGGGCGAGTCCCCGGCCCCATGTTCCAGTGGTCACCAGACAGCAGGAACCCGGCCAGCCGCTAATAAACACTCCCAGGCCTCAAGACATCATTAGCTGATGACTGTTGGTCCAGAAGTGGCCCAGCGCATCTTCCCCCCACATGCACTATAATCACACGATCCGCAGGACCGGGAGGTCGGATGCGCTGTTGGCTTACCTGAGATTACAAATGGGATACACCAAAAGTACCAGTTATTTCCACACTACCCGCCAGTGCAACCAAAAAATTCTTCCCACCAAAATGCCAACAACCCTCTTCCAATGTGGGATAGGCAAAAAATCCCTCCATTCAAGGCCAATCAGGATGAAGGTCAAAAATTCCTATCTGGCCCCTTAAAGGTGACCAGAAAAACTCACACTAGAAAGAGGGAGGGCAGGTGGGTGCACAAAAAAAGAAGAGGATGGTGTGGTGGTGGAAAGCTCCTTAAATAACCTGGACTCCCCACCCCCACGATGTCAGTCTTGCGAGACTACAGAAGTCTTGGTCTCTCTGGGGTGGCCAGCAAGGAGCACTCACGCTGCTCAAAGTCCTCTCTCAAACAGAGGTTCCTTAGAATTTCTCCCTACCCTGTTAAAAAATAAACAAACTGAAGAAAAATCTACCTGGGCTTCACAGGTGTGTGTGTTTGTGCATATATGGGCATCTGCATGTGTATGCATGCAGCATTCTGCAAAGTGGGGATTTAGGGGTCAGCACAAGACTAGTTGGAACATAATTAGCAGGGGGAGCATTATCTCTACACCATACATAGTTTTTAAGTAGAGCAGAGGTGGGCAACTTGTAGTCTGCAGGCTGCAATCATCTTCCCACTTGATTTCCTGCCGCCATCAGGTAATATCCAAAGCCTGCTGCCTGTGAGAAGGTCAAGCCATTACAGGAGCAACTTGCCCTCTCTGCAACAGCCTGTCAAGAAGGGAAGAAGGGGAAGGAAGTGACCGGCTTCCTTTCAACTCTGTTTGGCCCTGAGCACTGCTGGTTAGCAATCTGCCCATGCTGGCATGAGTCCCCTCCAAAAGATTATTTCCACCTAAGTGCATCCCTCAACAGAAAAAAAACCTGTTGTCTGCTGCTGTTGACCTAATGGACAAAAACAACTAACAAAACAGAAGAACGAGACTGCTGTGTATAAGCCTGGCTTCTGGGACTGCCAGCAGTTACACCACAATGTGATTAAGTCCTGTGCCGCTCAGTGGAACAAACTGACACACAGCAGCCATATTTGAATAATTGTGGAGCAGAACATGAAAAGATGCCACAATGCTTTGTGATTCGTAGACCATCCCAAGAGGAGGTGCTGGTGTCTTCCCCTGGAGCTAAAATTAGATGGGGTGCTTTTCAGACTCAAGTTATCCAGCACTGTAATAAAAAATGTGGGGAGGGGAGGGGAGGTGGAGAGAAAGAATCATGGCCATTTCTGATGCAGTTATGCAGACCCACAAAAAGTTATGTGGCTCAGTGGGGGCCAGGAAACAGTTGCAACACGCTGGGTTTAAATTTATTCAGAGTTTAACAAAAATATAGAGAAGCTAAAGGGAAGCACAAAACTACCAACATGAATTTGACCAAACTCCAGGAGGCAGTGGAAGACAGGAGGTCCTGGTGTGCTCTGGTCCATGGGGTCACGAAGAGTCGGACACGACTTAACAACTAAACAACAACATAAAAGGGAAGCAGGCAGCAGAATAACAAATAGATACAGAAAGAAAAATGAAAGGAAAAGTTAGAAAAGTCTGAACATGTGCTTGTAAATCCTTATATAGAACCTCATCACGACTCTTCCCAATCATTACATCGCAAAGACTTTTCTCCTGTTAGACTAGCCACAAGTTGTGGATGTGAAAACTGGACACTTATTGTCTGGATGAAGAAGATAGGAAAGCCAGGTGGGGTAATACTGAGAGTTATCTAACAGTCTTAGAAGTCATCTTGCATTCTTAGGGGTTTCTTGTTGATTATAATCTGTCAAAAGTTCAACTCCCAGAGATATCAGCTGTAGCAGATGCCTCAACGGAGCCCACAGCTTCATCCCGTGTTTAGCTTTAAACTAAAGCAAAGGGGGGGGGGGGGTCTAAAATAGAAATATTGCTGAGAGAACAAAGGATTGTACAGAAATGGCTAGAAAAAAATGGACATTACAAATAACATGTTGTTTTATCTATTTTACACTTTTGTTAGTTACATTTACAAATGCACCCATCTTTATGGTGATTTTGAATAAATAAATTTCCCCAAGAACTTTCAAACTGAATAGCTTTATTTTCAATAACTTTTTGTGCACCTTGTACATCTGGTCAGTCAGTTGATAGCCATATTTGTTCATTCACAACTTTAGGCCAGAGACTATATTCCTAGTCAGGCATCGAGCTACTGTTGTATTTGGAAGTAGCCAGGGATGTTCACTTCAGGAAACGCACAATGGAGTTTTATTTTGTCTCTTAGCACTAAAGAAACAACACTGCATTCATACTGATGTCATACTCAGATTTGAATTAGATATGGGATATTTGTATTTGTATCCCTGGGAGATGAATGTGAATAATGGCAGGGAAAACCGAATGGGAAAACCGGACCCTTCCACTGAACCGGCAGGCCCACTTACCACTCACTGCGTAGCACATGCAGCCAGTGTTCTTATCATCACTCCAATCCGAGAAGCAGCTCAGCTAGTGCCTCCCCACCTCCTCACGCAGCTGACCCCTCCAGCGAGGAGTTGAGATGATGAGTCTCCCTGCTCACCTGTTGAGCGGCCGGCTGTGTCAGGAAGCAGGGAAGGACTGGCTAGGCTGCTTCCCGGATTGGTGTGATGAGAAAAACACTGGCTGCATGTGCCATTTGCCAAATGGTAAGTGGGCCTGCTGGTTTCACCTGTGGTGCAATATTCACATTCATCTCCCCAGGGATACAAATATGCATATCCCATGTCTAATTTGAAGATAGTGGGGACTGTTAGGATGCACTGCCAGGTGAGGGATGGAACTGCTTGAAAAGAACCACCTTTGATAGGTGGGTGTTTCAAGGCAGGGCAAAAATCACCCTAAAAGGTGAAGAATTCCCCTTAGCACTTCCTTAACTCGATTATAAATATTGGGCATAATATTCCAAAGAAATTTCAAAAACAAACCCTCAATTAATCATAGTATGAAATGGTTAAACACTGTTGGATAACAAATCAGTTGAAGAAAATAGTAGACATTTGGCACACAATTCACAAACAGAGAGAGAGAGGAGCAATTTGTTGAATAAATTATTGGCTGTGAATTATTAACAGAGTTCTACTTGTAAAGGAAACATTGAAAGAAAGCTCTTTCTGGCAACAGAAAGAGAATGGGAGTGAAAGCAGACGAAGCAGAAAGACACAGAGAAATTGCTTCCTATATATTTTTCCTACTCCGTCTCACTGATAAAGCTATGAATCATATTGATTAAGATTTCTACAGTCAGTTGTGCTGCATTGTTGGTGACCTTGGTATGTATTTGAAGACATAATCTCTCAGCTTTATAAATCTGCCTCTCTTCTCAGGCACTGATACATGAAATTTCACTGTAAGTGCTGGCATTAATTAATTTATGTAAATCAGTATGATACAATGCCTGATTAGTATCTTTCCTTACATTATTATATGATTGTTTTAAGAGAATGATTGACGTACAATATCCACTTAGGAGAGACTCAAATATGAATCTCAATATATGCAATACAGTATTAACATTTGTGCAAATGACATTAAATTTGAAAATTAAAAATGCAAACAACCTACCCACACAGTAACATCACCAAATAAAGGAAAAGTATGTCTTAACTGCACAGTTCCTGGTTGCCACTTTGCTACTCACTCATTCCAGGTTACTTTGAGCCTCACGTTAGTAACCCATCTCCCTTTTTGGAAAAAAAGTACTAAAGAAATAAAATAAATAACGCAAATAATAAATACACAGGGAAGGTACAATTAATCTGCTACCTTTTTTTGAAAAATATATATACTTCCAATAAAGGCTGAAAAATTACCTGAAATGATCCTCAAACATTTTAGAAGTAATGAGTAAACTTTATTCCATCCACTAAAAAGAGTAAGAATTTTAAAAAATGATGATGTTATAGGTTCTTACGTTATTCCTTTAAAATATCACTGCTGTGCTTTTTTTTACACAGAAGTCATGTGCTGCATGTACTGCTTCTACTTCTGATGTGTTGTTTTCAAACACTGACTCAGACACAACTTCAAATCTACCAGTATGGTGGGAGTCAAGACAGCCATGATTCCCCTTCTATCTTAATTGCTGTTGTGTACTTCTTCCCTCCCATGTCAACAGCACTCAGGGCCCCAGCTGGCCTTGTACAGAAAGCAGGACAAGAAGGTGTACAATGGCAAATGAATGGTATCTTTAGTTCTAGGGTGCAAGGTGGCAAGCCTGAATTGGTCAAAATGAGAGTTGCTCCCAATCAAACAAGTCAAGAGATGAACAGAATAAAGTAGCAAGCCTCAAATCTGAGTTGCAACTCACTTGCCCTGCCCCCCCCTCAAAGGCTTGGGAATCAGGACTTGGTACCAAAGACCCGAGCCTCCCACTGCCTGCTCTCACTGCCATCAGCCTACCTGCTGCTACTGCCTTCATTCAGGAGCCAGGCCATTGCCTCCCCCAACACTTGTGCTGACCAACTAATAGGCCAGCACAGGCAGGCTCTCTGAAGCAGGAGGAAGGCAGAGTGCTTTTCATAGTGATGCTCTAGCCCAGTAGAGGCAAAACTTTTTTGGCTCGAGTGCCCAAAATGAAGGGATTGGGGAAGAAACCAGTGGCTGCCGTGCTGCCCGGAAGACCAGAACCAGAACAGGAAGTGGCAGTTTCACGGGGAATCATGGGGACGGACAGGAAGTTAAAGGGGGAATCATGGGGATGAATAGGAAGTTAAAGGACCCAGAACAGGAAAAGAAAGGGGGAATCCCAGCTGCAGCCACTTCAAAAGTTTTGTCGCATGCCAGAACAAAGGGCTTCGCATGCCAGCTGTGCCACGTGTGCCATAGGTTCGCCATCACTGCTCTAACCTGCTGTACTCTGAGGGCAGGTCCTCTGACCCGCCTCTTCCTATAAGTCACACTGGTGACTCTCTATGGCAGGCTAGAGCATCATCAGTGCAACTTACAAGAAGAGGTGGGTCAGAGGACCTGCCCTCTGACTGCAGAAAGCTAATACATCACCATGAAAGGTCTGAAGTGCTACATTTGAAGATGGCAGTGGTGGCAGCAGGTAGAGCAGTGGGGGTGAGGGAACATAAGGACTTGACAATGCAATTTGGACAAATGGATCCAAGTCACAAGCCAAGTCACCTCAGAAATCCCCAAGTCGGGTCCAAGTCAAGTCATGGGTGCAACTGAAGTCCAACTCAACAATAAGTCATGAGTCTCTGCTGTCAGCTTTCTTTATTGTCTACCTTTCACACTCATATATGGTGATCGGAAATACAAGAGCATAGATGATCTTGGTCTTGGTCTCCAGTGACACATCCAAGTATGAAAATATTAGAGGCAATATGACTAGTATCCATTGACTTCGTTATGTTTCAATATAAATTTCTGGGCCAATATTCAAAGATGGATAATATTTCATGAACAAACTGCAGCCCCTCATAATTTTAAACTACATGCATGGAGAGAAACTGCCTTAGGAAATTTTGCTTATTAAGGAAATCCCAAATCCACTTGATGCATATATATATACAGGGATAATGATGGAAACCACACCTCTGAAAGATTCTTGTCACAACATTATTGCCTCATCAACTGTAAATAATGTGGTTTATCCATTCACCATTCACAATGTACTTCTCCAACAACATGCTGTTCAGGCTAGCCTGTCTAAATTCTTATTAAAGTCTACAAAGAACAGTGGGAAATACCAACAAAGATTTGCATAAATATTTACATTTTAGGCATTTGCAAGTTCATTGACTTTGTTCTTCAGTCTCCTCCAAGTTTGGAAAAATAATAAGGCTAATTAAAACAAACAAAAACAAAGAAACACAAAGGCATTTTCTGTGAAATGAGTTGAAATGTAGCAGATATGTCTTTTCATAAATGAATATCTGATTAAAAAATTATTATTAGCTCTTAACTGATGAAGCAATAACTCCAAATTTATGCTTAAATGTCATGGGTGCAACTATGGGCAAATCCAAGAATGGTAAGTGTTAAGTCCCTCTGAAATTAATTAAGCAGATACAATTCCCACTGAATTTATCAAGTGTTAAAACATAGCTGTGGGCTTGGGTTTTCTAAAGCTATATTATCCACTTAGTGCTAATAAAAGTTGTAAGAGTGTACAATCATCTATAAAATGTTAGCTTAACAAGGCCTAGAAAGCAAATGAGCTACTCTAGTTTAGGATGTCAAGGTTAAATGTCTACACACTTACTTTAAATGACAGAGATACAACTTCAAAAATCCAGATTATTTTACAGAATGCCCTCTAAACACTTCGTTAAAAATTCAGTATCCAAACTGATTCTGGACTGAATTAGGTTCTTCATAGCAATAGCCTAGCTTACTCACATAAGGCACAACAATATGGACCAATTTGTAGGATGCTGAGACTAATTTCCTGTGTGGTGTCCAAGTTGAGATACACTGGTAACTTTAGCAACAGTAATTCTCAAGCTTGAACACATCTTTGGATATATCTATGTAGTAGGATAATAATAAGCTCTATGCACAATGATAATAATAAGAGCTCAACTTTCTTCTCCATCATTTTAGTAGATGATAGGAAAGGGGCTGACATGGAGGGCTACTCTGATATACAAATAAATATTGATTCTGAATATGTGAAAGACTCTTATTGTCCAGCTTCCCCAAATGAAGGCTTGATCTCAAGTGCCAAAAAGAACCCCAGTTATGTTGATTCTACTGTTATTTAAATCATTTTATAAATTTCTGTTCAGATGATGCACAGATAAGATCAATTCATTTGGTCAGCCAATCCGTTTTTTTCCCAACTCGCTGGTTTTTTTTTTTTAATGTACCAATCATATATCGCTTAAATCCTTATCGCTTCAGCATGTGTGAATGTTGTTGTCGATGTATTTACTTTGTGTAGGGGTTGGGTTTTTGGCCTCTGTGGACACTTCATGGCCACTGCACATGTACCATTAAAAAAAGATATTTTTAAAGGGATATCAATAAATTGCTTGTAGCAGCAGCCGCCTCTACCACAAAAAAACATCATGAATACATTGCTCCAAAGGAGAAGACCCCCCACTACCACCTCTTGTGGGTGTAGGGAAGGGAAGGGAAGGGGAAAGAATGCTTGAGCAGAGAAGGGATGTTTCCTGATCTAAAATGTTTGAGAGGAGAAAGAAAGGTGCATTTCATTCTCTTTATTTTTGAACCCTGCTCTTCAGAATACTTAAGAAGTCTTTTAAAACCTGCTTCCCACTACCAATGCTGTTCAAAAGGGGGGGAAAATGAAGGCCAAGAACTGAGAGGGAGAAATATGCAGGAAAATAAGCAAAGGAGGATGAGTAAAGGAAGGAAGGGAAAAGAGAAAGAGGAAAAAGGAATTGGGAAGTGAAAATTAAAAAGGGAAGGAAGGAGGGGCTGTAGGTAGCATAAACCACCAGGTTGCACATCTACTAATAGTTGGAAGTTACAGGAAAACAGGGATATATCATTTACGGTGACCACATGTAAAAATGTTTCTACAGTATTCCTAAAAGAGGGGAAAATTGATTTTTTTTTATTTTTATTTTTTGCCATATGTGATCAAGCCCCGAATAGAGAATATTTATGGATAACAGCGGCTGTCTCTTCAGATAACAGCCCTATGAATGTGGACAATGACCTGAAATTTTGGTGGGGGGTGATGAGACTAGCATGCTCTTCCTTCTCATGGATTTATCTCCCATGGCTTCCAAATGTTCGAACAGAGCTCCTGCAGAGCTGTGAAACAGATGTAGTTAGGACTGTTCTGTTTTCAGAGTGATCTCAATCCAATTTTCTTCAGGTCAGGGTCAGCAGGATGGTGTACATCCCATTTAATGTTCTATCTTGTTATGCCTCTTATGCATGTATATTTAAATCACTGAAATCAGTAGATTTAACACAGCCCCATTATCAATTTGCAGTAGGAAGTCATCTTATTTCTTCAATCATCCATTTGTATCATTCCTGTCTCAGCAGAATAAGCCTTGCCGTCTTTTGCCATACTCATCCCTGTCTCAGAACAGCTCCCCCAGGAACATTCTTGATCAAAGAAGCCATTTGGATGGTCTGAGGTACTTGCTCTTTAGCCCGATGAGGTCAGCCAATGATTATGTATGCTTTCCAACGGCTGCATTTACATTACCTTCTACTAAATGGCAAAAGTCTGAAAATTCTGCAAAATTCTTGGCAGCTATTCCTTTTAAACAAAAGAAGATCTATTTATAGTCTGTGTTGAAGAAAACCTGACCAGGCATGGTGGCTGGGGGAATAATCTTCAGGGTATCATTTTAGTATTTACTGATTCATTTAAAATTTATTAAACTAGTGCTACAAGAACCAGTTTTATGGCTTTAAACTGTGCCATGCTTTTCCTTAACGTAGGACATCACAATCCACAGAAAGTTTTGTAAGTGGACACTTGAGATTGAAAAAAAAAATAAGAATCTACTCAGGATCTAGAGTGGAGTAGAACAGCATCTAAGTATTCTGGAATGATGTGTCAATTGGAAGGCCTCCAAATAGACATACAGATGCCAACAGGATGATTTGGGTGAGTGAATGCAGAGAGTGAACTGACAGGAGAAGTGGCCGGGCTACGGATGAAGACCATGTATTGACAAATAGTTATGCTTCCTAAGGACGTAACAAATATTTGCAAAGTTATTGACCTCACTAAAAATAGTATGATATATTTTGTGAGATATTTAAGGAATGGTTTTACCAGTTCCACTCCCCAAGTGAGTTTCCATGGCCAAGTGAGGATTTAAATCCTGGTCTCCAGACTCCTAATGTATCATTCTATTCACCACACCCATACGGGGCACAGATGTTATTAGACCACTACAAGCTCACAAAGAGCCTCTAGATTTCAAGTACTGCAGCACTGTTCATTAGGCTGGGCATTACATGACTGGGGGAGCAGAATAAAAATAAAATAAAATCCCAAAAATCATGGGAAGATGAAATGAACAAGTGACATTGAAACAGCTATTAAAATGCTGCATTCTAGGGTCATTTCTGGATGAAATATTTCAGATATCACCCCAGATAATAAGTCCTTCCCAACCTTTGTCGACAAAAAAAAAAAAAAAAAAAAAAAAAAGGCAATCATTTAGCAGAACCCTCCTTATGATTTTGTCAAGTAACTAGAAAACTTTTAAAAATATTTTCCTTGTCACCTCTGAGAACAAAATAAGCTGGGCCAGAAAAACAGCATATAAAAGAAAATAATAGACAGGAAGATGGACAGACAGACAAAATAGATAATCTTCCCTATAGTATTTATGATGAATCCACTTCTTGGTTCTCACTAGAATCCCAGAACATTTTTTTGCAGGCTCTTCAATTTTTCTACTGCTATAGAAGGTATAGTCCTCAGGTCAAAGCCAGGGGATGTTCTAGTTTGCTATCTTCAAAATCCTTCTGTTTTGATTGCCTTTCAAAATCTCATGTTATGTTGTTGTTGTTTTTTCCAGAGGGTTCCAGTCCACTCGAAGGTATCATCATTTAACAGTTAGGTGAATCATTCAAGGAAGAAACAGGACCAAGGCCAGTGATAAACAGAGAAAGAGATATGACAGGATACAAGGGAGGCTGGAAGAAAAGAAACACAAGTACTCGGCTAAGAGGAGTCTCTCTAGGCCCAAGGCTGAAGCTTTTATTCCAGCAAGCCACCATATGTACTGAAAACTGTCACTATATAAGGTGGCTACAGATCTTTCAGGCTGATCAAAATTCTGTGGTCTGCAGATCTTGGAAGTTAAAACATATAAATAGCAAGCTCGCAGATGCTTGACCTTCTTTCTCTCAAGCACAGTATTTCTCTTCCCCACTGATTTACCAGTCCCACTAACAGGACCTCAAAATGGAGCACATCACATGAAGATGTTTGTACAGCAAGTATAGGAAAAAATGCATTTTTGTATAGTGATGCCTCACTTAACGATTGCCTCACTTAAATGACGAAACCAATCGCAAAATGATGTTCCTGTGGGGAAAATTCGCTTAATGATGATTGGTTCCCTGCTTCGGGAACCGATTTTTCGCTAAACAATGATTTAGAAACAGCTGAGAGGCGGTTCTAAAATGGCCACCCGCTGTGCAAAATGGCTCCCCACTGTGTTTTCAGGATGGATTTCCTGCTTTACAGGCAGCAAAAATGGGTGCACCTATGGAGGATCTTCGCTGGACGGTGAGTTTTCAGCCCATTGGAATGCATTGAACCGGTTTCAATGAATTTCAATGGGCTTTTTCATTTAGCAATATGATGTTTTCGTAAGACAGCAATTTTTGCAGAACGAATTAACATCGTCTTGCGAGGCACCACTGTACTTCATAGATACTGCATACTAAAAGGGGATTGGTGTCAATGTAGAAAACGAGGAATTTAATAATACATTTGACACTGTACAACATGGTTTGAACCAGCCATAGGAAATAGCTCTTGCATGACAGAATAGCCATTGTTTTGCATATGTTTATATATCCTTTCATCTATTAATTAATTAATTACACTTAATTCGGAGTGGGTTTCTCTCATTCTGGTCATATTTGCATTTAGTAAAGCTGGATGTACTGAGGGGAAAATCAGAACTTTTTGGAGCTCACACTAAAACGTTGTGTTTTATTTTTAGATGTGTATATAAACCCAACAATGGCTTTAGGAAGCTACATCTCAACAAGTGGTGAAAACATGTCTTAATAAATTTGTTAGCTGAAGCAATGAGAATCTTTACAGTACAGATGCAGAATTGTTACAATAAAAATCAGTGTGACAACTCAAGTAGTATATTGTACTCCAATATGTTTTGTTCTTTAAGGGGGTTCAATATTTTAACTTTTTAAAATGTCTCTGTAGTATTGAACTCAAAAATGGTAAAAACATAGATTACAGTGTGCAGAAAAGGTTGTGTATTGCCTTTTGTATTAAATTAATAAGTAATTTCCACTGCGACTTCCTGCTAGTGAAAAGAGATATGGGGGAAAATGCTGAATAAGGACCCTTAGTGCCTTTTTAAAAGTCATTCTGATGATGCAGAATCATTCTTATGGCAATCTACATCAGCAGCACCAGTATGACTTGAGAGTGAAAAATAAAAATCAATCAATTCACAAGCTCTCTGTCAGCAGGTAGGGTATTGATATATCTTTAAAAAATGTTAGAGACTCACTTTGCCTTGGAATTTAGAAGAGTGGATGAACAGCTACATGCAAGCAGTGCATTTTAACATCTGTATGGCAATACAAAGTGCCTCATACCAAAGTTAATTATCTGGCCATCTTAGCCCAGCATTGTCTATACTGATGATGATAATTGCTTTGGGTAGAAGACTATAAGCACTACTTTGACATAATCCATGATCCAAAAGAGTTTGAAAGATTAATATAAAAGTAATTGGCTAGTACATTTTCATGCCCCAAAGTAGTTATCATTGTAGTTATGAATCAATTTTAATAATAAATCTTCCCAATTTCTCAGAAGAAAGTAAAATATTTAAGGTATCTATTTTAAAAACAACAACAATATATGAGGGCTACAAGCCTGTGGTACAAACAGTTCTTCCTATCCAACTCATCAAGTCAATGGCACAACAGAGCATGTGGAAGCAGCACAAGACGCAGCAACAAGTCAGGATCTACATCCTGTGCAACTCTTTTCCCACTACAGTGGTGCCTCGCTAGACAATGATAATCGCTGTTTAGCGAAATCATTGTCTAGCGAAAAGCATTTCCCCATTGGAATGCATTGAAACCTGTTTAATGTGTTCCAATGGGGAAGAATCGTCGTTGTCTAGCAAAGATTGGCCATAGGAAAGCCGCTTTGCGAACCACCAATCAGCTGTTTAAATAGCTGTCTTGCGAAGTTTAGGTCCCGAAAACACCTGTTTTGTGAGCGCGGAGGGAGCAGTCAAAATCTTTGTCTAGCAAAAATCGGTTTGCGAAGCAGGGACCAAACATTGTCCAGCAAAATTCCCCCATAGGAATCATTGTTTTGCGAATCACTATAGCGATCGCAAAAAGCCAATGTCTAGCGAAAAAACTGTCATGCGGGGTAACTGTCTAGCGAGGCACCACTGTATTTAGTGAGGCTACCCTCCCATAAATAGACTCATTAGCATCATCTTAGAACTAAAGAGTTGGAAGGGACCCAATGGATCATCGAGTTCAGCACCTGTCAAGGAAGCACAATGGGGACTCGAACTCCCAAATTTTGGCCCCACAGCAAGATAATTTAGAAGTTCCAGTTTTACCATTAAGGGATGACTATGCCCCTCACTAAGTTACAACCACAGTGTAGTCATGACTTCAGTAATGCATTCAACTACTTACTTTCAAGCTCTATGATCTTAAAGATTTTGCAGCTGGGCAACATGCACTTTTGCACACAGAGGTGTGCTTAGGACCCCTCCCCCACAGGAGCTAGGACTAGTGAAATAAATAATAAATTAAAATAAAATTAATCCATGGGGAACTCAAAGATTTCAGAAAATCAGGAGTGGTGGTGGTGGTGGTAAGCTGGCATCAGGGCAAGAAACAGCTTCCATGTACATTGTCAGCAATCAGTTTCTGGAGTGTTGCCTAGCTGTGTGGTTTGTGCAGAATGGTGAAGTACCACAATCACCAGCATCGTCAAGGTGCTATTAAATGCACATGGCTTTCTACAAAAAAAATATATTAAAATGGAATTCAAACATTCTGTCCCAAATAGGAGGAGAAGGGGAGAATAATAACATAAATACAAAGGAACATTTATTTAAAATGCACAATTAAAAAAAAAAAACAGAATTGGACACATCATAAAAGAGGTGAGCTTTTGAAAGAGATTTTAACATATGAGATTAAAGGAATCCTGCAAATCTTTAGAAAGATGATTCCAAGCATATGTGACAGAGAAAGGACAAAGGCAAATGAATGATCAGAACCTTGGACAGGTAAGAAGACAGAAATGGAAGAACAGATGAATGATTAGGCCAATAGCAGAAACCAGAACCAAAACATAAGGAGGAGGCAGACCATGAAAAATATTAAAAGTAGAAATAAGGAACTTAAACTGAACCTAAAAATGGCAGGAAGCTTGTGTAGATATTTCATAAGCAGAGTAACATGATCCAAATGATGGGCAAAAAAGAACAAATGAAAGTTTAAAAAGATCTTCAAGGAGTATTGAATAGAAATAAGAGGTTAATATGAGCTTGTGGGAGACCAACCGAAAAAACACAATAGTCTAAATTAGGAAGAACCAAGGCATGAACGACAGTCTTTCCAAAAGTAATTTAAAAAATGACAAATTATAAAACAAGGGGGTCTTTTACAATAGCTTGGATATGAAATATATATATATATATGTAGACAAAATAGAAATAAAACATTCTCCTCCAAAAGATGGATAAGTAACATTATCAACAGCTATACAAAAAAGAAGACATTTTGGAAGGAAAAAATAAGTAACTCAGCCCGATTAAGTTTAAAATGACCAGGGAGCATCCCTCAAAAAGCTACATTCCAAAGTAAAGTTGCTTTTTCCTCATTTTTATCTAGAACAAATTATACCAAACTAGAAATTGAGATAGACAGTTCCATAGTTAATACACAAGAACTTCAACATATGCAACTCTGGGAATTTATTGCAGTACAGTAAACCACCAAATTCAATTCAATTTCCCCTTTAGGCCAGTGTTTACTGTGAATATCCATCTTGAGCAACCCAAGATAACCCATGCTTTAAAGAACGTAAGCAGGGCTGAGTAAAGCCTGGCTCCCAAATACTGCAAGTTCGTATCAATGGATGGAAAAGAAATTTGAAAATTCGTATTAACAGTTTTCTAAATAAATTAATACAAGTCATAGTCTACAGAATGACTAACAAAAGCAGGTATGTATGTTTATTTCTCGTGACTGGGAAGAAACTGTGAGCACCAGATTCTTTTTTCCATTTCCCATACAGATTAGACACAAAAGGGCAGACCTCAGAATGTGTATCCTTGAAAAAATGTACTCAAGCACAGTTTAATGAATGCAGAAGAAAGGTGGAACAAAGTGTACCCATTAGAAGTCCATCACAAAATACATGTTTTGCACAGCATATGTATACATTTCCATGTGAGAAGAAGTAGCAACATCTCACAGGCAGATGCACAATTAACATGGGAAGAAACAGCAGGTGAGTTGGGAAAAATGCCAGGAAATTAAGAGTGAGAGATTTGTACTTCTTTCCCTATAGGATGAGAATATGTATATTCTCATCCTATAGACAGAAATTCCTTATTTCTGTTTAGAGCCAGAAATTGAAAAGTGGTGGTAATGATGGGTCTGATATTGCTGTGCAATATTGTGCCCTTACGGCCAGCAAGAAAAAAGATATCAAGCTTTACATAGCAAAGGGAAGCCTGAATATTGACAACATCAATACACCCTCTTGCACTCACTATCATTCAAGTGGATTCAACGTATAATGTTCAGCCCCACTGGGCATGGATCTGCCTCGCTCTCATGCAACTTCACCCCTGTGCAGGGTTCTGTCATGACCGGAACCAAATGCAATCACTGAGTGGAGGACAAAGATAGCTGCACAGAGGGAGGTGGAGTCGTCCACGTGCACACGTCTGGCTTAGAGGGAACCTTGGCCCCCTTGAATTCTTTTAAGGAGAAAAGCTAGATAAAAATATTTTAAATAAATAAATTCACAAGGGAAATCCCAGAATCTGACCCCTTTTTTCACCAGTTAACCACTTCTTACCCAAGCACAAAACTGTCAGAGCATTTTAAATTCTGGATACAGACATGCAATTTCTCACATTTACAAGCTGGAGGTTTATTGAAGAATTGAATTTCCTGGTTTTTTAAAGCAGAAGGTAAAGCAGACATACCCGACTGTTGCTGTTGGTTTTCAAGACCTGAGGACTAATATTTCAGCCCCTATATGCTGGATTCTTTCCAAATAAAGGAAAACAATTGGGGGCAACAATTCTCCTTCAGTACAAGCAAAATACAGTGGTGCCTCGACTTATGAACTTAATCCGTTCCAGAAGATGGTCGTAACTTAAAATGGTCATATGTCAAAGGACCATTTCCCATAGGAATGCACTGAAACAGAATTAATCTATTCTGGCCAGGAGGGGAAACACACACACACACACACACAAACAAACCACAAAACACTGCAAGACCCATTGGAAATGCAATTAATCCGTTCTGGCCGAAGGGAGGGAAAAAAACCAAAAGCAAACAAGAGACTGCAAGACCCATCAGAAATGCAAAATAAAAAAATAAAACACACACACACACAACCAAAAAGTAAACAAACCCTGCAAGACCCATCAGAAATGCAAAATAAAAATAACCACCTGAAAAACAAAGACTGCAAGACCCATCACCGCATAGAAACATAACCCAACCACCCAGCCCAAACCCACCCAGAACAGCCAGTTTTTAAAAAGCAAAAAGCAGCACCTTATCAGGCAGTCCAAAGCTTCCTCCGAACTCACGCTCTCTAACCGCTGGGGCTAAACAGCTACAAAGAAGCAGCCTCTTCGCCACCAACGGTTAGCAGTTTGAATTCCACGCCTTTTTCCCTGCCTTTTTTCTGGTTGTAACTCAAAGTTCCAGTCACAACTCAAAGCAAAATTTTGCAGCCAGAGTTGATCGTAACTCGAAATGGTCGTAAGTCGGGATGTTCGTAAGTTGAGGCACCACTGTAAGTCTTTTCAATATATGTCAGCTATTTTAAATCTGGGGTTGTTTGGGGGTCACCTATTTCTGATTGGGTAGTAAAACAGTTCTACTTTTGACAAGTCCTACCTTGAAAGCATTTTGTCCATACTTCCCCAAAACTGGCATAGAGCATTAGCAGACTGTCTGCTACAATTGTGCCAAATTTTGTGCTTATTCCAAGACCAGTTCAAAAAGTATTTTTGTTTGTTTGTTTAGGCTGTCCTCATTTTTAGTATTGCCTTATAGAAGACCACTTTGCTCTGCCACACAACATCAGAGGCACAACTCTCGAGAGTCTCTAATTTGCTCATCTAGTTTGGGACTATAAAGTATTGGCTCCAATTATTCCTTGGATCAATTATTGTGTTTTGTTACTTCTACTAGCTTCCACTTAGGTACAAGTAACTCTTCAAAAGCTCTTCATAGCTTTTGAATTCTAGTGCCAGTAGTCATGTGAGTCTTATAATCTGTATAGGTGGAACATTTGAGAAGCTCAGCTTGCACTGCATCATCAGTTCTAGCATTGTCAACATGTACAGGGAAAAGCGTTTGAAATGGAGAGTCACCAGCATCCACAGAGGCTCTCTCTGTAAGTTGGTACCCTGGAAAAACACAGTTCCACAGAGCAGATATCTATAGCTAGCAGAGGTTCTCTACTTCATACTGCCTCTCTTCAGATGTTGAAGAGTGCCAGAACTGAAGATGGAGGAGAAGGTTACAGAATAGGTTACAGAAAAATGCAAAACCTATTCTAACAGTGCAAGCACACATATTCTGTCCTAGAAAGACCTAGGTCAGAAACAACCTGCTCAGTCTGTGTCTTGTTCTGCTCTCAAAGAGCTTTTCCGGTAGACTTTGCAAACCTCACACGATATGGGCAACATGCATTACATACAGGGAAACACAGTCTTGTAATAATATATACCCCCCCCCGCAACAGTAGCACCATTGTAGACGTACGCTAGGTCATCATAATGCATACCTCTTCTTGACCCTTGCCCACCGTGAACACACTAGAATTATGGTAAATACAGAGAGAAACACAGCTCTGAGATGTTGTGTTTTTTTAAAACCTTGTTGGAAAAGGATTTGGGGTGGGGACCCCAAATGACAGATGAAGAAAGAATTCAGCGTGTCCATTAAGCTTGCACATCTCCATTGGAAAGTGCTGTCTCTGAGCCAAACATTACAAAGGAGGAACTTGAGTACAAGCACTGGAATCAGACTGCACACATGTGCCTCTAGGCACTAAGCTACAGTACTGTAGTTCTCAAACTCTTAATGGGCTCTGAAGTGCCATTGACTTTAAAGAGATTTAAGGGCTTGTCAACTAGTGTATGTCTGGCCTTCCTCTCCTTTTGATTGTAAACTATTAGCCACCTTTCAAAAGTGTCTGCATAAATATTAGCTTCACTGGAGTGTGCTGTATTCGAATTTGTTTTGTGCTTTAAAAAGAGATGTGCAATAATGAAGGCTATGCCAAACAAAGCTCCAAGCAGGAAAAAGAGGAAATGCTGTCATCTGTTTATGTGTTGTTTAGGAATCAATCCTCCTGATGAATTTGTTCTAAATCTTTTAGACCTTAATAATGCATACTGAAACAGGAAACCAATAGCATATAGATTATGAAGTGGCAGCAGTTATCTTTGGATTAATGCATTACAATGAATAAGCCAGCATTTTTACATCCAGTGAAAAGACACAGTGAAAAGTTTTCACAATTTGCAAAGTGTTGTTGTTGTTTTTTTTTTTTTTGAGAGGGAAACCATCAAAAGCTATGTGGTTTGGAGTGAGCAAAAAAAAAACTGAAATTACAACCCATCCAGATTAGTTATTATTATTCAAATATTTCAATCTCACCAGCATTATCATCCAGCCCATACAAGATAATGAGTCTCTGAGTCTTAATAGCCAAAATTTAATTAAGCTTTAAAAAGGTGGCATTTTCAGCACTACTGAAGGATGCAATGTAGTCCGTCAAATATGATTTTGAAAAGAGATACTATTGTTCTGCCAGTGTATGCAGTCCTTCAAAACTTTCCTTGTTGTCGATTCTGTCTCATTTAATTTATCTGGTAAGAAATAATCAGTATTCGAATGCAGAAGCTCCTGTACAAGGTATATGGAGATAGGGAAACACAGGTGCAGAATTCTATTGGCACCACATTATTCTCTGTGGAACACACACAGCAGAGTACGCCATTCACAATCAGCCATTCATACAAGGTCAAACTAGACAATACATATGATTCCAGTACTGAAAAGATCTGAACTGGTTGGCAGTTGCTCAACTGGTTTGAACCTTCAGAGTCCTAAATTGCTTAGGGCATGTTGAGCTAAGGGACCTAGTGACTTCTATACCATTATTACTACACAAACTACCGGAACACCTCTAATAACATATAAACAAATCTTCTGTGGATTGCAATCATAATGTGATGCTTGTTTTCATTGGCCAAAGTAATGCAATTCACTGCTTTACATTTCCAAGAGTTATTTTTTGTAATATGTTTGAAGTCTACACGATACTTTATATGGTTCAGGACTGGTGTCTCAGCATCAGGTGCAGGATGGTTCAGGATCGCAAGCGCATGAAACAAGCTCTGCATTAGCTACATTCAATGGTGTTCATGGCTTAATCTAAAGCAATGGTTTTTATGTATAATTTTTCATTCAACATAACATCAGAGGATCCCGTGGCCCTCTGCGTGTTCTCAGAGTTCAAATCCCACCATTCGGTATCCATTAACATGGCCAATGGTGAGGAATGGTGGGGAAAGTAGTTTACCAAAGTTGGAAGGGCACCAGCTTCTCCATTCTGGTGCGGAACTGGAATTACTCACTTCATAAGAATAAAGTACAGTGGACTCTCGACCTACGGACTTAATCCGTATTGGAACAGTGGCTGCAGGTCGAAAAGTCCATAGGTTGAATATGCATTTCCCATTGGAATGCACTGAAAACCCATTAATCTGTTCCGGCCCAAGGAAAAAATACCTTCCCCAAAAATAAAAATAAAACACTACAAGCCCCTGGGGCTGCAAAAAAACAAAACAAAACAAAAAAAAAACCATAACCCCACCAGCCCAATCCCACCCTGCAAAAGACAAAAAAAGTTTTAAAAAAGCAAAAAGCAGCACCTTACCTGCACCACCGCAACCACCGCTGCCAAGAGGCCTCCCAGACTCTAATCTCCACTGCCGTGCCAGGGCTCTGGCCACCATAGCTGGGCCTGGCCTCTGCCACTGGGCCAGGGCTATGGCTGCTGGGCCTGGCCTCAACAACCGCCTTTCTCCCCCACCACCCGGCTTCGCCGCTGCCGAAACCACCATTGGGTGCAGTGCTTCAGGAGAAGACGCGCGGCAGGGGAGAAAGGCCGGATTGGCTCCTGCCTTTCTTCCCTGCTGCCCTGCTTCTCCCAAAGGGCTGCCCCGATTGTGGTTTCAGCAGCGGATAAGCTGGGCAGCGGGAGAGAAAGGCGAGAACCAATTTGGCCTTTCTCCCCCACCGCGCAGCTTCTCCATTGCTGAAACCACCATCAGGCACAGCGCTTCGGGAAAAGCCACGTGGTGGGAGAGAAAGGCCGGATCGGCTCCTGCCTTTCTTCCCCACCACCTGGCTTCTCTCGAAGGGCTGTCCTGATGGTGGTTTCGGCAGTGGAGAAGCCGGGCGGCGGGGGAGAAAGGCGAGAGCTGATTCGGCCTTTCTCCCTCACTGCGCGGCTTCTCCCGAAGGGCTGACCCAATGGCACTGGAAGCCTGGGAGGCTGAGCCCAGCCAGTATGGTCCGGTGGCTCGCCTCCTGGTGGCTCTCCTCCTGGTGGCGGTAGCAGCAGCGGTGGAAGCCCAGGAGGCTGAGCCTCCCTTTTCCAAACTGTTGGGGCAAAAGAGCTAAAGAAGCAGCCTCTTCGCCACCAACCATTTGAATTTCCCACCCTTTTCCCCTGCCTTTTTCAGTTTGTACGTCAAAGCTCGATCCAAAATTTTGCAGCTGGAGCTGTCCCCGTACATCGAAAAGTCCATAAGTGGGGCCATTCATAGGTCGAAGGTCCACTGTACTGTAATAATGCTGTCTTGTAAAAATGGCCCTTAGTCCTGAGAAAGCAGTAGCTTACCACCCTGAATTGATTTATGCCCATTGGACTGAAATGAAGGCAGGAAATAGAAGTAACTGTTATGAAGCTAAAAGCTGCCGAAGTACCAGTCATAACTGTCATGAATAAGGATGGAGCATTTTAGTTCCAGAGCCATATTTTGTTGCCGCATCCCCACATAACTAGACCTAGGCATTCAATTACACTGTCACCTGACGGGATGCAAACAATGTCCCCAAGGTTCAACCACTTGCTAAGTACAGGGTAGCAGGTTGACTAATTTATTGAGTGATTATTTGGCTGATAATGACAAAAATATCCCCACAATCCCTGGATTTTGAACTTTTGTGGGGTTTTTTGTCCCAGGCAACATAATATTGGCCCAAAAACGGCCCATACTGAAATCAAGAAACAGGAGTGGCATGCTATCATTGTCAGAAGATTGGCCCCATTCAGTGGTGGTGGTAATTCTCATTGGTTGTAATTGGAATTCTCTGCATTTAAAAAAAAATACAAATATTGTGTATTAAATGCACCCCAAACCCCATCTATGCTGCTAATTCTATTGCTCACTCTCCATACATTGGAATTTCAATGGAGTTAGAACACACCCTACAAGTTAACCAATCACGTTTTGTTGTCATTGCTGGTCTTTTAACCTTGGGTTATATAGTGGTGCCTTGACTTATGAACATCCCGACTTACAACCATTTTGAGTCGCGACCAGCTCTGGCCGCAAAATTTTGCTTCGACTTGCAGCTGGAGCTTTGAGTTGCAAACAAAAGAGGCAGGGGGAAAAGGAGAGGAATTCAAATTAGAGGGCTAACCGTTGGTCAGGGAAGTGCTTCTTTGTAGCTCTTTCGCCCCAACAGTTAGAGTGAGTGCATCGGAGGAGGCCTGGGACTGCCTGGAGCTGCTTTCTGCTCCTGAGTAAGTACATTTACTTTGTTTTGCAAGGTGGGTTTGGGGTTGGGGGGTTATGTTTCTGTGCTGTGATGGTTTTTGTGTGTTGGTGAGTTTTTTCCCCCAGCCCCACAGCGTTCCGCTGGGGCTGGCTGTGTGTGTGTGTTGTTGTTTTTTACCAGCCCCATGGCATTCTGCTGGGGCTGGCTGTGTGGGGGGGTTTTGATTTCTCTCTCTCTCTCTCTCTCTCTCTCTCTCTCTCTCTGTGTGTGTGTGTGTGTGTGTGTGTGTGTGTGTGTGTGTGTGTGTGTGTGTGTGTGTGTGTGTGTTTTGGCCCCAGCACGTTACTGTGGGACTTGCAGTTTTTGTGGGGTTTTTTGGTATTTTTGTTTCCGGCTGGAATGGATTAATGGGGTTTCTTGTATTCCTATGGGAAATGGTGCTTTGACTTACAACCATTTCGAGTTACGCCCATCTTCTGGAACGGATTATGGTTGTAATTGAGGCACCACTGTATAAGGGTTAAAATATATATGAGATGAAGCCCTCTTCTCCTTAGGCTTCCTTCTCCAGGAAACTGCATAAGGAAAGCTATCATTTTAATTTTATAGTAGAGGGAAAAACTTTGTGTGTGTGCATGCACACATGTGTGTGAAGAACTTGACATTCCAAAAAAATCTAATGTGAGAGAAAATGAAACTGGTAGATGATCTCTGCCACGTATGCAAGCAAGGGGTTCCTTTAACAAGCTAATGGCTGATTAGTTGTTATAACCCATTGTCAAACACTGCCACCCACAAACACCCAAAGAGTACTGCTTGGGAGCAAGGAGTAAGATCTTTTGATAGATGTACCACAAACCTCCTTATAATTAATTAACAAGCTCTAAGAAAGTTCAGAACAAGGACTATAGCCTGCTGATTGCAACTTGCTTTCAAGGATATGCACAGTGCCTTTGACAAAGCATCATTAGAAGCTCACGAAAATGTACCAACGGGATAACATTTTCAAATGAAAGATATACGAGAGTCTATGCTCTGTTTCTCCCAAACTTTTACACATGTATAAACAGAATATCAAATTACGGTAGCACAGATATGAAAGAAGAACATTCAGTAAGGCGTTCTTTCCTTGTTAATCCAAATGAAAAGTTATTAAATATTCACACAGACAGAAAGCTACTTTATTCGCGCACTAATCTTCATGCAGTTCAAGAAGAATTCTGAAGTGATAATAGCTGTGGGGTTATTATTTCTAGCATATACATTTTAAAGCACTTCTTCATCCAACAAGACTTACAAAAAATTTTTTGTACTGTTAATCAGCAGTCACAGATTTAATTGGCACCAAGGCCAGATAACAAAATGCTATCCCACATAACAAATGTGGAGACCAGGCTGGTCTTACGTTATGGAATGTATCTTTCATCCTCACATTTAAAGTAAATTTGGTAAAACAGCTTATTTAAATAGACTGATTAAATATTCATCCCCAAACGTAGCTATTCTCAAAGAGGAGCTTTAGATCTACATAGAGCCATCTGTAGTTGATTATGTGGCTTGCGAGATTGTCAGGATTCATGTTCCCAAGAAGCTCAGAACCTGTAGTCTAAGAAATGCCCAGTGAGAGAAATCATATGAAGCAGCCTTATCTCAAGGTCAGTGGTTTATCTAATCCAGTATTATCTACTCCAAATGACAGCAGTTTTTAGGATCACAAGCTGTAGTTTCTCTCGTGACCTGCTGTCCTTTTTTCATCTCAAGATGCCAAGGATTGGACCTGGGCATGTTTGAATGGAAAATGTAGGTTCTACTCATGAGCAAAGACACAATTTCTCCAGGATGTTTTGAAATTTCTGGCCTTTCAACACAGGTTTGGGATATGTCAGAATGCCTTACTGTTTAAAGAGGGTGGGGGAAGGCATGCTCCAAGCCTTTGGTGGACTATAACTGGGAGTCCCATTGAAGAGATATGGATGTTGTTTCAAAGAGGGAATGGTAAGCATTCAAAGTGCTAGGAGTGACACTTTCAAGACATCCCATAATTTTCCTGGGGTTAAAACAAAGCTTGGAATGTTAGGTCTTAACATTAATGCACTTGTGTGAAACCAATTAATGAGAAAATACCATATTTTTCACTCCATAAGATGCACCTTTCCATAAGACGCACCAATTTTTTAGGCGAAGAAAACAGGAAAATATAATCTGTTTTCTTCGCTCCACAAGACGCAGACTTTCCACCTCCTGTTTTGTGGGGGAAAAGTGTGTCTTATGGTGCAAAAAATACGGTATTCACTGATGCTAGCATTTAAACCTGGATCGGCATAATTCATTGTTAATTTGCTCATTAAAACATTAATTTTACCATAAACAGCTGGATTACCAGAAAATGGTCTGTCAGCTGTCACCACCAGAGCTGTATTCTTCTGTATTTTTAGACTGAAACACCTGAGAATTCTGGAGGAATTCCCCAGGCAGAATTCTGGGAGGTGGAGCCTGGAAATACAGGTCTGCAGCCCAGTCTTCCAGTTACAGTGGTGCCTCGCATTACGACGTTAATTCATTCCAGCAAAATTGCTGTAGAACGAAAATGTCGTAATGCGAAAATAAAAAGCCCACTGAAACGCATTGAAACCCCTTCAATGTATTCCAGTGGGCTGGAAACTCACCGTCCAGCGAAGATCCTCCATAGGGCAGCCATTTTCAGTGCCTGTGCAGCTAGGAATCCATCCCAGAAAACAGTGGGGAGCCATTTTATTTACCCAGTGGCCATTTTGAAACCACCTATCAGCTGTCTGAAAATCATCGTTTTGCAAAGAATTGGTTCCCGAAGCAGGGAACCGAAGTTCGCAAAGCAAAAAACCCCTATTCAGACCATCGTTTTGCAATCACAATTGCGATCGCAAAAAGATCATAATGCGGTTTCATCGTAATACGGGGCAATCGTAAAGCGAGGCACGACTGTATTTAGCTCCATCACTGCCTTCTCTAACTTATTTCTACTTTTTAAAAGGTGGGGGGAAGGGAGGGGGAGTTGTCATTCTACAACCTGAGAGTCTTGGTCTTCTTGGAAGTCATAGTTCTTCTGAAAGTGGAAACGGCATTGGTTGCCCTGTTTGATGACCTACTGAGGGAGGCCAACAGGGGCAAAATGTCTCTGCTGGTCATCCTCAATATCTCAGCTGCCTTTGATACCGTCGACCATAGTATTCTCCTGGGGAGGCTCTCCGAGCTGGGAATAGGTGGCCTGGCATTGGCCTGGCTCCGTTCCTTCTTGGAGGACCGTCCCCAGAGAGTGCAGCTTGGGGAGAGTGTCTCGGCCCCGTGGAGCCTCAATTGTGGGGTTCCACAGCGGTCGATTATCTCTCCAATGCTATTTAACATCTATATGAGGCCACTGGGAGGGGTCATCAGGGAGTGTGGGGATACTCAGCTCTACATCTCCTTTTTTCCAACAACAGTGAATGCTGTTTCATCCCTTGAGCGCTGCCTGGGGGCTGTTCAGCAATGGATGCATGCGAATGGACCGAGGCTGAATCTGGGCAAGACAGAAGCCCTTCGGGTGGATGTCCCAGACATCAGTGGTCTGGGAAACTCACTTTACTTTGAGGGGGGGGTGACTCTTACCACCAAGAGTGAGGTTCACAGTTTGGGTGTACATCTGGACCCATCAATCACCATGGAGACCCAGGTGTCATCAGTGGTCTATTCCACATATTTCCACCTTTGACGGATTGCCCAGCTGCATCCCTATCTTGATGTGGGGGCGCTCACCACTTTGCTCCATGTGCTCGTAGTCTCAAGATTAGACTATTGTAATGCACTCTACGTTGGGCTGCCTTTGAGACTGACGTGGAAACTTCAGATGGTGCAAAATGCGGCGGCCAGACTTCTTACAGGGGTGAAAAGGTACCAGCATATTTTTTGCACGCTGGCCTCCTTGCATTGGCTGCCCATTTGTTTCCACATTGATTTCAAAGTTCTTACCATGACATATAAAGCCCTAAACGGTTTAGGACCTTGATACCTGGCAGAGTGCCTTCTCCCACCCAGTTCTGCCAGAGTCACTTATTCCAGCCAGGCTGGGCAGCTGAGGGGCTTAATGCCGAGGGAAGTCCAGAAGGAAAGAACGAGGAACAGGGCCTTCTCAGCAGCGGCCCCTCGACTTCGGAACAACTTGCCAGTGGAGATCCGTCTGGCTCCCTCTCTGGGTGTTTTCAGGAATAAACTGAAAACCTGCCCAACCAATTTGGGCAGGCTTTCCCTCCTGCCATATCTTAATTTTTTATACTTCGCCTCCTTGGATCTATAATATATGTTTTTGGTTTTATTGTTTTTCAATTTGTAAACCGTCCAGAGTAGACCTTTGGTCTAGATGGGCAGGAGAGAAATCCAATAAACAAACAAACAAATTTAACATGTTAATTTTAATATGCCACTTCCAAGCTCTGGATGAAAGTCATATGAAACCAGTGGGCCATCCTTACCATATTCCTGGCTGAAGCTTTCAGATCTGTTCTTTTCTGCCATTCTAGGAAATTTGTCACTGAGTGAATTGCCCAGGTAACAGCAGTACACCTGCATTCAGCTTGTCCACTTGCCAACCTATTCATTCATTCTCAATCCTCAGCATCCAAAATGCAATTCTCTATGTATATCTCATCTTACTTTGGGCAGCCTTCCATGCTAACTTTAATATTTCCCCTACTTTCTCAGTAAATAATATAGAGAAGATGACCCTGCACCTTATATTCTTGAAAAAAGATGTTCATGAACTTCCATGATGGACTACATGGGAAGTGAGCAACAGTACAGAGCAAAAAATTGGTTAGAAGGAAAAAGGTTAATAAGTCGCACTGGCCATGTGACCACGGAAGATGGTCTTCGGACAAAATGCTGGCTCTATGGCTTGGAAACGGGGATGAGCACCGCCCCCTAGAGTCGAACACGACTGGACAAAAATTGTCAAGGGGAACCTTTACCTTTACCTTTACTATCTTTCCCAGAAGACTTTTCCATTACTGACAGCCATCCACTCCCCCAGTTCTTTTTTGAGGATGTTGGGAGGTAACATTAAACACACCAGCATGTAATGTCTACATTGGTCCATACTTGTATAGCAACCTTGGGCAGCCATATTTCTTGGGGTTTGCATCTGGAAACCATTCTCTTCATGACAAAACTGAACAAGCAAGTAAGTAGATATCAGACGGCTGGGAATCAGCAACACTAATGAACATGGCATGTCTTTATTCACTAGTGTACATTTTCTCTCTTCCTGACGTGTGGAAACTCATGTATTTACAAATCTACCAGAAAAAGGTGTTAACATGGCAAAGAAATTATAGCCTGGTATTTCAATCCTACATCTGTTCAACATAAACAGACAAGTCCTAGGTGGGTAATCATTATAGCTACCGTCTTTCCCCAGAAATAAGACAGGGTCTTATATTAATTTTTGCTCCAAAAATGCAATAGGGATCATTTTCAGCGGATATTTTATTTTACAGTCATGTCATCTTCTGGCTGCTGCACAAGGGCAAGGGTTGGGGTTTCCCTTAACTGGGGCTTATTTTTGGGGTAGGGCTTATATCACAAGCATACTGAAAAATCATACTAGGGCTTATTTTCAGGTTAGGTCTTATTTTTGGGGGGAAACAGGGTATTTAAACATAGAACTATTCTTTGAAAGAAGTGGGAAATAATAATATCCACCCTTATTCTGAAAAGAAAGAAAGAAAGAAAGAAAGAAAGAAAGAAAGAAAGAAAGAAAGAAAGAAAGAAAGAAAGAAAGAAAGAAAGAAAGAAAGAAAGGGAGTAAAACAAAAACTATGGTTGTTCTACAGCTTTTACAAAACATCAATTCTTTTATGACTTGGGAAAATGCCAAATATCTAAGCTTCCATTATTAGTTGCTGCAAGGTGGTGTGTAGTGCTTTTAAGCTAGCAACATTGGGGGGGGGGGGGGGAGAGAGGTGAAAGAAAATTAATTTCCAGTCTTGTTTTGTGGAGGTTGGCTGATGAGATTCCAGATATTGCCTAGGTAGGCCGGATAGGTTTCAAATCTCAGAAGGCTTTTCCGAGGGCATAAATAAAGGGCAATGGAAAACAAATATATTGATATCACTGTCTTTAAAAGAAGCCATATGTTTTTGGCTTGTACAATGCAGCTAAATTGCTGTAGCTTGACCTAACTGTGATTAGTTTTTCACCACCTCAAGGACTGGCCATTTAAAATGAGGCGTCCAAACAAACAGCATGAAAGCGAAGCTAGAAAAGCTGGTTTTCTTGTAATTTTAAATTTACTTAGCAGCTTAGAATAATATCTATTTCTTTGTAAGCAGGTGCCACTAAATACAAAGAGGCCTCTCTCGAAATCTGCATAGGATTAAAGCCTGAAATGTGCCGTATAGTCTTGTGTGACACATGATGTATTAAGAGCCCTTACCAGTCCTGAAAAAGTTTGCACACAAATACAACTTGAACAAATACAAGGCATGCAACTTTTGGGTCTACAGAAGCTGCTGACCTAGCCTATGTTAAAGATTTCTAATCTTCACCATTACCTGGGAAAGGAGTTGAGGTAACAAGTGCTCTTCAAGCTCCACTCTGTACACAAAGCCACAGCACATCTTCCATTTAATGCTTTAACAGATATTTACTGCTTCTTGTCCTCCATGTGACTAACAGCACTTTGGAGAGATACTTAGAACAGTAAAGATAACCAGATACAGGTAGAGGGAGGACTGGTCTCCCAACATTGCATTTAACCACAGAGGAGAAGTGGGGCAACTGTAGCCCTCTGGATACTGTTAGACTCTTAGTCCCACTGGACTCAACAATCACAACCACTGGTCATGGATCATGGGAACTGTAGTCTGACAATATGTTGAGGGCCACAGCTACCCTACTCCGGCTTCAGGGCAATTGGTAGTGCAGCCCTATGTATTTTGCCAAGAAACATGTCCTACTGTGTTCAGTAGTGCATCTATGACTGTGACATTTTAAAATTCCTCCCTTTTTTCTCTTATTCACTGTTGTTATGTGCCATCAAGTTGTCTCTGATTTAGGGTGACTCTATGAATGAATAATCTCCAAATGTCCTGTCCTCACAGCCCTGCTCAGCTCTTGCAAACTGAAGCCTGTGGCTTCCTTTTTGAGTAAATCTATCTCATATTTGGTCTTCCTCTTGTTGCTTTCAACCCTTCCCAGCATTATTGTATTTTTCCAGAGTGTCCTGTCATTTCATGTTCTCGAAAGGAGAACCACCTCAGTTTCAACATTTTGACCCTAGCCTTGATTTGACCTAGGACTCACTTGTTTGTCTTTCTGATGGTCTAAAGCAGTGGTCCCCAACCTTGGGCCTCCAGATGTTCTTAGACTACAACTGCCAGAAGCCTTCACCACCACCTCTGCTGACCAGGATTTCTGGGAGCTGAAGTCCAAGAACATCTGGAGGCCCAAGGTTGGGGACCACTGGTCTAAAGTATCTGCAAATCTCTCATCCAGTACCACATTTCAAGCAAATCATTTTTCTCTCTCAACTTTCTTAAATGTCTAGCTGCCACACTTATACATGGTGATTGGAAGCACAAGTGTGTAGATGATCTTCATCCTGGTCTCCGGTGTCACATCCTTCTATTTGATGATCTTTCCTAATTCCTTCATTGCTGACTGATTTTCTTCTGCACTCTCAATAGGAACGATAGTTGAACCAAAGTACACAAAATATCCAACTGTTTACATTTCTTCATTGTCAATGCTAAAATGGTGTAGTTCTTCTGTAGTCATTATTTTTGTTTGCTTCATCTTCAACTGCAGTCCTGCTTTGGTACTTTTACTTTCACTAACATTTATTTCAAGTAATTCCTGCTTTCTGGCAGTAATATGGTATCATCTGCATGTCTTAAATTATTGTTTCTTCCACTAATTTTCACTCCACTTTCATCCGAATCTAATCAGGCTTTCTGTGTGATATGTTCTGCATACAGATTGAACAGATAAGTGGATTAATTTACCCTTGTCTGATACATTTTCCTATAGGAAACCATTCTGTCCTAATGGTAGCTTCTGGTCTGCAATACAATATGCATCAGGACACTCAACTGTTGAGGCACACTCATTTTTCACAATAACCCATAGTTTCTCATGATCTACACAGTCAAAAGCTTTGCTCTAGTTTATAAAGCATAGAATGATCTCCTGAAATTATTTAGCATGCTCCAGTAGCCACCGAATATTTGAATTTTATCTCATGTGCTTCTTCCTTTTTGAAAAACAGCTTGAACATCAGATATTTCTCACTCCATATAAGGTATAAGCTTTTGTTGCAACATCTTGAGCATTATTTTGTTTGCATGGGAAATTAAAGCAATGATCCTATAGTTTCTACACTCCTTGACATCTCCTTTCTTAAAGATTGGAATATATAATGAGTGTTTCCAGTCTGCAGGCTATTGTTTTGTTTTCCATATTTGTTAAAATGTTCTTGTTAGGATTTTGAGAGAATCAGACACTTTGGCTTAAAACAGTTCCCCATTAGAGAAAGAGAACAGAACATTTTCTCCATTCTTTTAGGAATGGGAGAAAATTAACATCTGTAGAATCCAGTTCAAATATTTCTGTAATGTATGCCTTTTCCAGATTTGCCTTTCAAGTTGTCAGACTGGATGCTCTAGCCATGTTCACCATGGCAAAAGGTGTTCTCTGAAATTCAGGTGAATCTGGCTTCATCACACCCCTATTACTCTAGTACTGTTGGTTTTCGAACAGGTTTTGAAAGGAATGAAATGTGGGGTAGGGTGGGAAGTAAAGGGCATATATGGATTGGATAGGTCAAAAGAAAGGTGCATCCCTTCCAGATGCAATTAAAAAAATATGTAGGAGAAATTCCTACAGATCAAAATATCATGTGAACCATACATACTTCAGGGGTACATACAGTTTGTACAGAATGAACCTGAATGTGGTCTCTGGGCAAAGGACTATAGTATCATATATTCCAAGTGTAGAAACATTTTCATCTGATGGCACAACATTTGGCATCCAGTTTAATTCACCCCCACATTGTGAAAATTTTGCTTACATAAATGTGCATTTCATTCATTTACACTGAAATCCCCAGTCAGTATGATGGATCATCAAGGATGATGTTGTAGTCAAATACCTATGGATCCAAGGTTTGGAAATGATGATTTACACAGCATCTTCCTCCAAGAGCTTGACAATGGAAGAGACAGCAGTGGATATGGCAGACTTGGGAGGAAATAAAGCACTAAAGGGGATGAGTTAAAGTTTAATGGTTTCTGTTGGAAATGTTTAACACTGCTGAATTTGGTTACTGGTAATTGTGTAATCTGTCCTGTCCCTTTAAGGATTCAGAAAGATAAAAGTCTACATAAATAAATAGGCACTCAGGCACTGTACATGCAAGCAATAAAAACTCATAAGAAACTCAAGATTCCACTGGCAGGCATACAATATTTAAATGTTTTCAATTACAGAGGCATGCATAGAAAATAATTAATTCAAATAAGTGTATGCATTCCTATATGATTCTCAAGCTAAACAGCAGCATTGCCAAGATTATGCCAGCGGCTGTTTAGAAACAAGAAGGATCCTCTCGAGTTCCTTTTGCTTCAAGGAGTTCCATCTTTCCTCAGTTTGTGCACAGTGAGCCTGTACAGAACACACATGTACAACATCTTTGTCTCACAGGGCTCACTGCAGGCTCAAATCGGCTCATCTGACCTCAAAACCCAGCTCCATTCAATACGACACAAATTGGATGACTGTCATTATCTCTTTTGGGGAGGGATGCCTTCGCCCAAAAGTCTATAATCAGAGCTTGTTCTTCCAAGCTCCTGCAGTTCTCACCAGTGTGGTATTGCAGCCCTTTGATTTGACTGAGAAGCAAGAGAAGAAAAAGGATTGCATGTGTGTTATGTGTAAGCGTGAATAAGCTAATCAGGATGCCTGAATAGGTGGCCTGGAGATCAACTCCTCCTCGGTCTCTCAATGAGCCCCCTTCTGCTTTGGCACATGCGATGATGCATCAGGGCCCAAGAGCATTTCTTGACATCATCCGGACTCACCTCATATAAATGTTGCAAGAAAGAATGTGGATGGCATTTGTGTCCCAAATAGCGCTTTGCACACATAATTCGGGAGAAGAATCACACTCCAATTAAAAGCTTTCTAAAAATGCAAAAGGCCAACTTCTAATGACTGTGCTCTTTTTCACTATGTGGTATGCGAACAACAGCTTATAATGCTAAGTTTTTTTTTTTTAAATCTCACTTTCCATCAAGCATTCACCTTTTCAATCAGAATTACATTGCAGGGGTCTCCTTTTCAAGAGCAAAGTTATGCTGCTTGTGATTTCAGGGAATTTATACAGTTTTCTGTGAGTATTGAATGCGCCCACACTTGAGATTCCTGGCCCAGTGGATATTTGAAACTGTTGCAGAATTTTGAATTTTGGGTTAAATTTTTCTAACTCCACAGCAGAAGTTCAGGAATTCACAAAGTGGAATAGGTTCAAGTTCCCCGGAGTTCCTCCTCATCTTTTCTCATTAACTGGCACTTGCAGTCTCAATAACTCAGGAAAGGAATGCTTGATGAGTGCTCGATAGATTGAGAGTCACCCCAGCCTGAAGAGGCACCTCCCAGCCAAACCTAGTAAAGGCAGCATGCAAGGTTGCAAAAACTCCAACAGAAACCTCATATAGTACTTCTTCTAAGGGTGTGTTTACACAGCAGGGAAAATATGGGTTGATCAGTTGTGATTTACACTCATGGAAATTGTTTTCCTGTGGTGAAATCATTGTAGCCATCCAAATTTGCTGGAGTCAGCAGAGCTGAAGGAGAGAGCTCAATTTTCACTGAGCCCCAAAAGCAGAAGTTGCTAACAAGTGCTAATTGGCAATTTTTACCTCTCTTACTCTCTTTCTTCTATAAATTATTGTCCTAAGTTTTCTGGTGAAACTGTTCCAGCAGTGAGTTGTAACCTAAAATAAAAGAAGAAGAAGAAGGAAGGAAGGAAGGAAGGAAGGAAGGAAGGAAGGAAGGAAGGAAGGAAGGAAGGAAGGAAGGAAGGAAGGAAGGAAGGAAGGAAGGAAGGAAGGAAGGAAGGAAGGAACTGTAGAGACTAGGGGCACCTGGTTGAAGGGAATTGACACCCATAAGAGCACCCCTTTGCATCAGTGTATTTATTTGATTTTTATACTGCCTGACTTAGTGAAAATGCAATACTCTGGAAGGCAAAAACATGGATTAAATCTGTAACAGACATATTCACCCTCAATGTCATTGTTAACATAAAATGTCAAAGAATATGAAGAATAACAAGGAAAGCAACAGATTCCTAGAAGTGTGCCAAAATCCACAAAAAACAATTGCGACAAAAACTTAAGTTCCAAAAGAAACCATAAATTCCTAAATTATGCTTTCACCTATTTTCTAAAGCTAAAGAGGGATGGGGCCTGTAGAGGCCACCACACTGGAAAGAAAGCAGATGATTCCACAATGGCCTCCCCCACAGTGAGCTTTATATTATGTAGTTGGTGGATTTTAATTCAGATTCCTCATGGTAAATGGCCAATGATAAATAGCCTCAGTTAAATTCCTCAGTTAAAATCAGAGAGAGAGAGAGAGAGAGAGAGCAATATGATTTATTTCTAATAATGCACTGAGTTCTAGTTTTATTTAACAGCATATCATCTATAGCCACCGATAACAGCCAATGAAATCCAAGAGCATTTACTAGAGATTTACTGTCCCAATCAGTTAAGACTATCCTAGAAATTAATACATTGCTTTCAACAACAAAGCACAAACAAATTGGCTCATTTCCCAAACCAGTCTAAGCAGCTCCGAACACAAAATGTTCCTCACCCCGAAGTCATTTATTCCATCATTCCCTTTCCAGACCCTAAAAAGTTAATTTCAGAAAATAATTGCTTAGCTATTGTTATTGCTACAAAAACTCCTGTAGAGTCATTTTTAAAAATTATTTTCCCATTCTGAAATAAGTATTTCCAATTATTATTATTTTTTTAAAAAAACTGGATTCTATAAGCCACTTCCCTGTAAATACACATTCTCCTCCAATCCACTTTGCCATCACCTCAACATGCAAAACTAGAGAGCCAGAGGTCAAGATTTGAGCCAGAAGGTTCTGCATTTGGACCCTTGTCCTCTTCTGGATCTGGCCTTAGCACAGGCCAGACCAGGCAGTGTGATAGCTATAGTCTGCAGTTTTCTTCTTTCAAACAGAATCCCCAGTCCTTTTTCCTCTCTCTTTCCCCTTCCACCTGGTTATGGGATCTCTTCCTGCATTATTATTCCAACCTTCTCAAGCACTCTTCTTCTTCTTCTTCTTCTTCTTCTTCTTCTTCTTCTTCTTCTTCTTCTTCTTCTTCTTCTTCTTCTAATTAAAAAAAGGGAAATGCCTTCTTTCCCTCCCTGTCTCTCTTCTGTTTAGGAACCTGCTTTCTCTCTCTGAACCCAAAAGCATGGAAAAGAAAAAGAGAAAACGGTCCACATGTGTGGGATGAAATCATCCAGCATGAGATGCATGCTTCCTCAGTATTATGAAGGATCAGTTATGGAATGGAGGTTCTTTCGTATAAAAGAGACACTGTGCACCACCGCTGCAGGACGAAGATGGGAGGAAATGGCCGAGGGAGTCAATATCATAATGCAGGAGCAGGGAGGAGAGAAGAAGCCCCAGTACCAGCAACAGGTATTCTCAGCAGCAGGGAAGACATAGGAAGAAGGAATGGAGATTCATTTCTAGTAAACAAAAGCCACATGTTGCCAATGCCTCAGAAGGAAAGAAGAGTAGGGAGTGTGTGTGTGTGTGTGCGTGCGTGCGTGCGTGCGTGCGTGCGTGTGTGTGTGTGTGTGTGTGTGTGTGTGTGTGTGTGTGTGTGTGAGAGAGAGAGAGAGAGAGAGAGAGAGAGAGAGAGAGAGAGAGAGATTACATGCTCTAGGTAAAGGTACAGTGAATCATGAAGGACTATGTTGACGTCCTTTCAAAATTTCTGCCAATGTAATTTCTATAGTTGATCTTTTTTCCCCCTTAAGAGACACACTGAACACGGTGCCAGGTGATTGTGTTCTGCCTTCGGCATCTCGACAAACTGTAGAACCTTAGCAGAGGCCTCACAGTCATGACTCATTTAACTGAAAAGAAATCAATTTTAGGGTGATGATCACATTGGTGAAATGACAACCTCTAACACCTATAGAAAACAATTACCACCTTCCAGAACTGCTCATTTTATTGGGAAGGAACAGAACCTGACAGCGCAAAAATAAAAGTAACAATTAAAATTATGAATGCAAGGAATAAATACTCTTTAATGAGCTTAAAATAAATTACTCTTTTCAAATAATAATTTATACTGCGTGCCTAGTGTTGGAAATGTATGGCTTGTTACTCGGTAAATTTATTTTAATGCAATTAAAATATTGTCTATATGAAGAAGGCTACTTACTTTTCCATATATATATTCAGCACCCTAGGGAAAACACAAGGTATAGGGGCCCTTCAAGAGCCTTGTGAAGCACTATACTTATTTCTTTGATTTATGCTCTTCTTTTTCCCCCAAAACTGGGTGCCTTCTCCAAGCCATATACACTATGATGAGTTGTATTCTATAGCTACTTAAATTATATCAATAATTTCTGATTATGAGAATATTTGCCTATCATAATCAATATCCTCCTTTTTGTGAAGAGTGTCCTCCTTTTGGTGATGGAGCAATTGATACCTTACATGGACCTAGCATGAGACAGCAACACGAGCCACAGTCAGTACTCAAACCATATGGGTTTTTTCCCAACATTTAGTGAGGCTATACCTCCCATAATTAGGACAATAACTAAAACACTATGGTTTTGTTGCAAAGAGAGTGACTGTATCCCTCACCGGAGAACAGAGAGAGGAGGAAAAAGAGGAAGAATACATCTGTTATTATCCTGTGTGCTTTCCACCCTCTGTCACCATTATGCACCTCCTGTATGGAGGAAAAGTGAAGAGGAATCTCCATTTCTCATGTCCCTCCAAGAGGGTCAAGAGAGAGAACATTCTGATTTTTGTTCGTTCTCTCCCCTCTGTGGTTCCTGCCTGAAGGTAAGTATGGGGAAGAGTAGAGTCTGGCACTGTTAGTGACAAGGAGCTGAAAGCAGAGGACAAGTTGGGGATAATCCAGGCCCCATTCTCCGGCCTGGAATTAATGCAGAACAGGAGAGAGTAGGGGGACATCTGGGAAAAAAAAACCTTCACTTATCTTCTTTATAGCCTTGTATGCAACAATTTATATGTGGGCAAGGCTTAATTCTTCCTGCACTCCCCATTTAGTGCTGTAGCAGTATTATAAACTAGAAGGATGTTATATGTGAGAAAGAATGGACATTTTTCCAGATGACAGAAGCTTGCAAAGTGCATTAAGGCAAGAGATAATTGTGAAGCATGTGCTGCAGAGGAGTACTTGCACTACATGTGGGTGGTGATAGCAAGTTTCATAAGTTTTTTAAAAAAACTGCTTGAGCTGAGGTCACTGTCCTAGTAGCATAAGAGGCCATCATCAGAGCAAGAGCTTGAAAGCAAGGGGATCTGGGAAACCAAGGGACCGATCTCTGCTACATTTGATTTAACATGGTTCAAATACTTATGCATCCCAAAGGAGTCCTACAAGCTGAACTTCTGCTTAAGTGTGCTGAGAATTCTACCAAAGGCACCTATATGTCTCCCTTAGAACCACAACCCTCGGGCAATGTTCCTGGAAGCCATTAAAAATGAGTTAAAACAAGTAAAGCACAGTTAACTTATATAGTTCACACTCTCCCTCTAGCACTTCTGTGATCTCAGCATTTCCTTTGCTGTTTCTGTAACCACCAGTCTTATTAGAGTGAAATGGAACGTTCAACACTAGATGATCTGAAGACCAAAGTGTGGCTTGTGCATGCCTGTTGTTGATTTACTAACACAAATTCCCAACTAGCAAGAGTTCATTTTAGGGATGGACAAGATCATTCACTTTCCATTCCATTCTTCGACAAGTTATGAAACCTCCGGGCAAGAATACCATGGGATCAGAGGTGAGTCATCAGCAGTCTGCTGAGGCCACCAAGCTGTAATTTCTTTTGTCATCTGACTTAGGCAGGGCTGCACATGTGCTGGGCCAGTACCTGCAGGTAGTAATGGGTTGGATGAGAAGACAGAGGTCCTATGGGTAGATGTTTCTTGAGGAAAAGAACATGGCTATTCCCAGCCTATTCTGAATGAGGATGCATTCCCCCTGAAAGAAAATGTGTGCATCCTGGGGTTCTCCAGTTGGTGGACCAAATACTTTCAGTGGAACAGACTGCCTCTGCCCAGTTATGTTTCTTCCTTGGCAAGAGAGAGCTTAGTCACAATGTCTCATACCGGCAGTCTCATGTTTGAATTACTATACAGTGGGGTCTTGACTTAAGAACGGCTTGAGTTAAGAATATTTTGACTTAAGAACCGCTCTCATAGGAAAATATTGACTTGACTTACATACTTAGATTTGAGTTGTGTGTGTTTAGTCGTTTAGTCGTGTCCGACTCTTCGTGACCCCATGGACCAGAGCACGCCAGGCCCTCCTGTCTTCTACTGCCTCCCGGAGTTGTGTCAGGTTCATGTTGGTTGCTTCACAGACACTGTCCAGCCATCTCATCCTCGGTCGTCCCCTTCTCCTCTTGCCATCACACTTTCCCAACATCAGGGTCTTTTCCAGGGAGTCTTTTCTTCTCATTAGATGGCCAAAGTACTGGAGCCTCAGCTTCAGGATCTGTCCTTCCAGTGAGCACTCAGGGTTGATTTCCTTTAGAACTGATAGGTTTGTTCTCCTTGCAGTCCAGGGGATTCTCAAGAGCCTCCTCCAGCACCACAATTCAAAGGCATCAATTCTTCGGCGGTCTGCTTTCTTTATGGTCCAGCTCTCACTTCCATACATCACGACAGGAAAAACCATAGCTTTGACTATTCGGACTTTTGTTGGCAAGGTGATGTCTCTGCTTTTCAAGATGCTGTGCAGATTTGTCATCGCTTTCCTCCCAAGAAGAAGGCGCCTTTTAATTTCAGGGCTGCTGTCTCCATCTGCAGTGATCATGGAGCCCAGGAAGATAAAATTTGACACTGCCTCCATATCTTCCCCTTCTATTTCCCAGGAGGTGATGGGACCAGTGGCCATGATCTTAGTTTTTTTGATGTTGAGTTTCAGACCGTTTTTTGCACTCTCCTCTTTCACTCTCATTACAAGGTTCTTTAATTCCTCCTCACTTTCTGCCATCAGAGTGGTATCATCTGCATATCGGAGGTTGTTGATATTTCTTCCGGCAATCTTAATTCCGGCTTGGGTTTCTTCCAGTCCAGCCTTCCGCATGATGTATTCTGCATATAAGTTAAATAAGCTGGGGGACAATATACAGCCTTGCCGTACTCCTTTCCCAATTTTGAACCACTCAGTTGTTCCATGACCAGTTCTAACTGTTGCTTCCTGTCCCACATATAGGTTTCTCAGGAGACAGATAAAGTGGTCAGGCACTCCCATTTCTTTAAGAACTTGCCATAGTTTGCTGTGGTCCACACAGTCAAAGGCTTTCGCATAGTCAATGAAGCAGAAGTAGATATTTTTCTGGAACTCTCTGGCTTTCTCCATAATCCAGCGCAAGTTAGCAATTTGGTCTCGAGTTCCTCTGCCTCTTCGGAATCCAGCTTGTACTTCTGGGAGTTCTCGGTCCACATACTGCTGAAGCCTACCTTGTAGGATTTTGAGCATAACCTTGCTAGCGTGCGAAATGAGTGCAATTGTACGGTAGTTGGAGCATTCTTTGGCACTGCCTTTCTTTGGGATTGGGATGTAGACTGATCTTTTCCAATCCTCTGGCCACTGTTGAGTTTTCCAAACTTGCTGGCATATTGAATGTAGCACCTTAACAGCATCATCTTTCAAGATTTTAAATAGTTCAACTGGAATGCCATCACCTCCACTGGCCTTGTTGTTAGCCAGGCTTTCTAAGGCCCACTTGACTTCGCTCTCCAGGATGTCTGGCTCAAGGTCAGCAACTACATTGTCTGGGTTGTCTGGGATATCCAAATCTTTCTGATATAATTCCTCTGTGTATTCTTGCCACCTCTTCTTGACGTCTTCTGCTTCTGTTAGGTCCCTCCCATTTTTGTCTTTTATCATGTTCATCTTTGCGCAAAATGTTCCTCTAATATGTCCAATTTTCCTGAACAGATCTCTGGTCTTTCCTTTTCTGTTATCTTCCTCTATTTCTTTGCATTGTTCATTTAAGAAGGCCCTCTTGTCTCTCCTTGCTATTCTTTGGAAGTCTGAATTCAAGTTTCTGTAACTTTCCCTATCTCCCTTGCATTTTGCTTCCCTTCTCCTCTCTGCTATTTCTAAGGCCTCGTTGGACAGCCACTTTGCTTTCTTGCATTTCCTTTTCTTTGGGATGGTTTTCGTTGCTGCCTCCTGGACAATGTTACGAGCCTCTATCCAAAGTTCTTCAGGCACTCTGTCCACCAAATCTAGTTCCTTAAATCTGTTCTTTACTTCCACTGTGTATTCATAAGGGATTTGGTTTAGATTATACCTGAGTGGCCCAGTGGTTTTTCCTAATCTCTTCAGTCTAAGCTTGAATTTTGCTATGAGAAGCTGATGATCAGAACCGCAGTCAGCTCCAGGTCTTGTTTTTGCTGACTGTATAGAGCTTCTCCATCTTTGGCTGCAGAGAATATAATCAATCTGATTTCGATATTGCCCATCTGGTGATTTCCATGTATAGAGTCGCCTCTTGTGTTGTTGGAAAAGAGTGTTTGTGATGACCAGCTTATTCTCTTGACAAAACTCTATTAGCCTTTGTCCTGCTTCGTTCTGAACTCCAAGGCCAAACTTCCCTGTTGTTCCTTTTATCTCTTGGCTCCCTACTTTAGCATTCCAGTCCCCTAGAATGAGAAGAACATCTTTCTTTGGTGTCAGTTCTAGAAGGTGTTGTAAATCTTCATAGAATTGTTCAATTTCAGTCTCCTCAGCAATGCTGGTTGGTGCATAAACTTGGATTATTGTGATGTTGAATGGTCTGCCTTGGATTCGTATTGACATCATTCTATCATTTTGAGTTAAGAACTGAAAAAAACCACGTGGCAGGCAGGGAAAGTGCAAAATTTGAACTTTCAGTTAACTGTTGGCCAGTGAAAAGGGTGCCTGTCTGCTTCCTCACTCCTCCCAGCATTTAGAGAGTGGATTGGGAGACAGTCTTCGGACTGCCTGGTACTGCCTGGACTGTATTTTCCCTGCCTTCCCTGAACCTTTCTTGACCTAAGAAAAAAAGAAACAAAATATCCCCCTCTAGTGGTCGAAGGCAGAATAGCAGCTTCCCATTAGTTTCTATGGACGGAAAAGAGCAGATACGGATCAAATGGTTTTCAATGCATTCCTATGGGAAATGCAGATTTGACTTGAGAACTTTTTGACTTGAGAACCGCCTTCCAATACGGATTAAGTTCTCAAGTCAAGACCCCACTGTAGTGCAGTGGTTCTTAACCTTTGTTACTCGGATGCTTTTGAACTGCACCTCCCAGAAACCCCAGTCAGGACAGCTGGTGGTGAAGGCTTCTGGGAGTTGCAGTCCAAAACTCCTGAGTAATCCAAGTTTAAGAACCAGTGCTATAGTGCATCTTGCATGGGGCTGCCCTTGAAAACGATCTGGAAACTACCACCACTGTAAAATGTGGCTACCAAGATGTTGAGAAAGACAACATAGAATATCAAACCCTGAAAGAGCCACATTGGTTTCCTATTTGTTTTAGGCCAACTTAAAGATGCTGGGGTTGACCCAGATAACTTGGGGGCCCAGTATGTGAAAGAATGTCCCTCTCTTGTACAGAGCCTCCCAAATACTGAGAAAGGCCCAGTCCATTGCCATTTCTTGAGGTTTCTGGTACATTAAAAAATGAGGAAATGCAAAAACAGGGTTAGAAAAATGGTGAGGACTGATATATGCATGAAAGTGAGGACTGTCCTGTGATCTCCTTCTGGCATTAAGGGATGCAGGGACATACAGTAAAACAGAGCCTTTCCCATATTGGCAAGGAATTCTCTGACTCAAGAATGCCCCCTCCTATGAAATATGCCTGGTGCCAACTTTACTGATTTCAGCACCAAGCAAAGACATATTTCTAAACAATTAATGGCTACTGTGATAAATTGTCAGTTCTGCCTTTTATTATTATTATTGGGTTTGTGATATGTTTCGTTATTGCATTAAATTGTTTATAGTTACTCTGAAGCGGCTTTTTACTCAAACACCCTTTCTTATGATGGAGGAGATACAAACAGAACAACATTAATATATAAATAGCAATTTTCCTCAATATACACTTGTGTGATTTCTCTTCCACAGAATTATATTGCAGCATTTCAAAAAGTGTGGATACTGAAGGATAACTGTTTTCTAGTTTGCATATTTGTCTGATGCTTGAATTAGTTAAGTTCATATTAAAATGCAGATGCAATTAATGATCCCTCTCTCTTTCCCTCTCCCTACCCCTCTTCCTCCCTCTCCTTCCCTTCTCTCTCTCTCTCTCTCTCTCTCTCTCTCTCTCTCTCTCTCTCTCTCTCTCTCTCTCTCTCACACACACACACACACACACACACACACACACACACACACAGAGTTGTCCAGTCCATACTATTAGGAAGGAGCTTCCACACTAAAGTGTTGAAAGCTTAGACACCTTCACTTGGAATTTTATCTGACAGCTCGTGTTAATATTTACCAATTCTTTATTGTGTTTCTTTTAAAAATGCCTACAAATGCATACATAGTAATTTTATATGGTCCTTGACCCCCTCCCATTTCATTTTCACAACAATCCTGTCAAAGACTGTGACCAGCCCAAGATCACCTTGAGCTTCATGTGCAGATATTTGAACCTGGATCTTGAGAAGACTTTGGTGTGTTGAACATGCAATATAAAACTATAAAATGATGAAAACAACATGGGCATGCAAGCTATCTGGAGTGTACCCCACGCTTGGGTATGGCGGGATCAAGCCATCCTTGAAATATGTTCTGAAGACATCAAGAAGTGAAACCTGTATTGTCCTGCCATTCTACAACATTTGCATTGCCCCCCAGCCAATCAACGCAACACTATCCAGCTTTGTCTCCTGATAAACTGGGAGGAATGTCTGCCTGCTTTCTGAAATCCATTTCTTTCTCTTTCTCATTCATTCTGCTCAAGCCATGGAAGGAGCTGTGTGTTGCCTGTCAGACCTGTTAACAACTGCCCTCAAGAAATTGCAGTTGTCAAATTAAGGCATCAGCAAAGTACACAAGGGCAACATTACCTAAGCCTTACAGGGCTAGGTATTCTTTACACTCATCTATGTCCCTTTAGAGCTCTCCAGCACACCACACTGACTGTTCCATCTATTATTGATGGGACCGCTTAACTGTACTTTCAGCAGAAATTTGCAAATGTCCCTTTGGTTGTTCCTCCCCCACCCCTGTGCCACCTGTTGCAATAAGTCTTTTCCAAGTGAGGAAATTGTTTATTCAGCAGAAACTACAAAAGCAATGGCCAAAAGGAACCCGTTTGGAAAACTGAGAAATTATTATAAAGCATGTTAGCAAAAAGCCCACAGTCAAAATAAAACAAGTACGTAAGCAAGTGAATAAAGTATCTACAAAATTACTGTTCCCACCTGGACTGCAAAGCAGGCAGGGCAAGATCTAGCAACCTTTATGCAAAGTGGGGCAATTACCTCAGGCAGAAATTCTGGGCGGCAGCAGTCATTGCCCTCAGGCTGTTCCTCCTGAGCCTTCTGGCTATTCACCTTCCTTGGAAGACAGAGCCCCGTGTGAAACGCAGCCCGTTCTTCATACCTTGAACTAGTTTGCTGTTTTCCCATTGCCAATGTCTGATATAAGATTCAACTGCTAGTTTTCACAGTTTCTCTACACTGACCCTTCTTCGTCTCAGCCATCAAAATGAGTTAGGATGGCCCTGAAAACAGGTTAACAGCCACAGGACAAGTCTTTAATTCTTTGCCTAAGCAATTTGTGCATGTCTTAATGTGCTTGCTCTGTGTGTGTGTGTGTGTGTGTGTGTGTGTGTGTGTGTGTGTGTGTGTGTGTGTGTGTGTGTGTGTGTGTGTGTGTGTGTGTGTGTGTGTGTGTGTGTGTGTGTGTGTGTGTGTGTGTGTGTGTGTGTGTGTGTGTGTGTGTGGTGTGTGTGTGTGTGTCCCCGACTCTTCGTGACCCCATGGACCAGAGCACTCCAAGCCCTCCTGTCTTCCACTGCCTCCTGAAGTTTTGTCAAAGTCAAATCTTCTGCGGTCAGCCTTCTTTACGGTCCAGCTCTCACTTCCATATATCGGTGTGGGGAAAACCATAGCTTTGACTATGTGGGCCTTTGTCAGCAAGGTGATGTCTCTGCTTTTTAAGATGCTAGGTTTGTCATTGCTTTCCTCCCAAGAAGCAGGCGTATTTTAATTTCATGGGTGCTATCACCATCTGCAGTGATCATGGAGCCCAAGCAAGTAAAATCTGTTGTCCATGGAGTTTTCTTGGAAAATATACTGGAGTGGCTGGCCAGTTCCTGTTCCAGGTGGATTGCGTTTAGTCGTAACTCTCCACTATGACCTGTCCATCTTGGGTGTCCCTGCACAGCATAGCCCATAGCTTCTTTGAATTATTCAAGCCCCTTCACCATGACATGGCAGCAATCCGTGAAGGGGGTCTTAATGTGCTAGCATGACAGTACATTTTGGGGACAGATACTGAGCACTCTTTTGTGTCTAAGGAGGAGTCTCATTTGGTTCAAGCAGATTTCATTTGTGTTGCACAAATGTATACATGGCAAATAGCTTGATCATCCAAAGAAAGTAACAATATTGGCTTTGGGTGTATGGAAGCTGAACACAGTGCAATTCCTGTCTAGATCAGCCAGTACAAGATACATAGTTATATATAGGAATAAACACAACACTTGAATTAACGTCAGCACTAATTTTATTTTCATTCAAATGAATGCTCTTAAATGAGCTCAAGGCAGTGTACGTGGCTCTCCTGTTCCCAACTTTATCCTCACAATGGCCAAATGAGATGGGTCAAACTGAAAATGCTTGGCCCGAGGCACCCAGTGAATTTCGTAGTCCAAAAGCATTTTCAGACTGGATCTCACACGCCTCGGCCAAACAAATTATTTATTTATTTATTTATTTATTTATTTTATTTATATCCCGCCTATCTAATCAATTAAGATTACACAGTGCACCAGAAAATCCACCTTAAATACTCTCCTCTGTCACACAGCTCTCTATTATTATTTCTTAGATATCTTTTCCTTTTAAAAAAAGCCAAAATATATCCGATAGAAGACTGATTTGTTTAAGGCCAATTTTAAAAATCAGATGCTGTCAAACACCCACAGAGAAAATTAAATAAAATTAAAATGTTTATGCTGGAGCCTCAAAGGTAATAATTTTGGGGTTAAGCAGGCTGCACTGGGAAGAGCATTCCACAGGCTGGGGGCACAAGCAAGGATGATGATGATGATGATGAGGAGGAGGAGGAGGAGTAGTAGGAGTAGAAGCCTTGTCCCTTTGCTTCTGTTGTAGGAAGGCAGCTGTTGATCTGAAGAGATTCATCAGTTATTTGGATCCCTGAATCATATAAGGATTTACATGTTAAAACAAGAGCAGGCTGGTCTTAGGCCCCCTCAGGTTGGGGGTTTGTTTCCTAGTTCTCAGGCACTGGGGTGCTGCTGACCTGATCTGGCTTCATCCCCCAACTGCCAACAGATGGATCCACAGATCTAAATTTATTTCTGTCACACCTTTCGTTTAGTTAATAGCATTCCTTCTGCTGTTAGGAAAGTACTGTACTCACTTCCCACTGTGTGTGGTTATCTGCAGCAGATTTTTGGAGGCAAGCCCTGGGTAGCGCCACTTTCTGCGCTTCTGAATTCATAATTGAGTCTTGGTGTTGTCTGCCTGTCACATATATCCCACTTTGTAATTGTTATTGAAAGGTTCACCCCATGACATCACAAGGACATGTCTTAGGTTTTGGCCCTGAAATTCCAGGAAATGACATGCTGCTGCCCTGACAACCTTAGTTAAAACAAGCCTGGAAACATATGGCCACAACAGTGCAGCTCAGCCAAAATAATTATGTGACTATTTAAATATTTACCAGACATTCAACAAATATATGAAACAGTATTTGACAGACTATCATATTTGAATTTAGATAAGGGTGGACTGAATATTCATTTATTCGCATGTAACCCTCTCAAATACTTTGCCCCTATGACAGGAAAAGGGAGAATTCAGTGACTTTGATAAAGTAGGTACAGTGGTGCCTCGCTTAACAATGATAATCTGTTCCAGGAAAATCGCCGTTAAGCGAAAACATCATAAAGCGAAATTAAAACCCCCATTGAAACGCTCTGAAAACCGTTCAAGGTGTTCCAATGGGGTAAAAACCCACTGTCCAGCGAAGATCTTCCATACAGTGGCCATTTTCGCTGCCTGTATAGCGAGGAATCCATCCCTAAACACAGCGGGGAATATTTTAAGCACCTGGTGGCCATTTTAAAAACCCGACAATCAGCTGTTTTTGATCGTCGTAAAGCAAAAATTGGTTCCCGAAGCAGGGAACCGATCATCGCTAAGCGAAATTCCCCCATTTAGACCATTGTTTTGCAATTGCAGTCATAATGTGGGGCAATTGTAAAGCGAGGCACGACTGTAAATTATAAGACTTCTGTTAAAAAAGTAAGATGACTGAGCGCTTTTCGAGCAAACAAACAAAGACAGACAGACAGATGTGTCACTGCTTCAAGCAGCAACTTGGCTGTCCTCAGTAGCCTGGCAGTGTTCCTTTTGGAATTTTGGACACAATGGCTCACCAAATTATTAATAGGTTGTAACCTTATGTCGTTTCCAGAAAGATTCTGGAAATAAGGACAATTTAAACATGGCCCCTCTCCTCAGCTAGCCACAAAGTAGGACTTACTCTTGAGTAGGAATGTACAAAAGTAGGCTTTAAATACATGTCTGGCTAAGAAAAACAATGTAAGTCCCCATAAATCCCTTACATCTTCCAGAATGCAAATGAGGCAGGGCTTCCCTATCACAAGGTCAACATGAGCACCAGCTCTACTAAGCTTGTTATCTGTTTGGTTGAACCTGAAAATATGAGGCATTCCCCCCCCCCTTTCAAGCAATGATGGATATTGAAAGTAAGTACAATTCCCTCCCCCTGAAGTTCTTTTAATCATAGAACAGCTTCGAAGGAAGCCTGGAAATAAATCAAAGCTTTAGGTGAAGGTAGAAAGTCATATCAGAAAGCAAGCAGGCACACACAGAAATCAGAAAATTGTGAAGATTACAGCAATTCCAACTGTGAGTTCTGACAATGCAAGGAACAGGAGAACTGACATGTTCCTGCTTAGAAACAGTGAATGTCCTTCACCCTTGGCACTCCTTCTGGCCCTTCCTACCATTCTTTGTTAAGTACACTATTATTCCATTAATGGTGTGGTGGATGAAGTACACTTTTGATGTCATGCTCTGTCAGCACAGGACAAATGCTGGTGGAAACAAAAACACACTGTTCTGCTTGCTTTCTGAGAAATACCAAACTATTGTAAACATCAGTTCCAGTATCAGAGATATGTACAGAAGCATAATAAGGATAACAACCGATCAAGAAGCCTATACATGCAATTCTGAAGCAGAGAGCCATAGGGGTAACCACCTCTAGAGAGACAGAGCATCCCCTACTTCAATAAAATTATGGAGGGATTCATAAGGGGCAGTTGCATGGCCTACGGTGAAACTGTGAAGTTCATCATCCATGTGCTCCGCTTGTCTCATGGCAGCCACAGAAGCAGACACATAATGGGCAGGGTAGATGTAGTAACCTTAACAGCATAGGAAATCGTACTCATAATGGGTGGCATAGCATATTTATTTATTATTTATCTTTAAAACATAAATTTACCCCAACTTTCTCCTTAAAAAAAGAAGCAAGGTGGCTTCCAACAATTAAAAGACAGTATTTAAGCTAATAAAAGAGCATACAATACTAAAAGGATCAGATGAATACTAAAACAAAAAGCAACACCAAAATACATTCAATGTAGTAAGGTACAACAATCAATTTAAAAGCCCCCAACTTGCCTGAATAGAAAGGTCTTTGTTTGCTTGCAGAAGGACATCAAAGATGGGGGCAGTATGGCCTCTTGTGAGAGGGAGTTCCAAAGACTAGGAGCAGCAACAGAGAAGACTCTCTCTTTTGTCCCCATCAGACACACTTGTGAAGGTGGGGGAACTGAAAGAAAGACCTCTCCCGATGATCTTAACACTTGAGCAGGTTAATAAAGGGAGATGTAGTTCTTGGGATAGTTAGCCCAAGCCATTTAAACTTTATAGGTTAGAACCAACACTTTGAATTCAGCCCAGAAATGGATCAGCAGTCAGTGGTGCTGCTGTAGCAGGTGTGTGTGTGTGTGTGTTATGTGATCCCTGTAACCAGCAAACTGGCTGCTGCATTTTGGACCCACTGAAGTTTCTGGACACTTTCCATAGGCAGCCCCACATAGAAGGTGTCACAGTAATCTGGCGGATATAACTAGGGCATGTGTCACGGTGGGCAGATCAAACCTTTTAAGGAATGGGTGCAGCTTGCACACTAGTTTTAATAGTACTGTATAGTACAGTAATCCAGCTGGGATCTAACGCCCTAAAGCTAAAGTTTGGAGGACTTGCTTATTTAGGCTGCAGTTTTCAACTCTCCGAAACCCATAGTTTAGACAAATTTAATCCCCCCCCCCCAGAAGATTCTGAGAAGGACAACTTTTTATCATTTGCCCAAACTCACCCACTTCTCTGAACCGAATTGGACAAATCGTTAAATGGGTAAATGTAGTTAGTAGGCAGACATGTTTCTGTTACGAAAACAGCAAACACCAGAAGGAGTCTCAGCAGTGTCAGAACTGCAGGTGCTAATGGGTGAAGAGGGGAAATTTCCCTCCTTTCTAGTTCTGCTAAAGATCACCTCCATTAAGCTGCTCTTTGCATTGTGAGGGGAAACCGGAAATCCACCAAGCAGATTCTCTATTTTATTTCACATTACAAAACAAAACAAAACAAAATGTTTTGCCTATGGATTTGAAAATCTGCCAGTCTCATTTTCATTGCATTTCTCAAAACCCCGGCAGCATTCCCATCCCTTCCTCTTATTGTATCTTCCCCCCTCTTTTTACACATAAAATTTTGTACAGTACTTATTTCTGTACACCTTCTCCTTACAGTACGCATTTATCTGTCTGAATTCTCCAAATGTACACATTTTTAGTTTTGTCAGCAACGAGCACAATTGTTTGCATATGTACACATGGTTTTATGCAAAAAAAAAATTCTTGCAAACATGTGCCGCAAGCCAGAAATGTATGAATTTTTGAGGCAAGGTGCATTCAGCCCAACAAAGTGAAAAACCGATTTTTATTTTTTTTTATTGTTTGCAAAAATGCAGATTCAGCAAATGTATTTTCCATTACTGTACCATGAACCTCTGTGGTCAGTATCATTAGCTACCATTGGCAGGAAAGGGGGGAAATACATGTAGCAGTCTTGCTACAGCCTTGTAGCAGGGGACAGGCATGAATCCTCAGCCTAAGGATTTCACTTTAGTTGGACCTGTGTTTCATGTACAGTCATGCCCCGCTGGACGATTACCCCGCTCTACGACAAATCCACTTTGCGTTGACGTTTTTGCAATCGCTTTTCGATCTCAAAATAATGTTTTAAATGGGTTTTTTTTTGCTGTGCGATGATCGGTTCCCTGCTTCGGGAACCAATTTTCACTTTACAATGATCAGCAAACAGCTGATCGTCGGGTTTCAAAATGGCCACCAGCTGAAGAAAATGGCCCCCCGCTGTTTTCTAGAATGGATTCCTCACTTTACAGGCACTGAAAATGGCTGCTGTATGGAGGATCTTCGCTGGACGAGCAGGTATTCAGCCCAATGGAACGCATTGAATGGTTTTCAATGCATTTCAATGGGTTTTTAAATTTCATTTGACAACGTTTTTGCGCTACAGCGATTTCACTGGAACGAACTAATGTCGTCAAGCGAGGCACCACTGTAATGTTATTATGGGCATTTTGTGGAATGTAGGAGCGAAAAAATTTGCAAAGCAGTGGATGAAATCTGTGTAAGGACGATGATACCATAAAGCACTGCAATTTTCTGTAAATAAATCATTTCTAATCCCCATCTCCCCACCAGATCTTGAGGCTCCCTTCCATTATGGGGAAGCTATTGTAGACCACAAGACAGTGCAGAAGTCTGTGATTTCTAAAAACTGCTACCATCAGTTAAGTCATCCTGGCCATGTCAATTTTCAGAAATTAAAGACACACACACATATTCTGTGTTCCCCAATGGCTGAAAGGGATTCCACACGAGCCACAGGACCTTTGGAGAAGGGGGAATCAGAAATGTATTATTTCCCAAATGAAAAATCACTGCAGGTGATGACATCGTTTGCACAGCATATTGGGACAAACAGGATTTCAGCCAGTAAATCATTGCTTCAAGTTTTCGTTCCTTCGACATGAGTTGAAATCTGTGTTGGGGGACACACCTTGTTGTTTGGAAAGTATTTTAAATATTTGACCTTTCTCTTTGTGCATGTTGGACTATGCTCATAACATCAACGCTAGAAATGGGGACGAATATAAAAACGGATCGGTTTCTCAGATGAATATAGCCAATTCATTAAATATTTGTTGATCCGTATTTGTGGGTTCCAGAGACCCCCACAAATACAAAGGGATGAATATTTACCCATTTTTATTTGTCGTTCATATTAAAAAACAAATTTAAAAAAACCCACCATTCTGTCTACCAGCTGCCGATCAACAGATTGGTGGCAGAAAGGCAGCCACCCACCCACATAGCCACCCAATACCACAGCCTACCCCACCCCTTCCTTTCACTACCTTAGGTCCCACTCCATCCCACCCCACCCCCAACCGACACCCTCTTACCTTAATCACTGCTACCAAGGTCTTCTGGCCTCGGAGCCACGCATGTAAAAAGACTGGCTGCCCTTTGCAAAGATGGTGGCTTTGTCTATATTTAGGGTAGGGCAGCTGTAGCTGCCATGTTTGCAAAGGGCAGCCTGGATTCCCTTAGCCTGCTTAAGTGGGGGTGGAGTGGGGTAGGGGCTAAGGTAAGGAAAGGAAGGGGTGTGGGGGTATGCTGTTGGGGTGGCTCTGTGTGTGTGTGTGTGTGTGTGTGTGTGTGTGTGTGTGTGTGTGTGTGTGTGTGTGTGTGTGTGTGTGTGTCTGCCTGTCAGCTTCTGATCAGCTGATTGGTGGCTGGTACGCAGAATGGGCTTCTGTGCCGTGTGGTAAACTCTCCTAGGGTGACCCAATTTGTGGGTGAATAACCTGGATGTCCAATATCCAATCTTCACCAAAGTTGGCAGGTGTGTTGGGGAAAGACACAGGAAGCTACTTTGTGTTTCTAGAGTCTCTAAGTACCTGGGGGAGCGTTCCTGGGGGTGTCCTCTTTGTGACTATATAACTTGGGGGTCCGTGATCCAAGGTTCACCACACTTTCAGGATTTGTAGAAAAGCGTCTGAGGAAGAGTCCCTGCAAATTTGGTATCTCTAGGTCATTGGGGGCCAGTGTTATAGCCATTTAAAGTGCAGATGAATAAATGGATCGATTCATCAATTCGTCAAAGAATATTCGTATATTCATATTTGTTGATCCGTTAACCTTGATGAATAATGGATCAAAATGAATTGCCTTTTTTTTATTTGTCCACATCTCTAATCAACATTTATGGAGGTATAGGGGGGAAAGGGGGGGGAACTGTGTAGTGTAGTGGATAGAGTGGCTGAATAAGACTCAGGAGGCCTAGATTTGAATCCCTGCTCAGCCATAGAAGCTTGCTGAGGATGCGGAACTGCTAAAACCACTCCTTAAATATTTCACTTACTTTGAGCACCCTATTTGGGTTGCTATAAGTATATTTGGACTAGACAGCCCATGACAACACAGGAGACAGCAGCTCCTCTTTCTAAGCAAGCTTGTTTCTCTGTTCCTGCAGAAAAGCTGCCATTGGTATTAGCACTCACTCAAGCCAAAGGGTCACAATCCTTCATTTCTCCACCACTTCAGCTCATAATTTTCCCACTGGAAATCTTGGGTGCCTTGGATGAGGAGCTCTCCATCATAATCCCAGTAACTCCTCAGTCTGTGAGGAAAAGGTTTGGTTTTCAGCTACTTTCTTCTTAAATGCATGCTTCCGTTAATGTCTTAAACAGATCTTTTATGCGCTTTGTTGAATCACATAATTAATCACTCCAGTCAAGTTCCTTTCACACAGCCTGACGCTGACAAATGGAAATTGTTCATAGACTCAGAAAAGGGGGAGAGAGTGAAGGAACGCCAATTTTTAACTGTCTCAAGATTCTTGGCACCATGTCTTGCCATGTAAGAGACATATTAATTACCTGAAGATAGATAGGGGATCTTGCTGAATACAAAGCCAGTCTTTCAGTAAAGGGCAACATAGGGCATTTTCAGATGTATTTTCGGTTTGTCATACATGTTTGCATTTCACTCTTCAGCACAGAAGTGTTAGCCTGAGTGGCTAAGAAATTTAAAAACAATGATAAGCAGTGGTTTAAAAGAACAGTACATACTACGAGATAAGACCAGAGTAACAGGAGATTAAAGCTGCATTCAAGAAGCCAAGGCAAATAGGAATGGGAGTCTTTACTGGGTGTTAGATGCATATGATCAACACTATCAAGCCATGCTTAGCAGGTCATTTCAGAGTTGCAGGGCCATTACTGGAATCAAAGAGACCATATATCCAGTCACCATCTGCCTCATCTCCAGAAGAGGTAGTCCAAACTCTCCTTGTGTTTGAGACAGCAAGATGAATGTTGCCCCACTACATCACAAGCTGTCCTGCTGGCAATATATCCACCTCATCTTTGTTGGATATATTGCAACCTACATATGATGCCTTTAAGAGGCTTTGACGGGGGGGGGGGGATTTTCAAGTCAACTCAGTAGCAGTCAATTGTTCCCTCTTTACCTCAGATTTTTTCCCCTGCCTTTTACCAGTCAGGGTTCAGTTACACTGTTAGCAATCGAGTCTGAAGATCAGTGTTCCTTCAGCTTTGTAACCAGTCAAGTCAGCAATGAAGCTAGTTAACCAGTTAAGCTCAGTGATATACTGCATCAAGTCAAGATTTTTACACAAACTGATGTTTGTTTGCTTTTTGTCTAGGGAGAGCTATAAGTGAACAGAAAAAAAATATTCCTTCTCATTACCAGAGTCACTGAGTGAATATATGGAAACAGTAAGTGTCAGTTGAGGTAAACTAACAAATAAGGGGTGGTTTTCAGAGGAAGACTTATAGCTCATTCTGCTTTGTAGATTCCTGACTGAACCATTTTATCTGCTGTATAATTAGGAAGAGGAAATTTATTTATTGTTAAGCCATATTCAATTTTTCTCACACACTGTGCCCCAAGAATCTTTTGTCTCCCCCACATATCTGCCACTTCTTCCCTGCTATCTTTGTCTTCTTTCCCCCCTCTGCCATCTCCATCACTACTTTCTCACCTCAAAGCACCTCTGTTGCTTCTTCCTCCTCCACCACCACCTCTGCTTCTCCCCCTTTCCCGTCACCTCCTGGACATCTCTGCCTCTCTTCTCAACTTCCTCCTCTTTCTCTCCTCCTAACTCTCAAGCACTTCCACCACACTTCTCTATTTCATCCTCCCCACTTCCTCTGCTGCTTATCCAGTCTCTTCCATGTTTCCAATAATGCCTCTGTAGAGTGAAGCACAAGTAAACTGCTCTCTACAGAGCAAGCTACTGTCCAATTGCTGGACTCTGAAGACCTTCAATATAAATAAATAAATAAATAGATAGATTAAATAAATAAATAAATAAATAAATAAATAAATAAATAAATAAATAAATAAATAAATAAATAAATAAATAAATAAATAAATAACCTTTGAACTTTAGAGCTGGAAGGGATCCTATGGATAATTGAGGCCAGCCGCTGTCAAGGAGACACAGTGGAGAACCAAACTCCAAACTTCTGATTCCGCAGCCAGAGACCTAAGTAAATGAGCTATCCAGTCTACTCACATGGGAATCAGTGGTCATGTAGTACATTTGCTCTAAAATGTAAAGGGGTTTAAAAGCCAGCAGTCCAAGACCAATGCTTTCAATTGTATCAGCACTGGAAGCCATGACTGTTGGTTTAAGAACGGCAAGATATTATGGGCGTTCCCAGTCTCACTCAGTAAGTTAGGTGCAATAATTTTTAGCAACGGCGGCCTTCAAATCATTTTCAAAGACAGCCTCCTACATAGTGTCTTATGCCATCCCAAACTTGACTTTTTAGGATAGCAAAAGAGTACGCAGTGCAAACCTAAATATCAGAGTTGATGTTGCCATTGCCAAAACAGTAGCCTTCTTCTTTCTCCTATGACAGCTGGCAAATGACTATGATGTTCATGTAGAAGTTGAGTCATGGCAGCTGGACTTCTTTCTTATTAGGTTCAAACATTTCGCTGCTCATCTTCAGTCTGAGGAGAGTTGGTAGGAGACCCCTAATATATCCTCCCTGTTGGTTTCACTTCCCCCTGGTCTCATTAAGCTTGTTAGATGGACAAAGGATGAGGAGGGGGTGAGTGAAAAATCTCACTTCTGCAGGCCTTCTCCCATTGTCATGGGTTGTTAACAGTCGTCTTGCTGGTGGATGTGGTCTTCTGGGGACAGATGAAAGGTCAGCATGATAAATAGGAGACAGATTGTATCTAAGGCCTCCACCCCTGTTGAGTGACGGATTTTCAATATGCACATGTATGGCCTCTCTAACCCTTCTCCCAAACCACCTAACTTTTCATCCAAAATTAGTACGTTTTGGTCATCAAATGAGTGTCCTTTGTCCTTTAAATGAAGGAGTGTTCCATCCCCAGAAAGATCAGGACAATCACTCGCCCACTTCTCTCTCTCCCCCTCCCCTGTCGTCCTTTGTCCTTCTGAGGACCCTATTCAGACCAGGGGAAGTGAAAACAATGTGGAGGACATATCAGGGATCTCCTACCAACTCTCCTCAGACTGAAGAAGCTACTTGGATGAGTAGCAAAACATTTCAACCTAACAAGAAAGAAGTTCAGTAACCATGACTCAGCTTCCAGATAAGCTCACATGGATGACTGAAACTCTTCACAGATATGATGTTCATGTTTCTCTCTTCATCAGCCACAGTATGCAGGGGCAGGGAAACTAAGGAAATAAAAGATAGTGCCATGCATGTGTATGTAGTAAACGGTTTAGGACCTCGATACTTGGCGGAACGCCTTCTCCCACCTAGATCTACCCGTGTCACTCGCGCGAGCCAGGAGATAAGGCTGAGGAGCCTAACGCCGAGAGAGGCCCGAAAGGAAAAGACCAGAAACCGGGCCTTCTCGGCGGTGACTCCTCGCCTTTGGAACAACTTGCCCCCTGAGATTCGCACGGCTCCCTCGCTGGGCATTTTTAAGAAACAACTAAAAACACTGATGTATAGGCGGGCCTTCCCAACAGAAAACCCTTGACGATCTTTTTCTTATTCTGTTCTTTATTTTTTTTATTTACGTTTCTGCTGTAAAGTCTTAAAGTTACATTGTTGTTTTTACTGTAAGCCGCCTAGAGTGGTCTAATATGATCAGATAGGCGGGATAGAAATAAAATAAATAAATAAATAAATATAAATAAATAAATAAATAAATAGTAGAAATTATAGAGACCAGGCAGCTGTTTGCTATGGTAGCCACAGAGTCTTTAAGATATCTAGTTCTGCTCTGAGAAGTCACATTTGGGCATTTCCCTTCACATAATTTGTATGCATGTGATGGGAGAACAGGCCTCTTCTACCCATCCCCACTTTGATAGTGTATCTGTAGAGGGAGCTGCCCAGTTTAGAACTCCTATCATGAAGGATTTACCATCACATGGGGAATGTATTTGCACAGAGCAGCCTCTTCCCTACATACATGCTCCCCATGCATGTGGCCAGATCAGTGGATGTGTCCCTCTCCTCCTCCTCCTAATCTCCTCTCACAAATATTGTGTGTGAGAGAATGCCCAAACAGGACTACCAGCGTGTTACAAATGGTGGCAGACCACATTTGCCTCAACGTCTTCTTGTTCCTCCCCTACTCAGTGAATGGGCACTATCAAGGTTATGTTAACTTTAAGCATAGTGTTTTTCAAAGTCCTTTAGCTAATAAGTTCTTCTCCTTCCTGCACAACTTAATTTTATTTTGCCTTAAATCTACTACTATAACTATATTTTTGTTTCTGATGATAAACATATTACAACTTTATGACCTCTTTGTCTTTATTTATGTATCTTAGCATTTCTTAACAGGTCACCCTCTTGATCCAAGAAATTCTTAGCATCGTGTGATAAATGCACATTTCAAATGCTTCTATCTTTTTTATAATAGCCTGTTTTAAAGTCCACAATTCCATATTAGATGGTAGAACCAAGAATACTTAGTTTAGCACACACTGTCAAAGCCTACTGCATGTTTTTGATTGCATATTGCATTCTTTGTCTTAAGAAAGCTGCACTGGGCTATCTCAGTTTGGGCTTATTTTGCATGGCTATGCTCCCAATGTTCATTCAACCAAATTCTAAGTCAACATGCTCTACATTTGTCTCAACTGCAGTCTTAGTATTCCATCAAAAGAAAACAGTCCTGTTTTAACTTGCAGCACAGAAAGAACAAGTCAGATGTACTGCCACACATGAACCAGTTATTTTGGCCATTGTCAGAAAATCCTACTTAGTTCTAGAGTTGAAATAAGGCTTTATTTGGCCATACGTTTTACACAACATACTTAAACTTTGAACATTTTATGAGACTTAGAATACTCAAAATCATACATTTGGTGGTCAAATATAATAAAAAGGAGGCAGTCTCAGATTTTTTAGAACTTTTCTAAGGCTAACATACAAGAGTGGAGACATCACCCAGTGTAATAACTGCCACCGCCACCAGGAAATTATTTTTCAGAGAATCAAATTGATTTAAATCACAATTTAATTTAAAAAAACAAAAACAAAACAGAGTTTTTATGATTCATATTCAAAAAAGATTTTTGGACTTAAATTGTGATTTAAATTAATTTTATTTTTAAAAGTCGTTTTTTTATCGAACCTGTTTGGAAGACAGGTGGGACAACGAAAGCAAATAATGGAGATGCCTATAATTACTTATGTCCTCCCTCCTTCTCAAAAATGTGGCTTGGTCTGAAGAATGCTGGAGATGGCAAACCAAGAGCCTCCTCTCTTTTCCAGTCTTGGGGTGGTCGGAAATCCCTTCAGTCAATCCGTTCTAGTCTTACTCAGATACATAACTCACAACTGCATCTGGGATCCAAGAGCAAGATGTGAGGAAAGTATGTCCTTTCAATAGTATCTATGCATATGCACACACATGTGGCCTGATACTCATTTTTCTGAATGGAGTATTAAATGCCAAGGTGTCTGTTGTAGTGTGGGGTTCACAGCTTTGTAGCATCTTGTAACTCTGGATGTGCTACAAGACCTTCTGCTCTTGCTAAGGAACATCCTTCTTCAGGAAATGTTCAAAGCAGAGACTCAGATGGTGTTCATTAGAGATTGCAATCTGAAACAGTGAATGAGGAAGGAGGAAGGAAAGAAGAATACTAGGGATTTGCTTGTGTGTGGGTAAGAGAGAACACTGGATGTTTACAGGTGAATTGTGTCTTTGTTTAACGTAGGGCCTAACAGAAATAGAAAAGGCTAGGTCTGAGTACCTGAAGTTCATGTTGCCTTTCCAGCATTAGCCAACCCAGCCCTCAAGCATGTAAAGTAAAGGTTATGCCCTGTGAAGCACTTGAGACCACCTTGGGTGGCACCTTCCTCAATTTTGTGTTAGTTTCTACCAAAACAAAGCAAGATGAAATGATTTCTTTGGTTACCTGGGAAATGGGAACGATCCACTGGCACACATGCACACATAAGCACACACACAACTTTCACCACCCTGCCAATGAAGCTCAGAAAGTGAAGAGCCTCTCTTTATCATTTCTACTATACACACCCAACATGGAAATCTCATGTTACGTGAGAGGAATTGAATGTCAGCTCCATTTCCCACTTGCAGCTTCTTAAACACTTCAGCAAGCTGCTGGTTTCTGAAATCAAGGAGCTCCTTATGCATTTTGATAAGCAGTTCATGAAAATGTTCAAACAGCCACACAATTAAAAAATAATGAACCTATTTCCTCTGAAACAGAATCATTAACTTGATGGCTTCCAATGGCAACTTAAGGCTCACTATTTCATCAAACTGTCTCTGTGGTTGCTGGCCACTGGGACCTCTGTAAACCTCAGGATTTCTTTAAATCCTAAGGCTAATCAGACAACTCAGGAAGAAAATTTCATCTATGCACTCTGCTCTCTATATCACTGATTCCATTATGCCACATGTCTCTATCTAGATCTAGATCTAGGTCTATCTCTATGTTGTGTATATATAAGTGCATTAAATTTGCTTTCCACATTTTTGCCACTCAAGGCAGGTAATGAATAACTCTAATTCAAAACAATTAAAACATTTTTAAAAAAAGATTTAAACACAATTTTTAAAAGAGCAATAATAATCAAAGAAATAATAGCACCTTGTTGTTTGTTGCTGTTTAGTGGTTAAGTCATTTCTGACTCTTCATGACCCAATGGATCAAAGCACACCAGGTCCTCCTGTCTTCCACTGCATCCCAGAGTTGGGTCAAATTCATGTTGGTAGCTTCGATGACACTGTCCAACCATCTTGTCCTCTGTCGTCCCCTTCTCCTCCTGCCTTCACACTTCAGGGTCTTTTTCAGGGAGTCTTCTCTTCCCATGAGATAGCCAAAGTATTGAAGCCTCAGCTTCAGGATCTGTCCTTCCAGTGAGCACTCAGGGTTGATTTCCTTAAGAATGGATAGGTTTCTTCTCCTTGCAGTCCAGGGGACTCTCAAGAGCCTCCTCCAGCACCACAATTCAAAAGCATAAATTCTCTGGTGGTCAGCCTTCTTTATGGTGCAACTCTCACTTCCATACGTCGCTACTGGAAAAAACATAGCTTTGATAATAGCACCTAACTAGTTCCAAATGGTTTCCTATAAGCAAAGGTATTAGACAAAGGTCAATTTTATCCCCTTATCGGTTCAATCTGTATGCAGAACATATCATACAAAAAGCCATAATAGATTCAGGAGGAGTGAAAATGTCTGTAAGAAACATCAATAATTTAAAATATGCAGATTACACCATCTTAATGGCAGAAAACAGCAATGACTTTAAACAACTTTTAGTTAAAGTGAAAAAAGAAAGTGCCAAAGCAAGACTACAGCTGAACATTAAGAAAACAATAATCATGACTACAGAAGAGCTGTGTAGCTTTAATGTCAACAATGAATACAATGAAATTGTGCAAGATTTTGTATTATTTGGTACAATCATCAATCAAAATGCAGACTGTCGCCAAAAAAATAAAGAGAAATCTAAGACTCGGAATGGTAGCAATGAATGATTTAGAAAAGATAATCAAGTATAAGAATGTGTCATGGGAGACAGAGACAAAGATCAGCCATACTAATGTATTCCTGTTTATTATGTACAGGTGTGAAAGCTGAACAGTGAAGAAAGTTGACAGAAAAAAAATCATTTGTTTGAACTGTGGTGCTGGAGGAGAGCTTTTTGGAGACCTTGGATTGTCAAAAAGACAAACAAGTGGGTCCTAGAGTAAGTCAAGGCTGAATTATTTCTGGAGGCAAAAATGACAAAATTGAGGCAAATATACTTTGGGCACATCATGAGAAGGCAAGATTCTTTGGAAAATATAATAATTCTGGGAAAGATTGAAAGTAAAGATGGCGGTATTCATATTCCTATACGAATATACTGCTGCAAGCTCTGTGCTCCCTTCCTATTACTCCGGAGCTCGCAATGGATTAGCCACTCTTCGACCTGGCACAGAGGCTCGGCATCCCGCTTTCTGCCAGGAGTGGCTAATCCACTGCGAGCTCCGGAGTGATAGGAAGGGAGCTGAGAGCCTGCCGTAGTGGCAAAATGGTGAGTGGTTGGTTTGGCCCTAGGGGGCCAGACCCTCATTATTTGCACCTGTAGGGGGATAGCCATAATAGTATATGAATACCCCCTTCTCTAATTGAAAGCAACAAGAAAAGAGGAAGACCAAATACAGGACTGATTGAATCCCTAAAGGAAGCCACAGCCTTGAGTTTACAAGAGCTGAGCGGGGCTGTTGAGGACAGGACATTTTAGAAATCAGTCATCCATAAGGGGCAACTTAGAGACATGTGACAGTAATGACGACTACTACTACTTCAAAGCCCTGCAACCGCAATTCAGCTTAAATGCCAAAAGCCTGACTGAATAAAGCAAAATGTTTGTTGGCTTACTGAGAACCAAGAATGGGCCAGCCAGTGGCCACCCTCTGTAAGGAATTCCACAGCCTGAGGGTGGCCACCAAGAGTATTGTCTCCCATATGCCCCTCCAAATATGCCTCCAATGGTAAGCAGAACCAGAGGAGTGCTTCCCGCAAACACCTCAGTAACCTCATATGGGAGAACAAGGTCCTTTAGTTGCTAAGATGCCAAACTGTACAAATCCTTATTGGTCATGGTTAGCATCTTGAACTCTCCCTGGGGGAAAAAGAGTTAAAATCAGGGAATTGCTAGCTCCCTGTTCCATGTAACTACTATTGGTCACCCGTGTTGCTGCACTGTTTTAGATCAGCTCATGTTCCTACACATGTTTTAGAGACAACCCTACGTAGAATAGCCCAAACAGGATGGAACTAAGGCACTTATCACTGTTGTCCAAATGCAACATTTCCTGGGGATGCATTGAAAAAGCAAACTGAGGCACCTCAACCCACCATTTTAGCCTCCCTCTTGTCCTTCTTCTTTCTCTCTGTCTCACACACATACATATATAAAAAAGCTAAGTAACATAACCATGAGCATGCAATAGCTGGGTATTATGCACAGATATATGTTTATGTTGCATTTGCTCATCCTTCTTAGTACACAGAGCTTAGAAAGTTACTTTAAAAAGCAATAAGGCAGAGTTGGAATTTCAGGTCCCAATGTTATTAGCACTGGAGACTAACAGTGTCTTTTGTAATAAGTTTTTATTCAGAAATATACAAGCAGAAGCTGTTGGAAAACAAAGGAGCCCCTAAAGAGAGGCAGCAGCAGTGAAAAAGCCACAAAGACATTTTGGGTTTGGTCAATTCCAACAAAAACGCAGTGCAATCTGAACCATGTCTACTAAGAAGCTCCACTGAGTTTTGCTGCATTCGCTTCCACACCAATGCAGACAGTGTCACCTTCTAGTTAAAAATGGTTACAAAATTGTTCTGTGATCCTTCCTACTATCTGAAGGATCTCATTTTGCAAAGACAAAGGTAGATACATTTTCAGCCATCAAGCAATATTAACATCCTTTGGTTAATTGCCTGATTGTCCAGAAGAAATGTTAAGCACCTTTAAATTAGGTAACTGAGGCAAACAAACTTTTAACAATATATTAAGAGATACAGCTTAGAGCTGCTTATTATCACAGGGCTGTGTGTATATTCTATTGAGTCCAGAAAACACAAAGGGTGCAATACTGTGCAACTTCATGAGACTCTCCACTTTCTTTTAAAAGGAAAAAGGGTCTCTAGGCTGGACGAAAAAAGATAGGCTTGAAAATGCTTGAGCAGTGCCAAGGGATTCTTCAGAAACCATGGGGTTTAGCTGGAGAAGCCATACATCCAGTGACTAAGTTGAGACTTCAGCTCCTTATATCATTTTTATATAAGCGAAACCAGTTATTTATTTATTTATTTATTTATTTATTTATTTATTTTATTTATATCCCGCCTATCTAGTCACAAAGGACTACTCTAGGCGGCTTACAACAGGGAAAGAATACAATAAAAATAAAACAACAAATTACAAAACAGGTAAAAGTAAAAAACAATAAAAGATAAGAAAATCAGAAGTAGTCTGGTGAGAAGGCCTGCCGAAACATCCAGGTCTTTAGTAGATTCTTAAAAGTGCCCAGCGAGGGAGCTCCGCGAATACCAGGAGGTAAATTATTCCACAGGCGAGGAGCGACCGCCGAGAAGGCCCTATTTCTTGTTTTCTCTTTTCGGGCCTCCCTCGGCGTTAGGCTCCTCAGCCTCACCTCCTGGCTCGCCCGTGTGACCCGGGTAGTTAGAGTGTTGTCACAAGATATGCAATACACATGTGTGAGGGGAGGCTCTGTGGTCATGGACATGGCCTTGCCAGGGGAGTTCTTTAACATGCCCACATGCAACTGGCAGTTATTGCAACAATATACAGTGTATCATTAAGACCAAATGGCTGGGTGAGAGGAGAATAAGATTAGTGTGGAACGGGCACTCAGTAAAAATTGTGAGGGAGGCCAAAATGGATACTTGTGCCTATTTTTCCACACTGTCCTTGTTAAAGACAGTTGCTTTGAGCTCATGTTCATCTTCCCATACTGTACTTACTACATTTCATGTGTTCTCAATGTTCTCAAATGCATTCTAAATGTATCTTGCCTGCTTTTGCTGTGCATCAAGGACCTAAACCTCTCTCCCTCATCTCTTTTCTCTCCCTGCCCAATGCCAGGACTTGTGGTTGAGCCACTGTTATTGATTTGTTCCCATTTTCCTCACTCCTTCACTTGTAATAGGATCGTTATATTGCCTTGCACAATAAATGCAGTAGCGCCTGAGGAGGCAACCCAAAATTACAAAATCAATACCAAAGCAACATTTGTGATTATAGAGCTTTAGAAGAAAATGTAGTTCATAGAGGCAGGAAGGATTTCTCTTTGCATTTAAAGCAATATCTCAAAGAAAAATAAATAAATATCATCCTCTTAATAGCTCAGACTCCCATCTTAGAGTATCACTGCCTTGCTTAGAATGCACTAAATACAGACAGCCAGAACGCGAGCCTCGTCACCCTGGTAGCTTCCACCTCTACAAACTGAGCAGGAGGAATTGGGGTAACTGCAACTTTGTCACCATTGGCTATGTTGGCTTCAGTAACTAGGATCTGGAGGCTGCAAACTTATGAGGGTCAGAGTTGCACATCTCTGCTATAGATGAACAAATGTTATCTTTGTAAGATGTTTTAATTCCCCTTCTCACTGTAAGGGTATGGTGCACTTAACACAGACACACTCATACACACACATGGATAAAATGTGTAAAATGGCAAGGCACACCAATCTATGTGTTGAAGTGCATGTATCACATGGAGTGCTGACACTGTGTAAAATGTGTATGGATTTCAATGCAGGAGGGGAAAAACAATGTTTCACAACCAAGTACAAAACAAACACTGGAAAAAGTACAGTATAAGTGGGACGTGGAAAAACCCAACAGAACTGACATTGAGAGATATTCTCATCCTGAACGTATGTGCTTCTTAATGTAATGGAACAGGATCTAGTTAGGTAATCTATGTGCCATTTGATCTGTTAATTATCCAGGCATTACTTACAAAGGTCCCTGTTCTCCCTTCTTACAATTCTTTCTCTTTAAATCAGACCTGAGATTGCCCTCAAATTAAAGATGGATGCAAACCTTGCTTTGTTTGGGTTTTGATAAGATAACTTCAGCATTCACATATGTCTTCCTAAAGAAAACAGGAATAATTTGAGGATGGATGGATGGATGGATGGATGGATGGATAGATAGATAGATAGATAGATAGATAGATAGATAGAGAGAGAGAGAGAGAGAGAGAGAGAGAGAGAGAGAGAGAGATTGATTGATTGATTGATTGATTGATTGATTGATTGATTGATTGAGAGTGTATGCAGCAGATGGTAAAATTGGCAGACTTGTCTATACAGACTCAGGTCTTTAAGTGTTTAATTCCTAGAAATATCCTTTGAATTGCTGTGTATTTGTTCATGTTTGTTCTGCTGAATTAAGGTTTGCCATCACTTCTTGTATTTGTGCATCAGATTTTCCTGCCTAATTGCAGAACTTTACATTTTTCTCTGTTGAAACACATTTTGTATTAGCCCAGCTTTTAAAATATGTTCAGGTGATTTTCAATCCTGATTCTGTCTACTGATGTATTAGCGAGTCCTTCAAATATGCTGTCATCTGTAAACTTAATGCTCCACTTAAAGAGTGCAGCCTGTCAACAAGCTAGAAATCTACCTAACAGTAGTATCATCTAGACCAAGTTTTACCAGTTTGGCCACAACAATGTCACAAGGGACTAAGCCAACAACCTTGCTGAAATCAAGATACACAGCATCCACAGCATTCCCCATATCTACCAACCTCATGACACTAATAAAAAAAGAAAGTGAGTGAGAGTGAAAGGTAAGATTAGTCTAACTTGACCTGTTTTTGAGTAACCCATGCTGAATCACAGTGTTCTTTTCTGAGTGTTTCTAGACTGCTTAATGAGCCTTTTCTGTTATTGATGTCAAGCTGACCGATTAGTTCTTCCCCTTTTTTGAAGACGGGAGTGACATTTACTCAGTTCTAATCTTCAAAACTTCTTGACGATAATAAACAGAGGCTCTGAGATTCTATCTGCAAGCACCTTTAGTACTCTTGGATGGAGTTCATCTGGTCCTGGAGACTTGAATCCATACAAGTTAACTAGGTGATCCTGCGCAATCTTTCTCTATCTTGGACACTTTAATTGCCATGGCACCATCCTAAATAAATCTGGGATTTGTTGTTTGCTGAGGTCTCTACTTTGTTTTAGTTTTTGAGTGCTAGAGAATTCAGCCTCTGCACTTTGGAGGAGTTGGCAAAGAGCTTTTTAGGAGAGAATTTTAAGCACCTCTTCAACCTAGAAATCCCACTACTCCATAAGAGGGCACCAGGACAGTTGACATTGTATCAAACTACTGGTAACGGAACAGTGTAGACATACACTCTTAAGCATGGAAGAAAGCCAAACTGACTGACTTTAATCATTTCAATTATACAATTATCTGCTAAGCACTAGTGGAACAGTACCATACTCACTAAAGTAGGATGCACAGAAAGGGGGTGGGGTGTCAGCCATTTTTTGTCAATTTACAAACAGGGCTTCAAACAGCCTGGAGAAAATACAGCCAAAAAGACAAAAGCTTGCTTTGAGGAACTCCCAAATATTTCTTACGAGCTCTAAAATGTGGCTAATAATGGTTTTTGCTTGATTTATTTCTTACTGGGTTGCTCATTCTTGTGAAAAAATGAGGGAGGGTTGCTTCTCTGATGTATTGGTGCTGCATTTCAGGCGCATGGAAAAAACAACAAAATGGCAAGATTGTGCAGAAATCAGGTGGAGAGAAACAAACTCTAAGCCCTCTACTTTGAAAGAACAGTTCCCAATTGATAAATGACCTGTATTCATTCTTTTTGAAAGTATCATTTTGCAGACTTCTGTTTGCAGTCCTACGAACCTGCAACTTTGCCTCAGAGCAGGAATGGTTTCTCCAGCCTGTGTGGACTTGTGTTTTAGACAATGATTTACAACATCCAGGTGGAGACGATGTAAAGCAGCTAACTCAAAGTCTACGCTGCTAATTAACTGGGTACAAAGATGCCACCACAAAGGACCTGCCAATTATAAGAGGAATCTCAGTGGGACACGGAGCAGATACCCTTTTAAACAGACATTTGGAAAAACACAGAGTGCATCTTTTGCTGTTGCTCAACACAGTTTAACCAGGATGAACTCCTCATGAATTGTTTAAAGTCAAAGGCACTTTACACTGTAAAAGAGAAACACAGAAAAAAAAATGCTCTCAAAGGCTGACTGAGTCAGTACTAAAGAAAAGAGCACATCTGTGGAGAATATTGCACCATTGGGACTTGAATGGGAAACACAATCCTGCCTATTACATTTATATATACAAAACGTGGGCCAAAATTGCAGTGGATCATTGTGAAACAGTATGTGACATTAGACACTGCTCATCTTATTCCCTCCTGTTAAACCAAAAAACTAGAGGCAAAAGGCAAAATATCCAGTCTCTGTTTTATCCAACTGTACTCTTCAAAAGCAGCATTTCAGTGTGTTTAGCCAATGATAATCCTTTTCCAATATGTATCATACACCATTGGACTTACCATTGACACCAAACACATCAGCAATTAGATGTTCTTTCATCTTTAATATAGCTGCTTTATGAGCGCTGGCGCTATTCAAACTTATCCTTTGTTCTTCCCATGTAGCTGACTGAGTGTCTTCTGATCTGGAGTTTTACCTTCTAGCATTACTGCCTGTTTCACAAAATTTACAAATAACTCTTCAGAAGATTAATAAGATTTACAAGTAAAAAAATTAAACAGACTAAATACAAATGGCAGAGTTTTCAGTGCAGTGTGCATAGCCCTATAGATTGAAACAAGAATAGGTATGCCTCCTAGCTGTTTCATCTATTGCAAGGGATATTGACTTCGGTGTAGTAATTAATGATTTCACAACAATAACAACAACAAACTCCAGAGAAAATAAAGCTCCTTCTCTTTCAACTGAAATGACAAACAGTCTAGAACTTTTATGCAATGTAGTTGTGTTTTTCCAATAGTATACAAGAATTGATTACCTAAAACAGAGAGAGAGAGAGAAAAAAAAAAGAGAAGGGGGAGGGAGAGCAAGATAATGTGTATTGGAATCAACCAAAAAGTTATACAATTGTCGACAAGGTTTCTGTTCACTTTTTTTAAGTCCAAATAGCATCTATGCATGTTGTTTTGGAGCATGGTAGGAAAACTCCAATGTGGGCTATAGTGTACTTTTAGGAATATAAGATCACGGTATGGTACCCAATATAGTGTACTCAGGAGACCTGGGTTCAATTCCCATGCTCTATCACAGAAATTCACTGGGGGCGGGGACTGATAAAACCACTCCTGAAATACCTCACTTACCTTCAAAACCCTATTAGCATCAATATGAGTTCTGATTTGATGGCACATAACTACAGCATCATCATGGTAATTTCAGAATTAAACCTTTTTTCATGACTCTTGTATATGTACGATGGGATTTCAATATGTATGTGGTAGAGGTCTATGTTTAAAATGTGTGTTGCCTCACTCCAAATCCACACCAAAGAAGCCCTAACATTCATACAGATCTTCATTAGGCATCCTTCAGTCTCAAAAGACTATGGTAACGTGCTCTGTATGGAGGATTTGGAAAAGCGTCTAGTGTGGCTGAGGAGGCCAATTTGAGAGTGACAATCCCTTCTACACTGAAGACGAATACAATCTGCCCCCTGTCCAGCTCCCTGGTTTTGCTGCTTTTGTGACTTCCTCTTTGCCTCGGCCTGCTGGACAAGGGTCTCTTCCAATTGGAAGAGGCCATGATGCACCGCCTGCCTCCAGGCTGAATGCTCAGATGTCAGGGTTTCCCATCTGTTGGGGTCCATTCCTAAGGCCTTCAGATCCCGCTTGCAGATGTCCATGTAACGCAGCTGTGGTCTCCCTCGGGGGCGATTTCCCTGCACTAATTCTCCATACAGGAGATCTTTTGGAATCCGACCATCAGCCATTCTCACAACATGCCCAAGCCAACATAGACGTCACTGTTTCAGTAATGTATATATGCTAAAAATTCCAGCTCATTCTAGGACTACTCTATTTGGAATTTTGTCCAAAAATGTGTCAGAGGCAACGCATATGGAACGTGTTCAGCTTCCTCTCCTGCCGTGCACAAAGGGTCCAGGACTCACTGCAGTACAGGGGTGTGCTCAGGACACAGGCTCTATAGACCTGGATCTTGGTATATGCCATCAGCTTCTTATTGAGCCATACTCTCTTTGTGAGTCTAGAGAACATGGTAGCTGCTTTGCCAATGGGTTTATCCAGCTGGACATCTAGATACAGGGTGTCAGAGATCATTGAGTCAAGGTAAACAAAGCCATGAACAACCTCCAATTCTTGTGTGGAGATGGTAATAGAGGGAGGTGAGTCCATGCCCCGGCCCATGACTTGTGTTTTCTTCAGGCTGACTGTTAGTCCAAAGTCTTTGCAGGCCTTGCTAAAACAATTAATAAGTTGTTGGAGGTCTTCAGCAGAGTGGGCAACAATGGCTGCATTATCTGTGAAGAGGAAGTCCCGTATGCATTTCAGTTGGACTTTGGTCCTCGCTCTCAATCTAGAGAGATTAAAGAGCTTTCCATCTGATCTAGTCCAGAGATAGACACCTTCTGTTGCAGTTCCAAAGGCATGCTTCAGCATGACAGCAAAAAAGATCCCAAAAAGGGTTGGTGCGAGGACACAGCCCTGTTTCACTCCGCTTCGGATGTCAAAGGGATCTGATGTTGAGCCATCAAAAACTAGTGCCTTTCATTCCCTCATGGAAGGACCTGATGATATTAAGGAGTGGAGCTGGACATCCAGTCTTGGGAAGTATTTTAAAAAGGCAATCCCTGCTAACCAAATCAAAGGTCTTTGTGAGATCTATGAAGGCCACAAAGAGTGGCTGTTGTTGTTCCCTACATTTCTCCTGCAACTGTCTGAGGGAGAATACCATGTCAGTGGTGGATCTATTAGCTCGAAATTCATACTGTGATTCTGGATAGACTCTGTCTGCAAGCACCTGGAGCCTCTTCAGCACAACACGGGCAAGCAGCTTCCCTACAACACTGAGAAGAAAGATGCCACAGTAGTTATTGCAGTCACCCCGTCTCCTTTGTTCTTGTACAATGTGACGATGTCTGCATCCTTCATGTCCTGAAGCATGCAAACAGATCTAGGAAGTGCAATAAACAAGGAAAGTTACACAGGAAGAATTTCTCTTTATCTCCTCAGTGGAATCTATGCAGGCTTCTACTTACATGCCACAGAAGTGCACGCACACATGCACATGTGTATATTTCTGCGTGTGATTTGACTATTCTGCATAGAAACATTCATAGCAGTTAGGAAGCTTAACACATTTTCTATGTGAGGTGAATTTTACGTGGATGTTGAGAGGTGGTCATAATCATGGTGAAAGGCTTAAATGGCTATGTACTCCACACCAAGAGCTTGTATAAATCAGTGGACTGGGCCATTGGCTGAGGAGCCAGGAGTTAAAACCCCGACTCTGCCTCCTGGAGAGGGACTAGCTGAGATCATCCAGAGAGAATGTTGCCGATAAGGTTATGTGCCTTGCCACCTGCACAGTGCTATACCACCATCACAAAGAGGGACTAGTACAGTACATCACATCTGAGTAAATGATACCTAGAAAACCCCAGAAAAGTCACTATAAGTTGGAACTGACAACACAGAATTAGTTAACTGTTCTAAGTGATTAGAAAGGTTTTCTTGAATCTTTAGCATCATAAAAACTGCAAACTCCCCCCACCTCTCTAATCTGGAACAGATTTGTGTACTCAGAAAGGACATGAAATATTTAACTATCACTACTGTAATTACAAAGAGTGCCTTTTGTTTGTACAGCAGCCATTTACCATTCTTAAATTGTGCCAGCCAAAAGGAACAGTCTTTTCCTTTGAAGTGTAGCTCCTAGCTTTATTTGTTCTCCATGTAGAATAAATGGTTAGCAGCAGCAAGCAGCAGTAGAATTGAAACACTTTCTCCTGACCAATTTAGCTGCTGGTCTACATTACTTAAGGGACTCAAAATATGCAGCAAAGTACATGAAATGGTGTTATTCTCTGTGCAGTTCCTAAATTGTGGAAACGTTGAGCAAGCATCACGGGCAAGAATGACCATGTTTACATACATATATAAAACACTTGGTCAATTAATCAATCAAATATTAATGGGGGATTATTAAGAACATTAATATATTTATTGTATTTGTTAGTAGAACAGCCAGAAGCATTACAGAAACCTAGTATTTTCCAAAAGCTGTTCTTGAAAATGGCAAACTGTCATATCCAGAAGCTTTTCTTATCAGAAGGAGATCCTTTCCACCACAGCACTGGAGCTGGTGGTAGCTCTGAATTTGGCACAAACTTCTGTCCCTCTCATGGTATATGTATGGCAGGTGTACACTTTTAAGTTTGGTTCATGGAATCTTAGCTCTCCTCTTCCTCAATTTCCATCTGTCTGTATCCTTTCCTTCCTCTATTTCCATCTGTCTGTATCCTTTCCTCTGGCTTCAGGAGAAGAAGAGGTGGGTTAGTAAAGCTCATTCCATTGTTCTGACTGAAATGTCTGTTTCGAATCAAAGTGGTCATTATGAAATGCAACTTTAAGAAACTAGTACTTATATTGTTCATTTTATGCCTCCCTCCCTATCTGTTTTGGCTTTTGGACTATATGCCTGCAGGCAGAGTCCATTCTTAAAACAGATTTGTTTTTACTCCATCTGGAATGCTTGGGAAAATGTTAGTGTTTTATAAATTTGCTAGTCAATAGCTGTAACACATACTTCAAGCCAACTGGAGTGCAGAACAGATATGTTTGTTGCCCAACAATATAGCTGTGGGAAAGGAAGGGGGGGACCAACCACCATCCATCTGTATCCTTTACATCTGCTGCTCAAAGGAAACACTGTTAAAAGGCTATTAGACTCTTAAGGTAATAGACCTTGTAGGATTTGGAGAGGAAAAAACCAGTGGAGCAATTTGCTCTTTTGTGTTTGGCATATGAGCTCCAGTCACTTCCTCTGACTGGACTGCAAACAGCTTCTGTCATGAGCCGTGAAAATCAATTCCACAATAACAAGGGTAAAATGAGCCTGAAGTTCATCTGCCTTGAGGACCAACTGGTGCAGTAGAGCCTCCTTCTGGGCATGTGCAGTCTCTACAAGCAGCTTTGCTAAGTAGGGCTCCCCAAAGGCTTATGTGAAACATATAACAGTCGAGATATTATTAATAACTTCCCAACCGAGCCTCGCAGGAACCTTGGCTGAGTAAAGTCTGAATTACGACAAAGCACAGAGAAGCAGCAGGAAGCTATGCCAAGCAGGGAGGGATCAGTTCAATGCTTGGTTTTATTTGCCTCTTTTATGTTCTGGATTATAGTAATTGCCTAGCACACCCTTTCTTCCAAATAACAGTATTCAAATATCTTTAAAGGCAATAAAGCATTGTTTTATACAGCTTGAAGTAAAAAGGTCGTGTTTAGAGGCAGCAAATTGTACATGATTGGGCTGGTGAGCTTGGTGACAATAATCTTCTTTACCTCAAGAGCGTGGGAAAGATCATCTTATTTTACCTGGGAGAGCTTCCTACCACCACTACCTTTGGATGAGAAGCACAGAGAATTGCAAATGGAGATGAGGTATCAATTTGGGAAAATCAGAAAATCCATGGAAACACATTGTTTTCTCAATTGTGTATGGAGAATGCCAACTGGAAAGAGCTGTATCATAATTAATTTGCACTCTTGTTTTAACAAAACAGGACAGAACCATAATGGAAATTTAGTGCATTAAATAGTGAATAGCTTCCAAGTTGATTGTGTCCTTTAAATCAGGGTTGGGGAGTGCTGTTGGAACACAACTGTCACTACCTCTCACAATTGATGGTGAGAACTGCAGCCTGAACACAGCTTCCCTGTCTCTGCTTTATGTTCTGGCAAATAATCCAGCTGAGCCAAGTTTAGTACTAAGTGTGTATATGAGCACACTGAAAACTAGGATCTGCACTTCTATTGAAACATCATCATCATCATCATCTTAGAACTGCAGCGCTGGAAGGGACCCTATGGATCATTGAGTCCAGCCCCTGCCAAGGAGGCATGCTGGGGAAATGCAAAAATTACAATGGTAAATTGCTGAGTTAAGAAGTTGTATTCCTCATCACAGGCCAAGCCACGTGACTGGTGTGTGACAAGGAATACAAACAGGTTTATTGTAATTTCATTGTTGCTGTGTTTTATTATTTTGCTGTAAACAGCTCAGAATAGTGCTTTCCACTAATAGGGCACTATACAAATCATATAATATATAAATATTAACTAGTGACTATTTACCACCTTCAGTTTATGCTGTTCGACTTACAGCAAGTGATCTAATAAGCTAATAGTGTCAAATTTCAACACTAGAGTGCCATTATATTGTTTTTCAGACAAAAGGAAAATGCATATTTCCACATATAAATTTCCCTTTATATATATATATATATATATATATATATATATATATATATATATATATATATATATATATATATATATATATATATATATATATATATATATACACACATATATATACACACACACATATACATATACACATATACATATATATACACATACATATACATATACATATATATGTGTGTGTGTGTGTGTGTGTGTATGTGTGTGTGTGTGTGTGTGTGTGTATGTATACATATGTGTGTGTGTATGTGTATATATATACACATATATACACATACATACAGTGGTGCCTCACACAACGATGTTAATTGGTTCCAAAAAAAATCAATGTTGTGTGAAACATCATTCTGTGAAACACCATTTCTCATAGGAATGCATTGAAAACCGGTTAATCCGTTCCAATTGGAACGGATTGCCATCGTTCAGTGAAAATCCCCATAGGAAACATCGTTGAGTGAAACAATGTTTCCTATATTGGAATGTATTGAAGCCGACTCAATACATTTCAATGCCTTTGCGAAGTCCTTTTTTGCTCCTGTAAAAGTGTCTTACAATGTTTGGAAGCTGTTTTAAATGACTGCAATGGTTAGTCCACCTCCTGAAACCTATGCAAACTGATTTTGGTGTTGTTCTGACACTTCGTTAATTTATGATGATTTTTTGAATTTTCTCCATTGGAAACCATTGGATGGTCTGTCTAATGGTTTCCAATGGAAAAAACAAAAAATCATCATAAATTAAGGGTGATGTTTCCTATGGGGGATTTTCACATATATATATATAGATGAGCCTTGATAGATAGATAGATAGATAGATAGATAGATAGATAGATAGATAGATAGATAGATAGATAGATAGATAGATAGATAGATAGATAGATAGATAGATAGATAGATAGATAGACAGACAGACAGACAGACAGACAGACAGACAGACAGACAGACAGACAGACAGACAGACAGACAGACAGACAGACAGACAGACAGACAGATATAGATGATTATTCTTTCTGACTAATATATGCCTGATTGAGTGCATGCTTCCCTAATACTTGCATTCTTGTATGCAATCTTTGAGCCAAGGTCACAAGGCAAAATTTAGAGAAACATGAAGTCCAACTGTTAACTGTGCTGAAGTACTCATATTACTAAATGAAATGTTAATTAGGTCAGTTTAATTTTAAAGTGAGGGCTGATTTAAATTATCTCTCATCCCGAGTATTTTTCTTAAATTCAGAGGCAAAGCAGACCACACCATTCTCCATGCAAAATGTAGACCAGGGGTGTCCAATCTTTCACCTTCCCCGGGCCACATTAGAAGATGAAAATTTGGTTTGGGCCGAACATAAATTTGGTTTGGGCCACATGGGGGGGGGCAGCCCTAGCCATCCTCTGCAGCCCCACTCCAAGCATGCTTACCGCCAGCTGCGATCTCAGACAGCAGAGGGTTTGAGATCTGTGTCTTTGCTTTTCTACTGGAAGCAGGCTTTCGGGTCACGCTAAAGGTTTCTTTGGGTATTGTTACGAAGGCTTCTTGTGGAGTCAGAGGTTGGGAGTTGGATTTTCCTTCAGGGAAGAAGAGCTGGCCTGTGTCGCCCTGGGCAAGCTCATGACATGCCAAGCAGAGCTTCCTAAAGTTGCTTTCTTTGACTGCAGCTCCCACAATTCTCCCAACCTGCCTAGCCATTGGTCAGAATCCTACTATGTCAGAATGAGGTCACAATCTGGTCTGTATCTCTGCAAACTGAGAGGCAGTTAACAGTTGGGCTGAGCTTTCAACTGGTCAGGATGGATCTTCCTGTTAGGTCAAGATGAGGGTTGAAGGTGGGCTTCATGACCTGTTTACAGCTATGGTGTCATAGTGGATAATGTGTCAGGCAGGAATTCAAGAGGCCTTAAGTGAGGAACCTGGGGGGGGGGGAAGGAGCTTAAAATATAACTTTATACGGAAAGGATTCAAGGCCTCCTTGTACTAATAGTCAGCTACCCATTTTCTTTAAAGATGCTCCTGAAATTATTACTACCTGAGTGTCAATTAAGCTATTGATAGGCAAAATATGTCCTGTGACTGAGGATTTCCTACTTCAGGTAACGAGTGATCCTCAGGGTTTGGGATCTGTGTCTCTGCTTTTCTACTGGAAGCAGGTTTTCGGGTCACGCTAAAGGTTTCTTTGGGTATTGTTACAAAGGTTGGTTGTGGAGCAAGAGATTGGGAGCTTTCCCATTGTGCCTTCAGGGAGGAAGAGATGGCCCGTGTCACCTTGGGCAAGCTCATGACATGCCAAGCAGAGCTTCCTAAAGTTGCTTTCATTGCAGCTCCCACAATTCTCCCAACCTGCCTAGCCATTGGTCAGAATCTTACTATGTCAGAATGAGGTCACAATCTGGTCTGTATCTCTGCAAACTGAGAGACAGTTAACAGTCAGGCTGAGCCTTCAACTGGTCAGGATGGATCTTCCTCTTAGGTCAAGATGAGGGTTGAAGGTGGGCTTCATGACCTGTTAACAGCTATAGTGTCATAGTGGATAATGTGTCCGGCAGGAATTCAGGAGGCCTTGAGTGAGGAACCTAGAGGAGTGGATAGGAGCTTAAAATACAACTTTATACTGAAAAGATTCAAGGCCCCCTTGTACTAATAGTCAGTGTGACGGCTGCGATGACGTCACCTGCCTATCAATGGTATGCTGGAGCTCATCTGCCTATAGCGGGGCAGGAGGTGGGACTCCAGGAGGTGGAGCTATGTATATAAGGGGGGGGAGTGAATGGTGTGAGAGAGTTTTTGGAGAGTTAGAGTGAGAGTGGGTTAGGGCATGAAGTACTGTGTTAGTTAAGGTCTGAGTGATAGTGTGATTGAAGGGATCCTTTATTTTATTGATTGCCTTATTCAGTTTCTATAGTGATTTACCTTATGTTAAGTTGTACCAATAAACAATCCTTTTAATTTTAAAATCCATACCTTTGTCTGAGGAGTCAGATATATGTGTGTGGTTGGTGGCAGTGTGTGAAGAGAAAGAAAGTGTGAAGTGGCGTCCCCCCTGTGACGTAGGAGGAAGAGGCCACACCTTTTCAAACCAGATTTTTAAAGTGGGGTCTGCTATCTGATCCCTGGCAAATACACTTTTCTGAGGTATTTCTAAAGAAAATGCCTCAGCTTGGGGTATATTTTCCTCTGGTTCTTGAGAGTCAGTATCATTACTAGATTCACTTTGTTCAGATTGTGATCGAGTAATCACCAAGGCACTCTTGACATGCTTTGTTAAGTCAGTGCCAATAAGAAAAGGTGTAGGAATTTGAGAAGAAACCCCAACTCGCCAAACTCCCCGCCATCCTTGATAATCAATTAAAACATCTGCTACAGGCAAAATCACTATCTCCTTCCCAATTCCTTTGAGAGTCAAGTTCTGATCCAGAATTATACACTTCTGAGGTACAATATCTGAGTGGCAGAACGAAACCTGTGAGCAAGTGTCTCTTAAGGCAGTGTAGTTATGTCCAAAAATTTTTATTCTGTCCCCAGCTGATTCCAGTAACTGCGAATTTGTCTGAATATACAGGCAATATCTAATTTCAGATATAGGCAGATCTTCATATTCGCTTGTACTCTGCCCACTCAAAGTATCAATTTCCGAAGAGCTAGCTGCTGCCTCTGGTTTCGTTTCCATGGCAACAGAGCTATCTCTAGAGGGAGTCATCTGGCTGTTCTGTATACAATATACAGACTTAGCATCTTTTAAATTCACTTTCTGAGAGAAATTTCTTTATTTTGTTTTGTATTAAAACACTGGGAAGCAATGTGTCCCCTACCCTGACAAGCAAAGCAAATTTTATCTCCCCATGAGCTTTTGTTAGTGAATTTTTCTGATTTCTCTTTTCCCTCCAAAATCTGGTTCCTGGACTGGCTCTGCCCAGAAGTTTTATCCACAAAATGGCCGCCCATTTTAGGCTGACCCTGACCTAGCCCTTTGGAGTACTTTGGGTCCCATGTTTTCCTCATGCCTCTTCCCTCATAATTTACAGGCCCCTTATTTGAGAAATAAAATCAGCAATCTGAGCAGCCTGTCTAATGTCAGAAGGTTTCTTTTCCTGCACTAAATATTTAAGTTCACCATGGAGTAAGGAATAGAACTGCTCCAAGCCTACAATAGCTTTTAATTGTTGAAAAGTCTGTACATTCTCCTGTTCTAGCCACCTGTCCAAACACCTCTCTAAGTTAAAACCAAGCTGTGTATAAGTTTCATCTGATTTCTTTGTAAGCTTTCTGAATTTCTGTCTTAGGTGTTCTGAATTAATGCCAAATCTAAGAAAAACCAAGTTTTTAAACTCTGAATAATCTTTACCGAGTTCAGTTGGCATATCAGCATAGACTTCCGCCATTTTCCCACTAATCAGAGACCTTAAAATTATCATTTTCTCTGCTTCTCTGAGAGAAAAATCTGAGGCTGTTCTCTCAAAACTTGTAAGGAACGCTTCAACCGAATCCCCTTGTTTATAGGAAGGAAATTTCTTTAAATCTGCTTTCGATAATTGGCTCTCCTCATTTTCCCTATTATTATTATTGTTCTGGTTCAGTAATTCCATTCTTCTTATCTCCAATGCCATACGCTGTTTCTCCAGTTCAAATTGTCTCTCTCTTTCCTCCTTCTCTAGGGCAATTCTCTCTCTCTCAGCCTCTCTTTCCATCTTCTCTCTCTCCAATCTTTCCTCTTTTTCCTGTGCAATCTTTTAAGCATAGCCGTGTGCGCTCCTATACATCAGTAAGCTACCACTTGGAAAACCACTTGCTGCATGTATGATCATAACTTTACATTTATTCTGCAAAACTACAAGACACAGTATTTGACTGGTATTATATAACAGATACAGGTTTTAACCAAAAACCTGAGTATCAGTTACAGTAGCAGTGTAGTGTGTATGCTATTCCTAATCTTGCCCTTTTTTTCAGTTCTGATGGTGTTATTTCAGAGAGTTGCAGCTGATGACAATGTTTTATAAAACTCACCCAAATTGTCCCCAATGTCCTAATGACTATGGGAACCACTGAAATGTGTTTCATCCACAAACAAATTATTTCTATTGCCAGATCTCTGTATTTTGTTAATTTTCCCAATTCTCTATTTTCAATTCTGGCATTCTCTGGAATTGCAATGTAAATTATCCAGACATTTCTTTGTTCTATTAGTGTTATGTCTGGTGTGTTATTGTTCAAGATGTCTATCCATTTGAATCTGAAAGCCCCACAAGATCTTAACTTGGTCATTTTCTGGCACCTTCTATACCGGATGTTCTCATATATTTTTGGATGCTGGCAAATTGTATTTTTTACATAATGACCAGTGTATAAATTTTACAACTCTGTCTTCTCTAGCTTCGTAGTCTGTCTATACAATCTTTGAGCATTCACAGATGGGGTGTGACACAGTTTCATCTTTTCCTTGGCAGAGTCTACATTTGCTGTTTAGACTAATTCCTTGAATTGCAGTTTTAATGACATTGGTTTGGTGTGCTTGTTTTTCTGTAGCAAAGACCAAGCCTTTGGTTTTTTCTTGATGGGCCCCAATTTTAACCAGGCCCAAGTAAATTATCATCATGCTTTCTATCAACTTTTCTCAGATATTTTTCATGCAGTGGTTTATTTTTCCAACTTTTTAATTTGTCTTCAAATTGCTGTTTCTTATATTCAGCCTTAGTTTCTCTTTTCAGATACCATGAACTGTTTCTTTAAAAGAACCAAAAGAATACACACAAACACTTCCCCCTCTTGATGCTGCTTTTTACTAAAGTTTTTGATCTCTGAATATAAACAGAGTGATATATATTTAACAACAGCCTCAAGCTAATGGAACGTATAAACTACTACACAGCAAGATATCCTGAACAGTTTGACTGACAGAAGCAGGCAATATACTAATTGTCCTTGAAGTAGTTGAGGAACTTAAAAAAGGTGTGTTTGCTATTTTACTAAGGAATCCACCAAAAGCATTTGATCGGAGATATAAGAGACAGTCAAACTGATTGATGTCTTTGCCTCACATAGTGCAGATGGGGTGGGGAAGAATAAGATGCAGGATTTGATCCCACCCCCTCAAAGAGTTCTACTATTCCATCCATTGCAACAAACATAAGAGAAGTCTTCTTCAACAGAGATATAGATGCAGGAATGAAAGCAGTTGGTTACCTCTGCAGTCTCCCTACTTAATTTGTCAACAATCTTCCCACAGTCACATCATCTGCTATTTTAGCAGACACACTGCGATCAAGCCTTAATCAAGTGCTTAATGTAAGTGTTTGAGTATGGTCACCAAATACCCTTATTATGACACATTGGTAGGTAACAGTCTAAGCATTTGTGTGCTGATGAGTGTGATGGATGCCCCACATCACGCCTGTCACTCATAGCTGGAGCTCATTTGAATAAGCCTATGAGAGGACAGGAGGGGCGGAGGCAGAGAGTCAGTTAAGGTAGAGAGAGAGAGAGAGAGAGAGAGAGAGAGAGAGAGTGAGAAGAGGAAGAGAGAGCTTTATAGATATATATATATAGATATATATACTGTATATAGTCAGAGAAAGAGTGAGAATTGTAATTAATAAAAATAAGCTGGTTAAAGTGAATAAATAAAACGGGAGGTGATCAAATGGCAGAATATATGAGATTTCAAAGATTGTGATTCCATGAAATGAATAAAGAACATCTGTGATTCTGAATTACCCGAATACCCTTTAATAAACAAGTTCTGTTGTTGACAGCCAGTGTCAGACTAAAGTCCTTTACAGTGTGGATAAAGAAATCCACTGGTGGCAGCGAAAGAAAGAGGGAACGTCACCAGCGAGAGCCCTTTGGGCAGAGAAAAAGAAACCGGGGCACGGGGTGAACGTCACAATGAGGGAGGGTCATCCTTCAGTGGAGATGTTCTTCTCCGCTCAGACCACAGGACTCTAGTAACTGGATATACAATTACAACATAAAATGTATTTATATTAAATAAATTCAAATTGTACTTGTGGCTTAGAATTAATATGCAAAAGAGCAGCACTATGATCCTAAGAGCCAGGTTGATATGATGGATTAGATTTGCCAATTTAATGGGGAGGGGAATTAGAGGGGGTTGAATTTGTACTAATAGTTCATTTATAAGGTGTCCTAATGGTTGCCTTCCCTTGTGCAAGTGTCACACTGGTCAAAAGCAGTGTGCGGTTATGACCAAAGGATAACTCTTAGAGGGATCATACAGTCTGTCTATCTATCTTACACAGATTGTTCAGCCTGTTTTAAAAATGAAAAAAGTATCTCCCCCCCCCGAAAATGTGGAGAATTCTCATCTTCAAAAGAGGAAACACACCTCTCATTATAAAAAGCAGAACTGTCACTTAAAATAATACACAATGCAACAAGAAAAATGCTATTTTTAATTTGCATGTGCCAGAAGTGGAAATGTATCCATTGTACTTAAAGTGTTTTGCTAGTTAGTTCACAGGAACACGAAGCAGGGAGAATTAAAAATTAGGACATCTTACTAGTTTGCATCATACACAGATGGTGGAAGAAATGACTTGCCCCAAGACATGAACACATAAATATGACAGTATTCCCCCACCCCCTGGTACCATAGTTTACAGAGGATACACCTACACATTTCTGGGACAACTTTAAATTTTGAGATTTATTCAAGAGCAAATGTTCCAAAGAGACCTATAGAGAGTTCTAAAATTCTCCACTCTCAATAAAGCAGAGTTCCAGTTGGTAATGTAATACTGTAACAAGATACAAAAAGAAACTATTTAATTTCACTGAATATGAATATGACAACAGACTAATAGATTGATGAAACTCTGCCAGAGACTTTGGATCGATCCTTCTCTCTGTCTCAGTCCGAGTTACCTCGCTCCCTCACAAAGCCGTTGTGAGCGAGGCAGGGAAGAGAACCCTGTATGGGAGGCGCCCTTGTTAGCTCATGGGAGGAAGTAAAATTTGAGCAGATTTGTTTTCGACGATGACGTGTGGAATCGCCACCTGGGGAATTCGGAGAGCTGTGTGCCAAGAAGACAAATCTCCACATCTCTAACATGAATGTTATTACAGTAGTAATGAATAATAGAGGAAAAACTGGAAAATGTCAATTGGAAAAAAGCACTGGAAATTGAAGGGGTGCTGGCATACAAGCAGAGTCTACAGCTCTTGTGTTATGACATGTTGTCCACATATATAACACAGGATCTGGACACTGATGGCCTCCAAACTCCATTCAGGAGGTCCCTAGAAAAGCTAGACAGCAGCCAACTGTATCCACACCTGAAAAGGGAAAATGAAGCTATTCTGACCAAGGTCTCATTGAAGAAGAAGTCAAAAAGGCCATAGGATTCCAACTGGTCTTGAAATCTGTCACAGAGGTTATTCTGAAAGCACACAAGCCCCAGCCACTCATATACTGGAGATTAAGGACAGAGACAGCAGTGTTGTATGGTATGAATCAAACCTTTTGGCCTCTTCTGTCACCTGATCCCTGATGAGCTGGTTGTGATGTCTCACCATCCAAAGCAAAGATGCTGCTGTAGTTTGGAATACAGGCCAGTCATTGCCTTGCCTGGTGAGCAAGTGGAGAGAGAAAGGTTCTTGGATGCCTAATCTAAGATCTCTGTTGCATTCTATAATAACCTGATTATTCAAATGGAGAAACTATAGAATTAGGCAGAAAGGGTAATTTGGAGGAAAAATGTAATCTCGCTATGCTAGAAATGGGAGCACTGATCCTTTAGCAATGTAATGGAGTTTTCAGTACATGGCTTGTTATTTTAACTGAAAAAAATTAAGTAATTACAGTAATTCTTACTTTACAAAGCAAAATCAAGATTAGCATGCATATTGTTCTGTCCTTTACTGGGGGGGGGGGGAGAGGAAATGGTATCTATTTTAAAAAGGCAAGCTGAGAGCTGGGTGATCCTACACTGTCCACAGAGTCAAACAAGAGAAGAGTAGGTGGTAAATGTTAAAACCAAATTGCCCAGAAATAAAGCTTTTATTGTTGATCACTTGTTATAAGACTTGCCATTTGCAAGTAATTGTATATTCAACCGAAACTGACCTTTTATGAGAGCCAAATGGTAATATAAATGAAATTAATATATCCTTTATTGCAGACATATAAAAAGGATGACCCAAGCTTTTAACACGGTGCTTGACCTCCTCAGTGTCTGAACATCTCTGGAAGACTAAGTTATTCAAGGGTAAAATAAAGAACAAAGTAGCACTAACATTACAGAATACCTGCAGCTTGAGCACCCTTCCTCTTCTCCCCTCTTCTTAGATTAACAACATAGTGGCAATACAACCTCAGAGGTGAGGTGGATTAGCAGAGGGTGAAGTTTTCACTGCTATTGGGAAGAAAGGAGTGTCAGTCTGCCTTGATGATGCTTCTCCAAGGACAGCAATTGAGATGGAGCTGGTTCTTGCGTTATTGTAACATAAGCACCATCTGAACACATTCCCTCTAAGGACAATACACTCCCTCCAACCTCTAAATGTAATGCTTGCCTTCAGAAAGACGCACTTCTACATGGCTTTTAAGAAACTAACTCAGCCACTGGATGAAGCTGCAAGTTTCGTAGAGAGACAAGTTCTGATTCTCTAGTCTACAGTACTTTATTTTATCTAGTCCAGCATTCAGCCCGCACAGTGGACAGCCAGTTCCCTTCAAGAAACCTGCAAGGATCGTATGACTGCAATATCACTCTCCCGCCTTCCTCCTTCTCTCTCTAGTAGCATGGACAAAATGTCTAGAGATGAGCATGCCAGTCAGGAAGCAATCTGCAGACAGAATAGTGACAACTGAAAAAAGGTACTGATTTGTTACTTCTCCAGCAGGTTAATGCTACTTTGGTATCTTACATAGAACCAAGATTGACTATGATTTTTCATTAGTTTGAAGGCTCTCTGTAATCCCATGGAAACTTGACTGAACATGGGAGCCATCTCAGTGTGAGTTAGGTCAGGGATTAACACAGGTCTCCTTGAAGATTTGGCAGCTTCGCCTCTGTCTCTCCCAAAAGCGCAAGAAGGAGGACTAAATTTAGCAATTTCACAGCAAGGGCTGTTAAATTGGCTTTTCCTTTTAAGGTATGGCATAAGAATTTTACAGCTCTTCCAAGGAAGACTTTGGAGTTTCCTTGTGCACATCTCTCTCAAGGAAGTGTGTTCCAAACTTCTGACAAATAATATACATGCTACTGCCCCCCACCAATTAAAATGAGAGGAACCCTGTTTGAAGCAGCACACTGATTTGCAGGCATAATACACGCATATAGTGTGTATAACTGCAATTCTCCTGTACATTATATTTCTGTGTGGAAGCATGCCTTGAGTTTTAAGATCGCATACGGAATGCACTTAAATGAGGCTGCCTGATTTTTGCTAATGCTTTTTACTTTCTTCAGCCTTCTGTTTTGGATCCCATCCTGCTCTAAGGATCTCCTTGTGCCCATGGGGCTGGGGAGATGTCGGCAAAAATGCTGAATTACAGAATAACTTCAGCTTTAGCAATACAGTACCTGTAATTGATACAGTTTGCATCAGCAAAAGTGCTTTCAGCTAAGTCAGAGGTGGGGAACACACAATCCTCCTAATATTGTTAGACTGCAACTCCCATCAATCCTAGCCAGCATAGGCAATGGCTACAATCCACAGATGTTGCAGTACAACCACATCTGGAAGGAAATACATACTCTATTCTTGTGCTAAGGCAAGATCACCACTGGGAGCAAGCCATAATTTTTGATTTTCACCAGATCTGAGTCTGGTTTAATGAAGTTAAACAGATGTGATTAAAGCTGGAATGTGGATGCTTGAAAACTTGCAATACCACTAAACAGTTGACACTGGCTGAAATCTTTTTCTGCAGCTCCTCATGTGCAACACAAAGCTATGAAAATGTTACCGAAGAGCATGGCAGTGCAGAGGCAAAACTTCTGCATGTGTGCCACATAACTGTCATGACAGAAACCATATGATCAACTGTGCTGTCCAACTGTGTAATGGTGGGTTCCTAGGCATAACACCCAGCACATACGTATGAACAGGATTTCAGCCACTGTATGGAAAGACAAGCTCACCAACACAGCTGCCCCAATGTAAATAATAAATGGATATTCATGTCTACTTCAAAACAATTTTGAATGGTTTGAATCAACCTTCCTAGACATGTTAATAGGGGACACAGAAGGAATCTCCCCAAAGGATGGAAAGCATTGCAAGTATACTCAGGCATCCCCTTGGCAACGGCATACAGCCAACCAATCCGTCACTTCCAGAAGTTTTGCACTGCAGACTTGCTGATGTTTGTGCAATGCTCTGATACAAATAAAGACGTGTTAATCAGCCATAGTCTAGCTACTGCTAAATTAATTATACAAGATTCCTTAAATGCACAATCCTTAAATGCAAAAATGTTCACTGCGTGTATAGATTGGTCAGTAAGTTGGCCTGTGCATACTTTAAAAAAAAAAAACTTAACACTTGACCTTTTTAAAAAAAAATAGGTGTGCTTTTGGTCTCCAGTATGCTTGTAGTGACAGATGATCTCGTATAAAGCAGAGAACGAATTTAAGGTGGCACTTGGACCCTTGACGTGCCAGGAATAAATCTGACACACTACTTCAGTTTACCTTGTACTTTAAAAAAAATAAAAATAAAAAGAAACTTGATGTAGGAAGCTGTCTTATGTCAAATCAGGTAGTTCCTGGTCTATCTAGTTATCAGTCTGGTAAGCTGTCCAGAGAACATGTATTACATGACAGCTGTATAAAGACCTTAGATAAACAGGTAAAAGAGCGTCGAAATCAAGTAGCAGCCGTTCACTAGGTGTTTAGGCAGGGATTTTTCCAAGCTCTTTCCAGAGAAGCTACAGATTAAATCTGGCACATTTGTTATACAACCTAGGCATTCTCTGCTTGAATTGCAGCTCTTCCCACAAATTTCAGGTTTCTCCATCTTCATTCTGATTTCAGGTAGCTCTCTCAAATAGCAAGTTGCCTCATCCTCCAACTTTCAGAGGCAATCAGATCCCTCCACTGGCAACTCAGGTTTACAGTTGCTAAAGCTCCTTATTCAAGCATTATTTTGGACAACATCATTTCCTACATGTTCTGAAATTACGAAACCAGTGCAGTAGGCTGGCTTTGCAAATCTTAAACAGGCTGATCAGTATAAACATAGGAAAGACAAATATTTCATCCATGTTTTGACTTCATTGCAAAGCTAATGTTCTATGGATTCAAGACCCATGGAAAAATCACTTTCTACACAGACAGCAACCTTATTTAAATCATTTGTAGCAGTCATTACCCATGCAAGCAAAATATTACTTTTTTCCTTTCATTGCTATGTGTGAGAGGCCAGCCTATGGCCCGCACATAATGGAAATGTAGCCTGTACATCTAGTACATACTCTAAAGGAATTTGCAACATTGCACATTCTAAGTGTATGCAAATCCCCAAACAGATTTAGATGTATGGGTTCTGTTTCAAATTTTGCTAGCTGGTGCATAAAAAGTTACACGTAGCAATTTACCATCAGTATAATAGAATAGTGAAGTAGTAAGCTAGCACCCATGTGATTGCCATGCTTTCTAAACAATATTCTGAGAAGTGGGGCAGGGGGAGTAGTATTACAAACTCAAACATAAATGACCACAGTTGTTGAACAGTCTATTATTTTACGAGTTAACATTAACAAATTAGTGGAGTGTCTGGATGTAAACACTGAATAAAAAAAGAAGAATGAAAATATTCATGCAAAAGAAGAAAAAGAAAAAAATTAGTTCAGTTCAAAAGTGATAGGACTTTCTAAAAGTTTGGTTATAAGCATTCTAGTTTATAAAATATTTGACTCAGAATAGCAGCAATGGCTGTCGTGAGCACCACTAAAACATATTTTTATTCACTATGGGATGAGGAGAATCCCAATTCAACAACACACGGAAGGCCATTCATGCCACAGTTTGAACAGATGGCAAAAAAGCCAGTATCACAACACACCCAATAAACTCTTATTTCAGGCAGGTACTGAAAATCCCTTATTTTTTTAAATAGTGGCCCACTGACTATCATTGTCTGCTTAGTTCCTCCAATAGCATTCTTCTCCACCCCCTTCCATCCAATTTCCTAATTTCAGTTAATCTGATCCTACACAATCTTTTCTCTTTAACTACCTAATTTTTAAAAGAATATAAGAATATCCAGCTCTGAATATATATGAAGGATGATGTACTGAAAGGAAGTCAAATGTGACTTCAGTATAGTTATTATTTGATTACACTGAATCTTAATCAGGATTCTGTGAAATCTGATTCATCAGATTTTCAAAAGGGCCATTGAATTAACTAGTTTATTTATATATGCTTTGCATGAGGTAAACAAAAGTCCCAGCAAGACTGCATCTCCATTAACTCTTTGATTGGGTGCAGCCATTTCTTGATGAAGACGATGAAACAATCATCTCAAGAATGCACACCAATCTGTCTTTTCCAAGCTAGTTTTCATTTAATCAAAGTACTCAGAACTATATACAGAAGAGCACACTGCCAATTACATTGCCTTGCAACAACCCAAACTCTGTCTCCAGTGTATATACAATCCATCTGATGTGTTTCCATTAACTAACATCAACTCAATTTAAACCAACAGAACTAAAAAGCTGGAGAAGCTTAGTAAAAGAGTTTAAAAAAAATAAATAAATCAATCAACCTATCCACCTGGATTTTATATGCTTGTAATTTCATATTCCACACACATCAAAGGGAAGGTGATGGTATTGAAGTCTGAAGACAAAGTTGAAGAGCAATATTGGATTTAGCAGGGACGGATGCCATTTTTTAAAACAAAGGCTGATTATTAAGTTTGCCCCAAGATTTCGACTACTTTGCAAATATCTGGAAGTTAACTAATGCAACCCTCCCTCACATGCTTTGCATGGGAAGTTGTCTGTAAAGGGAAAGAAGGGTGCAGAGGAAAATGAAAAATAAACCTTTTCTAATGATAACTTTGCACCAGGTATCCAAGTCATTCAAACTGTAATACTCGGCCTCTAAAAGACAAAGGAAAAGTAGATACCATCCATCACTGAGCTAAAATGAAATAACATTCAGTTCAGGGAAAACTTGACTGAAGAATCCAGAGGCTCTTGGGCTGAGTTAGAGAAGAACTCTCATGTAATTGATTAGTGACTTCCTTCCTTCCTTCCTTCCTTCCTTCCTTCCTTCCTTCCTTCCTTCCTTCCTTCCTTCCTTCCTTCCTTCCTTCCTTCCTTCCTTCCTTCCTTCCTTCCTTCCTTCCTTCCTTCCTTCCTTCCTTCCTTCCTTCCTTCCTTCCTTCCTTCCTTCCTTCCTTCCTTCCTTCCTTCCTTCCTTCCTTCCTTCCTTCCTTCCTTCCTTCCTTCCTTCCTTCCTTCCTTCCTTCCTTCCTTCCTTCCTTCCTTCCTTCCTTCCTTCCTTCCTTCCTTCCTTCCTTCCTTCCTTCCTTCCTTCCTTCCTTCCTTCCTTCCTTCCTTCCTTCCTTCCTTCCTTCCTTCCTTCCTTCCTTCCTTCCTTCCTTCCTTCCTTCCTTCCTTCCTTCCTTCCTTCCTTCCTTCCTTCCTTCCTTCCTTCCTTCCTTCCTTCCAAACAAGTACTCCATCGCGAGTTCACCGTTTGCCCAACAGAAATCAGATGTATCCTTCTCTTTCATATCTGTCCCCAGATCACAAGTGGTACAATTGGTAGGTAGAAAGTCTCCAGTTCCAGCAAACGGATTCCTCAGTCATGTACCACAACTGCTGACCCAAAGCCTGGCATTAAGGCTAGAGAGATACTTAAGCATGGTTAGAGAGTGATAAAAGGACAGGATGTTCTCCTTTTGGATTAGTCTTCTGGATAAAGATCTTAAGCCTTCTAAGGTGGACTTGGGCAACTAGTCTCCCAGATGATGTTCTACTGCCGCAAAATCAGCACTTGGCAGTGTTCCTCACCACTCACTGTCCTGGCTAGAGCTGCAGTCCAAAAACATCTGGAGGACTGTTCTCCACTTACTCCCATTCCAACATTTTCAACAAAAGGCAAGTGTTGTTTTTAGCCAGCTCGGAGCCCTATTGCCATTAAGTCCATGAATGGAGAATATCTAGTCCTCCAGATGTGGAAAGGCAACTACCTAGGCATCAAACTCAAAGATGAGGGAAGATGGGAAGTGCAACCCAGCAAAACTAATGGGCCACATGTTCCCCTTTTGAGCCACTGATGAGAAAGCCGGTATCGTGTATCAAAGTTGTGACCAAGCTGCTGCACCCTACGGCTTCAGCCTTTGCATGACTGGTGCAGTATATCAGCTTCTATAGGCAGCGGGGGGGGGCAGTTGTGTATCATCTACAACTCTAAATACAGAAACTGCATCCCACCCCAATGAATAAATACCAAGGAAAGGACGTGTGTTGTGTTATACAGTGGCAATGTTTTCTGGAAGTCACATGGGGCAAGCATGACATGTGAAATCAAAACTTTCTAAAATAGGATGCGTGCATAGGTAGGCGCATTGTAAAAGCACATGCCTAGAAATGCAAAGAACAGTGAAGAGGAGGGACTTAGTAGCTTCAAGACCATGTCAGTGGGAAGGAACTGTTTGAGCATCCTTATCCCCCCTCCCCTTCATTCACCTGTGGTCCTGGAAAAAGAATGAAGAGAAAAATCACACACTCACAAACTGCTGCTATTTGCGAAGGGAAGTTAGCCTCCATCCCCATGCATCACAATGTGAAGGCTATTCTTCCACATCTCTGCGTAATGAGCAAGTTTTCCTGCATTTATATTTTTAATATTGTTATCTGCCTTGGCCTCGAAAGTCCCTACACAAGAAACTAGGAAATAAAATGGCCCATTTACAACCATATGTAGGCCCTCTCAAATTAAACCACTTGACCATCATGCAGAGACCTTTTTTTAAAAAAAATGATTCTCTTTAAACTTTTTAAAATTCTTTATTTTTGTTTAATATTTGCCTGATATGTAAACACAGACTAACATGGCTACCTCTTCTTTGAATTCAGAAGTTCATTCTCACTTTCATGACCACCCCTTTCAATTTTTGTATGCTCTGAAGATCATGAATGCACCCTCTTAAATAGCCAACCATCTATATTAATTGCATTACTCAACCCTCAGCGATGCAGGAGAAATACAAATCAGATGGAAACTCAACATACACTGAGTTAGACTAAAGAGACCTTTCAGCGGATAACTTAATTCAGCATTTGGAGACCGACAAGCAGCAAGTTTCACTCCGGTAGGTCAGAACAGCCCTTCCTTCCTCCTCTGCCTCCTGCGCACACACCATCTTCCATAAGTCACACAATAATGCTTCCCTTCTGAAGCCCCAGACAGGGACGGTAGGACAGCAGCTTGCTTTAGCTGTGCCATCTCCAGGTATACTAAAGGGCAAGAGGGGTGGCCGTGCTGGACATGGTTGTCCACCCCATCAGGAAGACACCACAGTAGGAAAGTCAGGGCCAAAGCAAAACGCACAAATAAAGGCTCACAGTCAAGCAAGCAAGCAAGCAAGCAAAACCCAAATGCCTTTACTGTGCAGAGGAAGAAGTAAAACGAGCTCGTCTCACTATCTCTAAAGATTTTATGTTTAAAATATGGGCTTGTACAGGCAGGGACTTCTCCGTCATAGGAACTCACTCCAAAGTCTTTCAGAAAATTTCCCCTTTAGATGCTCCCCGGTTTACAATCCCTTTTTCCTCAATTGAAGCAATTATTATTTAATCCTTTACAGGTGTTCCGCCAGAGAAAGGGAGAGAGAGGAGTCCTGCACAAGGCAGAGCACACCCTACTGGCAAAAGACTACGGGTCTCAATCCCTTATTAAAGCTTGGCAGGTAAAATAAAATGAAAGGAAATAAAAGAAAGCCAAGGGGGGGGGGGGACTGAATTACGGCATGGGGGGGAACCCAAGGCTCCGTTTCTGTTCTTTCTCTAATTCGGAATGAAAGCCTCTTGCGTCTCCTGTGGGATGCCGGCAATCTGGACTAAGAATTACTCTTTCAGGATCAGTAACGTTGGGCAATATTAACGACGAGTGATCAAAGGGACTAGAAACTTGCATCCCGGCGCTTCAGTTCTCTGAAGCCAACTGGAAACTTTCCTCGATGCCCTCACGCGGGCCTCGCCGAAGAGCCCCAAAGTGCATCTTCTGCCTTCTCTTTCGCTCTCCCAATTTGCGCCCCCCCAGCCCCCAACTCACCCCCCCCGTAACTCTCTTCGGAAATCTGAAAGGGATCCTCTCACTGGCTGCACAATGAAGCGATTCATCGCCTCGAGTTCCCGGAGCTGCTCCCTTCCTCGGGAGCGGAGAACGGGGGGGGGGGGGGCGAGAAACCGGCAGATCGCGATCGGGGCGAGCCTTTCGAGGAACGCCCGCCGAGGCAGGCAACGACGAGGCGGCCGGACGCGGGCGATGGGACCCCCGACGTCGGCGGACGATCGTCCGTGCCACGCCACCTCTCCGGCGGGCCGGCCGGCCCGTCGGGCTCCGGGTCTTACCTGCGATCTCCTGATAAGGGATATTGACCAGGCTGAATCCTTTGGCTTTGTACGCCTCCCTCACGTCGCCGCAGCTCCGAGCTTTCGCGTCAGCCGCTCCCGCGCGAAGGGCCGCCGGCGGCAGGAGCAGCAGCAGCAGCAGCCCGAGGAGAGCCCGAAGCAGCGCCCCGATCCACGGAACCATGGTGCCAAAATCAAACCTCCGCCGTCACCCCCCAAATAGATATATATCTAGAAATCTCCAAAGAAGTCTCCCTGAGAGAGCGAGAGGCGCCCTCTGCCCCTCAAAACAGCCGTCTAACTTGTTCTCTATTAAAAAAAAGGAGAGCGAGAGAGCGCTATTTGCAAAATCCACTTGAAGAATAAAATCCAGAGGAACTGTCCAGATCGCCGCCGCCGTCTTCTTCCTCCTCCTCCTCCTCCTCCTCCTCCTCGCCTTCCAAAAAGCACAAAGCAGAGCCCTCCAGGGCGAAGAAGCGCGACACGCACAGACCCCACCCCCGTGGGTCGGAGCCAAAGAGACCCCCCTCCAAGCGCCCCGGCAAACTTTGAGAAGCCGGCTGGGGAGGGAGACGCTGGGACGCCGGCGGAGGCGGCAGGAGCCCTCGCCCCCCCCTGCTCCCTCCTCCTCCTCCTCTTCCTCCTCCTCCTCCTGGGCTGCTACTCTGAGAGTCCACCAAGGCTCAGCTGCGCTTGGGCTCCCGAGTGAGGAGCCCCGCAAAGCCCGGAGCCGCCGTCTCCACCAGCATCGCCGCGGCCGCGGAGCCGCGCATCGGCTGAAGGCGCCGGGGAGAGCGCGGCCAGGCTACCGCTACCGGCGCAGGGTACCGGGAGGGGGGGGTGGAAGCTGGGGCGGCGACGGGGTGGGCTCGGCTGGAGGCGGACATCCAGGAGCGGGAGGGTCCGCCCGGCGGGGGCACCCAGGGCGAGCGCGGCTCCGCCACGCAGCCGGCGGAGAGGAGAGCCGCCTGGCCGCCGAAGCCGGAGCCGAGGCAGCGGCCGGAATCCGGGAGACGCGCCCGCCGCGCCAGCCAGCCAGCCAGCCAGCGAGGGAGAAACGTGCTCCCCATTGCATAGCCGCGGTACCGACGAGGAGCGCGAAGGAAAACCCGGGCTGGATTGTGGGCCGCCGCCGCCCCCGGAACCGAGAGGAGTGCGGGGGGGGGGGGGAAGGCGAGTCGGGGGGGGCGGGAGCGGGAAGGGGGAAGAATCTCTCCGGCGGCGGCGGAGCGTCGTGGAGCACCGGGAGGATTCCGTCACTTCGGGCAACGGCTCCGGCGTAGAAACATGAGCGTTTCTATCATGCACGCCTCTAGGAAGGGACAAGATGCTGCTGTGGCCGTGGGAGAAACACGCCGCTTTGGGGGCCCTCTGAGATGCACCCGAGGCGGATTTAACACATGGGATTTGGTGGCCTGAGCTCCCCACCCCCCCATTTAGTTGACACGCGAAGCACAGAACTCACACTTTTATTTCCCCCTCCCAAAGGGTTAAACAATATAATTCAATGCTGAATCTTCCTTCCTCTGTCCCTACAACAGAGGCTTGAAAGTAAAAGGGCGTTTGTCCAGCTGTTTGGTGTGCTGATGGGTCTGGTTGGTGCCCTCTTTCCTTCCAACATCCACACCTGGACGTCCCAGAGCAGACCAATTTGCCCCAACCCACACCTTATTGAATCCCTGTCAGAGGATTTTACTATTCTAGTGTAAGTTGGAGGGCTCCAGTTTAGTCGGTTCCCAACCAGCGTGGTGGCTTGGAGTGGCCTTGCTGGTCTTTCTAGTGTTAATTTCCAGTATCCTGAGGTCGCTTGCCAGCCACTTCAGGATATTGGAGATTGAACACTTCCTCTCACCTTCTATGGAAGGTCAGGGAAGTGAAATTATTTACTATTGTGTCTGCTAGATTGTCACTGATACAGTGAATCGCTTCAATTAAATTTTAAAGACAGCTGCAAACAGTTTCTCAATCAGCAATACACAGAGGCAATTTTTTTAAAATTTGAAAATCACAATGATTCATCACAGAACTAGCAGATGAAAAAAAATATAATTTCCTTCCCCTGATCCTTTGCAAGAAGTGTTCAACAGATACAAAGGTTGATATGACATTTGGATGGGAGGAGTATAACTGCTGGATAGCTCAGTGATTTAGAATCTTGCAGAGCCAGGGGTTGGTACTTCAATTCCCCACTGTGCATCCTTGATGAAGGCCGGACTTGATGATCCATGGGGTCCCTTCCAGCAATGCAAATCTAAGATGTTGATGGTGTTGATGAGTGTGCCAAATGGCACATCGCTCCTCCCCCAACCTCAACTCACCCTCTGTAGCCTGATTCAAAACAACCAGTTTCAACAGGCCCTAAGTCTGTAAATCAAGACTTGTTTAATCTTTGCACCATACACAAAGTACTACAAGAATTTTTCTCTTGCTGCAAGATGGCAAGGCTTTTTCATGAATGGGGCCATAAAGAGATTTAGAATATTTTCATAAATGCAAACAAATTAAAAATTGTCTCATTGTATAGATTAGCACAAGTATATAATATAATATAATATAATATAATATAATATAATATAATATAATATAATATAATATAATATAATATTATATTATATTATATTATATTATATTATATTATATTATATTATATTATATTATATTATATTATATTATATTTATTTATTTATTTATTTATTTATTTATTTATTTATTTATTTATTTATTTATTTATTCCATTTATACCCCGCCTATCTGGTCATTGCGACCACTCTAGGTGGCTTACAACATAAAATGTAAAGCAAATATATATATATATATATAGCACAATTTACATAATTAGAAAAAAATTCTCCAAGATGGCAAGAAAAACAAAATAAATTATAACAGATAAGAAGGGAAGAAAAATTAGGAATTAACTGGGAGGGGGGAAGGCCTGCCTAAGCATCCATGTTTTCAGTTGTTTCTTAAAAATACCCAGCGAGGGAGCCACGCGAATCTCCGGTGGTAAGTTGTTCCAGAGGCGAGGAGCCACTGCCAAGAAGGCCCGGTTTCTTGTTTTTTCCTTCCGGGCCTCCCTCGGTATTAGGCTCCTCAGCCTCACCTCCTGACTCGTGCGAGTGACACAGGTAGAACTGGGTGGGAGTAAGCGTTCCGCCAAGTATCAAGGTCCTAAACCATTTAGGACTTTAAACGTAAGCATCAAAACTTTGAAGTCAATGCGGAACCGAATGGGCAGCCAATGCAACACGGCCAGAATAGGAGAAATATGATGGTTTTTTCTCGCTCCGCTAAGGAGTCTGGCCGCCGCATTCTGCACCACTTGGAGTTTCCGCGTCAGCCTCAAAGGTAGCCCCACATAGAGTGTGTTACAGTGGTCTAATCTCAAGATTACGAGCGCATGCACCAATGTTGTGAGCGCCCCCACATCAAGATAGGGCCGCAGTCGGGCTATCCGCCAAAGATGAAAAAAGGTGGTGCGGACCACCGACGCCACCTGTGTCTCCATGGTGAGTGCCGGGTCCAGATGGATCCCCAGGCTGCGAACCCCACTATTTGCAGCAATGGTCACCCCCCCAAATGAGAAGGAGTCACCTAAGCCGCCAACAGTGGGGGCACCCACCCTCAGGACCTCCGTCTTTTCCGGGTTCAGCTTCAGCCCATTCTGCTGCATCCATTGCAGTACAGCCCCCAGGCAGCGCTGGAGGGACAGAATGGCATAGGTGTTTCCTGCAGTAGGTGGAAAGGAGATGTAGAGCTGGGTGTCATCCGCATTCTGATGACATGATGCTCCACACCCCCTAATGACCCCACCTAGCGGCCTGATATAGATATTAAACGGCATTGGGGAGATAATCGACCCCTATGGAACCCCACAGTTAAGACTCCACAGGGCTGAGTCACTCTCCCCAAGCTGAACTCTCTGGGGTCAGTCCCCCAAGAAGGAATGGAGCCAGGCAAGCGCCGGGCCACCAGTTCCCAACTCGGAGAGCCTCCTCAGGAGGATACCATGGTCTATGGTATCAAAGGCTGCCGAGATGTTGAGGAGGACCAACAGAGATATTTTACCCCTGTCAGCCTCCCTCAACAGGTCATCATACAGGGTGACCAATGCAGTCTCTGTACCGTGGCGCGGCCTGAAGCCCAACTGAAATGGATCCAAGGCATCTGTTTCATCCAAAAGAGCCTGAAGCTGGTCAGCCACCACCCTCTCCACCACTTTACTGATGAAAGAAACATTGGCGACGGGCCTACAATTGCAAATTTCGTCTGCCGCCAAACTCAGTTTCGGGCCTAATGAGTGTCTCCTTGAGGGCAGGAGGGACCCTGCCCTCAAAGAAAGACCCATTAATTATGGCTGTGGCCCATTCAGTCATTGTAGGCCTGGCTGCTTTGATCAGCCAGGCCGGACAAGGGTCAAGGGAGGAGGTGGTGGCACGACAGCGATCAAGCGCTTTATCCACAGTATCCAGCATCACAGGCTGAAAGCAATCAAGGGTTACTGGGCAAGATGGAGCACCGGACATCTCTGCTCGACTCACTGTATTTTAAAAAGGAGACAGATCCCAGCGGATGGCCTCCACTTTAGATTGAAAAAAAATGCTGCAAATTGGTCCGGTAAAAAACTAGGGCGAGGCCCATCACTCAGACCAATTCCAGATAGATTGCGGACTATACGGAGTAAATCCGCCTGCTGGTTGGATGCTTCGCTTATCCGGTTAGCGAAGTATGTATAAGCAGCAGCCTTTACCTTGGCCAGGTAAAGGTTAGTCGCGACCCTGACAGCTATCCAGTTGTGATCCATCAGGTTCTTCCTCCACTTGCGCTCTAGCCTCCTCCTAAACTGCTTCATCACTCTCAGGTCCTGGTTAAACCAGGGCGCTGGCCGAGCTCTGTGTTGGATGGGTTTTGTCTTTGTGTGTGTGAGGTACTTGTGCTTAGCATCATAAAGGGGTGTGGTGTGAGGGTTTGCCTATAGTGATGTGTGTTTCTGTCATCTCAGCCAACCATGAGAGACCCAGGTTTTGCCTTCAAACTCTAACCATTTATTTTTGGAAATCCAAAAATATCATTAATGTCAACCTTGTCATTTAACCACCCTTCTGCTTCCAACAGAGTGCAGAAGGGATTTCCATATTGAATGGAGAACAGGTTTTCAAACCCAAAGTCCCATGTTCCTGGCTTCTCAGGTTCCCCAATGCCAGTTCTGATGGTTGTGACAGTAAGAGCATCTCCTTGGGTGGTAAAGCCATGTTCCGATGCCCTGTCTCCCAGGTATGGGGTATCCCAGGGTCCTGGGTTTGGGTTCTCTCCATCCCGTGCACAAAGATTCATTGTGCCCACTCCTTTCTCTCTCTTTCTAGCCAGGCTCTCTCTTCATGGAGCTTCTGACGCCACTCCCGGGGCTGACTGGACAAAAGGCCCTTGGGTGGGGATGGCTCCATCCTCGCCTCCATCCTCGCATACCCCCCCTTCCAAAAGGGCTATCCGATCATTGACCTTCTTTGCCCAGGGACCCCGTTGGGAGGAACAATCTGCGTTCGTGTGCTCCTTTCCCTTACAATCATAGATATTAAAGACAAAAGGTTGTAAGGTTAGGTAGCATTGGGTTAACCAAGGGTTCATGTGTTTCATCTGCTGCAACCACCACAAGAGGGCATGATCTGTGATAAGGGTGAAGGGCAATCCCAACGAATGAATGAATGAATGAATGAATGAACACACACACACACACACACACACACACACACACACACACACACACACACACACACACACACACACACACACACACATATACATACATACATACATACATACATACATACATACATACATACATACATACATACATACATACATACATACATACACTGCCCATCTGGCAGCCAGGACCACTCTGGATGGCTTACAAGAAAAGGTAATACCACAAGGTATGTGTAGCCCATCGTGTGGCCAGGGTCTGTCTTCAGTGATGGGAATTTCTGTCATCTCTGGGTCAATCACAAGAAACTCAGGTTTTGTCTTCAACTTTTCATATTTCGGGAACAGCCTAAAACTACATACTAACATCAACCGTGTCATTTAATAACCCTTCTGCTCCCAATAGGGTGCAGAAGGGATTTCCATCTTGAATGGTGAATGGGTTTTGAAACCCAAAGTCCCATGTTCCTGGCCTCTCTTTAAGTCCTGGGTCTCTCAAGTCCAGTTTTGATGGTAGTAACAGTAAGGGCATCTCCCCTTGGGTGGTGAAGCAAACCCAATGCTGCCTAGAGTGGTCGCAAGACCAGATAGGCGGGGTACAAATAAAATAAAATAAATAAATGCGCTCTCTCTGACATATGGGATTTTCTAGGGTCCTGGTTTTGAGTCATCTCCATCCCAACCACAAATATCCATCGTGCCCACTCCTTTCTCTCTCTTTCTACCAGGGTTCTTTCTTCTCGGACCTTCTTACCCACTCCTGTGCCTCCTTCTTTCCCCAGTAAGAAGGGTTTTCTACTGTTACATTTCTCTGATTCCTCTCATGGTACCATGAGCCTCTCCCACTTATTCATCCATGGATTTTCCATCCATATCAGCTCTCAAGCCTGGGGGGAAGGGTTTTCTCCCTTTTTCTTTTCTCCACTCCCCCTACCTCAGCTGTCCCAGCTCCCTTTTATCCCCCTTCTCTTTTCCCACCTCTCCTCCTTGACTCACCACCATGTTTTCTATTCCTGCCTTTTCTAAATGCCCTGCCATTTCCCGGTGATCCCTCTCTTACAACTTCAACCCCCAGTTCACCCTCCTTCGTGTCCACCAGCAATGGTGTCCCCTCCTGCCTCCCTCTGGGTCCTTTCTCTTCCCCAGGTGACTGGACGGAAGGCACTCGGGTGAGGATGGCTCCATATCCATCTCCATCCACACATGGGGAGACACCCAGTTTGCTTGGATTCCCAGCTGTGCACCAAGATGCCCAACTGGTGTGCAATGAGGACTCCAACTGGGGTCTAGTTAATTAGTGGCAGTATGTTGGTGCAAATAATGGCATTTCACTTCCTCTGGCAAAACTACAGAAGATTATTATGTCCACTGTCTCAGCTGAAATCAAGTCAATGGTGGAATTTCTTCATATCCCCATTAAGGGGGGGGGAGGGGGAGTAGGAAGGCAATATCCTCAGTTAGGAAGTCCTCAGATCCTGATTCCTCATTACACTATCTTTCTAGGTTGGTGTGTCAGTGAGAACTACACCCAAGGAAAGGCAACACCTGTTTCTTTTTACTCTTCATTGCTTGTGGTCTTTAACCAAGAGTATTGGGCTCCCAGCTCACTCAGCTATCTCTAGACAGTACAAGGTAGAGATCTGAATGCAGTAACAGCTGGAGTGTTGAAGGGTGACAAGGCACATGAGCTCTCAAAGACAGCAGCAACCAGCACTTGGTTGCCCATTCCTGCCTTCAAAGGTTTTAGGGAGGCAGGGGCTTCTTTTCCAAGTGGTAAGTGCTGCTTCCCCTCTCTCAAGGCAGAAGCAGACATGGTCTGCCTTTAGAGCTGAAAATATTTTAGTGTTGGAGATACATGATGCAGGAAGCCATTCATGTTTGGGAAAATAGACTGAAAAGGAATCTTATGCATAAATCCTGAAGACCAGTAATCAAACTAAATATCTAATTTGTGAATTATAGTGAGGGGAGAAACCTTGCTTTGCACTGAGATGCTTTTAACATTTAAATAATTCACTCTTGTAGGGAGCAAGAGTATTGGGCTGAAGCAAGAAGGTGCCTTCTCTTCCTTGCTCAGCTTCTTGCTCTGTCTCAAGAAGAATACGAACCCATGATAGAGAGAGCATCAGGTTGCAGGGGCTGGATACTAATGTCACATTGGTCAGTTATGTTACATCTAGTCTATTGTCAGCTTTGAGGCCAGGTATTGTTCCACCAGATGAATGTAGATGAACATTTGTAAGATTGCGAAGTGCTCCCTATCAGTCCCAAATCCTGTAGAGCATATGCACATTGGGTCACTCACTTGGACCATCTAGAATTATGAGTCATACAAGCACTTTTTATTTTGCTTTTACAGCATGAAAAGATTGGAGTAACCTCCCACAAATTTGGTAATCACATCAAGGTAAACCACAAATATTATCAGAATTATTACAGCAGACGTAGGAGTTGGAAGAAAGCTGTTTGGGTAAAGCCATCTGATGCTTCCATGGTGAGGAAAGATGTGAAACAAAGATGCCCTGGTTCAATGCCTTACAGCACAATGTTATATATACTTACCTGAGTGTAAATCTAATTGAACTCAGTGGGATTTTAGCCCTAAGTAAAAGATGCTTTGTTAGGCACTTCACTGCACCAGCTCTGCATCACACTACCTCCTGTAAGATCATGGGCTTGATGAGTTTCTCTCATGTGAAATGTCTGACAGAGAACTGCAAATTACAGGATATGATTGTGCAGTTTTGGTGAGAAGAAAGGGCAGCATTGCATTTGGCTGTTTTTATCCATCATATCCAAAGGATTTTGACACATTTCTTCATATATTTAACGTTGCAGAGAGAGGAGAGGAGCAGAATGGAAGTCTAAGCGAGTATGGGATAACTGGGTCAAATAACAGGAAAAAAAATGTGATGACAGGTGATAGGGTAGGGAAATTCTCTTTAAATTCAAGAAAATAAAAGTTTGTTTGGATTTTTTTAAAAAACGTTGCTAATTCCAACTGGAATAAGCGATACATTAATTATGAGATCACAGTCAGCAGTGTTTCCAGACGGAGGACTCCACGCTAGCAATTAGAAGGCACTGCGCAGTGATTTTGTCTTTTTCTCTTAAATGGATTTTCCCCAGTAAAGGAGGAAAAAAAGAAAAGGGAAGAAGCAGTGAAGAAACCAGAGAGAGTTATGACTAGGGATATAACCTCATGGGAAACACTCACAAAATGCAGTGAATGGGGCAGGGCAATGGTGTGATAAATGCTTCATCTGGAATCATTCAGTATCATTTGCCTTTTAATTGACCAGAATGGAATTATTGTCTGTGACAGAAGAAAAAAATAAAAGAACATAATGAAAAGGAAAATTGAGGACATGCCAGAGTTCTATTTATTTGTCAGTGAAGACATTACCAATATATACACACACACACACACCTTTGGGGCCTGTGGCTAGCTATGATACTTCCTCTGTTTCCCTAGTGCAGTGCATCCCAGTCTTGGTTCCCCAGATGTTCTTGGACTACAACTGCCAGAAGACTCACTGTGCTAGCCAGGATTTCTGGGAATTGTCATCCAAGAACGTCTGGGGACACAAGGTTGGGAAGCACTGCCCTAGTGCCATGTTCTCCACCTCACCCCACCTCTTAGTCAATATGGAATGAAGTAGTGAGGAAGTGACATCACTCCTCTCCATAGCTAATCAGGCTTAATTGTGCAATATTTTGCCAAAATCAAGGAAGGGGCACTGTAATCATGGAAGGGAGAATAGGCACCATTCCTTTGGCTCCTGGACTCATGGCAGGAAGAAATTGTTACATGTCAAAAGCACAGTACAAGAAGTCAAGGAAGCTTTCCTGGTTGCCTAGAAAACATGGGAATGTGCTTCTTTCTTCACACATCCCTGGAAAGGAATGCTACCCTTCCTAACTCACATGCAGAGTTATGAAGTCAGAGGGGCATTGCAGGTTTGTTCACCTCCGATATAGTGCACTAAACAGAGCATTGTGTGCATGTTTGCTGTATTCACAGACAATTGCTACCAGCAACCTAATGCCACCATGTTGTCCCAGGATATTTTGCTGCCTGAGCTGGAGGGCATGATATATACAGAAAGCAACTGGACTGGCAAACAACAAGTTAGGGTCCACTGCAGCTGAAGTAGCAGAGTTAGGGGTCCAGGGCAGAGAATGCAGTATACGCATCCTTGTGCTCTAATAAAGTGGTCTCCAACCTTGGGCCTCCAGATGTTCTTGGACTTCAACTCCCAGAAATCCTGGCTAGCAGAGGTGGTAGTGAAGGCTTCTGGGAGCTGTAGTCCAAGAACATCTGGAGGCCCAAGGTTGGGGACCACTGCTCTAATAGACAGGAAGGGCATGGGGCCTCAGGAAGCATAGTGTGGTGAAAGGTGTTGTTGCCACCCTTTAGTACCTGCTGCCTGAGGCTAGTATCTCACTTTGCCCAATGGTAGGGCTGGCTTTCCTCCAACAGAATCTTTGTCAGTGCTGCATCTCTATCTCTCTATCTCTCTTTCTGAAGTGAATGACAGTCTTAAGAGGGCAGTCAGTGTCCCCATTGGGCTGTTTGCTACATTCATTTCCATGCCCTGGTGATCCCAGTAATGAGAAATCCAGCTTGCTGTATAATAAGGCTCATTACTTGAGAGCCTATCAAATAGTTTGAAGACAGAGCGGAAAAAGAACCTGGAGCCCTGAAATGTTTGGACAAAGTGCCTCACGCTGGAATAGATGCAGATACAGTACAAATGTAGTCCGGCCAGATGGGTCATCTGGAAACATTTATTTTCACTTTGGAAGCCAAAAGGCCTTGCAAGGGGTGGGGGTGGGAGACAACCCCTCCATTGTGAAGGAAGAATTATTGGGGAGCCAAAAGCCTGCTGGGATTAACAATGAAGGCCTGGGTTTGGGCAAAGAGCCACTAGGAGGAAGAGCTGGATTGGCACCTTGCCTTTAGGTCAGAGCAAATCATAAGCTGGACAGGAGAGGAGCTGTCCCAGAGGGAAAATGCACCTGGGCTGGTGCCTCTCTCCAGGTCTCTGCACAGACCAGCCTCACACCTTCTGAACTAGAAGAGGCGGAAGCAAGAAGGGACAGTGTGGAGCCATAGTGCAAGGGCCAAGTATAAGCACACTGACTGTATCCCTTTGCTGGCTAAGAAATGACACATACTGTATTAGAATCTCCTATTCTCATGTGTGGATAGGAGATGTCTGTTTCTGTTGCTGTTTTCAAGATATAGTAGTGGGAGTGATCGAACAGAGTTGTACAAAACTCTTGAGTTGAAAATTCCCACCTGAGTTTATAGCTTGCTTTTAAAAATTATTATTTGTCCATTTCAAAAGCTGCTCCGATGTGGATTGAGCAGCAGCAGTGTAGGGCTGGGTTTGGAGAGAGAAAATCGTAATACAGTACGTGCTTGTAATCAACAATCGAAACACCATGTTTGTTGTTAAGAACAGTTAAGAGTGACCAAAAAAATATAGTGCATGAGGCAGTCATATGAAGGATGGTAGAGCAGGTGTCAACATGCTGGGTCACCACTGATGACTCACTGCCAGAATCCCCACTGGTTCATCTTCTTCCTGCCTGTCTGCTCATCCACAGGGCAGATGTACTGGAGAAGGAACATCTGCTTCCACATTGGTTCTGCCCTTGGCAAGGAATAGGGTGGCAGCAATGGGCAGGAGGAAGAACAGACAGCAGCAGTTCACTAGGAAAGAACTGGTGGATTGGAATAAATGGACTGCTTAGGTTAGAAATGGGGAAGTGACAGCCTTCTGTATATTGTTGGACTAAAGCTCCCATCACAGAGGGAGTCCAACCATAGCTGGCAGTCCAAAGTTTCTGTACTTCTGACTTATTGCATTCTTCCCTTTGATGCTAGAGCACCAACCTCGGTAGATATTGCACAAACTAGACCATACCTAACTATGAAAGGATAATGATTGCTGATACCACTCTTTGTTTAAATACTGCCCCTCCTGGGTCTCTATGTTGCTTTCAGGAGATATATCTAACTTCCAGAAGTTAAATAGTTGAGTTGGGCAGGGAAGAGAATGGCACAATTTGCCTCAAATGCACATGTAAAAATGTGTGGGCCTGGACAAAAATAATAGTGCACTGCTTCTCCTGCATCCATGTTCTTTGTTCATGACTTGTCCATGTTCTTGAACATGTTTATGTTGCATCTCTTGCATGTGTCTCCTCTTTGTTTTCAACTCTTGCCAAATATAATCTCCAATGTAAATATTGCTTTATATTCTTTTCTACTAAACAGACAAAAAAGAGAGACAAAGGGTGAAACCAGCCTTGACAAATAAGTTAGATTTTGCACTGAGGATTCAATTCTTCCCCTTCTCCTGACAGTGTTCCTCAAGAAGAAAGTTAGCAAATACTGTTCCTGATTGCTCATCCTATCCACACAGCATTTGACATAACCTTTCTTTGTTTAATATTCATCAGAATTTCTTAATGTGCCCACAGAAAATGAATTAAAATTGAGTTCAGAAAAACTAAATGAAAGCAAAAGAAGAATATTTGGAAGGAATGATGGAAGAAATTAAGAGGATGTCTGGCATATGATGGGTAGAAATGTATGTGAAGACATGGCAGTGGCTGTCCACACATCGCTTCCCACCTTATTTTGCCTTCCTTTCCTTTCCATTACTTTGGCTTCTGTGCCTCATACTTTTAATTTGTAGACACTGGTTATTTCCCACTCTGCTAGCAAGAAGCTAGATATGCAAATACGTAGTATGGATTAAGATGTATATTTCATTATGAGGTCAGCCACCAATCCATTACTTCAAGTTCTACTGAAAGGAAAAACAACAACACTAGTATTTGCCTTACAATGTTCCAATGAAAAAAGGCACTTTCAGAAATTGTCTTCCTGGTTCACCTTTCTCAAACAGAAGTGGCTTTCTGTCACATTCTATCACCATGGTTTTGTAGAAGTAACTAGATAATAAGAATCATAGAATCACTGAATAAAGAAATTGGAAGGGACCTCTAAGGCCATCAAGTCCAACCCCCTGCTCAACGCAGGAATACAGATCAAAGGATATCTGCCAGGTGGTTGTCTAAGTTTCTCTTGAATGCTGGAGCTCTCACCATCTTTCGAGGTGATCAATTCCATTACCGTACTGCTCTAACAGCAGTTTGGCAATAGATGTCTATTTGGATCTGGACGGCAAGACATGGAGTTGGGTATGTACAGTACAATCAGGAAAAGTGATTATTGAGAAGTGACTTGATAGCTGTCTTTAAATCACATGGAAGAATCTTGTTTTCTGTGGCTTGAGAGGATAGGCTCCAAAACCAATAGATTTCAGATTATAAATAAGATTTCAATTAAACAGGATGAACTTCCCAACATTATGAGCTGTTCCACTACTTACGCAGGTTCTGGAATGTCCTTCATTGGAGGCTTTTAAAGAAAGGGTAGATAGTCATCTAGCAGGATTGCTAGAGCTGTGGATGCCTTGGAGGATTAGGTGACCCTTAGGGCTAATTTCAGCTCTAAAATTCTATGATTCTGTGACTCCAGCCAAAGATTATATGAAACATGTGCCTCTTTCTAAATTATCCTCAGACAAAAAAGAAGCTGGATTGTAGCCCTTCAGCCTGGTTGTTCCAGAACAAGCTTTGGACAATAGCCAATCTGTTGAGGAAACACATTTGCCATGTTTACGCCGCTGGTATGAAACATGTAGAATCTTCTGTATGCCTTTGAGAATAAAGTCCTGAGAGAATACTCATAATTCAAAACATGTGCCAAAAAAAGTTCCTTTAAAAGCTAATCCAAACAAAAGAATCCCTTTATGACACCCTGAATCCATATACTGTGTAATGAATTAACATGTGGAAGAAAGAAGGGCTTCATGCACTGTTTCCACTCCAGAACTTTGTACATGTATCCAAAGCTGTGGGAATAAATCCTTTGTATTTGTACAAGCTCTTGTTATGTAAGGCACCTCAGAAAAGTGGGATTTTTTTTTCCTTAAAGAGTTTTAATATTATTATATTTTTAGTTCGCCTAATGCCCAAATATCAAGACTGATCCTACCATCAGGCCAGGTAAGGCCACCATGTCAAATAGCAGGTGCCAGAAGAACAGTAGTAGCAGTCCACAGCTATTTGTCATGAGCTCCCGAGACATTTCTCTCCTTTGGAGAATAAAACTGCGATTTGCATTCCCCCAAAGTAGTCTTCACTTATGCTGAAGGATTCCATCCTATTCCCAACACCAAGCGGACATCATTGATTGATTGATTGATTGATTGATTGATTGATTGATTGATTGATTGATTGATTGATTGATTGATTGATTGATTGATTGATTGATTTATACCCTGCTTTTCTCTTTAAAAAGGACCTGAGATTGTTTACATAATTAAAACACAGCATTAGAAGCCTAAAAACTGTAAGTAACACCAAAACACCAAAGCAACACCAAAACACTTTCAAGACAGTAAAGTACAAGCATCAATTTAAAAAAAGAGAAAAACTCCACTTGGTCAGCCATTCACTGCGTTAAAACCTGCCTGAAAAGAGAGGCCTTCATCTGCTTATGGAAGGACAGCAAAGATGGGGCCAGTCTGGCCTCTTGTGAGAGGGAGCTCCAAAGTCTAGGAGTAGCAACAGAGAAGCTGTTTTCTGTGTCTGTACCAAATGCACCTGTGAGGGTGATGGGGCTGAGAGAAAGGCCTCTCCTGGTGATCTTAACACCTGAGCAGGCCCATAATGGTCCTTGAGATAGCTTGCTCCAAGCCATTTAGGGCTTTATAGGTTAGAACCAGCACTTTTAATTGTGTCCGGAAATGGATCGGCAGCCAGTAGAGCTGCTATGATGTGGGGGGGGGGATTGTGTGATCCCTGTAATTAGCCCCAGTGAACAATCTGGCTGCTGCATTTTGACCTAGCTGAAGATTCTGGACACTATCCAGAGGCAGCCCCACATAAAAGGCATTGTGGCCAGGATGTACCTAAGGCATGAGTCACTGTGATGAGATCAGACATCTCCAGGAACAGACACAGCTGGCTCACCAGTTTTGATTGTGTGCAAATACACTCCTGGTCACCACCGGAATTACTGTCATCTGTACAGAATGGAGAAGGAAACCATTTTGCCCCTTGCCTTGGACAGCAAAGTGTTATGAGTCCTCTCGAAGATATTTGATCAAAAAGCAAACCCAAAGATTAAAAAGGCACTCCACAACAATTATTTTCCTGGGTGGAGGGGGAGAAAGGTACGGTATATTAGAGGTTCATCACTGTGTCGTTTTGTTGTTATTATTACTTTCTGCTTTCTGTTTTGTTTTGTTTTTCACTAACTATAATTTTAACCTTCTCTTTTAATCCAAATTCCTCACTCTCTCATTGAAATAGTGAAAATTAAAGCCACAGAAAGATGGACATATGTTTTAAAAGGTTTTTAAATATTATATTTAAAATATTAGCAAATTCTTTGGACATGTTCTTTAGAGTCAATACATACACCAGCATATAAATTCTAGAAAAGAGATAGCTACATTGCCTAACAGAACACTTCAATATGCCAGTCACTCTTGATGGACAAGCTGATTTGCATTGCATTTAAGTCAGAACAATGTAGAACTGAAAAGTGAATCAATTTAAGGCAATTTACCATTATGTCTTGTTCTTACATTCCATTAAAGCTTTAATCTTTCTGACAATTACAAAACCCATAGCTATACCCAAATTTGGATATTGGATATACACAAAAAATATTTTCCAGCAAGTGATTAAAAACTGCGAATGCAAAGTCCAGAGTTTTAAAATGATAATTGTTTGGCAATGTGTTTAAATGTATTGGGGGCAAGGGCTTTTCCCCCCCTTTTCAAAGATCATCAAAAGGGCTTAATATATTTTGTAAATTACTGCTGTAATGATTCCACTTACAAAGGACATAATTTGCTATCCTATTTTCCTAATGAATGGAAGCCTAATGAATCACACAGGCTAGCATTCAGTAGAAATATGGGGCATCTTAGTTAAAATTGGATCATTAATTTTGGCAAGAATTGAATCCTGTTCAAAAGTAGATCTCCTACCACCCTTTAGTTTTTTGGTAGGTTCACCTTCAAAGAAGCATATTAGTGATGAGTTCTATGGGTTGTTGTAATGCAAGGCACCAATACATGTAACAAATAATGTGAATCAGAAGGTGGTGACAGATGGATGGAGACCTAGTGGGCTATAGCATGTTTTCTCTTCATATTTTTTTCTAAGTTAGAATTTGATGATACTGTATATACATTTCCATCCTCTTTTCCTCGTTTCTCCACTTTTGTTAGACTGATATAGCAGCAAATAGGTTTTTCCATATAGCTACTAGCATATCTCCATATTTGGAAGCCAGGTTTAGAGACTTTTGTAACTGAATTCAAGGGATTGCCCTCCTCCTGTACTATATCTGAATGGATTTCCTGAAGCAATAAACATAAGTTTAATTACCCCCATATGAATTTCCATTTTAGTTAATCCTGTTTAATAGTCAGAAACTCAGCATCGACCTTATGCACTCTGCTAGGATAAACACCAAATATTCTTACCGGAATTATACCAGTTGTGCCCTCCAAGTGATGAAACAGATTGCATATGTGGAAAGTGGGAAAAGGAATATCCTGCTTTTCCTTGAACAGCCCCATCAATGTTCATTCAACAACCTGCTCCCACTGGTTGGAGACCCCCCTCTGAAAAGTTTGCAGAGATGTGGGTCCTAGAGAATGGAGCAGAGAAGAGGAAACTCCCATTGTATAAGTGGACATCAACTCATGCAATGTCAGATTTCACTCTAAGATTTATTTATTTTTAATGTCAGATCATAGCTTGATAGGTGGTGACTACAGATGGGGACAAACCTAAAACCGAACCAGGAGATTTGTCAAAAATTGTTAATTTGTTGGTTCAGATAAGTTCAGGTTTGTCCAAACTGGAGAACGTGAACTTTCCTAAGCCAATGAATTTTGGGGCAATTCACAAACCTCCTGGTTCGTTGCCTCCCACACTCTTCCCACTGCCCCCGTTGCCTCCCTACCTTTTCCTGACACTGTCTCCTTGCAGCAGCAGGCCTTAACAGAATCACTGCTTTCAATAGACTCTAGAGAAGAAAAAAGCTCAGAGCAGAGAGCCAGAGCTCTCTTTGAATTCAGAGCTAAGGGATGAACTGTTGGTTACTGCTGGATAGATTAACAGTCACCCCAGCCAAGAAAACTCCCTCACAGCCACACCTACTTGAGGCAGCATGTGAGGCTGCAAAACTCCCAACACTCTCTTCTCTTTCTCTAGTTGGCCCACAACAAGTACACATATTGTTTTATAACAAGGCCTTGCCTTTTGTTCTCCTATTGTGGCCATGAAATCTCAGAGAATGGGAAGTAGCAGACCTGACAATGTTACACCCAACTACCATTTTGAGGTCTTATCCAGGAGCACAGGAAGTTTTACATCAGATCAGATTATCTTTCTCTGGGCGAGCTACTCATGTGCATGGTAGCTCCTACATATCTGGTAGAGGTGGCTTCCGTATCAGCTGCGGCAAAGTCTTTTTAAAATTGGAGATGCTAAGGGCAGATGACAAAAACAGATGTTGGAGATAGCCCCACTGTCATCCTTTCCTGGGGCTTTCATCTCTGTTTCTCCCCCTTCATGAGCAGATGAATTGGACAATACTTCATTCTTTACTACAAGTATTTTTTAAAAAGACAACTGTGACGGTTACACTCGGTATTCAACAACGGTTTGGAACGTCCCAGTCTCTATTTCTAACTGAACCTGTCCACCGTCAACACTGAGTAAAGTTGGGGAGGGTAAAAGCATTGACACTTCTATTCCTGATGCCTCTGGTTTTAGATCCAACCCCCATAATCAGCCCAGGGCTTTGCATCGTTTGGGGAGGAAGCCTCTCAGTGCAGGGCTGGTCCCATGGTAAGTGGGCCATTCTCAGTTTTCTATATTTCAAACCTCTCTCTCTCTCTCTCTCTCTCTCTCTCTCTGTGCCATTCTTATTCAAATACCTCCTGGTGTACTTTTAGCTGTACCCTCCATGTCTCTTTTCTCATGTTGAGAAGATGAAACTAAAGGAAATGTCAGAGTGTCCCGGATGTTTCTCTAACTTCTGAAACTGTTCAGATTAGCTTCTCTCTGTGTGTACATGTGTGCATATATGCACATGTGCACACATGCATGTCTCTGTGTCTGACTGATTAGTCTTCAGGACTTAACCATGACATTACTTTGAAGACTAACTTCACAAACCACCCCCCAAAAGTGGCTCAGCCATCTCTCTACAACGTTGTTGTGTTTTTGACCCCTATCACAGTCTATCTCAGTGGTTCCCAAACTTTTTCAACCTGCATCTTCCTTGACTTACTGACCACCACCACTGCTCCCCCTATATGATACTTTGGGTGAGGGAGAGAAGAAGGGAAAGGGAAGCCTGGCCTGAATAGTACTTTCACAAATTCTGCATCTCCCTTGGTTTGGTTTGGTAGGGAGGCCGCTAGTTTATCTTTAACTCTGTATCCAGCTCTAAGATCCTCTTCATGCAAAACATGCACTCTGCCAGTTAATCATGGGGTCTTCCCAGCATTCAGTTGCTTATTTCGACCTGATCATGTACATCTGAAGTATAACTGAATGGCATTTCTTCACAAAGTTGAGGTACCTTTATTAGACTACTAAAATATAGCAGATGTCAGCCAGCTTTTGACTTCCCTAGAAGTCTTCACCAGGCTTGGCATTATAGAGCTGGGGATGGAGCAGCAGAAATACAGAAGTTCCAAAAAATTAAGTTGAGGGTTAGGATGAGGGTTAGATTTAGAGTGAGGGTTAGTGATATTATTAGTAATAGGGGTAGTGGTAGAGTGAGAGTTAGGAGTAAGATGATGGCTAGGGTTAGAGTGAGGGTTAGGCTTTTCGGATGCACATATCAGATCATTCTTTTTCCACTTTTATCCAAATCAACATTAATAGCAATTAACTTGGCAGATTTTACAGAGCTATTAGGTCAAAGCAAGGAAACTTTTCAAAACCTCAGCTTTAAGGATAAGGGAAAGTTCCTTGTTTTATTTCTATAGATGATATCTCCATATTTGTGCACACTTTTGTTGCATGTTTGCAGGCTTTTATCTGAAAGATGAGATTTGCTGATTTCATAATGTAGTTCCAAACCACTGCTGTGCTTCACATGGGGTATTATTATTCATTGTCTGAGATACACTTCATGTCTCCCATTCAAAGGTAATGCAGACCTGCCACCTGTTTTGAAACACTTATTTCTGATGGTGAATATGGATAAGTAGCAGAAAATCACAGGTATTTATGGTAGTGCTACTCTATTCTTGAGAAAGTACTTGTGTTCCTCCCACTTTAAAAATGTACATTTTAAAATAATTTAGGTAAACCACTCAAAGCCTTAGCAACAGAACAGTATATAAACAAAATCAATCAATTACAAAGTCAAGCTATGGAAAAAAAGAAGTATGACATTTACCATTTAGCCTAGAAAATATCACTAGGACGTGTATCAACATTTTTTATTACTAGAATTACAATGAATTAGATTACTTGACAACTTTAAGAATTTTCTGATGATGTCAAATATAAATGCGGTGGACAAGTTATCACACTACAGTGAGACAGAAGCTTGGATAGAATAAAACTGGGATGGTATAAATAGAGCTGATGTTGTCATGTGACGGTAACGGTCTGTACCATTGCTTGCAGACATCACTGCATTCCCAGTCATACCATTGTATGCATGGTCTCTAGTCAGATCTTCTCAAAACTTTCAGAAAACAATTATCCCTTTAGAAGTGCTAATTGGCTCTTCAGCCCCTTGCACAGCTTCTGTGGCTGTCCAGCTGAGTGTGAGGTGAACAAAAAATGATATGGTCCAAGTTTATATATTGTAAACACGTGCAATAAAAAGGAAAAGACTGTGCTCTTAGAGTGGTTTTCATGAAGAGATGCATTTTGTGTGTGACACAGCCATAGTGGTCTAAATATGGAGGTAATCCAGTTCTACGCTCCCACACAATACACGAGAATTGTCCGCTTATCATGCAGCATCATGAATGGCATTCTATAAATACCCAGCCTCGCTGGTAGCAATGAATTGTGCTGTAGGTGAGTAAATAAATGTTTGATGTTCACAGAACCTGCATGAAGTGGAGGCAGAGAAGGAGGGAGGGAGAGAGATCTGCACAGAGATATCAGGTTCATCAACATCTGTCTGGCATTTAAAGTGTCTCTAAGCTGAAACGCCAGTTTAGAGTGTCAAACTCATTTAAAATGCCAAATATGAACAAAATAGTCAAAACAGATTTACAAATGTTCAATATAAGGAACTGGTGTGCAGGAAAATAAAATCAGAAGTTGATGCTGTCAGCCTATTTCAACTAAAGCTGAGTTGAAATTTCTCAGAAGGCTTAATTTTTCTGAGAACTTTTCTGTGATTTTGAATTTCCTTCACCCTTATACTAGAAAAAAAAGACATTCTGCAGCCTCTCTCTGTCTCTGTCTCTGTCTTTCTCTCCCTCATTTAATGTGAAAGCTGCCAGTCCCTCCCGCACGGTGCTAAAAGGCACAAACAGTGCAAAAGGGTGGTCAGCACACACCCAATGACTTGGTTGGAAGGACACACAAAAAACTGTGTTTCTGCTAATGGAGAGCCCTACCTCCAGGAGGAGTTTGAGAAAATTGTCTCCACAGTTTTTGTATCCCAAAAATAGGGTCACGAGAGTCATTTGAATGCAACTGTAAATTCATCCATGCCGTCCTTGCAGCATGAATACTTCTTAGAATGTCCGACATAAATTTTAGCTAAGGAAATACTTTTTCTTTTAGAATGCTTTAAAACCCATCTCAAAATCACATTTGCAAGATGGGGTGGGGAGGAACATAACCGTGTGTTACCAAGTATTTCTCATTTCTAATGCAGTCTCTCTCTCTCTCTCTCTCTCTCTCTCTCTCTCTCTCTGTGTGTGTGTGTGTGTGTGTGTGTGTGTGTGTGTGTGTGTGTGTGTGTGCGCACGCTCTGGCCATCTTTGCTTCTTGACTCTTTTCTGTGATGGTAGGCCAGACTGGAGTTTACTATTTTCTCCCCCAATTTGTATGGAAAAAGCATAAGTGTTCCAGAGGGAATCTAAATTAATTACGCTTCCATTTTAGTTGTCTGCCAGCACTGCACAAACTCAATAGTGGGGATTGATTCATAAGTAATACTGAACAGATTCCACACTGGCCCTCATAACCATTTTTAATTGCCTTGTCTACAGATAGAAAAGCACTCAGGCCTGTCTGTACTTGTTGAACACCTTGGTAAATCCAGGGTGAAAATCTTCCAGATACTTTAAATAAAAGTTAACGACTATTTGTTCATTGCTTTATTATTATACACTGCTGGTTTTGATATACTTGTCTTTTATAGCTGGATAGTTAACCTCCCTCAAAATGAATGAGATGAAGGGTAGTGTAGTGCACTGGTTCTTAACCTTGGGTAACTAGGAGTTTTGGACTGCAACTCCCAGAAGCCTTCACCACCAGCTCTCCTGATTGGGGTTTCTGGGAGTTGCAGTTCAAAAGCATCCAAGTAACAAAGGTTAAGAACCACTGCTGTAGTGGACAGAGTGTCAGATAAGGACCATGGAGAGCTGGGTTCAAATTTCCACTCACCCATGGAAATTCAGTGAGAGGTGGCATTGGCAGAACACCTCCCATCTTACATACCTTGGAAACCCTATTCGGGCCACCGTAAGTTGGAACTGACATGACAATACATAACATACCAGTTTGTGGGCAAAAAGGGAAAAGCAGAGGGGCTGTGCAATCTGAGGGATTTTGTAAATGCTCTCCTCTTTCTGACAGAGAAAAGGAATGAGAGGAGGGGTGGGGGTGGATGAAAATCTTGGGAACTGAAAACACTCTCTCAAGATCTGTGAGGTTACTGACTTCCTGTGGCAGAGCCCTAGAGAAACTGAAATATTACTGACAACCAATGATCCCTGCATAAGCACACCTCCTTGAATTTCTCACCTCTGGATGAAGTGGGGAGAATGCCATGGAATTTTCCCTAAAGTCAAGAAGTAAATACAAAAGGTTCAATTTGGCGGCTGCTGTTTGTACTGATGCAAGCTCTATTGTGGCTATTTGTTCATTTATCATTTATACTGTACATTTACTTTTATCTTCTGTGTCATCATATACAATCTCCATTGGAAATGTACCCTATAAATATTGTAAAATAATGTAGCAGGGGTGGTATAAGGGAGCGGTAGAAGAGACATCCATAACACTGTGTCTACATTCAGTGTCCTCAGTATAACAAAGGTAACTTCCCAGAGCTGAGAGGAAAGAGAGAGAGAGAGAGAGAGAGAGAGAGAGAGAGAGAGGTATGAATTTTTGAAGAAGAAAATACATATCCAAACTCAAATCAAGTATTTCTTGATGATCCTATCTGAATTTCAAGTATCAGTTGCCTGCTATTTCATAGTGGTTCTGTGTGGGCTGCTACACCATATATACTTATAGAAAATCAATTCGAGGAAATTGCCATAAAAGATGCTACCAGTTTATAAATGAAAACTCTTGGTCCAATGAGCTTAATAGACTAAAGACATCCTATTTGTCCCATGAAAGTTGTGCTCGTTTGTTCCTATTAAATTTTACTAATGAACTAATTACTTCAAGTCTAATGATTTCATTAGCTTTCTTCTCTTTTGCTGAGCTAAGAGTTAGAGGTCTCAAGTTCCCTGCATTATGCTATGAATCAGCTGGTTGCTGGACATCCACATCCAACTTTCCAGTCAAATCTCAAACACCACAGATGTATTTTCTAATGTTGTTTTCTATTTGTTAAAATTTCAGTTTCCCTGCTGGTTACTTCTAGACTGAAAGGTTTCTTAGGCTCAAGACATGACCTTCTTTCTTGTACATATTTCTTAATATGCACACTATCAGTTAGTCAGTAATGGACATGAAGATTGTTGGTTTGTTTTTTAAATACAAGTTTTTCTTTTGCCTTACATTAGCCCATTAGTACCAATGATACCATTTTACTTAGTGGTGGAACAGAAAAGCCCATAGTTCTGAGGCTATTTCTAGCGTCTTTGGTAGGATAATTGTAACTGCCCAGAAATTAGACATACAGGTCCAAAACCTGTTGAGAAGAAACACTTGTGTAGTGAAAACCATATAATGGCTTTGACCTTATTGCTTGCTATTTGTCACCTAACTGCTTCGTAAACCGGAGAAATCTGAGGAGCAAAATGGAAGGTCCAGAGCAGAGGTATGCTACCTGGAAGCTTCTGTATGCTTCAACACATCTGACAGAGGAAGACATGCAGAAACCTGTAAAACTAGTGGTGGGTTTTTTTTTTTTTAAATCTCCTTGGGATAAGAAGGGCTGTCTATTGACCTTTATCAGGGTTCTTTCAAACCACCTTGGTACTTTTAAAATATTATGTATCTCTTCGCGTTTAGTGAGTTTGACCTGTTTGCTATTTCAAGAAGAGCCTCTCCTTCACCACTTGCTTCTCAATTACATCAAGTTTGTAATGAATTAATTTCTCTGTTTGCAATATAAGACTAAACAGACAGCAAGTCAAATCTTTCTCTCTTTTTCCCCTGTTATGTATGCTTCCAACAATTCCCTTCTATTTTCTTGAACCATTTTTGGATACATTATATTTGCACATTTCATCTACCATCATTATTTAGCAGCCAGATGGAAAAAAGGAAGTGGTTACATTCCAGGGACAGAATTTACTCCATTTGACTTGAAGCCTGATAGACAACTGTGAAAGACAAGGACCTCACAGGTTCTGTGTTTCTGTCTGAAAATAGCACAATTGCAAAATAGTACTGGTGAATGGTATGCGCATGCAAAATACTAGTTGGCCTTGGGGCATGTTAGGAGAGCAGGAGGTATCAGGAGAGATAAAAGATGTTGTTAAGTATGAAATATCCTGAACCACTGGAAGCACACTGACCTCCTTTAACCTAAGAGTTTCTGGCACATAGTTATTTTTTCTTAGTTTAGCATATTTTATTTTACAACCACTAGAATATAGTGCCTTTGTCAGACTGCACTCATTTACATTTAATATTTGAGTCCAATTCAAATCATCATCATCATCATCATCATCATCATCATCATCATCATCATCATGACGAAGGAGGTAGTCAATCTCAATTCATCAATTTACTATTTATTTATTTAAAAATATTTTTACTCCACCTTTTTCCAAAAACAGGACTCGAGACTTAGAATATTAAAAACACAACATTAAAAGCTAGAAACAGTAACTTATTCTAATATTAAAGAAGAATTAATAACATTATATTTTAAAAGTTAGGTAAAACACTATGAAAAATAGATTTAGAAGCAATGAAACATCAACCATCCCACTTATTGTCTCCTAGGCTGTCAGTCTCCAAGAAAAAGTCTGAAGAGAAAGGTCTTTGCCTGCTTGCAGAAAGACAGCAAAGATGGGGCCCGTCTCGCTCCTGTGGGAGGGAGTTTCAAAGTTTGAGAGCAACAACAGAGAAGGCCTTCTCCCATGCCTCCACCAAGTGTGTCTGTGAGGGTGTTGGGACTGAGAGGAAGGCTTCCCCTGATGATTTTAGCATCGGGGCAGGATCATAAAGGGAGATATGGTTTTTGAGATAGCTCGGACCCAAGGAGTTTAGTGTTAAATCCAACACTTTGAATTGTGCCTAGAACCAGATTGGTAGCCAGTGGAACTGCTGCGACAGAGGGATTCTTTGGTCCCTTTAACCAGCCTCAACAATCTGGTTGCAGTGTATTGGACCTGCTCAAGTTTCTGCCCACTTTCCAAAGGCAGCCCACATAGACTGTGTTACAGTGATTCAGCCAGGATGTTACTAAGGCATGTGTCATGGTGGTCTCCGTAAGTTGTGTGAACAAAATGCCAGAATCAAAAGGAGGCTGAGACCAATAGGGGGCTTGGTCCGTGGCTCCTGGGTCTACTTCTGTAATGCATATAGGCAGAATAAATTATGAAGAATGAACAGATTTGCCTCAGTTGCATCATTTATCTGTGAGATGCATAGATGTACATAAGACATCTAGCTTCCAGTGTGTGGTTGTGTGTTTTTGTAAGGGACAGCCTGGTTTCACTGTTGTGGCAGGTGTAGAAAAGTCTCTTGTGGCACTTTAAAGACTAGCAGATATTACTTGGCATAAGCTTTTATGCATTTCCCTCCATTTCACCAGATAGATGGATTCCTCCCCCCCCCCCCTTAATGCAGAATCCAGCTTTTTAAAGTTGAGAATGGATGATTCTCATTGTTTTAAAACTTTCAGTTTGGGTGCATATTGCTTCAATCAGTGGGCAATTTACATACGAAGAACACTCAAGTACTCCTTCTTATTCAAATAATTTAAGGAACATATTCAAAAATCATTTGGAAGACAAAGTTCTGCTTCATGTTTATAGAACAGAATTTGAATATGAAATCCATCATCTGCCCAGAAGATGGCATGGATTAGGTTGGCTCATCAAAGGCACCAGAGGATCAATTATTCAGAATTTAATTGCAAGGGACAAGAAAGCCCCATGCAAATAGCATGCCTAATTAAACATTCTCATGCAGCCTATGCCAATACCCTGCCATTATTGTGAAATATTAGCTCATGAGTTTTGCTTATTTGCTGCTCTGTCTGAAAATGGAGACTTTCAAAATGTGTCAACACAACAGTAATCATTGTCAGATGGCAGTTAAATGTTTGTAATTAGTTATCTGTACAAGAAGCAAAGGAGATTTTGACTCTAAATCTTCTTTCCAGGTTCCTGACCAAAATAAAACAGGTTGATATCTTGTTATGGGCCACCTTCTTTCTTCTGGCTGGGCTAGGGCTATTATTGTTTGATGAAACAATCATCAGTGCTTTTCGGGCTTTGTTTGATAATGAAGTTTATGAATTCCTGGACTGCTGAAACTTGTCATTCAAATCCTCCAGGATATTCCTTGAAAGGCAAAGTTATGTAGGTGGTAAATATCTAACTGAAATCAAGTAAAGCAAGGAATACAGTTCAAGGATGATTAAGCCTTCTTAAATCCCATTGGTATAAAATAAAAGAGTGCAGCATGGAGAAGTTAAGCTAAATTATCCCTAATAGCATTTACTGGCTGATGAGTGGATAGGAGGAAAAAAATCCTGCTCCTTCCAGCAAGAGTAGGCAAAATGCACTCCTCTTAGTATTCATCACAATTGGCTATGCTGTGTATGGTTTAATGGGAGTCAAAGGGTTAACAATATTGGGAAGGCTGAACTTTGCCCATATCTACACTAAAAGTACAGAAACAGTATAAAGCCAGAGATGGGATGGTGTTACATCCATGTTCTGATAAATGCAAAACCCGACAACAACAAAGCACACATAATTTGGTTTTTTTTGCAACAACAACAACACACAGAGAGAGCAACAAACAAATGAGAACAGAGGAATCTCTGTGTTGCATTTTTATGTGGATTTGAAGAAGACCATAACGTACTTGCATCCAGTTATCTGTTAATTGAATACGAACAGTTGAACACAGGAATTCAAGGCCAAACTCATCAGATTTAAACAGTCAAAGCTCTGGGTGTGGATGGGCTAAAATATCTCTTTCAAATACTTGCACCTTCAATTTTTAAAATATCATACATTCCATAATTTATCCCAAATTCTCTCCAAAATATGAAAATGTTTTGTAAAATTCAATACATTCTCCTCAGAAATGAACTGAGTTGAAATTCCATCTCTACACATGGAAGGCAGGGCTAAAACACAAGACTTTCCTATTCTAATATGTATATCATTTTTCCTCTATTGACTTTCCCCCAGCATTGCCACTTCTTCCCCACAAGCATCCCTGCTTATGAAGTAATCATTGGCCAACCAAAACTCTCAAGACCCAGATGTGGAAAAACTGTCCGTCCTGTAGCTGTTTGGCAGACACTGAGGATTGGGGGTGGGGGTGGGGGAGAGCTTCACAAAGCAACTAGTTGCATATCCAGCTCACAGTTTAAGATCCATGGTTATACAAACACTTCCTGCCAACATCATCCCTTGTTTACAGGAGCAGAACTGAAGGAAAGATTTCACATGACTCTGAGACACCCTAAATTCTCCCTAATTCACAAATGTACCGAAATGTCAGATGGCAGCCAGTGCAGCTACTAACGGTTTGGATAGACCTGCCAGAGGAGTATACGAGCGCCGTTCCATGGCATGAGCTGCTTCTCAAACCTTTCTCTGTTTCCAGAGAGATCTGCCTTATATTGTGAGGGTATTGCTGCTTAGAAAACATCAATCAAAGTCTTCCTTAGGCACACAAAACCAGCTGAAATGTTCTTTGGATCTTGGCCAAAGAATGAGCTAATATAAAGAAACTCAGAAGGTTCTAGCAGGCTTATTATATTCAAACCATCTGACAGCACAAAGCACATCTAAAAGGTAAACTATTCTTACCAGCAAAGTCCTTCAGGTAGCTTTTTCATCACATGAAAATTGTGCTTATCTTTCCTTTTAACCTCTTGCTTTATGCTTTCTAGCAGAGAACAGTGAACTCCCTCACACACGGGCAACAAACATATGAGCATGAAGCAATAAGAAGAAATGTAGATTGTACACTGTAAAAGCCATTGTTGGCCCTCCCTGGCCTTTGGGTGAATGGGGCATTGCCCCATGTCAAGCCTTAAGCTATGCCTGGCCAGACTACTCTTGCCTGTTTCCATATGAGAAATGGAGAGTCAGAGCCCCAGCTGTGTTTCTCTCCTGAAGTATTAGCCTCAGAATATGGTAATTATCTGTATATAGAGTTGTGGGGTGTGGAAGCAGTAAGAGGCTTTTTTATGTTATTCCAACCATCCTTAGCTGCTACGACTTCCATCCCACCCCCAAGACAAGACAAGGCAAGAACTCATGACTTGTAGAAGTATTCTTGATCTTGTGTAGTCACAATCCAGGGAAATGTGTGGACATTCACAAAGCCCATTGAGTTACGGCATTTTCTGAGATAGCAAAAACCTATGCCAGGGATTCAGTTAGACATACTAGAAGGATTTTAAAAGTTAAGTGTCAAAGCCCAGTCTGGTTTCTCTTAATAAAAAGCGGTGCTCTTTGACTAAGTGACCTTGGCAAAAGCAAGTAGGTGAATTTAGAAATTAGTTTAATTAGCAGAATTTTAATATCAGCTAGCTCGATCAGACCATTTACCGTGCTGACCATTTAAGTCAATTTCACTAATGGATCAGGAGACAAAAAAGTACAGAGCACAAACACAGTGCGGAAGTCTAATTTAATAATTCCCCTCTAAACCCCTTCAGCAAATTGCATATCTTAAAAAGGAATTGCATATCTTAAAATGGAATTCCTTTTAGCATTCCAACAACAGAACAGAAATTGTGAGGTTGTCAGTGACCTACTTGCATAATGAACAAGTATTCTGAAAATATGCAGTTCTCACAACGGTTAAAAGGCTCAATTGGTAAAAGGTCAGCTTGGAGAACTGCAAAGATGTGTAAACGTTTCCCCTGCACATGGAGAACGGATGGATGATGGCCACCTTTCATATTCTGGGAACACGCTGTTTTTGAATGCCTTGTCCTGAGGGGCAGAGAATGGGAAGTCTATTGTGCCAAGCAGGTCAACCTGCTTCTGGTTAATTGAGAGTGGCTCACAACTAGATAGATCTGTGCAACATCTTGAGAGACAGAAGCACAACACTACACTAACCTTTCTAGAACATGACAAGCTATTCTTATGACCATTTCATATGGCAAACCTGTTTAGAGCACAATGCACAGTACAGTGTTTGGAAAACACAAAGCTGGGCAACTGATAACCCACCTTTGCATCCCGTTCTATGGCTCCTGTCACCTTCAGTCTCAGAGAATTGGCATGGTACCAGCCAATGACATTGATGAGCCCTTTTGCCTTTCCTTTCTTTTTGGAAATAATACTCTGCCCTGGAGGCATAGGGTGCATGAGGGTGCCTGGAGAGACAGCCACCAAACATTGGCAGTGACTGGGGGGATGATGGAGAACTCAGCATTGCATCCTGGATTCTGGAAATGGTTTGCAGTAGTGGCAAGATTAATGGTGGTGTAGCTTCTGAGTGGCATCCGAGGAAGGTCTGGTCCCTGCCATTCCTGGGAAATGAACTTTTCCTAATCTATACAAGTGTGATAGACAAGAATTCCTGAGTCATTATTAGCTGAATCTCTGCAAGAGTGTGTCTTCCTTTCACCTGATAGTGCTCATCAGATGGGCATGGTGTGGATAGCCTTCCTCTTGGAACGAAAAGAAAGATGCAAAATCTGCAATGAATATCTTCAACCATTTTTTCTGATGTGAAACTGCCCTGATGTCCCAAATAATCACACACCAATCCCAAATTTGCAAAACAACAACAACTGGGTAGCAGAATTAAGCCATAAAACTACATTCTGCCACTGGGCCTACATTTTTGGCAGTCTGGGTGATGGCATATAACTATGGGGGGGTGAGGGTGAGGGTTTTTCACATTGTATTATTCCATACCTTCCAATTAGATTCAGTCATGGCTAATTTTTCCAGATTGTCCCCATAGCAACTGTTTCTCCTGATACAAACCTGGAGTGGGAGACTAACTCTAGGTTAAAGCAAGTTAAGCTATTCAATTCATCATAATGGGATAAGGTTAGGCATCTATTCTCAGAGCTTATCGTTGCTTTAAAACATATTCTCAGAAGCATGCAGCCACACTACCTGAACCGCTCAACATAGGATCACCTGGTATTGTGATATATTCCTGTGGGGTGGGGAGGGAGAATCATATGCTAGGCTCTTTTCCTCTGACATTCTCCGATGAGAAAGAGGAGTGGACATCACAACTTAGCCACAGTATTTAACAATGTTCCTTTCATGGGAATCATCCGACTTACAAATGTGACCTCTTAAGGTTCCTGCCCCCTTTTCTATTTTCCAATTATGATGGTTCCAGTCATGTGCACAGGCTGCTTCAGTGGTGAATTACAGGCTTCATTAAGCAGTTCAGAGATTTGTATGACTTTGGAGTAAGAGTGCTTCGTAGTGGAAATGAGCAACAGAACACACACACACAGACACACACAGACACAGACACAGACACAGACACAGACACACACACACACACACACACACACACACACCTGAGAAGTGGTATGCCAGGAGTACCATGAACTGTAAACTTTAAAAGTGTTTTCCAAAATTATGATTATATAAACACAATCCAGACTGTTTTCTCAAGAAGCTCTCAAAGGAAGTGGGAAGTGCTCAATTTTTTAAAAAGTGGTTTCAGGAATTATACTGTACTATCTGCCTTGAAATTAATTTCTTTCCTCTCATTTAGAGACTGCAACTGCCCAGTCCATGATCATAGTAGTTTCTATTGTTACTGTTGTGATAAATACGTCCCCACTGCTTTTCATTACTACGAATCCCAAATGGTTTACAGTGTAACAACACTACAAAACATTCTAATGAAAGCACAAGAATGCAACATAACAGAGAGTACTTAACATCTCAAGGTTGTGAAAAAGCCAACGTGAAAGGATACATTTCAAATAAATGCCTGAAAACACACCAGTGCTGAAGCAAGATGGATTGAAGAGGGAACTACATCCTTTACATAAAGACTGGGCAATTTACTATATTCCAGATATTTTAGGCTACATGCCAACAAGTCACCTCCAACTTACACCAGCTTTATGAATGACAGATCTCTGAAATGTCCTGTCCTCAACAGCCCTGCTTAGCTGTTGTGCACTTAAGCCTATGGCTTCGGTTAAGGGAGTCAATCCATCTCATATTTGAAAGAAAATCCAAGGCACTCCAGATGGAGAATGTTGGTGATTAGCTTTCACACCAAACAAAATTTTTCCTTGCGGAACAAATAATTTTGCACAGGAAAAGTGTTTCACACACTCCTGAGCAGAATGGGATAGCTGGAAGAAAACTGAGAGTTCAGACCTGAGGAGTGCACTTGTCCACAAAAGCTCACATTAAAATATAGCAATTAATCTTTAAGATATATTTTCAAGCCATGTTTTGTCAATATGCTGCCTGATCTGTTCAATTGTAAGTAAAGAAATTGAACAGATCACACTGAAGTTCTATTGTTTTCATTCTTTTTTCTACAAATGTCTCAGAGGAGTTATTGAGACTTTCAGTGCCAGTTAATGAGAAAAGGGATGGACAACCTGGGGAGCTTGAACTTATTTTGTTCTGTGTATCCCTGCACTTCTGATGGACAGCTAGAGAAATTTAAGCAAACAATCAAAACTCTGCAACAGCAATTACGTCCCTGCCCCTCAGCAACATACAAAGCTTAGCCAAGGGGGTGGTGTTTTTCATACAAAGATCTGAGAATACCAACCAGAAATTGGCTTCTGGGATGTTCAAATAAAGAGCAGCTTAGTAAATAACTGAAAATCTCTTTGACCTCACCTGATCCACAAATACAGAGTTTTTGATGAAATAGGATGTTAACATAACTCCCTCCAAAATGGCTGATGGCACACACCGAAATCACAGAGTTATGAATGAGTTTTTTAAAGTGGCGGCTGCACTTAGATTGACAAAATAATTGCCCAGACCAACACATTCAATGCAGTGAGGTACAAAATCCGTTTTAAACCCCCCACACAGTGGCAGCTGTTCACTCAGGGAAAGCTTGCCTGAAGAGAAAGGTCTTCATCAGCTTGTGGAAGGACCGTTAAATAGGGCCCATCTAGCCTCCTGTGAGAAGGAGTTCCATAGTCTGGGAGCAACAACAGAGAAGGCTTTCTCCCGTGTCCCCATGAAACACATCTGTGAAGGACACAGGTCTCTCCTGATGATTTCAACACTCTAACCAAGATTTCCTTAGACCTATGATTATAGGCCTGTCTCGTTTGGGTTGTGATCAGTTTCCTCCAGGATGCTTGCATGAATGCATTCAACTTCATCTTTTTCAGCATCAGCAGTTAGAGCATATACCTGAACTATAGTTATGTTGATAGTTCTCCACAGAGTCTGTTTGATAATATTTGGTCAGACTTTGCATTACAACCCCTAACTGCCTGTGTTACATCTTGCTTCAGTGTTAGAACCATTTAATTACTTCCGGATTTGTCATTTCCGTTGTAGAACACTTTGCAATTGTCTGACTGAAAATGATCCATTCCAATCCACTTTAGTTCACTGACACTAAGCACTGCAATGTTTATATGTTCCATTCCTTGCTTTATGGTTTCCAGTTTACCTTGATTCATACTTTGTATGTTTCTTGTTCCAGCTCTATGTGTTGTGCAGCACTTTTTTTCATTTCTGTGTCAGCCACTAGGCATCCTTTTACCTTTAATTTAGTTGCATCATTAGAAACTATTCATATTTGCCCTTTGCTTCTGCTCACTAGTTAATCGAATGCTTGCCAATGTTTAGTCCTTTGATATTTGCTTCTTTAAAGATGGGCATGGCTCCAAAAGTCAGGATGAAGCAACCCTGGTCATATGAGGGAAATGTCTTCTAGTTATCGTCCACTCAGCTTGTTGCTTTTTTTTTCTTGTTACATGAAGCACAATCAACATCGAGACATTTTCTCGGCCAGCGGTATAACTGTGGAACATTTCCCCATCGCCAGGAGGGTTATGTTATTTTGTACCTCATTTGTTCCAGTGCTTTTCTTATTGGGATTCCCTGTGTGCGCAACCTGCCCCATTTCTTTTCATAATCAAAACCAGGAAGATGGCTGCCATTACTGCAACACACATGTTCCTTTTTTTAAATGCCCGATACTTCAATATGCTGGTAAAAGTATGTCTCCGGGGGCCCTCTGTCATTACATTACTGGACAGTAATATATATTTTTTCATTTCTATAGGAAGATATATTGAACTGTTGGTATGCTAATGTCACCAGAAGGGGCATGATCACCAGTCATGTTGTGCAGATATCCCATGTCCATTGTGTGCTATGCATTTCTGCAGAAACAGCCAATGTATATATATAAATTGCCCCTTGAAGCAAGAGAGAAAATAAACTGGTATCATGCAGTAGCTGGCCATAACAATTGAAACAGGGGGAAATAAATAAGTTGGTACCACTAAAATTTCTTGAGGTGTTCATCCCAGTATGTAAACCATGTGACCATGATTCAGTACCACAGAGATATGGAAAGTATTGGAAGAACTAGAAAACATTTCCCTCATGTGAGCAGGGCCAAATATGTGCATTCTGTCTTCTGTCTTTTTTCACTCTCATGCCTGAGAACAAGAAGCCGGAAATATTTTCTCTGCTAAAAAATTTATTTTTATGGGAACAGCTTTTGCACAAATAGCACAAATAGTGCAAAATTAAAATAGCTGCTTTATAACACCGCCTTGTCCACATTTAGCAAGAAGACCAAAAAGATGGCAGACTGGTTCGAAGCCCATTCGGAGGAGTTGATGCCAGCCACTGAGGATAAGAGGACAGCTCTAGCAGCATAAAAAGCCTGTCCTAGTGAGTACAACTTGCAGCCTCTTCGAGCTGCTCCTAGCCAAGTCCAACAGGCTGCCAGGAGATATTCCAGTGATTATTGGCTTCAGCTCTGCTCTCAGATACAGATAGCAGCGGACACACGTAACATCAAGGGAATGTATGACAGTATCAAGCAGGATTTATGTCCAATACAGAAGAAATCTGCTCCCTTGAAGTCTACTACATGCGTGATCATCCAGGACTGACTACAGCAGATGGAACACTGGGTGCAGCACTACTCTGAGCTATATTCCAGAGAGAATGTAGCAATTGAAGAGGCATTAAATAACATTGGGTGCCTGCCTATCTTGGAACAGCTGGACAGTGAACCAACCTAGCAGAAATAAAAGTGGTCTTGGATTTCCTCGCCTCCGGCAAGGCACCTGGGAAGGATAACATCCCTGTTGAAGTGCTGAAGTGTTGTAAAGAGATCATCACCACCGAGCTGTATGAAGTCTTTTGTCTTTGCTGGAGGGAAGGTGGAGTATCACAGGACATGAAGGATGCAAACATTGTCACATTGTATAAGAACAAAGGATATGGGGAGACTGCAATAACTACCGTGGCATTTCTCTTCTCAGTGTTGTAGGGAAGCTGCTTGCCCGTGTTGTGCTGAAGAGGCTCCAGGTGCTTGCAGACATAGTCTATCCAGAATCACAGTGTGGATTTCGAGCTAATAGATCCACCGCTGGCATGGTATTTTCCCTCAGATAGTTGCAGGAGAAATGCAGAGAACAACAACAGCCACTCTTTGTGACCTTCATAGATCTCACAAAAGCCTTTGATTTGGCTAGCAGGGATAGTCTTTTTAAAATACTTCCCAAGACTGGATGACCACCTTGATTCCTTAGCATCATCAGGTCCTTTCAAGAGGGAATGAAGGACACTGTAGTTTTTGATGGCTCAACATGAGATCCCTTTGACATCCAAAGTAGAGTAAAATAAGGCTGTGTCCTCGCGCCAACCCTATTTGGGATCTTTTTTGCTGTCATGCTGAAGCATGCCTTTGGAACAGCAACAGAAGGTGTCTATCTCTGGACTAGATCAGATGGAAAACTCTTTATTCTCTCTAGATTGAGAGCAAAGAGCAAAGTCCAACTGAAATGCATGCAGGACTTCCTCTTCGCCGACGATGCAGCCATTGTTGCCCATTCTGCTGAAGACCTCCAACAACACATGAATAATTTTAGCAAGGCCTGCCAAGACTTTGGACTAACAATCAGCCTGAAGAAAACACAAGTCATGGGCCGGGGCATGGACTCACCTCCCTATATTACCATCTCCACGCAAGAATTGGAGGTTGTTCATGACTTTGTTTACCTTGACTCAATGATCTCTGACACCCTGTATCTAGATGTCTAGCTGGATAAACCCATTGGCAAAGCAGCTACCATGTTCTCTAGACTCACAAAGAGAGTATGGCTCAATAAGAAGCTGATGGCATATACCAAGATCCAGGTCTATAGAGCCTGTGTCCTGAGCACACCCCTGTACTGGAGTGAGTCCTGGACCCTTTGTGCATGGCAGGAGAGGAAGCTGAACACGTTCCATATGCGTTGCCTCTGACACATTTTTGGACAAAATTCCAAATAGAGTAGTCCTAGAATGAGCTGGAATTTTTAGCATATATACATTACTGAAACAGTGACGTCTATTTTGGCTTGGGCATGCCGTGAGAATGGCGGATGGTCAGATTTCAAAAGATCTCCTGTATGGAGAATTAGTGCAGGGAAATCGCCCCAGAGGGGGACCACAGCTGCGATACAAGGATATCTGCAAGCAGGATCTGAAGGCCTTAGGAATAGACCTCAACAGATAGGAAACCCTGACATCTGAGCGTTCAGCCTGGAGGCAGGCAGTGCATCATGGCCTCTCCCATTGTGAAGAGACCCTTGTCCGGCAGGCCGAGGCAAGGAGGCAGTCCCAAAACCAGCAAAACAAGGGAGCTGGACAGGGGATAGATTGTATTTCTCTTCAATGTGGAAGGGATTGTCACTCTTGAATTTGCTTTCTCAGCCACACTAGATGCTGTTCCAAGTCCTCCATACAGAGCACGTTACCATAGTCTCTCGAGACTGAAGGATGCCTACTACTAGGTCATTTGTGTCTTTTTGAAAAAAATATAAATGTGTATGTCTGTGCTTGGCCATGCATATTTCACTTTACAAAGGGGAAATTAACACCAATTTTGCAGACAGACATTTTCCTCCAAATTGCAGAAATCTGAAGGGGAGAAACATTTTGTCTTGCTTTTGTGTTGAAGATGTGTAATGACATGAGACTTGGAAACTTCTCACTGAGGTGTCTCAGCTTATGAAGAGAGTCCAAATGAGAAAAGATGAGGACTTTAGCAAGTCTTAATTTCCTTGGTACAAAAATCAAAAAGTTTATTGCCCATTTTCCCACACAACCTCCTTCAAAAGATTATGCAGATAAACTGCACATCTACTTTAGAATTAACACTGTATTTCTGGGTTTCAGTTTTTCCTAACTCCTTCAGCAGAGAAAAATCTCCAACTAAAGTTCCATTTTCTAACCCACATAGTAAACCATTTTAGTGGATGGTTGGCTTTATATATAAGCTAGACACTTCAGGTGAAGCCTTGTGCATTCAGACAAGGCATAATAAGATGTGGCTACTTTGAGCAGTTGTAACAAAAGGGACTAAGTACAATTTTTAGTCCCACGTGGATAAAACCAATTTCAGCAATGGGGCATAAATAGGTTTTCACTTTGCAAGTCCCATTCATTCAATAGTTTCATTCCAGCTGGGACTAACAATTGGATTTAGACCATTGCTTTGGTGGTTTTTAAGCAGATTAGTGAACTGAAAATAAGAAAATGGGCCAGGATTCCATTGGTGGTGGTGTAAGAGTTGTTTCACTTGCTGCAATGAATTGTGCCTAGTTGATAAGGTGTTACACAACCAAGATGTGCCAGGGCACCTCATCAATAAGTCCTCAGTTAGACATGCCAAGTTACACAGACCTTAAACAAACACCCACAGAATTGTAGCATGAAGATGATGATCATATGGCATTCGATTTGTGCTGAAAAGGGCAAGATGCTTTGTGGTTAGGAGCATGAACTATGAGGCAAAAATGGGCCCATGGCAAAAGCTACTGTCAGTCATAGCACTGGGTAGCCTGAAACATGCTGAGACCTTTCAGTTCCAGTCCATTGGTACAGGTGGGAAAAAGACATTTGTGTTAATTGATATTTTTCAAAACAAATTTATTCAATTTGTGGATAAATGCTTACTATATTTGTGGAAATGAGAATATGTCTTTCTGTTTCCCGGAATTCCAAGCGGCAGATTTCCCCTCTCCCACTTTCAAATTGTATGCAAACAAATGCACACAACACAAATGTGTATATCTGAAAAACATGCCCGTCTGTGCTTCCATCAATGGAAAAATGCATCCACAAATGCAAACAACACAGAAACTGCATGAAAAGTGTGTGCATTGAGTGCCTTTTTCAAATCTGCATATTTTAGACATGCACTTTTCCAAAACATACACATGCTTTTGTGCACATTTTATTTTCTCTGCTAAAATGTATTACAAGCCAAAGAAGTTGTAGAATCAATACTGGATGCCTGAAAACAACTCCTATTGATAATATTGATTACCTAACAGGCATCCAGCATGTGTCAGTGGATGCCAAGACCAAGATAATCCACACTCTTGTATTTCCGATCACTCTACACAGTCCTGTACAGATGCAGAACTGAACAGGCAATTTCACACCCATGTCAGAGTACAATATACACCCCCTCAACATTGTCCATGAAGGACTTGATGGTAGCTGCACCAAATGCTCTCAACGTTGCCTGTCACTGGGGAAAAAACTGATATATTTGTTGATTGCTGTGATTGATTGTACTCTGGCACACACAAAGAAAGAAAGTTGTGCTGACACAATAGTCCTGGCACGTAATTCATTTGCCATTGTGTCAGTTCATAGGAAGAAGCCATTATAGCAAAGAGCAAGGGAGGACCTGAAAGAGAAACCCTGCTTTAGAGTGGTGTGTGTGTGAAATACACAAATTAATGCCTGTTCTAATAACCTGTTATAGTTAAGCAGGTTGATGTTGGATGGCACAGTGTACTCCCATGAGGAGATTCTATTCAGGTTTTACATTAAATCAGTAAATTATCTGTGTAGTCTTTCTTTTGCATAGTCTTCCTGTTTTGTCACTTAAGAGTAAATGTTCTGTATTGTTATTGCCGATACTAGATGGAGAACTCCTTTGGGAGCAATTCGCATTTCTAGTTTTCACATCTGGTGAAGCCCTTCGACTCAGTTGGCAGTGATTCTGAATGCTAAGAACCTCTAGCATGTACACGCATAACCAAATACGCCATACTCTCAAAACAAATTGGAGGTTCATAATTCCTTTTCAAAAATTAATGGGACTTGGGGTGTTTGCTCACATTTTTTGGTTCAAAGCCAGACAATCCAAGGAAGGGGAAACAAACACAGGATGCTACATTTACCCAACCCATGCCCAGCCAGGACAGAAGGGAAGAACAGCTGAAAAAGAAACCAGATGTGCCAATTCCAGGTTATCTGTATTTCTTCCCAATTCTGGATGTGTTTTGGAGGAACAAAAAGAATGTCTTGAGGCCATAACATGGTGCAAGTATTAATCTCTGGCCACACAGTGTCTGGAGGGGAAAAACATCCCTGGTCCAAAGCTAACATCCTTTCCTTTCATATTTCAAAGGAATGGGAAGCTATTTCAGGCATCATAGAATGATTTTGCCCACAGGCAGGGAGGCACACATATGATGAAAGATGTCTACCTTCCCAAGTCTACAGCCTAATGGGGCAGAAACCTCTGTTACCTTCTCATTTTGTTGTCATTCTAAGACAACAGTACTAGAAAAGGTGCCATGGGCATCCTGTAGACCAATTGAAAGGGTCCCTTTAAACCTACATTCAGCACATTGCTGCCATAGTTGGAGCATCCTAGACATATATTTATTTGCTACCACTATGCACCGTACCTCAAACATTTTATGTGACAGAGAAAAGAAGGGAAGATACCAGGTTCATGCACAGCTGACCCAAGACAAATTGTTGCCCGTAGCACAGGAAACATTAATCTTTCTTTCCCCGTTGCACATACAAAAGAGAACTGAACTGGCAGCTAAATCTTGCTTCACCATTGTAACTGTCCTGTCACTGTAACAAAGGTGACAGGGCATTTGAGGGCAGCAGATTAGTGTCAGGGGTGCAGAACATACTGTGCGGCTCAGTCCTCCAGCACACAGAAGAGATGACGGGGTGGGGAGGCTGCCACTGTGCATGAGTTACTCCTGAGACAGTTGACTCTTTCTGTCTGATAGTGGTACCAGCTCAGATTCTGTAGACAATTACTTGAGAAGAAGAGGGAAAAGTGACTATTGAGAAGTAAAAAGAGAGGATCCCAAGGTGGTGTAGTCGATAGAGTGACAGACTAGGACTCAGGAGGCGTGGGTGGACTCCTTGCTCAGCCACAGAAGCTCCCTGGGGAAATGGAACTCGTTAAAACTATTCTTTAAATATCTCACTTACCTTGAAAGCCCTGTTAGGGTTGCTATATGTCAGTTCCAACTTGACAGCACAGAACATAGACATAAAAAGAGGGACCTCCAGAGTAATATTTGCTCTGGGTTTTAAGATTGTTAGATTCCACATTCTTATTTTGCAGTCACTGAATTCAGGTCAGATTCCTGTAGGATTAGATTTTCACCACAGAGTATCTATTTATCTGTCTGTCTGTCCCTGAGCAGAGTGGTTGGATAGCCAACTCTAAGGTTGGACCATGAAGCTCAAATTGGTAGATGCTTATAGGATGTCTCAACAAAAATGACTTGAGCCTAACTAACCTCAGAACTACCAAGCAGGGCAAGCTCAGACTGATACCCCCTTGGGTAGAATCCAAGGCAGTTCTAGCACAGAAACTCCAAGACTTTTCTAGTCTTCCAATACTAGACAGAGGGAACACCTCATTTTTTTCCCCTGAGGACCGTTTTGATGCAGAGGAATAAATGGCAGAACAGGGACCACAAAGTCATCACATTCTATTGAAACTTGCCATTTTGATGCAATGTGCATGGAAGGAGGAGGTTAGAAATGCTAATTTTCAAAGGGTAAATCTTCCCAAAATCCCCCAGCACAATCATTGTCCATGATGGATGGGGGCTTCTGCAAATTATAGTTCAAACCAATAATATTTTCCAAGCTTTCAGGGAGAAAGCTTTCAACTGAAGGAACATCCAGCATTTGTGTTCAGAAACACAGGATACCTCTAATGCTTGGCCTAAAGGTCTCATCACCGCTTTTACTTTGTCCTTAAGTGCAATGTTCTACTTTCCACTTGCATCCAAGTTGCATTCATCCGTGGGGAAAAAGTGACAAATATCTGTGGCAGGGGTTAAATTCTTCTCTGTCCCCAGATGTTTTCAGTTTTATCACCCATTTACTTTGTACTATCAAGCACAGCCCTGAGTGAGTTTTTCTTGCAGCTGTTGCTCTTCAAAGGGAAATCCACATGGAAATGTAGCTATGGCAGTTCAGCTGCAATATCCAACATTCACTTTACTAAAGTGTTGCTAAATCCATATTTTGCATCATCGCTGGAGGAATGACACATTACAATATAAGCACGGTATCAAGCATTAGTATGCCTGGGTAATTAACCTCATCCTCATGTAAATAAGATTAATTAGTAATTTTCTTCTCTAATCTGGTGGGAAACATGGATAATTATAGTTGTATTGTTTATGCAAATGTTACCCAAAGATGCAGAAGGACAGAACAGGTTGCAAAGTAAAGTTCAACCAAATGACTACTCCTGAATATACTTCCAAAAGACTGATTAGCTAATTAAGACATGTCTCATACATAAACAAATATGGTCATCCTCCTCGGCGTACAACTGGCCCTCTGTGCTATTTATTCATGACTTGTGAGTAGAGCGTGTTATGATGTCGAGGTCAATAAGTAAAAATCTGACGTGTGTTCAGCATCGACAATACAATGATTCATATGTCAGAACAAGATCATTTCCTGCACTGAGGATAATAAATATAATGACAAGCACTAAGCAGTGTTGCTACACTGTGGAAGGTGCTACAGACGCTGGAGCTTTCAGGTCAGTCAGCACAGTTCTGGCCTGGTTGAAGTTGATTTCACACATTACCTGGCAGCAAATCCAAATGTGCATGTTTCACAGGCAGCTTGGCCTGAAGGCTTTGCTATCCTGGTTCCCTGAAAGATATGCCTTCCTGAAGGGGAAGGCAATTTTGGGTGGTAAGTCTGAACATTCAGCAATTGGGGAGGAAGGGGGTATTGGTAGAGAAGGAGTGTGCGTGTGAAGCCATTTTCTGTTTCAAGGCTGAGGAAAAAGAAAACAGATGTTTCAAGTTTCAAGGTCATTTGGGAGGAAAGCACAACCACCAGAAGGCCTAACTATTTTTGTTTGTTTGTTTGTTAAATGGCTGCTATCCTTCCCTACCTCTACCTTGAGAGATGCCCTTGGAATTACAGAGCAGGACCAAATGTCCTGGGAAAGCCTTCCCCTCATGACTGTGCGAGGGTGAATTTTAATGAGTTGTTGGAGGGTCCCTGAATTAAGGACCTGCAAGAAGGACCCTTGCCCAGATTCTCTAGCTGGGAGTTTTGTGCTCACCATCACCTTCCACTCAAGGATGATGGAAATTATAATCCCAGTTCCTGGCAAGAAGAGGGTCCCAACATGGCTACAGGTGCCCAGCTTTGCTTCTGAAATCCGTGATCCCAAAGGTTACATTACATACTGCCCCCCTGCTGCCTAAGGATAGAACAGATGTTTAAAATAGCCTGCAATTAGAGCTGACAGCATGTTAATGTTGCACAGAGATAACTGAGATAGTTTTGTCAGCTTTGTAAAATCCTCTTCAAAGGAATCCTGTGCTTATGAAGACCAGTTAATCAAACAAAACAAGCTAATTTGAATATTCCTGGAGGTTAGAGAAATTTGTGCTGGGACACTTCAGCGCTTTCAGTTGTTAAGGATTTTCCTCCTCTGCTGAGGACGATCTCTAATGTTTGTTGCTGACCTGGGATTAGTTAAACTGCCACAGGAAAAAGCTTCAAGTGGTTAGGAGTGCCCTACCCACATGTAGTTCAAAATCCATGTACAGTGGTGCCTCGCTTAACGATTGTCTTGCTTAACGAGGAAATCGCTGTACGATTAAGTTTTTGCGATCGCTTTTGCGATCGCAAAATGATGGTTTAAATGAGTTTTTTTCATTTAATGATGATCAGTCCCTGCTTCGGGAACCAATTTTCGCTTTGCGACTGTCACATACAGCACTGATGGTACCTGTCTGTCATGGGTTTGGAGGGAAAGTTCCATCCTATGGGGAGTGGAAGGCGGGACATCAGGGGGGAGGAGCTGTACTGTATATATTTGGGGGAAGTCCTTCGTAAGGGAGCTGACGTGGAGAAGTGGAGTTGGAGTCTGTGGGTCAGACTGGGTACAACTGTTCGTCAGATAGTACATACCTGATAGGTTCAGGTTTCTATCTAGGTAGCCAGAACGGATAAGTTCAGGGTCTGTGCGTTACCTTAAAGTGTTCCGTGGGAACCAATCTGTTGTATGTGTATGATTGGGACTATCCCAAGTTCCAGTATCCTATTTACCTGATCCTTTTATTTACCCTGTTTGTTTTTTCAATAAACCTTGTTCTCTTGTTTATTAAAATCCATTCCTGGTCTGGGTGACTTGGTAGAGCGAATGGTTGGTGGCAGCATAACTACAGGGTGGGATACTCCAGTAGGTCTGGGGTTGCTACAGCGACGCTCAGCAAACAGCTGATTGTTAGGTTTCAAAATGGCTGCCGGCTGAAGAAAATGGCCCCCCACTGTTTTCTAGGACGTTTTCCTTGCTTTACAGGCACCGCAAATGGCCGCCGTATGGAGGATCTTCACTGGACAAGCAGGTGTTCAGCCCATTGGAACGCATTGAACGGTTTTCAATGCGTTTCAATTGGTTTTTAAAATTTCGTTTGACAATGTTTTCACTCTACAGCGATTTCGCTGGAACAAATTAACATCGTCAAGTGAGGCACCACTGTATAACTCTTATGCCCTCTAAATGTGACTACAAAACATAGATAAATTATCAACACACAGGTACATGCAGATATCCCCTGTCCCACTTCAGCCTCTTGACATGCCCCAACACCCTCCCCAGCTACTACATGAAGCAGCCATGCCAGGAGAGGGGGTTGCCACAGTGCCATCAACAGGAGCCTCAATAAGTCTAAGACCCACTTTTCTTAGGTCAGTTCCTGAGATAAATAGCAGCTATGTATGTATGTACAGTATGTATGTATGTATGTACAGTATGTATGTATGTATGTATGTATGTATGTATGTATGTACGTGCGTACGTACGTACGTACTTATTTATTTATTTATTTATTTATTTATTTATTTATTTATTTATTTATTTATTTATTTATTTAAATTGTATAACCAAAACTACACTGCTCTCAGACCCATGCAATTCAGGAGAGAAGAGTATTTAAAATTATTTTAAATAACACGTTGTTCCCATGATGTTGTATGATGCAATTGTTGTTCCCTTAGTGTGTTCCTCTTCTATCTTTATTCAAAATATGTGATAACTGTAGGAATTCCTGGTCATAGTTCTTCTCAAACGATTTAATCAACCTGAATTTCTGGAATCCTGAATAGGGTTGCTTCTTCTCAAATATCTCCAAATTCATCTTCTCAAATTCCGTTTGATTAGTGATGGGCCACACACTTTTGGGATTGTGAACAGTTCATGTATGCAAGCGTACTTTAGAAGACACTATCTGTCCAATATAAGTCCAATAACATATTATCATATCCAAATGGAGCAGTTAACCTTTCACAGCTCAGTGTCTAAATTTCCATTGGGAAAGAATCTTAGTGGTCTCACTCCAGCAAAGCCAGGAGAAAGGGCATGGAGTGAGTTGAGATAAGCAAAGCAAAGAGAGCAGGGCCTAATATAATTCTTATCAAATTGGACATTTTCCTGCCATGAAATCATAGGTCATTTCTACATATGTCTGCCACATGGAAAAGAATATTGTTGGCTTCAACACTCTCAACAAATGTAACATTTTCATACCTCAAGAGACACTGTGAAACAGAACACACCTGTATGTATATATATGTGAGAGTGAGGGGGCACCTGGGCCTTTATGGGCAAAATTATGAGCACACTTTAACCTCTTAAAAATTTACAAGTGAAGAAATGCACAGGAACACACTTCAGTCAATGGAGAAAATATGTTCTTTAAGTAAAGCATGGAAAGATATCCATATGAATCAGACACCACACACAAATAAATGTGCAAAATTATATGTGAATGTCAGTGTCACGATTCCCACGTGGCCCCTACTTGTTTCACCAAACAAAAAGCTCATTCTACATGCCCCTCAGCTGCCACCAGTTGATTACATCAACAGTACCTATTATTATGTCATCCTAAAAGAATCAAATAGAAATTGCTTATCGATACAGGTATTGACAGAACAAGCAATGTTGTTAACTCTTATACAAACATTCTCCTTTATCCACTCTCAACCACCACTCTCCTGCCCAAACTCCTAAACTCCTGCTCTATCTCAAAACCCTATCTAAACTCCCCCTCCTCCTCTTATACCTCCTGACTCCATCCCTCCAGCACTCCCATTGGTCTATGCAGATATCATAAGAATATTCATGACCTGGGCAGATGCTACAGTCAGCATAAAAATGAATTACTGAGATGGTGAACAAATGTCATGCTATGTGAACTATGCTAGCAGCTTTTTTACATTGAAAAAAGGTATGTAAATAGTAGTATATAAATATTTAACTTGTTTATTTAAAATATTTATTAAATGCAGTTTTACACAACAAGGGCTCTAAAGTAAAACACCATTAAATGCACTAAAACATACTTTGAAAAAAGTATCTAAATAAAATTTGAGGATCAGTTTTAAAATACGGTTTTGACTTCTTACTGCAAGGTTGAGGATGGCACTATTGAACAAGTGTGAAGGTAGCACCATTTCCCTTGTGTGGGGAATTTATGCTTTAAAACAAATTCCTGACAGGTTTGTTATTCACCAAACTAGCTTCCTGGAGTGATGGTATATGCAACAGGTCCTCCACTGAAGATGTCAACATCTAGTTAGGCTCGTACAGGAGGAGATTATTTTTCAGATATTCTGGCCTTATGCCATTTAGGATCTTGTAGTTCAACAGCTACATCTTAAGCTGATCTTAGAACAACTAGAACACTGGTTCTTAACCTTGGGTTACTCAGGAGTTTTGGACTGCAACTCCCAGAAGCCTTCACCACCTGCTGTGCTGACTGGGGTTTCTGGGAGTTGCAGTTCAAAAGCATCTGAGTAACAAAGGTTAAGAACCACTGAACTAGAAGATAATGCAGTTGGTTCAGGACATAAAGTATCTCAAGTGCACACCAAGCAACAGTCTGTCTACCAGTTTCACCTTAAATGGAGGTTCAGTGACAATCCCACTAACAGCACCTCACAACAGCCAAACTGGAGTTTTACAGCGGCATCATGTAGCAATTATAAATCAATGATAGTCCAAAAGGTAGAACAATCCTGGCTGATCCTGGAATGGCAACCTCTGTAATAAAGCTGACATCTGCTAGCAGTTTGTGCCTCAGAAAAGAAATGGAGCATGTGGTCTTGGATAGGTATGAGATGATCAGCTGGAGAAAGCGAGAAAGAAGAGTGCTTTCTGAAAAATTGCCTAAAGGAACATATTTGCAATGACCCTAAAGCTTTTCCAGAATATGAAAACAGAATAAATTGTATACAAAATACACAGAGAAACTCATTGCCTGAAGTCCAGTAATAAATCATAACCAGAGCAGGCCTAATTGAATCACAGGTGATTTGGTGGTCCTTTGATGAAATGGGCTTACTGTAGTTGTGACGTACTACTGGATTTCAGCCATCGTTTCAGTTCCTTTTAACGGAAACTGGCAGCAAACATTTTACCTTAATTTACATTTGATACAATTAACACTGTGTTCTTATTCAGTCTTATCTAGGGCTAAGTCTCACTGGGCAAATCCTGTGGTGTAGTTCTACCCATGTAAACTGGACTTGGGTGCCAAAACTAATTACTTTAAATTAATTTGAAGCATCTTATTCCACACACACCCCTTTGCACACAGGAGTAGGGAAGCTTCAATAATCAAAAATAGTCCCAATCCCAGTGACTGGGGGATCCAGTCATGATTTTTTACTATTAAAATCTTTTCTCCCCATTCCAAGGCCTCTAAAGGCTTCCTTGGGGCAAAAGGGAGCCATAGGAAGCCTTGGAAGCAGAAATGAGAAGGGATAGAGAGCTTCAAATCGATTTAGATGAATTAATTATTTCTGCCACCCCAAACTGGCTTACATTGGCAGAAGTGCACCAACAAGATCTTGCCCACTGAATCAAATGGGCTAATATCCAAGCACTAGTGTACATCCTGAGTGCTGTTATTCACCTTGACAGTCTCAATAGCCATGCCCCCCAAGGAGCATTCCAAAATACAGACATTGAGCCTTGTCTTGTTTGTTGTTATTGTTGATATAACTGTTTGTAGTACTTGTTTGTTAAGAGTTCTTATCTCTGTTGGAAGGAGGTCTTTTGTATGGATAGTGGATTTTTATTGCTCATTCAGGATCAAGCCTCCTTTAAATCCTTTGTACAGTAACAAGCACAGCTTGCAGCAATATATTCTTAGCAGAAACATTCAATGCCCTCCTCATTGGCTACGGCAAACATTGCAATAAAATGATGATGCTTAAAGAGGGAAGCAGATTATGTCCATTGTCCTTCTTAATCAAAGGTCCCATGGCCTCAACACTGTAAGTCCTGGTTTCATTATACAATATACAATGACTTCCAAGTAAAGCAGTGTGCATGATTCAAATGATATCTTACATTCACTGGGGTACCTTTTCTCATACTAGAGTAAAGGCATGAGGTGACCAGAATTAGTTCAAGGTCACTCTGTGATCAATGAAGAAAGGAATGAGGAGGGCAGACACGCAGGAAGCGTGACATGATGGGAGGGTGGAATGCCAGGGAAAAGGAGACAGTGGGCCTCATTTGCAAACTTCCTTTTGCTAGCCATATGAAAACAATTCACAGCTGAAACTGTCTTGAGAATTTCTTATAGTGGCAATTTCCCCTCACAGCCCCAGTAGCAATCATGCTTGCCATTTCTTCCCAAACACCTGACTTTTGCAGTGTCACTTTGGACCACAAGTATCTTAGCAACCATCAAGTCCTGGTTGAATCAAAGTCTTTCCAGGTAATGTACAGTTCATTGGCTCTCATGTGATTCGAAAGATTACAAGGACAGGCTGCAATGAGAACTTGACCAATGGTTCAATAGTGCAGACCCGTTTAAAAGAAAGGAAGAAAACCCAGATTTGGGGGGGGGAATGCCACCGGCATGATCTAACCACATTCAAGCATTTCTTCATTGATTTTAATTTGAGCATTTGCTTATCTCTCTCCTCCTGAAATTAGGATGATGTAAACCTGCTGGGTGGACCATGCACAATATATTCTTTGCAAATTATGGAATCTTTACTGTTGAATATCAACTGACTGCCAAGAGAGAGAAAGCGAGAGAGTGGCTGAGACAACTGACAAATGGAATAATTCTTTTTGACTTCTGTATGTGAAAGTCAAAGGTATTCCAGATGATCATGTTTAAATAATCACTTTCTGTCTAGTTCAGATTCCTTCAGTGCTGTTAATATGCATTAATTCCAATGTAAAATAGTTAGAGCAGAGATGCAATGAATATATGCAGCTTTGAATTTCTGGACCGGTATGCTATTGAATTTTCATTGAGTGAAAAATTCTACCATCATAAACACTGGGGAATTTGCCACTTGCACATGCATTACTACTATGCCAATAATGATTTCCATGAAGAAGACCTGCCCTCTTGTATGTACAATAGTAATCTTGCGCAAGTCGTGCAATCCCACATCACCATGCTGGTGGGATTTTCTGCTCAGTATAAGCTCAATAGAATACAAGTACTAGGGTGAAAAATCACATATCTGGAACTAAAAATAATTGATAAATGATTGATAATTGGATAGAATAAATCAGCAGATTTCCTAATATACAATCCTTGTTTCTAACATGGATCTAGAAGGGGGGCAGTGACTCCGGGTACAATTTAGCCAACTACATGTATCAGCAAAGGATGGTTTTTAATATATTGGAATTTATTCTGTTAAGATGATGATGATAGAGTGTAACTCTTCCAGAATGTATCCCCATTTGATAAATTTCAAGGGAAAGATTTTTTTTAAACTATTGTACGTCTTAAGAAGTGTGAGTGAGAGTATGTCTGGGAGAGATAATTTTTCCCCAAATAAAATTTATAGTTTAAAAGTTGAGTAACTTCAGGCAAAAATATTAGAGGAATATTGAGAGAAGCTAAACAAATTTTGTTTTGACTGAACTAGCAAAAATGCCTCAGAGGTGTTTAACAGAACTTGTTATATTCCTGCCTTTTCTTTCCATGTGGTAAAAAATATTTGGGGTGGAGGGAAAAACCTAAAATGAAAGATTTAAAAACATACACTTACAAAAAGAACTATGAACAAGTTGAACTGAATTTGTATATTATCAGTATATCCTAACTCCAAATTGTTAGGAATTTCTTTAGGAGACAAGTATGAGAAAGCAAGTTAATGAAAGTGTGCAGTAGAGCCTCTGGGGAAATAAATGATGTCCCATACTGAGTTTTCAAATTGATGGATACATTAAGAAAAGCAGTCTAGGTTACCAAAGGATGGCATCTGTTCCACAAACCAATTGAGAGAACGGACCACATCATGCATTTGTCACTCATGCCAGTGAAGGGGGGAAAGAGCAGCTCCCTTTGGACTCACTGCCTCAAGTACATTCCAGTTGTTCAGCCTCCCTGTGTTAAATAGAGATGATCTGAACAAAGGCGTATGGCATTCGCCTTCGTAGCCCCTGCTTGTTTCACTGAACTCATAGCTCATGAAGGTAACCCAAAACACCTCTTGACACACTGCCACCAGTTGATTTCCTTATCAACTTACTTTACTTAGGAAAGATGATGGTCCATTCTGTACTGTACTGACTTTTTAATAGAACAGGCTTATTGATTACAGTTGGTTTCTGGAACAATTCATAAGCACAATCTACAAGTTTCATCAAGCTTCAATGTTAACCTTCTATAGTAATTATCACAGTTTACACTCAGACTCACTCCTCAAACTATCCTTCTCTCTCTGATTCCTAACAGACTGAACTCAGATTGACTGACCTCTCCTCTCAGGCTCCACCTTTTAACATCTCTTTTGGCCCCACCTCTTAACCACATTAACATATAGCTCATGAATAATACATAACCCACCGCATAACAAGGGTAAACGCTACATTCCTCCCCCCTTAAATATGTTTGTTTGGAAGGGGGGGGAACATGTTTTCCATCCTAAACAAATGTGCATCATTACATTAAAAACTCTGCTTACCCTCTGGCATCATTTTGCAAGCAATAACAACATCTTATATAAACAATCACTATATCTTATCACTCTAAATATTCCAATACAGTTCAATTATATACTTTACCTTATGATTCATACTTATGACATGTAAGAGTATGACTTTACAGAAATATAATATATTGGTGAAACTTTTACATCGATGGTTCAACGGTTATTCAATAGTTCATTCAGGTTTATTTTTAAAAGTCCTTGAATCATTCTCCATATCTCAGTTCATCAATATTCAACAATTCATCACTATACACAAAAAGAACATTTATTATATTTTACCATCTTTGTTTATCCCCCCCATTAGTCATTTGGCTTTTGAGGCAAGGTATTAGCATCCATGATCTAAGTCCCTTTTACACCGTGGGTGACAAAGTCTGAGTCTTGCACGTTCCCACTGTCATCTGCTTGGCACAGCACCTCTCCAAGTCAAATGCTTGATGTACCTGTGAGGATGGTGAACTCCCAGCTGTAGTCAGGTGTGCTGTGGACTGGTCCAGTCATTACCGCCTCCTTCAGCTGATCACACAACTGCTGGCACTCAGGGGTCCCTCTGATGATCTCTGGTTCCTTCTTCCACATTCTCTTCGGTTGACTAGCAGTCATCAGGCCCTCTAATGTCTACTGGACGTCCTCTGCTTGCCGTTTCCCAGTGAAGCCTGTTTTCTTTCTCGCATGGGGCTTCACTTTCTCAGCTGGGGAAAGGGTGGGCAGTTTCCTCTCCTCCTCTCAAACATCTCTGGATGCGTCCTTCTTTAAGATGTCAGGGCTTACACCTTCCTCCTCACTCACAAATTCACCCACAGATACTTTTATTGCAAAATTTTCCCTTTGTGGGGGGACCACTATCACAGGTCACTTTAAGATATTCAGGTGAGTTTCTTTTAAGTGCAATCTCAAATGATTGATTTGTTTTAGATGCACTGAGCTTGTTATCTGATTCTAGTTCTTTATTCATTGATAAGCTAGGTGGGGGTTTGCCTTTGAAAGGTTTGAAGGACTATTTCAGCTGCAGAGCTAATAGACTCTCTATCCCTCCAGTGCTGGTGCCACACATCTATAGGTTCCAACCCTGCCAAATGCAATTTACTCCCCTCTGTAGGTCTCAGTTCCACTACTTGGTCCTCAGGGCAGAATGCTGTTTCCTGGGTCTCATACAAGCCTTTCTCCTTTCCAGGAGTACTACCCAAGCTTGGCTCTGCCACGTCTAAGAACCTCTCTTTATACAAAAGATCCTTATAATAATAATAATAATATAATTTATTGTCATTGTAAGTATATACACAGTATACCGTACAACGAAATTATCCAGGCAAAATCTCTCAGGGCACTCAGGAGACAATAAAGTGGGTGTACTGGCCACTTCAAAGCAACCCACCAAGCTAGTGTCCTCCTTCTGCTCCTGGGCAAAACTATTTTTACTGGGATCCTTTAAAAGCAAGAGATCAGTTTCTGGATGGTTATTAAGCTGACTTTCTAAGGGACTTTCTCCCTCCAGGCTTCCCTCTGCTACAGTAAATTTCTACTGCTGTGTGTGATTTCTGCCCCCCCCTTGTGAGTGTGTAAGTACCAAAGCACTCTTAACATGATCTATCAAGCCCCAACCGATTAGAAAAGCAGCCGGTATTTCCTCCCTATGTTTCCCAGGGACAATTAGCTGTTGGTGGGGTCCTCCCCCTCTATGAGGTACCTTTAAACCCTCTCTATATGTCAGGTCTTTATCAGTTATAGACCTCTCTGGGTTTTCAGGGGTCAGTGGAAAGGGATTTTCTTTAGGTTTTCTAATACTATCATTTAAAATACTATCTTCCTTCTGTTCATCAGTACAGGAAGTATCATTAGTGACAGGTTTGGGCTAAACCTGGATAGAATTGTTAAATCAAGTTTTGTAACATGACAATAAGTATTGTCAGGATCAGTATTATAAAAGTGAAGCAAAGCTTGAATATACACAGCTGAGGTGATTGTTACAGCTGTGAGTGCAATCATAGGACTGAACAATACTGGGATAAAACTAGCAGCACAAGCACACCACAATCTGTGTGTTGTTGTTGGTGTGTTTGTGGAGAAGAGTCGTTGTGTTCCTGTGCCTGAGAATACTGGAGGAAGCCGTGTGTACGTGCTTGGTATTGAAGAGGAACTCTGGCAAGCTGGATGGAACGTATGGTATATGACTACTGAACTTATTTACTGGACATTGACTCTGTTATATGCACTAAACTGTGGAAACGGTTGTGCATTACTTTGGGACTGAGAACAAAGACCTAGCTGTAAATATACCTGTATATTCTGTAAATAATACAATATCTGCTATCAACATTATTCTGGTGCTTGGCATATTCATCATCTCAGGGAAGACCTTTTTGGTTATCACCCCCTGGTGTATACCTGAACTACTGCTACTCTGTCAATTAGGGTTTTTCAATTTGACCTCCTCAGCCATTTCTGCTACCTCAGGGTTTTCCTCTAAACTGGTGCATCCCTGGTTTGATTCAGAGATTAGAGATTCCATTTTTCCCTCAGGGTTGTTAACTGCTCTCCCAGGGCATGTTACCCCAAAAGCACTCTGCACATGCTTAGTGAGATCTAGCCCGATTAAACAAGGTGCAGGAATTTGATCAGAAATTGCCATATCCCAAATTCCAACCCAATCTCTATAGTTTATCTTTACTTTAGCCATATGTAAAATCACTGGAGTAGAACTTATTCCCTTGATTGTAACTGTATGGTTTAGAAGTATTTGTTCTTTAGGAACCACATCAGGATGGTACAGGATTATGTTGGAGCAGGTATCAACAGCTCCCACATAAGACTTCTTATTAATAAAAATTTCCTCTCCAGTATTCTGTACTAAAATATTTTCTGTCTTTACAAGAAAACACTGAACGACACTGGCTAGTGGCAGATCAGAATTCTCTGTCATGCTAGTTGCCATGGAGACAGAACCACCATTGTTACAACTTCCTTCAGTGGTCTCCACAGGTTTTAAACAGTAAACTTGCTTGGTCTGATTATCATCTTTTCCATTTTTATTTTTGTTTTTCATACAATTTGATTGAATATGCCCAAACTCACCACAGTTATAGCACTGTCTATAAGTCCTTCAATCACACTGAGGTGATATGTTAAACTTTTCCTCAGAGTTCATTCGCTTCAGCTGACTAGGCCTTGGCAACTCAGGTGAGCCACTACTTTGGCCTTCTTTCCCTGGTATTTTACTGATGTAATTTTTATTGAAGGGTTTCTTACTATTGTCCCAGTTTTGCCTGTTAAATTTTACCTTAAAGAGCTTGGGGTTTTGAAACTCACTAATGGAATCCACCGTTTCACCTGCTTCTAACAGATTTTTAGGATTTTTGTCTTTAACTAAGTAACACAATTCCCCAGGCAAAATAGAATAAAATTGTTCTAACCCAATCACATTTTTTAATCTGTTCTAGAGAAGTGACATTTTCACGTTCCATCCATTTGTCCAAACAGTGAGTAAGTTTAGCCCCTAACTGAGAATAAGATTCTTCAGGCTTTTTGGTAAGAGAATGAAATGTTCTCCTCAGGTGTTCTGCATTTATGCCAAATCTTGAATATACAATTTTTCTATAGGCTTCAAAATCTCCAGCTTGCTCTAGAGGCATCTGAGAAAACAGCTCAGCTAAATTCTCACTTATTTGTGATCTTAACACTATCATCCTTTCATCATCCTAACTTCAAAGTTCCAACACACACTCTCAAATGAAATGAGGAAAGATTCTGGGTAATCTCCTTTCCTATATTGGGCAAATTTCTTTAGATTGAATTTTGACATATTTCCCTCACTAGAGCTGTTGTTATTGTTACTATTATTGCTTTGAGCAGAAGTTTCTAATTGTTTCATCTGTATTTGAAATTCCATTTTTCTTTGTCTTGATTTCATTTCTCTGGCCTCTTGTTCATCTTGAGCTGTAGTTCCCTGAGCTCTAGCTCCTTAGCTTTCTCTTCAGCCCTGGCCTTTTCTCCAATTTCTAGGTCAAGACAAGTCAAGTTTAAGTTTATTGTATTAGCTAAAAGCTGTCACAATTGTTTAAAATACAAATATAATCAAATAAAATCAGAATAAAATCACAGACATATAAAATAATAAGAGAACAAGAAACTCTGGTTTCTCTTCAGATTGCATAATTTCTAGTTCCTTGAGCTGTAGTTCCTGAGCTTTCTCTCTGAGTCTATACTCTTGTTCAAGTTTCCATTTTTCAAAATCGTGGGAGCTTAAATCCCTTTGTCTCTTTTCCTCCTGTTCCATTGGAGTTAAAGGGTCTCCATTTCTCTCCGTTTCTTGAGGTAAACTCTCTGCCTCACAACTCCCCTTCTAGCTACTTTTGGGGGGCATGTTTATGCTTGAGTGAATTAGTATTAAGTGTATGTACTGATTTTTTAAAAGCACCTGTCTTTCTCCTTTACTTCCAGTAACTATTGTTGTTGCTCTTCCCTCAGCAACTCTTTTTAGCTGTTCTTCAGCTGACAACCTTTTAGTTACTGTGCCTCTCTGTCTGAGCTATCCCTGCTCTCAGACACTAAAATAATTTTATTTGTCAAACCTCTGCTTTGATTTTTCTATCACCTCAAATCTGCTCTGACTTCTGGCTTCCACTTTTCCACAAGTACTCCCTTAACTCAGAGCCATGGATTTTAAGCTAGCCCACTGGTCGTTTAAATCCTGAGATAAATAAACAGGAATTTTTCCTACCGAGTCGTTCCCTATCTTTAGTTCCCCCCAGATCCGGGATCAGAAGCCCTGCCACTAAGCTTTTCAACAAAAGCTCTGGCAGGTCACCCACTTCTTCACCACAGATTTCTGACTAAAAAGATACCCAGACTAAAAAAACATCACTTTCAAACTCTGGCTTTATTAAATTGTTTCATATCCCGTCGCTTCACACCAATTGTGGCATTCGCCCTTGTGGTCCCTGTTTATCTCCCCAAACACAGAGCTCATGAAGTTAACCCAAAACACCTCTTGACACAATGCCACCAGTTGATCTCCTTATCAACTTTACTTAGGAAAGATGAAGGTCCATTCAGTACTGACCTTTTAATAGAACAAGTTTATTATTACAGTTGGTTTCTGGAACAATTCATAAGCACAATCTTCAAGTTTCATCAAGCTTCAATATTAACCTTCTATAGTAATTATCACAGTTCACACTCAGACTAATCACTCATCAGACCCCAAACTATCCTTCTCTCTCTGATTCCTAACATAGACTGAACTCAGACTGACTGACCTCTCCTCTCAAGCTCCACCTTTTAACATCTCTTTTGGCCCCACCTCTTAACCACATTAACATATAACTGATGAATAATACATAACCCACCGCATAACAAGGGTGAATGCTACAAGGAGCTACTGGACATAGATTGGCTACATGTACAATTCAGAGTTCTAAAATCTAAATCATGTGGAGAGCACAAAGCAGTTACACTCTTTTTCTTTTTTGCATCCTCACATATATGTGCCTGGAAATCCTATTTGCTTTGGGGGTGGAAGAGGGGGCAACTGAATGAGTACATGCCATGTTCAGTTGCAATATTTGTTATCTAGGTACAGAATGTATGCCCTGCTCTACAAAGCAACATGCATAGTATTTTTTTAAAAAAAAGACAAGACACTGCACTTAACATAGTCTAAAAAGGACATGCCACAAAAAGAAAAAGGGAAGAGTCAAGAACAGAAAACCAACAAAATCTGAGGTCGATGTTCTTATTGTTATGAAATTCCTCAGCATGATGAAACTGCCTAAAACATAACAAAACTATCTTTTTAGTTTTATGCTACATATAAAATAAGTATATGGGGGAGAAGAGACCTATGTACATTTGCATAAGATAGAATTTACTGCCATTCATGGTGCACTAAAGTCATTGTCTGGACCAAACTAATCCTCACACTGCTTATCCTTCAGCCATCCTGCAGTACTCTCTTGTGAACTACTTTTTGTCATGATAGCATTCTTATGACTACTTTTGGAGGCACAATTTGGGACAGTGGGGTGGAGAGACATTTCCCCTTCCCACCTTGTTTTGGACATTATGTAATTATTCCTCGGTAACCTCAGTCTTTCCAGGCAATTCTTTGGCTCTCAGTCACTTTTGTAAACAACTAATGGGACTATGTGCAGAGCATGCATTTGAAAGATACTGTACAAATATCTTTGTGTGTGCACATTTTAAAAGGTCATTATAAGTTAGCTTCTATTTTGCACTTGCTCTTCTCTAACAGCATTTTCATTCTTAGGTAGTCCTGCTGTCCATCATATAGATGAAATATTTTGATAAGGCCCAACAACCTAATCCTATGAAGCTAGACTGGGATTGTGACCTGAATCTCTCATTTCTATCTTGCTGCCAATGGATTGTTGCAGAGTTTTGAATTTCTGGTAAATTCCACTTTTTACTAAACAGTAGTGGTATAGAGATCCACCGAGAAGAATAGGAGCAATTTCCCCAGGGTGCACCCACTGTTTATCATTAACAAGCACTTAAAGTCTCAATAACTCACTCTGAGACATTAGCATGAGAAAGAATTTTAAAAAATCTTTGTTTACAGTTGTTGAGGAATAGTGCTTCCATTCTTTGAGAGTGTAACTATATAACAAGTGAAATGAGAATTAGCATGCATTCTCTCACTGTGAAGTTTCAGTGAGGCATTTGGTTCTCTTCTTTTTAAGTGTCCACACAGGCAGAGGAGGAAAAAAAATGCCTTCCAATTGCAGTTCCATTTGAAATACCTGTAAGTGACATGGTTCAAAGAAACTGTCGTAAGAAGACTTTCCCTCCTCAATGACTATTTCCACATCTTGTGGACTAGATTGCTAGTTAAGCTGTAAAAAGAAGAATAGATAGAAACTCTGCTTAAGTAATCTATTAAAAAAGAAGTTTCTTGGGAGAGAGGCTTTGTAGAGAGAGGTGAGTGCTGGTGTGTGCATGTATGTGTGTGTGCATGTACACTCTCCTATTCCTTGGGTGCTTTGCCAGAGCATTGCTTGCTCTCTCTCCCTCTCTCTCCCTCTCCCTCTCCCTCCACCCCTGTGTGTTCAGTTGGTTTTCCCTGTCTGCATCAGTGAAACTGAAAGGATTTGACTTTTTAAAGTAGAAGGTTCTCTAGTGAGGAGGAAAAACGATGGATTGGTTATGTTGGATTCTGGGCTGATTCCCCCCCCCCCCCCCCAAGGTAGTGTAATGCTAAACTAACATATCAATGCAATTACTCAGTGCTAAATTCTTTTACTAAAAAAAACAAAACAAAATCTGGGGCACTCAAAGGACAGATCCTCAGACAGGTGTTCCTGCAGTTCTTAAACAGCACCCTCCAACTGCCTACCACAACACTCACAGACTACTCACAGACACCCCACTGTCATTTTATAGAACAAAACAACTGCTCACATTGGGAAAAGTGCTTTTGAATTGTTGTGACTTAAAAAAAAAAAAATTAGAAGCCCGCAGTGGCAGAGAAAAAACTTCATGTTGGGACAAAAAGGGGCCAGACAGATTCAAATTGGTCTTTGCATTGTGTGATCATTAAAAGTAGAGAAGAAAAGAATTCATCAATTTTATATCCACAACAAATCTCACATTATCTGACTCCGTAATTGCAGCCCTTGAGATACTTGGGTCTGGGGTATTTATGTGATGGGGAATGGTGGCCATCCATCATTGAAAAAAGAGGTCAAAGGAAGACATTACAAAGAGCTGAGTATGCTAATGTACACATGGAGATGCAACATTGGAAAGGACCTTTCTACTTTAAGCAGGATTGCATTGCATCTTACTGAGGTGGTGAAGACAAGGAAAGGTGACAGGTGGGACTGTGGCATCTGCTGCTGAGGTCCTAATTGTGCAGAGGCAACTTCAAAGGCCATGGCTTTGTTACTTCTGGTTCTTTGTCCTAGAATCAGACTAGAATTAGACAGACCATAAAATGTAAAGAATCTGAAAAGAGGACTGTCCTCCAAGACAGAGGGTATAGAGACATCCTAGATCATATGTTTGCCAGATGCTTCAGTTGTTACCACCACATGAAACATCAGGTGGAGTCTTTTAAAGCTCTTTGTTCTTTGTGAACTGCAGGTGGAGGGTCTTGCTTTCGGCAATTTGAACAGAATGGCTATAGTGTCCTTCCCCTTTCTGAAACTAAGCATGCACACAAATAACAGGCCCCAAACAACAGGCTGGTTGCTCTCAAAGATGTAATCTTGTCTAAGGTGTACTCATCTTAAAATGTGCATGTGTGTGGGGGGGAGGAACAGTTCTGATTTTTTAAAAATTGTGTAATTGTGCGAAAAAATGACACACAATACCACACCTCAAACTTGCAGATCACAAACTCTCTCTGACAAATTAAACATTGAAATAAATCACCCTCTCATTACAAAGAGAATGTGAGAGAGGGGGCCAACAAGCCCATGAGAACTGGCAAAAGAAAGGCAGGACATCATTCTGCACACAACTAGGCCACCTAAAATGATTCTGCAGCTAAAATGAAATGTGATATGACTAAACTAATCCAACAGCTCCAAGCTAAATAGCTTATGATTCACACCTTAAAAGAGTCAGTAGTTGTCAGGTTAATCAGATAGGTATGCACAGGCTATAAGGTTAATGCTCTCCATGAACTATGTTACTTGGGCTAATGAATATAGTACAACTTCTGTACTGAAGAGCTTCATCTAGGATTCCACTTTACAGACCCTTAATTAGCAGAGGAAATCTTCAGTTCCTTCAGAATATCCAACTGCAGAGAACTGGTTGAAGTAAAGGGCTTTGTGAGTTCTCTAACGAGTTGCAAAGCACCATAAATTACAGGTTTTCTGTGTCAATATTTTTCTTGCACTCAATCAAAGACAATGAACTTTGGAAATTACCAGTAAAAAGTAGAAGGTGTAGATCATTGATTAGAACCAAGAAGAAAAAGTTCCAAAAAGGTCTCCCTAGGATAAAATATTGACAATAATACTGTATAATAAAATACAGTAATATGGTATTATTGTCTGAAGCAGAGCAAAAACTCTGTTAATCAGCAACCAGTAAACCCAGCAGGGCTATGAAGAAAAATAGGTGCCAGCTCTTGAGAGAGCAGCCAGCACTTACTTCCCCATGTTCTTGAGGTCTGCAGCAGAAAGCAAGGAGCAGCAGGGCTGAACGTCCCAGCTATTGAGTTGACGTAGCCCTGCTGCAGACTCCTTTGGCGGGTGGGGAGCATACTTGAGGCCCTCACACATACACACACTAAGAGAGAGAGAGAGAGAGAGAGAGAGAGCGCTCCAACCTGGAGGGAGGCTGCCACAGTTCCACAATGCCCACAACAAAATAGAGCCTCAGGTGGACCACAGAGGACACCGCCAGACCCACAGGCTCAACAGCGGCTTTGAGCAAGGCAAGGTATTATCAAGCATATTTCACAGGTCCTGGCCCAAATAATGCAACAGCTGGGGAGCCTTGCAGAGGACCAGGGCAGTGGAGAAGAGACCAGGACCATCCAGCCAGGGTTGCAAGGAGCAAACACCGCAGGGAGTCTCCAGCAGCCCAAGCCCAGAAGGGAGAAACAGATGGTCACAGAAGAAGAGGCATGGATCAAAAAAGAATGGACAGCACTCCACTCGAGAAACTATTTCATCTTCATCAGAGTCATCACCGGGTGAGTCCTCCTCAGATGAGGAAATGCATGGTGGAGGCCAGTACTGGAAAGAGGCAGCCCACGTCCCAGGAATTTCACAGTGGGCTGCATGGAAGCGGCTGTCCACACGAGACAGGATGGAGGAGGTTTGGGAAACATGTAGCACTTCTGGGGTTCCCACCCCATCCTTCACAGATGATGGGGACCTCCAGGGATCCACATCCTGAGGAGATATATACTAGGTGGGCATTATGTAAATATATTTTCCCTTCTCAAACTAGAATGGAAAGAGGGCCACACAAGGAACAAGGATAGAGGCAAAAAAAGAGTTAGGTGGGAAGTGGTCAAGCGCACATTCAACAAATGGCTAGCAGGATATGTGGAGTTTGTGGGGGTGGTCCAGATGGTTTACCCAGAGAGAGGGTGGCATCTAAAAAATCATTATAGAAATGTCTTGTGTGCAAGGAAGCTGGCAGGGGATGAGGCTGCTATTGCATAGGATACAGCCTTTAGGAAGAGGGCATCCCAGACTGCTACTGCATGATGGGACCTCATTAACCAAGCACTATGGCTGATGGAGGTTGGCCCACATATGAAAGGAAGGGCAGAGGGACCTTACTCTGGGGGCGTAAGGACACGGTTAAATGCATCTGCTGGGAATACAATGCAGGAAAATGTGTGCAGGTCTGTTGTAAATTCGATCACAATTGTGATCAGTGCTTTGGCCCACACCTCAGGATGGCATATAACAGGCCCCCTCCAAGCCTAACATCCAGAAGGACGGGGAAAATGGAGGAACAGGGATATCCATGCATAGAAAAACCCGGCAAGTAACCCCTCCCCCCAGCTCCTGTCAATGATCTCCTTTCCCTAGCCCCAACGCCCATCAGGCTCCCTGCCTTGAGCACTTTTCTATTAGCATAACCAAACTGCAAGGCCGCCTTTTATTTGTGGGAAGCTTTCACAAGGGGATTCCAGATCCCCTATGAAAGTCCATGAAGGGCCATAGATGTGTCCGATTTGAAATCTGCAAGGGATTTTCCACAGACAGTGGAGGAAAAGATCAGGAAGGAACTCATTGCGGGCAGACGGGCAGGCCCATTCCTCCACCCTCTGTTCCCCAATCGGAGAGTATCCCCATTAGGAGTGATATCCAAAAAGACACAAGGGGAATATCACTTAATACATCACCTATCCTTTCCCCCTGGGGAGCTGGTAAATGACTCCATCCTCCAACAATAATGCACAGTGCGCTATGCATCATTTGATCATGTGGTCTCATTAGTCCAGGCCCACAGCCCTGGTGCCCTCCTTGCAAAATGTGATGCACAACCAGCATTCAGGCTACTTCCAGTGCATCCAGATTTTAACCTGCTAGGATTAAAATTTGGGGACTGCTGATACTGTGATAAGGGTTGCACTGTGTCATGTGCAGCATTTGAGACTTTCACCACCTTTGTGGAATGGGCAGTGCAAAATGCTTCCAGGTCCAAGGCAGCAACACATTATTTGGATGACTTTCTTTTCATAGGGAGGGCAGGAACAACAGACTGTGCTAACATTTTGAGGCTCTTCCAGGGATTGGCAGCCAATCTAGGGATCCCACTAGCAAAGTAAAAAACTGAGGGACTGTCTATTGATTTACTGGGGCATTGAACTTGATACAGTAGCAGGATCGTCCTGCCTCCCAAAGGATAAGATAGAAGGGCTGCGAGATACCATTGTGTCTCTACTCCAATGGAAAAAATGCACTCTGTGGAAGGTACAGGCACTCCTTGGGCACCTCAATTTTGCCTGCAAGGTAGTAACCCCAGGCCGTGCTTTCTGCACCAGGTTGGCAAGAGCAACAGCTGGGGTTACATAGCCCCACAACTGCATCAGAATTACAAAAGGAATGAAAGAGGATCTAAGGGTATGGTTAGATTTTCTACAAAGCTTTAATGGAGTGGCATTATGGCAAGCACCATGGGAGCCAGGGACCACTTTCCAGGTTCAGTCAGATGCAGTGGGCAGCCTAGGCTTTGGCATTCATTTTAATGGAAGTTGGTGCACCCAAAAGTGGCCACCTGGGTGGGAGGCAACAGATATTTTGTGAATTCTCACTTTCCTGGTACTGTTTCCTATAGTAGTTGCAGTCACTATTTGGTGGCAGGAGTTCCAAAATAAACGGGTAAGATTCTGGTGTGATAACCAGGCAGTGGTGGTGGTTGTCAACTGCCAGTCATTTAAATCTGAGTGGGTCATGTGGCTCGTCCCAAGACTGGTGCTTTTATGTCTCTCTGCTAACATTGGTTTCACAGTCAGATATGTTCCTGGCCTCGAAAGAGTGGCCCGAGGGGGTGGAGCAACCGGCAGCGAGAACAGGGGAATTCTCAGGGCTCTGAGAACCCCTGGGTTTTACTCCGAGTCAGCAGACCCCCCAAGAAAGGGGGGGCAAGTTTCTACAGGAGAGTGAGGCTGGCAGCAGGGGAGCTGGAGACGCCGGAGAAACCAGACTGCAATCTGTTTTTTCAGAGGAGTTTTCTTTCCTCAATTGCAACTGACTCGTGAAGTCGCCATGATGAATTGGTGCGTAGCTGTCCGGAGAGGGGAGAAAGGAAAATTTATGATTTGACTGCATGAACAGAAGTAGAATGGCTATTTTTATGGCAAGTAACAGAGAAGATGTTTTGTTTCTCTTGGGAAAATTTGATTGTGGAGATGATCTCTTAAGCGGCAGAGGATCTTGCCAAACTTTGGAGGGTTTTCTTACTACGTCATAATTGGTTAGAATTGAGAATTGAGAAAGTGAAACTTGTCTTTTCCACCCTAACCCTCCCTCCTAAGGTCTGGCTTTGTATAAAGTAGAAGTTTGAGATTTCTGAAGGACTACGAACAGCTTAAATCTATGGAACCTTACTCTGAGCCATAAAGGAGGATTATAAATCAAATAGTCATTTTTATGACCAGAGTGTTCTCCGTAAGACTCTGAATCAGTTCTAGCCAAGGAGCGAGGAGGGAAAGCTGAGCAACATCGACTGTCTGACTCTTATGGTTTTTGGATGAAAATTTAAGGGCGAGACTTTGGGATTTTAAAATGGAGTTTTATATGATAGACTGTCTTCAGGAATTTCAATCAAATCTCATCAACCATCTCAAGGCTCAAATTTCAGAACTGGAGACAGATATCAAAGCAATAATTCTTGTGGTTGTTGTGGGCTCTTTGGCCGTGTTCTGACGGTTGTTCTTCCTAACGTTTCGCCAATCTCTGTGGCCGGCATCTTCAGAGGACAGCACTCTGTGCTCTGGTGTAGTTGGCTTGGGAGTGCTCTTTTGCTTCGGTGTATTTCCAGTCTCTGGGTCTGTCTGACTGTTTCCTCCCTGTAGAGGCGTTCAATATATTCACGAAGGCTTTCACAACCGGGATCTAATGGTTGTTGTGCGTTTTTCGGGCTCTTTGGCCGTGTTCTGAAGGTGGTTCTTCCTAACATTTCACCAGTCTCTGTGGCCAGCATCTTCAGAGGACAGCACTCTGTGCTCTGGTGTAGTTGGCTTAGGAGCACTTGACCCTGATTCAGGGGTACGCAGGTGAAAAGATCTATAGAGACTTTAAATCCCTGGTTCATACATGGAGCAAAGAAATATAACAAAAATGGGAAAGTTACTTGCTGAATATCTTAAATGGTTGATAAGTATAGGTAATGCTTAGATTATATATTCTGATCACAATTGTTTAGAAGGTATTGATGAAAAGCTAGAAACATGAAAATATTAAGTAATTTATGAACTATAGTCGGTCTATGCAATTAAGAGTGGCTTGAATATAAGACCATTACAGGTTTAAGTTTATATATTGACAATTTAAGTATGTTAAACTTTGGGGTTTATGTAGTCAGAATTATATATCAAACAGATATGGCCTAAAGATGTTTCGTAGGGCAATATGGTTTATGTAGTCAGTATTATATGTTAGATGGATATATGGAAATTATTCTCCCCGATTTCTGTGTTTGTTTTGTATGTTTGTTTGTTTTAATAATAATAATAATAATAATAATAATAATAATAATAATAATAATAATAATAATAATAATAATAATAATAATAATAATAATAATAATAATAAAAGATATGTTCCTGGCCTCAATAATAGTATTGTGGATGTCTTATCTTATTTGCAGGGGAACAGGTTTCACCAGCTGGCTCCCGGAGCAAACAACAGTCTGGACCCATTCCCATGGGAGATGTGGACCCTTGGAAACAGACTGTGATCAATGGAGTTCTTATTTCCATAGCATCAGCTACATTGAGAGCTTACAGCTCAGCCATGGACTCATTTGGGACATTCCTGACCCAGGCAGGGCACCTCCCAGGTCTCCTGGCAGCACAGCCTGCCATTTTAAAGTACCTCTCCTTTTTCCATTCCAAAGGAAAGGGAACCAGAACCTTACACATTCAGGTGGCTATTTCCTTTTCCAACCATGTACAGGGTTTTAAGGACCTACACAAGACTTTTCTTTTCAGGAGAGCATTGAGGGGATGGGACGGGGTGCAACCCAGGGAATCAGATGATAGAAAAGCTATTACTTTCAATATCCTCTCAGTTATGTTACTTCACTTACGGGAAGTTTGCTGGTCGAAATACGAGATATCCTCATTTAGGGCAGCATACACACTGCCATTTTTGGGGGCTTTCAGGGTTGGTAAGTTGGTCCCCATCTCCCACAGTGCGAAAAAAGACAGAGCTATCTAGAGGCGGGATGTGGCAATATAGACGGGAGCCCTGCATTTATTCATACGGTCCTCAAAGACAGACCAAGTTTCCCCCAAAATAAAACCTAACCTGATAATAAGCCCTAGTATGATTTTTCAGGATGCTTGTAATATAAGCCCTACCCCCCAAATAAGCCCCAGTAAAATCAAACCCCACCCTCCAACATTGTGCAGCAAACAGAAGAAGATGACGCAACTGTATTTGAATAAATGTAGATTGCTGTACATGAAAAAATGAACCATCCCCTGAAAATAAGTCCTAGTGCGTTTTTGGAGCAAAAATTAATATAAGACCCTGACTTATTTTTGGGGAAACATGGTACATGGATTCTACTAGGCCCCCAGCACTGAGGTGGACCATGCCCCATAAAAGCCATGGTGTGTTTTCTTCACCTGCCCAGGAGGTGAGGAGCCACTCTTCATACACAATGACATCAGCCCCCTCAGACACTATCAATTTGCGGGGTTCATGCGCATGACCTTGAATAAGGCGGGGTTCCAGGCCTGGGATTTTGCCTCACACTCATTCAGGATAGGGGCAGCATCACAGGCAACAGCTATGGGTTTATCCATGTCTGGGTGGGAGAGAAATCCCTGCGTAGGAAACTGGGTGGGGGGCCTGGATCTGCCCCAGCTTTTGGGGGGGGAGATTTGCCTTTGCCCTGGGAAGCAAGGGAGCCACAGACTGGCTCATGTCGACCGAGAGAACTGCCACCCTACAAGTCTCTCAAGGAGATGGCGGATGGCATCGGGGTGTGTGTTCGGGTCCCCCGATGTGGTGGATCCAACCCAATGCTTGGCCAAGACAACTGCTGCTGTGATCAATAACGTTGTGGCCTCTTTTCATCCAATTATGTTGTCTTTGTCAGTTAATTCAGGTTCAGCCAGCTCAACAATAGGCCATCAAACCCAGCAGGGCTATGAGGAAAAACAGCTGCATTTCTAATTAGCAAATAACCAGGTAACAGACTCCTGGGTTCAAGGAAAACTGAATACTGTATACCTCACACATTACCCTCATTCAGTATCAACACCCTATGTAAGGTTTAGAGTTCGACCCTAACTATCCAAGATGGCAGAGGACCCAATAAGCTGACATTAGATCAGCCAAATCTTTGGTAAGTCCAAAGCCCTGCCAGTACAAGGATGCTGGATTTCCCTCACACTGGCTAATGTTTTGCCCAAGCATTGTGGCTGCCTTTCTGGGATGGAGGAGATGTAACTCAACTCCTCCTTTTCTCTGCCCTCCTGTGGCTTTTCTGTTGGCATAGTCAACAGAATAGCTCTGCTGGCAAATCTCTCTGCCACCTTATTTTTAAGATCAATCAGTAGAATTGAGTTCTACTGACTGAGAAATGCCCCTGTGCTGGCAGAAATGACAGCACAGGGGAATATCTGCCAGCAGACAAAGCTTTTGCCTGTTTCTGTCCCCCAGCAGTGGGAACACCTGCCAGTAAGAACTGTACTATTACTTTCCTCCCACGACAAGAACCAGGCCTTGTTATCTGGGCATTGAGTCTAAAGACAACAGCTTTTTAAAGCACTTTGCTCTTTTTGAACTGCAGACAGCTGCACAATTCTAGTTAAAATACAAATCATCTCCGTTCCAGGCAGATTTCTCTGAGATGGACGGCATGTTTGCTTGCTTGCTTACTTGTTTGTGAAGGAGACAAAATTGTTTGTCCTCTGGCAGTGATTAGATGAGTAGTGAGGTGTAAAGACTGACAAATTGGATAATAGGCAACAGTGGGATTTTAAAGTAATGATAGGGCACAACTAGGTCGAGCCATGCCAAAGAAACCTTTGATATTAAAAGTTTAAATTATGTGTACAGAACATATGGTGGGAAAAGATTCATGTGTGGTGTTCTTCATGAGCAAATATTTGTATCAAGGAATAAGAAGATCTGGAATAAGGAATATCAAGGAATGCAAAAATGCAGAGGCTGCCATTCAAGATGCACAAAATAGAAAACGTGCGCTTCATTTATGAAAGCATGACATTTCAGATAAAGGCAGAACTACCCGTTCCTCTTCCAACAGATGGTGTTGAAACCTGGCTGCTACTTCTCTTTTGTTAAGAAACTTTGGGACTTGGCAGAGTTTCATTTTCAGTGGGAAGACCTCAGGCAGGAGGAAAGTGCTTTGCCTCGTGATAGAAGCTGTGGATTGAGAGGAAGGTGGAACGGGTTTGCCTCTGTGTAATGTGAAGAATAGCATGAATCCCAATTTTAAAAAAAGGCTTTAAAAAGAAAACACGATGGACTTTCTTCTTCATACTTAGCAGGGTTGTACACTGCCCCTCCCCAATTCAATCACAGTCCTGAGTAAGGTTACACAGATTAGGATTTGATTTGATCGACACTCTCTTGGTGATTCTTTATCTGATCCATTGTTCTGAATGTCAGGGAAACCACCTCTTCATTTGCTCAAGCTTGGAAACGCAAATGGCTATCAACCTGTGGGTGGTGCTTACATAGCACCATGGATATTGAGGATGCAGTATTCCTCCACAGAGGGTTCGGTGTGGAAGCTGGGGACCTCCAAATTTTGTTCATTTTCCTCTTCCTCCTCTTTATTTATTTATTTATTTATTTATTTATTTATTTATTTATTTATTTATTTATTTATTTATTTATTTATTTATTTTAAGCTGCTGCTTCTCATGGCTGCTCAGTCCTGTTGATTCAAGACCAGGGTTTCTTGTACTGGATATTGTATAGTATATGAGACCGTTGCTTGTACTTCACCAACTGTGGTAATAGCATGAAGGCAACCACATACGAAAAGAAGCCAAAGGAGGCAACTTCCTTGACTACCTTATAGCATGTTGCTATTTTGTCTTTTCCTCTCCTCACTCTTCACTTTGTCGCATCTTTTAAATTAGACTTTACCCTCTACCACACATTTCTAAATCATAGGTTTTATTGGAATGATTAGTGAGGCTGGTGATCTATACTGAGAAAAACTGAGGCCACTTTGCTTGGATCTGTAGCAAAGAGCCTGAAGAGAACAAAGCACAAATAACCTTTGTTTGTTTGTTTGACTTTTATACTGCCCATTTGGCTGCCAAGGCCACTCTGGGCCAGGTGAATTTTGGGTAGGAGATTATTCCAAAGATGCGTAGTGACTGCCAGTTTTTGGTCTTCTATTTCTGGGCCTCCCTCAGGGTCCATATTCTCTACCACCTGGCCTGGGAAGATCATGTAGAAATGGGCAGATCTCATTGAAAGGAGACATGCTGACAGGTGTCCAGGCCCCAAACCATTTAGAGCTTTGTATGTCAACATCATCAGCTTGAAGCTGGCATGGAAATGAAAAGATGACTAAGGCAGGGTGGTTGTTGCTTTCAAATGCTCAGTAATGGGTGTCACTGTAGTGGTCTGATATTTGGGTGCTATGCAAGCAGCAAGAGAGTAGCTGGACAGCAGTCACCACATCGGTTGCCAGAGAAGAATAGGCATTTCTCTGCAATTTCCACATTCAATATGTTGCCCACATTTACTCAGTTGCTAAGTAAGGGTATGGCTACATTAGCAACAGGGAGCGATCTAGCCTAAGTCACTATGGAACAGAGTGGAACAGCGTGATTTGATTAGACCACTCCTTCCGTTCACATGGAAATTGCTCCTGTAGCTCCAGGAGATGTGCTCTTGTCAACTACGTACGTTTTGGTTAGACCACTCCATTTGGGGCTTTTTGTTGTTGTTGTATTGTGCTCTTCTCCTTCTTGCTCCCACCTCCTGCCTTCTCTTTTGCTTTAGCTGTCATCCCTTTGCTTGAGGGTAGGCTCAAGCATAAAAACTGCTGGGCTTTTATGCAGACAAAGGGGTGGGATATGGAGTACCGTGTTTCTGTTCCATGTTTCTCTTTTTCTCCTTTTTAAAAATTAATTTTTTGATAAGTGGCATAGTGCTTAAGTGATGCAGTGCAAAGGGATTTTTTTTAAAAAAATAAAACAAAATGCCTTTCATCACTTCAAAATAAGATGGAGGATGCCATCCACAGTCACAACTGGACTACTCCCACCTCTAAACAACACCATTGACATGTAGGAAGAAGACCCCCCCACACGCACGTACTGGAGGGTTCTAGGTATAATCAATGTTTTTTAGAGCAATCCCAACCGTTCTAGCAGGGGGTTACAAAGTGGGATAAAACCCTATCTAGCCAGCTTCTCTGAAGGGAAAGAAACAAGAAAGAGGGAGAAAAAGAACTATCCTTTGAATAGTTAAAATTAAAGTCTGTTTTGATTAAACTACACTCTAAAGTTAGTTGAAGACTGTGATGCAGGAGAGAAAGTGAAATTGCCCTCCACTGGGTGACTATTAAGCTCTCTCTTCCGCAGCTGATTGATCCATCATTATTCACTTGGGTTTTCACTCTCCTTTCTGCATGTATGATTCTGTGTCAATGGCAGGGCCCTCAGACTTTCAGGCTCTCAAGAGGAAATCACTGATCTCTTTTAAATGTGACAAAATGGGGACTCTTTCTTCAGCAAGTGTTGGATTCTCCCAGTTTCTCTCTTGCCTTTCATCAATCTGTTGCCACTTCATAGGCCACGCAAGTCTTGTTTTGACATTGTTAGCTTTGGAAGGACAGGACAGAGACCTGGCATTTCAGATCAAAATTACTGAATCATAAAACAATAGGACAAGAAAAAGCAGAGATTTGCATGAAATTATAGGCATGGCACATACATTGCCATCTGCACTGCCCTAGAAATAATTTCAGCAGCAATTGTTGTTCATTGCTATCCAGTTACTTCTGACATATGATGATCCTATGCTTTAATGACTCCCGAAATGTCCTATCATTTACAGTCCTGCTCAGGTCCAGCAAACCCAAGCCTACGACTTCCTTTATAGAATCAATACATCTCATGTTAGGTCTTCCTGTTCTGCTACTGCTTTCAGCTTTTCCTAGTTTTGTTGTGTTTTCCAGTGAATCTTGTCCCTTTGTGATATTTTCAAAATTATGACAAGGATGTTGGTGCATGTGTTGGTGTTTTCCAGGATCAGCTACTGTAATGTTCTATGTGGGGGTTTCCTTGAGGGTGACCCAGAGACAGGTTTAGAATGAAGCCATCAGGTTAGTGGCGGGTGTGAATAAATTTGTTCACCTCTCCCCAGTCCTGGCTCACCTGCACTGTTTACTTGTAATGTCCCAGATCAAGTACAAGGTTTTGATGCTGTCCATGGTTTGGAACTTCATTACTTGTTGGAACATCTTTTTCCAAGATCATCTTCCAGTCTCCCAGGCAATGCTCCTCCAGGTGGCCACTCTGAAGGAGGCTGGAAGATCATCAACAAGAAGCTGGGTCTTCTCAGCAGTGTCACCAGCCCTTTGGTCAAGCTGTGCCTAACCCCCTCCCTCCCCAGTTTTAAGAGGTTACTGAAGGTGAGGCCTTTGAATGCAATATCGCCTGAAACCTTTTTGTTTGTTTGTTTTTTGCCTTATGCCCTGCCATCTTAATTATGGAAGAGCTATGCTGTCATGTTTTGATTTTGATTGAATTTATTTTGTAACATTTATTTTATTATTACATTGCTGCTTTTTGACATGGTTTATTTTGATTTTATTATGCTGTTAACTGCCCAGGATAGTGCATTGTACTGACAGAGTGGTGAATGAATGAATGAATGTCACCAGGGACTGGAGGGGATACCATGTTCTCGCTCATTTTTTTCTCAGTCTTTGCCTATAAACTGATATCATACTGACCAATCCTTTATGTAGAAGAAAATTCTAGCTACTCAGTTTCAGGACGAAAACTTTACTAAGGCATTGTGCCGTTCTTTGTTCCCCAGATCTATCTCAAATTAGCTACTTTTATTTTCCTTTTATTTTTATAAAGCCCTGGGGAAATGGTGGCCCTCTTAACTATAGCAACTCCCATAGTCCCTTACCATGAGTCATGCTGATTGAGATTTCTGGGATTTGTTGGCCAACATGTCTGATGTGTCAGTTTTCTGGCCTTGCTTTTTCCGTGTTTGTTAATTTTTAAAATGGATTTTGATTTCTGCTTATGGTAACAATAGCCCCAGTCTTCTGTATCCAGAGGCTTCTGGTAACCATTTTCCTAGAGCACTTCCTGAAAGTGTGGTGACATTTTGAGTAGAAAATATGGCAATTCTTAGTGATGGGAGAAAAAGCTGTTTCAAAGATAAAATAAATGAGAGGACTCTGCTGTTAGTGCCATCTTTAAAGTAAGAAAGGGACCAGAATGTTAACAGAATCATTTTATTTCATTTTACCAGTTGATAATAAAATAATAATAATAATTGTGTGTCGTCAAGTCGGCTCTAACTTATGGCAGCCCCTTTCAGAGTTTTCTAGGTAGAGAATACTCAGAAGTGCTTCTCTATTCCCTTCTTCTGGGGGTGTCCTGGGACTATGCAGCATGCCCCAGGCCACACAGGCTGGCTCTTCTGTGATGCACAGAAGGGAATTGAACTCTCAAACTCAGGCTTTACAGCCAGGTATGAGCTATCGCGCTGGCTGGAGAGTTGCTAATAGGGAGGTAAAAATGGAGAGATTGTTTTCAATGATGTCATGAAAATACATACGAGAACATTAAATTTGCTACATAATAGAATGCAGGCAGCAGTGTAAGGTAATACTTTTGAACTACACCTGTATATGTTAAAAAAAAGCCTGAAATCTACAAATAACAGGCGAGTCTGTTTGTGTGAGTGTATATATTGTGATGCCAGGGCACAGAGTGAAGAATACTGTAAAAGAAGATGAAAATTGCTTTGAAAAGTGAGGGAGAACCCTCTTTCTGCAGCATTACTCCTTTATGTTCACATTCCATCGTCTCTACATTGGTTTACTGAGGTTCAGTCTAGTCAGAACTACTTCTCTTTTCCTGCTTTCACTTGGATGTGTTCCTAGTGGAATATTTATCCATTCTTTCTCTGCCTTGCCTTCCTTTCCCTTAAGGAGGTCGTAGAGTATCCTGTGTTGTTCTGTTCAGCAGATGGTTCTGAGCACCACTGAAAAATTTAAAAGAACAGCAGAGAGGCCTCTATGCACAACTCTCTGGGAAATTATATAGAAATTAATAAAAGTGGCAAAGCTACATACATAATACATCACAGAACATCATGCACTGTCACAACAACAACACAGAGAAAGGGGGAACCTTCTTTCCTATGTATGCTGGAAGTCTCTGAAGAGCATGAGTCTCTTTCCTTGTCTTCCCTCCCTCCCATTCATTACAAGAAACCCATGTGGTTTGCAGTGCAGACAAGGAGGGGAAATAATTCAAGGATCAGTTTTAATTATTTGTTGGGACAAATAAATGGGAGGGATGGAAGGCTTTGTACTGGAATGAGAGGCACAGACCAAAGACAGAAAGCAGCTGGGTGTTAAGATGAGGCATGAGACGATTGTTCAAAGCAGGAGGCTAGGAATATATGAGTAGCTCTGCTTTAGGTCATAGTTCCAGACAAGGTTAACTTTTTCTCTTCACTAGGTTTTACCTTGTATTGGAACTTTTCTCCCCTGTGATGCTGCCCTCCCACATTCCCTAATTCTTTATCCCACTTCCCCACGCTCAATAAAGGGCCTTAATGTGGGATAGCATCCAAGTGTACTGAGCAATAGATGACTCCATAAATACAGGACAGATCTTTTGGGACGAAGTCTATTTATTTATTTATTTATTTATTTATTTGATTTCTATCCCGCTCATCTGGTAAATCTATACCACTCTGTCCCCAACATGAAGTCATCTTCTGAGGCAAACATGGCCAACATGTGGCTCCCTCAATGGTTGTGGAACTGCAACCAGTTCTGGATTTCTGAGGTATAAATTTAGTGTCTCAGATTATGAGGGTCCCCTGAAAATAAATTCAAACATACAAAATATGATGTTAAAATACTACACATTTATTTAGCAATGCCATGGAACCTCCTTAACTTGAGATATTTGAAGGCCTCAGCATGTCTGTATTGGGCCCTGGTTGCAGCTCTTATTATCCCCCTCCATGAGCTATATTCCTACTAGAGTAGCAACAGCTGATGGGCTAACAGTTGCCCAGCCTTGTTTGAATAAAATCCTTAGTTAATGAGGAGGTCTGGCTACATCAGTTTTAGCTCATGATCACCTTGTGGTGGATGGCAAGTGGTAAAGCATATATTTCACATGGGTAGGATCCCAGGCTCAAATTGTGGCATAGATACTTATGCCTAATATATGGTAGGTGGAAAACTCAGAATTAATAAGTAAGAAGTAATGGAGGCACCTATGATGAGTCACCTCCCCCACTTTCTTCTTCTTCTTTGCAACGAGTTGTTATTGTTAACTAAATGACATTTCAAAAATATAGGCTTGACAATGCTCATTTGCTCACAGGGGTTCCTGGAAAGGGAAGTGGAAAGAAATGGATGAGATATTAAGCCCAAAGGCTGAAGTTCAAGTACTTTTGGAAGAAGACAAAGAAATGAGAAAGCGCCAGACCATGTATGCATCCTGCTTGATTTCCAACAACAAAAGTAATTACTGGGAATTTGAAAAAGCATGAGATTGACACACGCAATATTTGCAGACAACTGGGATTCAGACATTGCTAAAATGGAGTTTTCAAAGTGCAAACCTGGGATATGATGTAATAGGGATCTTTATGTGCATATAATCTACCAAAGCTGCAGGTCTTTGTGTGATCCCTTACACAGGGGTAAACACAGAGAGAGAGAGAGACAGAGATTGATACCCAGTAGTCTGCTTCATAAGGGTTGTGGGTTACTATTTAGTGGTTTTAAACAAAACATAGGTTAATAGTAGCAGGTGGAATAGGGCCTAGTCTTTTGCTGAATTCCAACAGTGCTAAAAAAAGTTCTTCAAGTTTCATAGAACCAAAACACAGAACACAAATATCACATTACATTCTTCAAACACTGTCACAGACTTCTTTACTAAGTGATCTGGGAATGGAGAAAGCTGTATAGAACCTCCTTAATCTCACTGAGGAGATGCAGTGGCACACTGCTTCAGGAAATTTGTTCCAAAGCATTGAGGCCGCTGGAGGAAGAGCCCTTTGTTTACAGCATCTCCTTAACAGACGGCACACTGAGTGAAGCCCTTGCCAATGATGACTAGTAGGGGGACACCATGAGCATATATAGTGACATACAAGGCTCAGCACTGAATGCACACATGTCCGTGCGTGTGTGCACACACAGCCACACTTTCACCAAGCAAGCCAGAGTGTTACTGTTCTTTGACTTCTATTAATGCTGTGGAATACAATATTAATGCTATGGAATACAACCCAGGAATGCAACCTGCATGTAGAATGCAATTTTTGACTGAATGATGAGTTGGGATATAAATCTTATTTCATTCTCGCAGGTGAGAACAAAGAAGTTCAAAAGTGTCCTCCCTGCAGGGTAAGATGAGAGCTTTTGTGCAACCCTACCCCCCTCATTTTGGCATTCATTTAAATTAAAATATTGTATATTTTGTTTGCTTGTGTTGCTTCATGGTTTTTATATGTACACCAGCCAGAATAGTGATGAGGACTAATCGGACGGTTTATAAATGACAGAAATAAATAAAATAAAATAAAAACAAAATGGCTGAAGTGTTTCTTGTGCAAAAATCTTGCTTAGAATAAGATTTCTAATGCAAAGTGTAAGTTTTTAAACTTCTTATATTCAGTGAACACAATTTTCATTCTGTATGTCAAGGAAAAGGCCATCTGCTACAGAACCCTGCTTGTTGGTGGGGAACCTTGAAAGCTTTCTAGAGAGTAGTGTTGCACTGGGTGAAAGCTGTAGAAAATGGCAACAGTTCTATGTGACATTTTACGGGGAGATTGATAATGATGGGGGCAAGGTGTCCCCCAGGTCAGTTTACATAACTACATAACTTAAGGAACATTTGTTGAAAACCAGCCCTGTCAGTTTCTTTGTGCTTGAGTGAGAAGCAGTTAACTGATGAAAAAAGGAGTCAGCTCCTGGGATCTTCCCTTGTGTGATGTTACTTTGGGAATGACAGTGAACAGAACAGGGTATTCTGTAAACCATCTTAACTGCTGCCATTAGTGTTGTCAACATTTAAGCCATCCTTTGCTATGTAAAGCTTGCCATCCTTTTTCTTGCTAGCAGTGTGGACATTATATTGTGCAGCAATATTGAGCCATTTTCTGGCATTTTGATTGTGGATACAGAACCACAATATCCAACATTCATAAACTGGAGGTTTTGGTATGTTTTTTTAAAAAGTATTGAATATTCTTTTACATTACAGGAACTCTTGGCCCTCCAGGTGTAGTCGAACTACAACTTCCATAAGCCCTCATCATTGTCTATTCCGGTTAGGGATGATGGGAACTGCAGTTTAACAGCAGGCTATACATCACACACACATACTGTAAATTTTTCCAAGGAAAATTTACCATCTACAGGAAACATTTAACTTCCAACCACATGAAAACAAAGAGTAAAACCTGCCCTTGAGTAGACTTCAGAAATGCTGGCAAGGAAGACTGGCTCTGAAGGGTGAATACACGTTCTAACTGCCTACACAGAGCTGAACAGTACATAAATCATGTTTCTTTGGCACAGCCAAAATACCAAGAGCAGAACATGGATCCGTATGCATTCAGGTTGTACAATGCATTTTCTGTAGCACAAACACAGAAAGTAATTTGACAAATATCCCTTTGAGTGGATCAGATTTTCATATCACATTAGATGAAACAACATCTGAATATTCATGAGGGAAATTATTTCATACATATTTAGGTATCAGCATTCATCAGGTATCATACAGGTTCCATTGTTTCCACACTATGGTATTTCATATGTTTCTTTCTATTTCTCTGTTTCATATATTTCATTATTTCTCTCATACTGTTGGATAGTGTTTTAATGCAACATATATGCCATAATAAGCACACGTTTTTATTCAATGTTCATTTTGCTGGTAAAATTGAAGAAAAATAAAACCTAATGTTCATCCAGTGGAACACAAGCAGAGTTCTGCATGAACGTTGGGACTCACCTTTTTCAACTCTGTGAAACTTTCTTCCATTGTGATAGAGGGGACTTCAGACCTGGTCTCTAGAAACCATGAAACCCATGACCACACCAGCTATGGCTGAGCTTACCAAGGTAAACATCACATAGGGTTGCCCCCCCCCATTCCTTGAAACCTCAGGGCCAAAGCCTTAGATTAGGGGCAAACCCAAGTGTTGGCACAGGAGGTGGACAGTTGGGCTTTCCTGGTGGGGGGGGGGAAAGATCCTTCAGCAATGATTGGACAATGATAGCCAGCCAGTTTAGACATTTGTAAGAACTGGCCAACATGTGAATTCCAATAGCAGCAGCAATGGCTCTAGGGCATGCAAAACAATGAAGACGCATGTGGTTTTGGGTAGAAAAGGGATGTGTACTCCAAAATTTTCTCATTCTCAGTGATTACCTGAGTCTCCCTGCTTACTAAGATTTTCTCCTGCATTAGCAAGGCTCCCTGTGAGAATGTTCTTTATTTTTTTCTCATTTTTCCCAAGCAGGAAACTGCCAAATTCTAGGCGAGTTAAAACCCTTTAGGATCCAAATTCAACACCACAAACATCAGTGAGTATGCCGAGATTCAAATCCAGCCTTTTAAAAGCTGAATCCTTTTTTTTTTTTTTTGGCCAAGATCGACAAATTTGTTGCTTTAACATTCTTTGATGTTCAGATATTTTAAATCTCAAGTTCTTTTCATCAGACCTATGTAGAAATGTGAGCAGCCTGAAATGACTTGATGGCACATAATAATTATTATTCCAATTTCTGTAAGTTCTCATTTTAGTTTTCTTAATTTTTTTATTTATTATTTAAAAAAAAAAAACCTAATCAAAACCTAATTTTTCCACCCGTACTTAGCACTGGTCCAATTAATCATGCATTTACATCTGGCGAGTGGCCCTGATAGGGCTAGAAAGCTCTTTCACTTACAGTACTTTTGTATTGATGAAGTTGTATATTTATGTGTATAGGAAATGTTTCTTTGGAAGGCATCATAATGGTAATCAATCAATCAATCAATGTCCCCTTCTATAAAATCAAGGCATTTTGCAAATCATCAGTAAGGAATAATTAACATGACTCAATTGTGTATCTTATGGTACCATTGGTCCTTCCTTAAACCCATTAAAAATTCTCAAATTATTTCATCTGTTAAATTTACAGCTCTGCTTGGGGGAGGGAGTATATATAGGTTGTCAATACAGAAATATTTGCATTTCAATAAGAGCACCACAACATTTTATATTAGCATGATTGAATCTTTTTAAATTGGGTGATTATTAACACAATTGTTTCAATTTTTCATATTTTGGAAATGCTCAGGGTTTTTTTTTTTTAGAAAAGAGATCATTCAAAGAAAAATAAAAGGTAAAATACTGAAGAAAGAGGATAATGATTTAAATTAAAACCCAGTTTTAAACTGCAGTTAATCAAATTGCAGTTAAATTGCTACAATGCTCTTATGATGAAATATGCACATTTATTTGGATTATCTCATCATGGGACTTTCAAAGTACAAAATATTGAGAAGTGGATTGCCATCGCTTTCTTCTAGACATTGCTAACAAAAGTTAGCTTGAGCCTCACTTCTGTTGTCTGTGAAAGATTTTTGGCCACTGCTGCTGATGCCCAGAAGCTGCCCTCCAGGAATTTCTCTGCCCCCATCATCATTAGAATGACCTGTTACCTTCTGCTCATGTGACTGTTAATTTGAAAGATGATGTCTCAGCTTTGACATTTCACCTTGGGTGACCCTGCTAGGAGTTAAGGACCATAACAGAGTGTAGCCTCCTCATGACATTCCTCTTGGCTTCTTTGACACATGCAGACCCTTTCACCACATTAAAATGGATATCCAAGAATAGCAATACTTAAATGTTGTCAAGTAAATGTTGACCTATGGTGGCTTCTTCCAGGATTTCATAGATATACAGTACTCAGAAGTGGTTTATCATTCCCTTCTTTTTTGGGCTACTCTGGGACTTGCCTAAGGCTATGCAGGCTGAGTATTCTTCTCCATGGTACAAGGGGGAATCAAACTCCTCATGTTTTATTCTGCAGCCAGCTACTCAATTCACTGAGCTATCTAGCTATCTAATTGTATGTGTATATCTGTACATGTGTAGGAGCCCTTATCAAGGCTGCCACTTGGGTGGGTGCAAACTGTGCTTGTCATAATATGTGGGGATATGCAGGACCATGACTCCCTCCAATATCCTTCCCATGTGAATGGAGGATCGAGTGCCCCTCCCCATCATGTGCTCCTATTTGCATTGCAGAAGACTTGTATAAAACCAGGCCCAGCATGGATCATAGGAGACTGGCATGGAACATAAACTGGATGAGATCTACCTCCCAAACTGGTGACACCAGAGAGCAGAACTTTTGTCCAAACTGCTGTTTTTCATTTGTTTGAAAAATTGAGGAAATGGAAACATAATAGACCCATAGGGATAAACATTTATTTCTGCCCCTGTGTACTATTAAAGTTCTTTGTAAAACTATTTGTTCTTGTTGCAGAAAGTTATACACTTAAAAACACACACACCATCATATATAAATAAAAGCAGACATTATCTCAACAACCTCTGAGAAATAGAGTGGAGAGGGACTACAAGGGAGGCCAAACACAGCACTTTGCAGAAGTAGGCAAGTGATTAGGTAATAGTCTGGCTGCATAAAACTCCCTTCTCTTCGAATGAGCTCCCTTCAAGGAGAAGGCAAAATAATGTTTTTATAAAAGGTGTTGGCCTGTGATGTCAGTTTTTATTTTGTCAAGTGCTCTGCTTTGATCTTGTAACAATGATCCTTGCCACATAGTTTTAATAATGTGGCAAGAAGGATGAGATTCAGTTTCCACAGGGCTGAATTATTCATTACGTTTGAAGCATTAAATTGTCATCAAATGCTTTCCAATCTGTATTACCTACAGTCATGCCATATTGCTAATGCCAGGACTGCTTATGTAATGAAAAACCTCATGGATGTTCTTCAATCACCACAATACACTTGAGAAATAGCAGACAAATTATTTTGATGAACCAGACATCTATATTGAACCACCACTTTCATCTGTGATCATATTATTGGAATCTTCCGGATAGGCTGTCAGCTCCCAAAAACACTTAGTGTTTGAAACAAACGCACTTGGTGCTATACTCAACGTATTTTTTCAAATGTTCAAGTACATTCAGGCTGAAGCATGTTTGAAAGGTCAATGCATTTTTTAAAAATGCAGCTGATGTATACAACTAATATGACTTCTGCAGCAAGGAAAACTTTCTGAGTTTCCCCCCTTAATTGGTTTTGGAAGCTGTAGTGAAGATCCAGATCTTCTTTTCCATGTCTGCCAAACCTGAGAAACCAAATCACTGCAAGACATATTAAACAGTACATTTTGTGACCATACCTGAAAAATAAAGGATATGCATTTCCTATAAAAGGCCCAATGTTCAATTCGCAGTATTCACAGGCTGATCAAGAAGCCCTCACACACTCACAAAATCTGCTCAAGGTGGCATGGAAGACTAATGAGAGGGAGGAGAGGTATTGATTTCGCCTATGTTGATGGATGATGGGCCTATCTACAACTGATAACTCTTGCTAAATGCGCATCTGTGTTGAAAGCCTATATGTCTTGCATACCAGGTATTTGAAATGAAGGAATGGGGGAAGTATGGCACATTTACACTCTGCCTATGCCTTCCTAGAAAGATCTGTGTGATCAGTATCAGAAACTGGATCTCAGGTTGCTCTTATTGTCTGGAGCATTTCTGTTCCTAAGCAATCAGCTGAATACACGAAAACACAAGTAACTGTACAGTGGTAACTTTGGGGTTTAGGTTAAGCTCAAGTCCATTAAATTTCTCTAAACAGCCATCAGCCAACAAAACCCTCTTTTGCAGATACAGTGGAGCCTCGCTAGACAGTTACCCTGCATGACAGTTTTTTCTCTGCTAGACATTGACTTTTGCGATCGCTACAGTGGTTCGCAAAACAGTGATTCCTATAGGGGAATTTCGCTGGACAATGTTTGGTCCCTGCTTCACAAGCCGATTTTCGCTAGACAACGATTTTGACAGCTCCCTCTGCACTCGCAAAACGGGTGTTTCTGGGACCTAAGCGTCACAAGACAGCTATTTAAACAGTTGATCGGTGGTTCGCAAAGCGGCTTTCCTATGGCCGATCTTCGCTAGACAACGATTCTTCCCCACTGGAATGCATTAAACAGGTTTCAATGCATTCCAATGGGGAAATGCTTTTCACTAGACAATGATTTCGCTAAACAGTGATTTCAGTGGAACGGATTATCATCGTCTAGCGAGGCACCACTGTACCTGCTAATGCAGCAAGTTGCTGGCTACCATCTGTGGTGAGCCAAAGAAGGAGTAGGGTGAAAAGGAGCCCAGTTACACTAGATCCAAACTTCATCTAGCCCTGGGACAGAGCAACATTGCCAAGCCAGAGTCGGGTCAGGGTCAGGGGAGTCCTTAGTGGTTTCTAATGTCCTTAGGCTGAGAGAGGTTTGGATTCAACACAGCTTCAGCTGGTCTGTGGGCATTTGGGACTACAGTATGCTCTAAGTTGACAGCTGAATACGCATTAGTTACATTTACATTTTTCTGACATTTAATTTCATCATTCACTAACCATAGTTCATTAATGAATGTCTCTCACACACATACAAGCACAGCCTCCCACTACCCCACCTAATTTCCTCTGCATTTAATTTCCTTAATTTCCTCAGCATTTTGCTGAACAGCAATTCTTAACCAACTGCACCATGCAATTCATGGTGAGGCCACTAGGTGTCATGTGTCTATGAGACAGAAATGAAATTAATGTTCATCATGATTTGCTAGCAAGTAAGCCTGGCATAGGCTGTGCAGCAATAAACTCATGTTAGTGTTAAGCTACCGCCACCTGTCTTGTTTCTGTTATCCATCTGGACACCAGATTTTACTGGGGACCACCCTTAAAATTATTATTCAAGATTTATTTGGCAGAATGGGCCATTCAGCTACTGGCTATATCCCAAACCCTCAAGCAGATGTTACTTTTCATGCTTCACTCTAGGCAACACACAGGGCTTTAAGCCTGCATCAAGAATTTAGTGTGGGTTATGGGAACTCCCTGTTTCCCTCACTATGTTCCCAAACTCTGTTGGGTCCTCCATCTTTGCAATTTATATTGGAAAATAGTGATCCACGTAAGATGACCCTACATTGACTCAAAAGAATTCTCCTCAGATTATTTTATTCTATTGTAAAGGCTTAAATATTGGTGGAGAAATCTCTGCTGGCGATTGGAGCGACTGCCCTCATGTTAGAGAGAGGTATGCCAGACAAGTGTCTAGGTTAAATCCAGGGTGGGGGAATCTGTGGTCCTGACCTTGACTTTATAGGTTGGCACAGAGAGAGGTGAGGTGAGACAGGGTGGCACAGGCAAAGAGTGTGCTAAGTGATCTTGCAATGGTGTAAAAACTTCCCTATTTGAAGTCTGTTTTTTTACCCATTGTTGGATCTGCACTATTGGCTGAATCACCTCTCCTCGTGTAATGTCCCTTCATGAGGAAAAGGCTCCCCAAGCCTGTCAAAGAGGAGAAAGGGAGGCCGATGCACTTCAGGAATGAAGGATATAAGAAACAGCATCTTGAACAGATAAGCCCTGGATACATCTAATGGAAGATGGCATGGTATATAAGAAGAATAAGGGGAAAGATGAGATGGCCAGGGGAGATTAATTAAACAGAATAAGTAATATAAAGGAATGTGGGCATAGAAGAGATGTGTGTATGACTGGAAGCAGAAGAGGAGGGGGAAAATCTGAGATATTATTTATTTCTTATTTATTTCTTAATTATTTTTTAATTTCTTATTTATTCTATTTTATCTGGCATTCCAAACACAAATGCACGCAAATCCCCCCCAGCAGGTTATGTAGCATGCTAAAACATGAATGTAGTAAGAATTTTAAAATGCAGATAAGAATAAAAAATAAAAAGAAATGCAAATTTAGCAACATCTGTAAGACAGCCAAAGCCATCCTCACAGATATAAACTGACAGACTAATTGAAAGTAATGAAGCAAATCTTTGACTGCAGGTGTTTGGCCAGTCTAAGACAGGATGGATGTTTGCTAGGCCAAAGATGGGAAGATAACCCATTGGCATAATAAGCGCAGGGAGATCTTAACAGGTCAGGATTACTAATGGCTATTTCTCCACCCTCCCACCTGCAAAGCAGCTTATTATTTGTCTTTGTGCTCACAGAAAAATAAAGGGTTAGTGATGGAATTTACTAGTCACTGATAGATTCAGGTAATAATAACAGAGGTTGGGAGGATCAAATGTTATGTTTGGTATCTTCATTCAGCTGTAACGGATGAAGAAAATATTTTATTGCCCCTCACTAAGACCCCACAGCATGGTTCATGAGGTATTTCAGAGCAGAAATGCTTCATTTTACCTAGTTAACCTGCTCTAGCCAGCAGGACTTATGTACTTAGCTGAAGTCAGGCACAAAAAAATAGCATTTCTACTGCTCTTAAGCTTTGAAATAGTAAAAGCTCTTGAACTATTTCCTTGCTGAGGAGATTTACTATTACTTTCATTTCACTTAACGCAAGATATGCATTGGGTTCAAACAAGAGGGCCCAGAAGGGCAGAGCAGGGACATCCAGGTCAGCTGCAGAGAGGTTCAGGAAGCCCCCAGTCACCCTTGGGACAGTTCATACCCCCTAAGAATCACTAAAGTTCGCTCTGTCATTTTAGGGTTTAGAAATGCTGAAATTTAGCCATGTGGGGGGGGGGGGTTGGAAATATTTGGTGTAATAAAAGAAGGAGGCAGCAAAGTAGAAGTCTGACAACTGAAACCCCAATTAAAATCAGATCCACTCTGGAAACATTTAAACACTACAATTTGTTAGTTGGAAATAAATCACTGTATATACCCTTTTGGGTTTTTCCCTTAACAATAAATCACTCACTAGGCAACAAACCCAAGACAAACTACTGGCCACACCTGGGATGTGGTTTCAGATTTGCCAAATTGTACATTTTATTAATCTGGACAAAATTAAACAGCAGGCAGTACAACCCCTTATACCATTTGAGCACCTTATTAGTGCATACCCCAGTAGTCAAACAAGTAAGGCATCTATGATCTATAAAATATTACTAGGGAAAATGAATTATTCCACCAGGTGCTTGAAAACAGGGTGAGAGCAAGAACTTGGACAACCCATTCCAAAAGAGATTGCAGATAAAATCTGGATATAAAATATGTCACAGTCAGTTTCAGAAATGTTTTAAAAATATATAGTCAAACTGATTTATTGACGGTATTTAACCACTATAGTACTGTCTAGAATCAAAAAAAAAAAAAAATCGTATCTATCAAAAGGTTCTTTAAAAATTCTACAAATCTTTTTTTAAAAAAGAGGTGAAATAAATGCTCTGGAAACCTACTTACCTATGTGGTAATCCTGTGTCAAGACTAGTCCATTTTGGTCATTGGTACATCAAGAAGGAAAAAAGTATGAAAAAGCAACCATTTCAAACTGATCAGTCATTAGCCTTGTTAAATTTATTTCTTGCAGAAAATTCTTAAGATTTTACATGAAGATCTTGTCACATTTCTACTTATAGCAGCACTTCAGGAACTAACAAAGTGCTGGAAAGAGGCTGCATATCTCTCCTTCAGTGCTTGATATATATGAGTGTGGGGTCTTATTGAAAAGATTAACAGGAGAAGTAAGGAATCCAAATAACAACACAGATTCTAATGATTTAATTGCAACATGGCTTCCTTTATTTATGTGCACTCACATGGAAATAATATGACAAAATCTCCAAGTACATAAGGGGATATTTGGAGTAGTATGCTGAAGGACCCTGGATCCTCTGGGTAAAATCTGTAAAATGATGTAGAATTAAGAATGTTTCATTAAAATTAGGGGGGACCCTTAGTTTTTCCTCTGTCATCAGGATACAATTGTTTTTGTTGTTATTTAGTCATTAAGTCGTGTCCGACTCTTCGTGACCCCATGGACCAGAGCACACCAGGCCCTCCTGTCTTCCACTGCCTCCCAGAGTTTGGTCAAATTCATGTTGGTAGCTTCGATGACACTGTCCAACCATCTCGGTTGGACTTGATGGCCTTAAAGGCCCTTTAAAATTCTGTGATTCTACGATCCAAACATTCTAGGATCAGCAGCAGTCATCTGTATTATTCTTAACAAATATGTACACATAGATAGTAAGAAGGACTACATATCAAGTGCATGCTTTGAGCATTAGGTAAACAGAGAAAAGCTGAACAAAGAATACTGCCAACATCTTCTTACAAAAAAAAAAATCATACTCTATGTATGAGCATACCTTGGGCATTTTATGTGCTTTGGGGCATTTTACCTTGCTTCTTTGAGGAAAGTAAAGACAGTACTAGAGATAAAGATGGAGATCTATGGGTTGTCAAAAAATGGCCAGATCTGAGTTGTTTTCCTTGTTCTGACAATTATTCTGTATTTCTGTTAGTTGTGTTGAAGACACTTTGGCCCATAGACAGGCTCTTGGCAGGGTGGCGGTAGTATATACATTGATTTCTGGGCTGGTGAGGTAGAGAGAAATCTAAGCCAATTTAATTCTGCAAAATTTAGGTAAATTGATTTCCAATAATCAATAAACATCTATGTTTTTTTCATTAGAAGGAGCGTCACCTCTGTCTCACATACTGTTGCTCTGATCAATTGATCAACTTTTGTTAAAATGTGATGAAACCAGCTTGCAAAATAATACCCAGAGGGGAAATAATAGGTTTCTGATTGCTAATGAAGCTGCATCATTCCTTGAGGATTCCTTACAGGACTGAGTCTGCTATAGTAGTGATTAAAAGGATACCATACATTTACATATCTAAAATACATTTAAGACACAGAGTTTAGTATTTTCCCTCCCTCCCACCCAAGTTTCTGTTTGTTCAGTATCTTCCTATTAATGACTGTAATCTCATCCACAGCTATACACACTTAGATGCTGCTTTTTTCATTCAATTCAAGTATCTGAGGCTTTGAACTACATGGCAGCCAGTTATGGTTATGTGTCATAACTGGTACAGTTTTACTATCTATCAGCATTTCCTGTTGCAATTTATCATGTATTATTGTCTGTCATTTCCTTTTATTACATCTGATCCATAACATTTGGGAATATTTTTGATCACATGGTGGTTAACTGGGAATTCTTCCAAGTGAAATTATTCACCAGTGTCACATCAATGGACAAGATTTCTTAGGATTCATACTTCACCAGAGCCCTGGAAGGAAAGATCTTTACTGGAGCTTGATGGAATCTCTGCCCACCATCTTACTTTTCTTTCTCTTACTACACAAAGTATGTTAAAAAAAGAGAGAAAGAAAAAAGCTCCACAATCCTTTGTAGGTACAGATTATAAAATGTAGTACTGAGGGGATGATCATTTGGGGAAACAGATCACAACTTGAACTGCTTGTGGAGTGGTCCCGTGCAATTTTGCTGGGGATTACATAAAGCAAAAAAGTGTACCCCAGCCCAAGTTGATCCATGTCCTTTTTTTGGTCTAGCTGCAGAGCTTCTACTTTTGGAGGCCAGCTGGAGTGCTTCCCTAGCAGACAAAAGAGTTGCATGAAAGGAGATGGTTCTCATTAAAGCAACCTTTTCTGGTACAGACAAGTCCATGTCTTTGTAGCCATCTGATCATGCTCTATGGCAGTGGTCCCCAACCTTGGGCCTCCAGATGTTCTTGGACTTCAGCTCCCAGAAATCCTGGCCAGCTGAGGTGGTGGTGAAGGCTTTTGGGAGTTGTAGTCCAAGAACATCTGGAGGCCCAAGGTTGGGGACCACTGCTCTATGGCATATTGGAGAGACTTACAAGTGTTTGCTCATAAAAGCTACCACTTAGCCTTATTTACAAATGCCCAGAGATAGGACATGTTCACTGAATACCCCAAACTTGTAGTCAAAAAAGGAACCTTCCACATCTTTGTGAAAGTCTAACCAAGCAAGCAATGGTTGAAATCCTGTTGCTTAGCATATTATGTTGCAGCTAGAGCTCATTGAATCAGTGAGGATTTGGTGAGTCACTTTTTCCCTAAGTCCCATTGATTCAAATGGACTGGCATAGTTGTGACTTACTTTAGTGTAGTAAGTTACAACTAAAGAAAGTCCATTTAAAATATGAAACTTATGAAGGAGTTGACTCACCAAATCCCCACTGATTCAATGGGCATACTCTGGTGGAGCTTACTCCACTAGGCACCAGGATTTCAGTCATTGAAATAACTGAGGACTAAATGCTTGCCCAGAGGAAGTTCTTAACTTGGACTGAAAAAAAAATCTTATGAAGATGCCAGACAGATCTCCCAAGGCAGGGTATTCCACAGGTGGGAGAGGGTAGCCACCCATTTCACTAGGATGAGCAGTGGGAATTACTAAAGGATTGATGTTCAAAGAGGGAAGCAGGGAGGGAAGTGTTTACTCAACACTGCCTCCCTTCACCTACTTCATTCAAATCACAACTCAGCTGATGAAATACACCCTGCTGCAAAATTAGAAATGTTGCTAATTGATGCTGTTTCTGTTTTCTACCAGTGAGCTCTTCCTTGTTCCCTTCCTCCCTCTCACACACATACATAAAAACATGATGTGGATGGGTGTTCTGAAGTGGGGGAACACAAACTAGTTTTTAGCTTTAATAAGGAGGGACTCAGCAGTGGACTGGCTAGGCATGCCCTGAAATGGGACAGTGCTCCATTTGTCTTAGTGCACCTGCTTCCATTTCATTGGGCAACCAGTCAGCAATCCAATCAAAGAAACAATGATCTGAGCAGATTTGTGTGTGCAACATCCTATGCATGGGGCAGGGAAGAACCTGTTTTGCCCTGATGTGATCCTTTTTATATGCTAGTGGCTGAAATCCATTTGCCCACTTACTCAAATGGCATAATAGTTGGAAGCGAGTTGCTGTAAGTTATGAAATCTCCATAGATTTTGTCTGTTGCATACTCAGTAGCATGACTCAATGTACAACAGATAATGCTTACATACATTTCTTAACTTACATCAATTCATGCCTAAAAGCTACACTGTTTGCTGAGCTGCACAAGAGAATGTCAGCCATCTAAGCAAACTTTTGGAAAAACTAATGTGTGGAGAAGCACTTTTGAGCAGAAGTGTTTGTTTTTCTTTAGCATCTCAGGTTCCTCGTTTTATGATGCACCAATAACAAGTGCAAGAAAAAGCAACATTTCTGTTTTAGTTGTGGTTTCTTTCTTTTTATTTTATTTATGTTAAAGAAAATAAAAGTAACAAAACTAAATAAACTACATGTTCTTACACAATACAAGTTAATATTTCCCACCTGTGCCACCTTCACCCTCAGGACTAGGTAACCAAAGGTATCTTTTTAAAACTTTTCTCCCCATTTCACTCCAAAAATACATTGGTTCTTCTGCTAGCTTATGACCTTTCCCTTTCAAAAAACATACTCCAAATATAAATTCTATACATCTTTAAAATAATTAATCTTTCTCATTCTCCTTCTTATTTTCATTTCACACATTAACTTATCATTGATTGCTAAACTCCACATTTCTTTGTACCAGTCTTCAAGATTAATTTATTTGTCACTTTTCCGATTCTTTGCAAATATTAATCTTGCTATTGTGACCCTTATAACAATTAACTCTTTCTGTTCTTTTTTAAGATGGTCATTCTTAATTATATTTAGGAGGGCAATAGTTGGTGATATTAGAATAGTATATCCAATACTTTATCTGATTTCTTTGAAAACCAATGCCCATTCTTTCTTTCTTATTTCACAAGTCCACCACATATGCATATAGGTCCCTTCTTCCTTTTTACAGTTCCAGCATTGAGATAGTACATTTTTATTTGTTATATTCAATCTTACTGGGGTAAAGTACCATCTCCATGCTACCTTATAATATTTTTCTTTTACCCTTATAGACGTAGTCTTCATTATTCTTTGTGACCATATCTTATTCCAGTCCTCTCCTTTAATCTTTTCCTCAAAATCCTCCTTCCGCTAGTTTTTCCTCATCGCTTGTTCAAATCCAGCATGTATTAGAATCTTATAAATTACACTGTGCCCTTTCTTTTGATTCCTTGCTCTTGAACTTGTTTTTGCTTGATGATCTCCTCAAATTTTGTCAGTTTTCTAATTTCTCCTACTTTTCTAGTCCACTCTCTTGTCCAACTTTCCATTGGAAGTATATTTAACCAAGTATATTCACTCTTCATCCTCCAAAATTTTCTTTATAATATTTTTATTTTTCATCTTTTTCACCCAACTCCTTATTGTGTTTAACCCTTTCTCTATTAATATTTCTTTAAGTTTATTTTTAAGAGATTTGGGGAAATTTGAAATAACATTAACTGTGGGTCTTTATGATGGCAATTTTAATTGTATTTTAATCGTATTTTAATTGTATTTTAATCATTTTATATTTTATTGTATTGAATTTTAATTGTTGTAAGCCGCCCAGAGACCTTTGGGTAGAGTGGGCGGCATATTAATTAATTAATTAATTAATTAATTAATTAATTAATTAATTAATTAATTAATTAAATAAATAAATAAATAAATAAATAAATAAATAAATAAATAAATAAATAAATAAATAAATTCCGACCCTCCACTACTTGTTGCTTTGTTGTGGTTCCTGAGACACTGAGGAGGAAGAGGAAGAAATAGCCTTCTCATGTAGGACTCTGATTTGGCATACAAAATATTTATTAAGCAACACAAACAAGATAACCACTGAAGCAGTGGCCAAATTCCTTCTATCTGCTCAAAGAATACAAAAAAACAATCTTGAACTCTACCTAACCCCATCATAAAAAAACAAAAACAAAAATTAAAAAAATCCAATGTATGGGTAATCTATTTTATCACTTTTAACTGTTTAGCTGTCTTGAAATGTTTTAATTGCTTCCATTTATTTTAAATGTTACATGTATGTATTTTAATAGGTCAGAGACTGCAAAATAAAGACTGACTAATTGATAGAAATAGTGGAATCAGCCACTGCCATGGCAAATATTGTTCCCCTTTCTTTTCTACTTGGTCTCTTCTCTTCCTCTTCTCTTTCATCCATGAGATGGCACGTTTTCTTCCCATCCAAAAGAGGGCTGAGTCAAACTTCTCCTGGAAAGGCTGCAGTTTCAGCACTGATTAGGAATATTGGTTGCTTGACTGGCTGGCTGGTTTGGATTCTACTCTTCTGAGCCGAAAAAGGACATTTTAATTGACATTTTGGATCAGAACCCATGATAGCACAAGGTAGTTTGGCCACTCGTAACACATGCACACACCAGATGGCTTGGCCAAGCAGAGAGAATCTAGCAGATGCCAAGTGTGCCAAAGTTTACTGATCTCCACCCAATCCACTGCCATGAAAAGTTGCATTTCCCACATACACATTATAGTGAAATACCTAAGAAAAGGTGATGTGGTTGCGGCTGTGTCATTTAGTAGGGATGGAAAAACAGCAGGAAACAACACATAAATCTCTTGTGCCCACTGTGTGGCTAGAATGCAACAACAGATATAAGCAATAAAATATACCTAAAATCAATGGTGGGCTCCCAAAGTACAGAGAGCAAATTTCAATTGTGCTTGCATCATACAAGGGATGGAATTTCATTGGTATTCTTTATTACACACCTATGTGTTAGTTACATACAGTGATGGCTTATGAGTGATGCTCTCCAAATTTAGGGGTGAAGCATACTCTGTCCCAGTCTAGAAGCCACCCAAGGTTATATGTATATCCTGTTTTTTCTCCAATGAGCTCAGGTTTGTGAGCTCCTCTCCACTTGATCTTCACAGTAACCATGTCAGGCGAGACAGGGGAAGAAACAGTAACTTGTCAAAGGTCACCCAGAGAGTTTCATGCCTCAATGGGGACTAGAACTTGGTTCTCTGAAGTCCCAATAGAGCTCTCTTACCATCACATGAGATTAACATTCTTGATACTAAGAGTTGTCCACTTGCATGCACCTTCACACTCCTGAAGTGTGGACAGGTCAATAACCACTCTTGTCCATCACAATAGAACTCTGATTTAGCAACCAATGGTTGAACAGAAGGGGCAAAACCAAGGAAATATAAGTACTTTATTTATTTATTTATTTATTTTATTTATATCCCGCCTATCTAGTCGGTTGACCAAGTAGAGAATGGAAGACAGTTAGAGGTCAGTTAGGGACTTCAGTTAGGGATATCAGTTGAGGATTTCCGTTAGGGATGAGTAAGAGTTAGGATTTCAGAGGTTAGAGAAAGAGCTAGATAGTCAAAGTTAGAAGTGGGAATAGTAACCAGTAAATACACCAAGTTGATTAAATGGCAAATAAATAAACAAAAGAAGACATTTCAATGATTGTGATTCTGAGTAAATAAATAAAGAACATTGTAGCGATCTCCTCTGAAGCCCCTATCCCCTCAGGTCTTCACAAGGTTCTCGCCCTTCTTCTTCCTTTGCTGCCACCAGGTATTACTGCTTTAATACCACTTAATCATGGAGACATGTGTGCTTTTCAAACTTAAGTCATTTATTAGGTCAGGGAAGTTAACATCTGGTTAATATACAGTAGGTAAAGCACAAGTTGCTAATCACTTGTATTAGAATCAATTCTACTTTAAAGCTCTATCAACTCTCTGTTCCATTCAGCGTTCTTACAGATCTCTAACTCACTCTTAGTTCACTCTCAAGTTTCACACTGTCTCTCACTACCAGAATCTCTCTTCGTACTCCATACACCAGCCTTTATATCCAGCCCCTTCCCCTCTTTGGTTCCACCTTCTGTCCTCTCATTGGCTCCTATTCCACTGTTCTGCTGTGACGGACAGGTGAGGGCAGGGCTGTTCGCTAAAAGCATCTGTAACTTTAATAAAAACTTTCAATGATTAGCAGCTAGTGTCTGAGTGAAATAATTAACATTGTGGATAAAAAAAATCCACTGGTGGCAGTGAAAAAGAGTAAAAATTAAATGCCATACCCAAAAAGGAACCTGGGTTGTATAGAAGAACAAACAGGGGAACTGGGGGTGCGTGACATGCCCACATTTGTATTTGGTGGAGATCTCTATATATGGAGAAACACCACCTAACTTCCAAGAACCAGCACCAATGTGCAAAGGAAATGTTTCCTACTGTCTGACTCCACCAGTGCACAACAGCATGGGATCAGACCCTGGAGAAGTGACTGCTTTACACCCATGGTAACATGTGGCTTAGATATCTACTCCTTGCAAGAGGTTCTGATTTCATTTTTACAGTCCAGAATGCAAATTAAAATTTGTTTCTGTGCTCAGATCTGCTAGGAGCTGCACTCACATTTTTCTCATGTGTGTGTCCATGTGTGTGTGTAGGCAGAAGACTATGTGATCAGGACATATAATGAGATGTGGATAAGGAGAAAAAAGTAATGAAACAAAGTGGATGGCAAGGAAGAATTAGGGCAAGAAGAATATATTGTAAAAAAAAGATGAAGAGAGTATGTGATGAATTGGAAAAATGGAAGAGACAGTGCCTTGAAGGATGTTGCTAAGAATAGAACTGAAAGAAAGAAGTGGAATGAATTCAGAGGATAGACCTCTTATGCCAGTAGCAGAAAAATGAGAAAATGTGGATATATATGGCAGTGTTGAGAGGGATACGTTGACATAAATACTGTCTACAGCTTCCTGAAGCACAAAATCCCACTACATCTATTATTGGGTTACTGACAACTTGAGAGGCACTGATTAGAGCAGGGGTGGGTGATTTCTATGGGGCCAGGGGCCATTTTCCTAGTTCCATGATCCTTCAGCGATGGCAGCAGCAGCTTCTCCAGATTAAGCTGGAAGTGACTGGGAGATCACTTCCATTTTAAGTTGAACTTCCATTTGCAATGAATTGTCTGTCAAAACAAGGTGGGGAGATGACAGGAAACTGCTTCCTTGGAATATTTTTTTTACCCTGCCTTTCTCCTTAAGAAGGACCCAAGGCAGCCTACCTCATTGAAAGACAATATTTAAAAATAAAAACAGTGAGTATACAAAGGTGGCATACATCATTAAAAGAAAATATTTAAAGCTAAAAACACTAAGTATAGAAATATTAAAAAGGAACAAATGAATGCCACTCTGAGAAATGGCAAACACAAGCAGTAATGCATAAGACTCCATCTAAAAATCCCATTCAGGAAGCCAGTCATTTGGGTAAAGCTTGTCTGCTTGTGGAAGAACAGCAAAGATGGGGGCAGTCTGGTCTCCTGTGGGAGGGCGCTCCAAAGTCTGGAGCCAACCAAGCTCATCATGAGAGACACGGTCTTTAAGATAGCTTGGGTCCAAGCCATTTAGGTCTTTATAAGTTAAATCCAGCACTTTGAATTGTGTCCAGAAACAGATTGCCAGCCAGTGGAGCTGCTTTAACCGGGGGGGGGGTGGTATCTGGAGACTCAGGGTGCCTTCAGTGAGTCATTCATGTTCATTTTGATCTAGTTCACAGGTAATTCTGAGGAAGAAGCAGAATAATAATGAAGCCCATGTGTTGCCTCCAGCTCATTGGGACAAAGGCAAGATATAAGTGAAATAAATAAAATATGGTAGAATCAAGAAGTTCATGTTCGTTCCCTTCCTGGTTCCTTATGATCAGCAAACAAAGCCATGTTTATATTTTTCTGTTTATATACAATACTTCAGTCAAATTGTTTGAAACTCTGTTATGGTGCTGCACAAAAGGCGTAACTGCCTCAAGTTAAGGAATCTCCATAGATATTATCTCTCGCATACCAAGTTATGTGTTGCATACCAAGCATGCAATAGACAATGTCTACAGAGATTTCTTAACTTGAGACAATTCACTTCTAAAGCTATGCCTTTTGCATAGCAGTGCAATAGCATTTCAGCCAATGATTCTCAAAAGTGGTTCTTGAAAACCATAGAAGGAATGCATGAAACTGTTATGATGAAATATCCAGAGCTTAGAAAAATTATTATTTTTGGACTGTGACTCTCTGATTCCACCCCCCCCCCCAGTGCTATATCACTGTTTCCTGAATTTGCTGGAGATTCTAATAAGGAAGATGAGAATATGTGGGCTATTTACAGCTGTGCAAATTTTAATTTTGTGGCCCAAATGCCTAGAATTCCTCCTTATCAGAGTTGCCTGAGGAATTCTGGAAGATGTAAATCAAAAACATAAATCTGCCCACCTCTAGGCCCTGCAACCCTCAGCCTTGTTGAGTCAGTACATTGGCTTTGTAGTCATTTCTTGTATTCCACACAGGTGCCCCTTACAGTGATGTACATTCATACATTTCAAACACACACATACAATTGCTTTTGCAGAACTTCAGGTCACTCTTTTGACTCCCCAAATTAAGAGAGAGTTGTGTTTCACACAAATTAAAAGAGGAAGCGGACTTGTCGATGAAAGCTCACATTAAAATATGGCAGTGTGTCTTTAAGCTACCATGTTTTTGTCTTCTTTATTTTTTTTAATTTGAATTTGTTTTTGCCTGACAAATTAAACTGTTTCCTAAGTAAAGTGAAGAACAAAACCTCCAAAGGATGACTACAAAGAAGATAGTGTCTTATGCATCTTTGAGAGATAAGTCAAGGTGATCGACTTCAGAGGTTGGGAGGCTAATTAAGACTGAGCTGTGAGGAAACCAAACATTCTTTGTTTTCCAGTTTAGCTAGGTGAGCTCTTTTGATTCATCTTTCTGTTCTTTGGTGAAGAACAGGGAAAAGGGGAAATCACTGCACAGTTCTTGGAATGGTAATCGTGCTGATTATCATCTATACTGTGGTTTGATCCACTGTTCAGAATATTTCACATCCTTACATCCATGCAAGCCACCACAGCATCCCCTTTTTTCATGATGCCATGATAGTGCAGATTTCAGCAGCTCTATGTTTAGCTCCCAATCCTCTCTTCAGTGCTTGGCTGCCAAACTGCTGACAGGCCCCATACTGTTGACAGGCCCTCAGAGCACTCATTTGGAGGCTGCCATGACTATGAATCAACACTAAAGACTGAAACATCTAACAAAAATTACACTGCATATCTCTTAGGTGTTGTGTTTTTTTCAGAGACGTGAGCCTGTCCATCTGTTCCACCAAAAACAACATGGTCTTGGGAGACCTTGTAAGTGTTCAAAATGTAGTGTGTAATCTCTCATGAGAGAGAGTTTGTTCATATTTTAACCTAAGAATCTCACCAAATTCATACTTCTTTTTCATAAATTTGACAGAAGTAACTGCAGATTAAGAACATTTGGATGCAGCAGTAAACAAAACTGGCAGATTCACCCATTTCTACCTCTGGTGGAACAGAAACAGAAGCAAGCAACTGTGGTTCTCCTTCATCAGCCATAGCAAGCAGAATTAATACTAGGGTCCTGGATTAGAAACTGGGCACTTTGTGTGTTTCTTTGGCAACTATGGGGCAGAGCAAAGAGCCCAGTGGCACACACAGCACCCTCCACAGATCCCCCAGGTTAAATCTGGCATTTGTATGGTTAAAAAGATAAAATATTAGAATTTTAAAAATCCACAATGTGATTAAAAGTCCAATGGAGGACACTAAAAGGGAAATGAGACAGAAAGTTTCACCCCTAAGGAAACCCATGACCTGAGGTGCTGCAAAAGGAGTCCGAGTGGGGTTACCAGCCTGTAGCTGTACTTTCTCCTCTCCCACTTTTCAATGCAGTGTGAAATGATGGACTTCTATTTATGTACCATATTACCTAAACTTCCTTCCTCCCCCTTCTTTTTAACAATGTAGTTACCGGTAATTACTCTACAAGGTGTGTGAATGCAGATTGGTTCAGCCGCCAGACGGGCATTTGCACCCTGGAACGGTGTGACTGTTTTTTGCCCCAACGTCCCCGGATGGCGCGAGGCCGTTTGGAAGCCACGTGAGCATGTTGGGAGGGGGAGTGTGCTTATTTAAGCAAGCATTCCCCTCTATTAGCCCTTTTTCCTGTTTGGGCACCCGCCCGCCCTCCCTAATTCTAGTGTGACTTTGGTGGTCGCCTTGTTAGGGGCTGCATAGGAATTTTTGACCTTCAGCCTAATTAGCTTTTGGCTGGTGGGATTTTTCACCTATCCTACACTAGTGAAAGGGTTGTTGGCATTTCAGTGGTTTATTTGGTCACACTGGCGGGTAGTGCGGAAAAACAGGTGGTCTCGGTGTGTCCCGTTTGTAATTCAAGCTAGCCAACAGCGCGTCTGACCTCTCGGCTCTGCGGATTGTGTGATTACAGGGCCGGTGCGGGGAAGACGTGCTGGGCCACTTCTGGACCAACAGTCATCAATTAAAGATGTCTGGAGGTCTGGGGGTGTTTGTTAGCGGCCTGCTGGGTTCTTGCTGTCAGTACGACAGCGGGCACCTGGGGCTGGGGACTCACCCAATGGCGTTTTCAGGGGGTATTTCAATACCCCCTGGCTTCTCCTGTTTCCGCACTACAGCAGGCCCCCCTCCTTTATAATTCAAAAAAATTGATTGAATTTATTAATAAAGTGTGCCCCATATTAAATCCATATTGTTGTCTTGCGTCCTTATTCCGGGGCCGGGGGGGCAAGAACGTAGTTTTGTGGCTAGTATCCTGTGATTTGGATTCCTTCATCGAGCAGGAAGTTGGACTTGATGGCCTTGTATGCCTCTTCCAACTTCAGTATTCTATGATTCTATCCTCCTTTGCTTTGTTTTGGTCCTCTGGACTTTAAGTGGGTAAAAATATCTGCCAGAAACAATTCTAATGTGCTGTGCAACCCGTGCCACAGGTCACTACCATTTCAGTTTCTCCTTTCAGAGAGGATGAATTTTCACAAAGATTCAGAAATAGAAAATACAGACATATACACAGACAAGGACTAGGTTCAAGTTTATCCGAAGTGGAACAGGTTGAGGCAGGCACCAATCTGTGTGTCCTTATTTGAGTATGGACCAGGTTTGGAGACCAGTGCACTCCCCACAAGATTCTTCGTGGATTTTACATATTAAATACAGAATATCCACCCACCCAACCACTCTGTTTTTGTTTTGAGGTCTGCTCCAAGCAGGTTCAGTACAACTAGGGAAGAAATCAAGCTTTGTATATGATAAAGATGGTGCATTGGTCTTGGATGGATGTGGCAAAACTTTGGAAAAACAAAGGAATTATGCCACCTTATCTCCTAGACTCAAGGCCACTCCTTCCCCTTTTGGGAGAAGGCAAAGGCCAAACTGTTTACCGTCAGGTCTTATGGGTTTGCCACAAGAAAGAAGAGCTTGACAGAGAGGGAGAATGAGCTCTCTTTAGAGGAAAAGGAGGGGGAAGCTACATGCCTACATGCTAAGAGAAATGCACTCTTTCTCCAGCCAAGAGAGCATTCTATCACATTGATAAAAAAGCTAATCTCAGAGGAACAGCTTAGACGTGCATATACAGTCAGGATGCCTACATATGTTAACTTTCTATCCCCATGGCACCTGATCAAATGGTCATATGGCATTGATCATTTAATTCATAAACATGTCCCCTGCCACACCGCCAGTCCAATATTTCATTGACTATTACTTGGTTCTTTCCAGCTACAATTCGTTAAATTTATCACAAGCTTTCGACTCTGCTTAAAATGGGTTTTGATGGGGATAGAGAAATATGTGTCAGCTTCCACAAATCAAGGGCTTTTTGGAAATGAATTCTATTTGACTTTAGTTTCAGCTTGTCAGCTTTTTTCTGTTTAATGTCAGGACAATATACATTAACATTTTCATATGCATTTCTCCCAATGTATGGATATTTGAGTGCATGTCTCCTAAAACAAACAGCATGCAATAAGGGGTTCTACCAATGGAAAAAGTCATAGGAGTAAGAGGTCCAGCGGGCAAGATAAGAGTTGCTCCACCCAGGTCAAAATGCCTGGAATGTCCGAGTTTCCACTGCTTTCTGTTTAGAGCAGCTACAAACCATGGTTCTCTTCACTTTTTAAAATGATTTATCAACATTTTCAGGATTCTTCAACTTCAGAATGGGTGGGTGGGGGAGCGAACATGTTAAAAATGCAAGGAGCTTTGTGAGGTTTGTCCATCCAGAAAAAGGGCTTTGAGTGGCTGGTTCATAAATTTGGCTTGGTCTTCTTGAATATTCAGCTGTGTTAGTGCTGCATTATGGTAGTTCTCTTTGCCCTCCCTCCTGCACTCTCTATTTCTGTCCCCTCCAAAAGTTGTTTACCTTTATTTCCTGCATGGCAAATGGAGTCTACATGGCCCTTTATACTGGGGAGAGCTTTGTATATTGAACAAATCAATGCATATGTTTGACAATTTCAATGCAGCTCGATTTTATGCAGAATATATCAAAAGCTGCATGTCTTCATATTATTAGAAATAAATGTGACAGAGGCTTCTCTCCTGTTCTCACAGTAGGAAATCAAGAAGACCATGCTGGATCACGTTAAAGGCATATTTATCCCAATTTTCTGTTCACCTGGTTGCCTGTGAAAAACCTGCAAAGAGAACAATGAGGAGTAGCATCTTTCTGCTTATATTCCCTGGTGACGGTTAATCAGAGGCATACTGCGTCTGAAACTGGACACAATACTAGTCCCCACTAGTGTTTTCTGCCTCCTTCAGAATGCACTGAAGCCTCTTTTAAAAGCATTCAAGATGGCAGCCATCACTGCATCACGTGGCTTAACTATGCACCCTGTGAAGAACTTTCTTTTATCTGTCCCAGATCTCTCACTGCTGTTCCTTTGACCTTGTGGGTTTCCTCTTCCTGCTGCTTTGGATTTTTAAAAGGCACATTTATCAGGGTGAACCTGGAAGCACTACTCAGTTATCACATCCTCCCCACCAAATGTCAGGCTGGACATGGACTGCAGGCTAGCTGGGACTCCAGTCACAGCATTGTTCCAATCTGCTCAGTTGTCTGGCAGCCATGCAGGAGTCCAGTATCTCTCAGGTAATGACAACTCAGGGCTCCTGTCAGGTCAACATGTAATGGGGTCAAGAGAGTTGGATCCCAGGAGGGGGCATGTTGGGTTCTGTTGCACTGCTGCCACCTCCACCTGTAATGGGACCTTAATAGCAAAAGAAGAGTGAATCACTTTCACATTTCAAATGAACTAGGGATTATTAGACCTCTGGGATGCTTTTAATGGAAGTCATAAGTATCTGAAGTTAAGTGTTTAAAATGTGAAAGACCGAAGCAAATGGAACAATGATGTTATAATTACACAATGGATCAAGATGGCAAGAGTGATGAGATTACTAAGGAATGATTCATGCTTGGTACTTTTCTGTGAAGAAAGCTGGGAGTAAAATCAGACGTCTTTTGCCATGAAAGAAATGATAAATTGAATGGCCAAAGAGCTTGCTCATTTCAACTCCCTGATAACTTTGGATTCATGAATTAGTCATAAGGACCTGCAGGAAAAGAGTTCAACAACTGTATGTGATTTGGGCTGAGGAAAGAAAATATGGAGGAGAAATTCAAAAGAGAATAGTTCTCTGGATGGCAACGTTGTAACCTTGATTTTCTGATGAATGCTAGCATTGCAGCCTCATTGGTCCTGGAAAAGTAGTAGTTGTGGTAAATTTTATAATTTAATCTGAAGCAGGAAAGACAAGAGCTCACAGTTCAAGAGGCACCATACACATGTGTAAACAAAAAAGAGAGAAAGCTTGTTTTGAAGTTACAAGGGAAAGGCAATTTTTTAGTTTTAAATTCATCAATACAGTTCCAAGAAAAAATATGAAATAATATGAATTCGTCTCAAAAGATTTACCAAAAAACAAAAACAAAAAAACAAAAACAAAAGAAAAACAAAAACCAGCTGTTGGCAGCAGTACTTACAAGTATTAAGAGAAATTAACCAGGTCTATCAATAATCTAAAGCCCCTGCCCCTGAAATGAAACTTGACATGGTAATTATTAAAAATATATACAATTTTTTAAAGCAAAAGGATTTGTGCCAGACAAACTTTCTCAACTGTATCCTCCCACCTGTAAGGTAAAGGTAAAAGTTCCCCTTGACAATTTTTGTCCAGTCGTGTTCGACTCTAGGGGGCGGTGCTCATCCCCGTTTCCAAGCCATAGAGCCAGCATTTTGTCCGAAGACAATCTTCTGTGGTCACATGGCCAGTGCAACTTAGATACAGAATGCTGTAACCTTCCCACTGAGGTGGTACCTATTTATCTACTCGAATTTGCATGCTTTCGAACCACTAGGTTGGCGGGAGCTGGGACAAGCGACGGGAGCTCACTCCGTCGTGTGGATTCGATCTTACGACTGCTGGTCTTCTGACCCTGCAGCACAGGCTTCTGCGGTTTAGCCCACAGTGCCACCATGTCCCTACAGCGCCACCACATCCCTCCCACCTGACACCTCCCTAAAAGCCATCCCATACCAATGCTCAGAACACCTCTTTCCTTCCCCTCTAGCCTTCATACCTGCTTGGGGTAGTGGTTGTCAGGATTTGGCTCACATTGCCCTGGCAGCTGCAGGATCAGGGCCAACCCGAGCCAGGTGTTTGCAGGCTCAGGCCCTGGCCTGTGTAGCAGCTACTGGACCACTCATGAGACTCATGTGGAAACCTGGAGGGAAGGCCTATTTCAAGAGTGGCTCTCCCTCCCAGAACTTGCTTCAGTAACAAAAGTCTTTGGCTGGTCTCTGTTTACTGTTGCTGAGTGTCTATGTTGCAGGATTCCTACACATCTGTGTCTTGACTCTAGTGTTTCTGCAAGTGCTTCTGTTCTTCCCTTGGTCCCTGCTCTTGCCTCTGCTTGCTTCCTGCATCTCAATGCTTTGTTCCAGCTCCATTCTCCCAGCCCTGTGCTTCTGCTTGGTCATGACTGACTGTGCAATGAGTGAATTTGTCTTGATATTTTGCATGGTGGGCTGCTTTTGGTGCCCTTGCCCCTGGTGAGAGGCTGCCTGGGGTATCATGGACTGTGACAGTGGTAGTAAGAGTAGTAAATAAGGCAACAGAAAGGCTCTCTTTACTTTCCCCTCTGCTTCCCTTTCTTTTACTTCCATACTTGCCCAATGTAAGTAATGCTAGACATTCCAAATTCTGGCATGGTTGTACTGTATAAATGGAGGGAAAGAAGAAGGAAACTTCCCTGCTTTGCTTCTGAAGGAGTGGCTCCTAGAATCTTCTTGAATCTTGAATTTTCTCTGGAGGCTTCCACTGCACACAATGTGTTTCATCAAGTAATGATGCTTCCTATTTAAGTAACATATGGGAGGGAGTACTGAAGAGTCCCTGATCCTGTTTGGTCCTGTAGACACAATAAGTGAAAATGTTCACAGAAAACAAACTAGCCAGCCCAACAAAACAGAAAATCTTTCCAAGAAACTGAGAACAAGCCAGAGGTAAAAACCCCAAAAACAAAGCTGTGTCTACAACTGTGTGGAGCACACAGTTTTCAGCTCCGCCAGGTAACAATTTCACAGAAGGCCAGCAAGTTAATGAACTGAAATCATCTCTATATCATCTCTACATAACCCTTTTAAATTTTTAAATATCCTCAAATTAAAAATAAACTCTCATTGTAATTATGAATATATTTATTCATATTCTTCCCCAAATCAATTCTTGATCAGTTGAATCAACCCTCTTTCTCTCCAGCTAACTACTCTCCCTGCTCTGTTTGACCAATGGCTCACTCATCTCCATAGTGTACCTTTTGACCACACTTCTGTAAGACTGTAGTCACAAATGTTGCCTTCCTACTTCCCCTGTCCCACTTAGTTCATACCATAAATTTGTGGTCAAATTCCACATGACCATTAGCAAACCATTTATCTGGGCAGCTTGCTAAATGCAGATAATTTCTCATTCAGCCAGAGACTTCTACTATTTTGTTGCAGATCTTTCTTTTTTTTAAGTCATGCGTGTATGAATGGTCTTATCAGCTTTTTGCCCCCTTACCCCAGAATAAAGGTGTGAGACTAGAAATTATGGATTAAACACAGGCCACACTTTATTGAATATAACCAATCCTTTGGCAAAGGGGGGGTCTTGCCATAGTGCGGACTCAGGTTTCAAAACGTAGGTCTAAACGGACCCTTTTAACAAACAAATGTGTGAATTCCTGGCCCAAGTTCTCCAAGCCGTGAAGACAGCGAGAAACTCTGCTGGCCCAAATTTGACCATCGGGGACCTCTAGCCATTCTCTCCTTGTTGACTGTTGGTCCAGGTGTCCCCCCAGTGCATCTCCCCCCCCCCCAAGCACTGTAATTGCACAATCTGCAGTCCTGGGAGTTCAGATGAGCTATAATTACCTGCTATTGCTATGGGACTCACCAAAATGTCTGTTTAATCCGTACTAACAGCCACTGCATAGGGACTAGCCCTTCTAAGTCCCATGCTCATCATCGAGCCCATCCAACTTCAGCAGCAGCCCCCCCCCTTGATGTTTTCAAGGAAGACATCCAAACCTCGTTTGGAAAAATGTACACCATCTGACCGAAAAAAACTCTGGCCTATCCAAGATGATCCTCTGGTGAACAATCACTGATCCAAGGGTGCTGCAAATAGCTCTGCAGACTTCACTGTTAACACTCTGTCAAGCAGAGTTTATGGGTAAAAAAAATTTGACATCTCCCCATAGCAGCTGAGATATTATGGTCAACCAAACAATGGCAGGATATGTGGCCTTCAACCACGTGAGGTCACGAATCACATCAATGATCAGGGCCTTCCCACAATGCCGCATCAAATCATTGCCACCCAGGTGTATTACTAACACCTCTGGTGGGTGGTGCCCAAAGGCAGCCGCATGTCGGATCTGGTTCCAAAGCATCCCTTGGCGCCTGTAGTATTCAGCCCTGCCCTCACCTGTCCGTCACAGCTGGGCAGTAGAACATCAGCCGATGAGGGGACGGAAGGTGGTGCAGAAGGGGGAGGAGCTGGAATATATAAAGGGGTGTATGATGGGGGAGTGGGAGAGAGATTTTGAGAGAGTGAGTGATGAGTGTGTCTATGGGCCTGTGAGCCAAACAGTCAGTGAGGGAGGAGTCTGTGTGTGTCAGTGAGTGAGAGACCTTGATTAACATCCTGTCATTTACCTACTTTATTTTGTTAAACCAATAAACAAGTTTTTGTTTTGAAACAACACTTGTCTTTTTAAATATTGAATAAAATTGGTGGCAGCAACTGAAGAAGAAGAGTGAGCACTTCTGGAGGCCTGAGTTGATAGAGGCTTCAGCATGCCCGCTACAGCGCCCTCTCCACTCAAGAAGGACTCATGCTTCTAGACCAAGACAACTTCCCCATGGGGACACAGTGGCATACCGCGCTGCCCAAAAAACATAGCTGTGGCCCATGATCATGATGTGTCTTCTCCTGGCCACCACCACACTACTTGCAAGACATAAACAAAACAGACCCCTGCCTAGACATTAGGAAGTGCCCTAACGTACCTACGATAGGAGGACAAAGCCCATCATCCTAACTGTTTGATATCCTCTGGGTGGTAACCAAGGGCCGCTGCCATGGACGCTGCACCAGTTTTGAAGTAATAAGTACCAAATGTAAGACCTTAATCTCCTTCCTTTTGAAGGGCCAAATCTGTTAACTTCCAGAACTGGTACTTCGTCAAAGGGGAACCATCCTTATGTATAAAGAAATATCCTGGGTTCTGTCCTCTAAGTTTTAAATATGCTTCCATAGCCTTGACAGGGCAGATTGTCTTAATGTGACAGAGTAATACTCAATCCTTTTCCCCATTGATCAACCTTTGATTAACATATGTGGAGCTGCACCATCCCATCCACTACCTTAACATCTTGTAATTGTAGAGCTACATTAGTTTTGTCCCCCTTTCCTGAGGCAACTGCTTTACTAATCCTGAGGGCACCAAAAATTTCAACAAAGACACTGCCTTAAATAAAACAACTTCAAACTCACCCCTACAATGAACCTCCCATTGCCTACAAATACCTTCCAACAGCTCAAGTGATATGGGAGTTCTCAAGTCTTTAACCCTGCCTCTTTCCTTAGACCAACCTTCAATCATTTTTCAAATACGATAGTCTGATGAATAGTCTTGGTAGCCATTAAATTTTGCATAAAAAGCCAGGGCCGATAACTTGCCCTGTATAGTTCCTGATGCCAAACCTTGTCTATTTAAATACATAATGAACTGTTGAAGATGGTCCACTGGGACTGGCCACAAAGGATCCAAACCCACTAGTTCTCTCAATTTCTGGATTTCTATACTCACTGCAGAGTACCCTTTTCTTGTCCTCAATGCCAGGGTCAGACTTATTGCCCTCATGCCAATTTGCCAGACCTCTGGGGTAAGAGTCTGTGGGAACTCGTTAGCTCCTGGATCTAACTCTCTGAACTCAATCTGTTGGTGTGATAATGCATCTGCTAAGCTATTGTCAACGCCAGGTACATGTCTGGCCAGTACCAAAATATTAAATTTCAGGGCATGTAACGTGAATGCCCTAACCAAAGCCATGGCCCTCTCTGAATGGGATGTGAGGTTGTTAATGATATGGACCACCGCCTGGTTATCACACCAGAAGCGTACCACTGAGTTGGCCCATTCGCTTGCCCAAAGCCATAAAGCACTGACTATGGAAAAAAAAACTCCAAAAATGTCAGATCTCTGGTGATACCAGCATGGTGCCATTCCTCTGGCCACTTGCTGGCACACCACCTGCCTCTAAAATAAATTCTGAAACCTGAGGAGCCTGCAGCATCCAACTGGACCTGAAACTCAGCCCTAAGCATCGTCTGATCTCTTCAAAAGGAAATGCCATTGAAATCATCTAGAAACTGCCTCCAAACTTCCAGATCCCCTCTTATGCCTGGTCCTATAGAATGGACGATGCAGCCCCCACATTGCATTACAAAGCCAATGCAGAAAGGTGCGACCTGGTGCCACCACTCTGCAGGCAAAATGTATATGTCTCGTCATCTCTTGTAACTCCCTCAGGGTCGCTTTTTTCCTTTGTAGCATTAAGGCTATTCTGACATTAAGGTTAGCTGATTTTACTTGTGGCCACTTAGATGTTTGCTGAATTGTGTCCAGTTCAATACCTAAAATCATCAGGTTCTACGTTGGCCCTTCAATTTTTTCTTTGGCTAGCGTATACCTAGTTCGTCTGCCATTGTTCGGAAAGTATCTAATTTACACCTTCCTGTGTTCTGTTCACAAAAAAAGATAATCATCTAGGTAATGGGCCATATTTTTACATCCCACTCTAATCCTAAGCTTGCATTCAAGAAAAGAACTAAAGCGTTCAAAACCTGCACATGAAATGGAGCAGCATATAGGCAGTGCTCTAACTACAGTGGTGCCTCACAAGACGAATGCCTCACAGGATGAAAAACTCACAAGATGAATGGTTTTGGCAATGGGGTTGATGACTCACAAGATGAATGTTCCTATGGTCATGCTATGCAAGATGGATGTTTTCCGTTTTTTGTTCCTACCTCATGTTTGCTGATTTTTAAATGTTTTTCTATGATGTTTAAAAAGTTAAAGTTTTTTGATTGAAATTTTTGAAATCATCTGCACAATATGTATGGCTTTAAAGAGCACTTAATAAACCCTTTGTAAACCAAATTTGATTTTGTTCTGACTTTTTTGGCCCATAGGAACACATTAATTAGATTTCAATGCATTCCTATGGGAAAACGCATTTTGCAAAACAAAGTTTTCGCAAGACAACATTAACCATGAAATGAATTAAATTCATCTTGCGAGGCACCACTGTATATAGAAAAAACCTTGAAAATAAAATCCTAACAGGTCAAAATCCTGTGGGTGGACTGGCAAAACCCGAAATGCAGATTTTATGCCACATTTTGCCAATTCTGCCCCCAACTCCGCACCTATGAACCATAGTAACTGCCTCATCAAATGAGGTATAGCAGACGGTACAGAGCTCCTGAGGGATGGCATCATTAACCGGGCCCCCTTCAGGATAAGACAGGTGATGGATCAATCTAAACTCACCAGGTGCTTTCTTTGGTATGATTCCTAAAAGTAAGAACTACAATGTTCCCAACACCCTCCCCTCATGTACTTCCTTAGCTATCTTTTCTTAAACTGCTCCTTCCATACTGTGTATGGATTTAAGGTTTCTTGGCAAAAAAATGCCTTAGTTTCCTGGCTGCTGGTATCCCAAAGCCTCCTTTAAAACCTAATATTAAATAGCTGGTGTCATCCCTTCTGGGATAGTCATGCAACCATGTTTCTAAGACTAAAATTTTAATTGGACTGGACCCCTTTACCAGGGTTACCCCTTCCACCATTGGGTTTCTTCCCACCTCCAAGGCCTTTTGCCTGTCTAGGAAAACCAGCTCTGAAGCATATGGCACTGGGGTGTTGTCCCCCAGACACTGGGCATTCATGTTTAAACCTACACGGTTTCTTGGAGCACACACCCCTTGAGTTGTACCCCAGCAGAGCAGGCGGGTGGAACCACCTGCCCCATGCTTACATGCGGAGTCATATTGACAGCTGCCTTCCTAATTAAATGCCCACTATCCATCCTGTCACCTAAATTGGGCCTGACTGGGGTCAACGACTGTAACCAAAGGCCAGCCGATGGCTCGTCCCAACATAAATTGGGGTGAGTGGCACTTCTCATACAGAACACCTCATCATAAGAAAGCCATGTCTGCCCTGCAAAATCCATGTATGCCCTATAAATGAGATCTAAATATTGGAATAGGGACAATGCCTACCAAGGCTGGGCCCATATTACCACTCCCACGTAAATTAAGAAACCCGGCAGCCAATTGGACCAAGTCCTATCTGGCCTCTTGCACCTACGTCTCTCATTGTCCTTCTCATCCAGATCCTTCTATTCTACATTTCTATTCAGTAACTCTAACAGATCCACACACCTACCTTTGAAAATCTTCTCTTTATTTATTTATTTTATTTATTTAATTAATTTATACCCCGCCTATCTGGCCCACCGGACCACTCTAGGCGGCTTCCAAATATAAAATCAAATAATAAAACATAGACAAATACATAATAATCAAACAAGAACAACAGTAAAAATAAAAAGGAAAAGTAAGAAAAAATCAAGAGTTGGCTGGAGGGAAGGCCTGAATAAACAGCCATGTTTTTAATTGGGTTTTAAAGGTGCCCAGCGTGGGGGCCGTGCGAATCGCCAGAGGGAGATAGTTCCAGAGGCGAGGAGCCACCGCTGAGAAGGCCCGGTTTCGTGTCTTCTCCTTCCGGGCCTCTCTCAGCGTCAGACTCCTCAGCCTCACCTCCTGACTCGCGCAGGTGATCCGGGTAGACCTTGGTGGGAGGAGGCGTTCCGCCAAATATCGAGGTCCTAAACCGTTTAGGGCCTTATAAGTAAGCATTTAAACTTTGAAGTTGTCATGGAAACAGATGGGCAGCCAATGCAATGCGGCCAGCATTGGAGAGATGTGTTGATATTTTCTCACTCCTGCAAGGAGCCTGACTGCCGCATTCTGCACCACCTGAAGTTTTCGTGTCAGCCTCAAAGGCAGCCCCACGTAGAGCGCGTTACAGTGATCTAATCTTGAGATTACGAGTGCATGCACCAAGGTAGTGAGCGCCCCCATGTCGAGATAGGGTCACAGCCGGGCAATCCGCCAAAGATGGAAAAATGCGGTGCGGACTACCGACGCCACCTGAGTTTCCATGGTGAGCGTCGGGTCCAAATATATGCCGAGGCTGCAGACCCCACCCTTCGCGGCCAAGGTGGTCCTCCCAAATGTGAGAGAGCCACCCAAGCCACCTACCACGGGGGCACCCACCCTCAGAACTTCCGTCTTATCCGGATTCAGCCTCAGTCCATTCTCATGCATCCATTGCAGTACGGTCCCCAGGCAACGCTGAAGGGAAAGGACAGCATCACCTGCAGTTGGTGAAAAGGAGATATAGAGCTGGGTGTCATCGGCATATTGATGACACGAAGCCCCACATCCCCTAATGACCCCACCCAGCGGCCTCATATAGATGTTAAACAGCATTGGGGAGATAATTGACCCCTGTGGAACCCCACAATTGAGACTCCACGGGGCTGAGACGCTCTCCCCAAGCTGAACTCTCTGGGGACGGTCCCCCAAGAAGGAACGGAGCCAGGCAAGTACCGAGCCACCAATTCCCAACTCAGAGAGCCTCCCCAGGAGGATACCGTGGTCGACGGTATCAAAGGCCGCCGAGATGTCGAGGAGGACCAGCAGGGAGATTTTGCCCCTGTCGGCCTCCCTCAACAGGTCATCATACAGGGCGACCAATGCCGTCTCAGTACCGTGGCGTGGCCTGAAGCCCGACTGTAATGGATCCAGGGCATCTGTTTCGTCCAGGTGAGCCTGAAGCTGTTGTTGGTGTCAAGTGGTCACCCAGTGGCACTGCACAATCCTCAAATGGTAAGGCTGTATTAAAACCTGTGTCCGGTACTGAAGGGTACAGCCAAACACCCACACCAGCAGCCAGAGGAACCAGGGCTGGAACTGTAGGTTGTGTGAATGGTGCAGCCTAGCCACCTAAGTGGGCACTCGTATAGAGCCATGAAGCACTAGGAGCCCCAAAAGTCTGTGTGTTATATGTTGGATAGGGCTCCGAAGTAAATTGGCCACTACCAGGCCAAGGCCACACCAGCAGTGTTGATGATGAGCCAGGCGCAGTGCCTAAACTGCTGCCTGGCTGAGACCAAACTGGAAATGCTATGGACATGTCAGGTGTAAGTGCTTGCCCCATGCTCGGCCCAGGCCATGCAGGGAACTGTGGTGAAGTGCCGTGTGCAGTAGGGGACTCACCTGACAAAGGCATCATGACAGGCTTGTCCCTGCCATTGCTGTCGTCCCGACCAGCTTCCCCCATTGTCTCTTGCCTGCCCAAGACCAGTGTACTGGACACTACCATAATTGGAGTAGACCTGTCATTGTCCATGTCCCGCTGCTCAACTCCAAATAGTATTCCAACTTTGCCTGATAAAGAATGATGGAGGACTTTAAATCTTGCCTTCTTTGTAAACTTTTAGAGAGCCGGTTGTGCAGACCACATCTTGCCAGCTCCTCCACAGCCACCTTGTTTGCTGGTCAATTGCCAATCACAGATCAAAGTGCTGCTGTTTTATCTGTCAAGCTTTAAATGGCTTGAGGCATGAGTATTCAAACCATCATCTAGAACATCAGCCAGACACTGTGTTTATCACCTAATGCTCTTCTTCAGGTTGTTTTCCAGCCACCTGAAGTGGTGCAAGATAAAATCTTTTCATTCATGGCACCTTGTTTATTGGATATCCTTTCTCAACAAGCTTGCATGGCACCAATTGTGCTGCTTCTTCTGCATCATGAGAAGACATTTTATTTGTTTGGGCCCTCCAGCACAGAATGCGAACAGGCTAATTAGATTTGCTGTCTCTTTTGTATGCCACACAAAAGGAGACAAAAATATTTAAAATAAAGAAATTCACAAAATACAGTACTCAGAGAATTGGAAAGTTGCTTTCTCAGTGCAATTCAGTGGGCTTTAACAATGTGTTTGTGGATGCATATTCAGATCCACAATAGCATCTGTATTACATAAATATATATACGGAAGGCTGTGTCTGTAAACGGATCTTCTATTCTGTGCTAGTGGAGGTGAATTCTCATCTTAACCTGGTGTGTTGAAGCATGCAGGAATACAGAGCCACATTGTGAAGGTTATGGCTGAAGAAAAACACTTGAACACCCAGTGCTGAAACCATATACTGCACACATGACATTAACCTTACTATATGCTCAAAGTGTTTGCACAAATTTGAGTAGCGAATAGACACAACGCTGGAATTCCCTTTCATTGAAGAGCCGCCTTGAGGCTGAATAATACAAGAAATACCTTCATTTAGAAAAACCTCCATTCATCACTGCGCTGTCAAAGGTCTGAAATGAACCACCAGCTGTTTCTCATTTTGCTAAACAGAATGAATACAAGATGTTTTAGTATCTGAACAAAATTCTTTTAACAGGCTTAGTCTTGGCTGCTTTATACAATTATATCATTCTGTAATCCTGCTCATGTATTATACAGATCAGGGATGAAATCCTTTCATCCTCCAACTACATCAGATCTCTATCAGGGTTTGAAAGGTACTTTTAGAAAGTAGATGAAGTTTAAGTTTCAGGATCCCAATTCAGAATGTTGCTGTAGTAGATAGCAATTGTTAAAAGGGACTCTGCTTTCCAGTTTCCCCTAAAGTAACTAAAATTGCTGCTTTTTGTATCCTTCTGAATACTATAAGCTATTATCCTATATTACAAAAAATATTAGGTATGGACAATGCTTTTCAGATATAGATGCAACATTTGACTGAATTTGGGTATTTATTCAATTTTGGCATGGCCACAAGGCAGAATGAAGAGCTCTTGCTTACCCATCCCCCAAGGCACAACAACACCCCACCAGATCCTTCTTATTCCACCTGGCACTTATAGGATTAAAAAGATGGTTTACACATTGAACTGAAGTCAAAGAAATCCATATTGGTGCCTTGAGTTCCTGTGCCAAAGGAGATGAAGGAACGTTAAACTGCCCAAGAGTTTGCCTGGGTACTCCAATCACTGAAATACTAGGGATGTGCCTGGTGAGATCATTGTGCATTACCATATATATTCTCTTGCAGAGATTTCTCAGAACCACTGTATTCCTGCACCCAAAGAACTGCATTTCTCAGGAGACTGAGGCAGAGCAGTGCCCCTTTTGTGAAAGAAGAACAGAAAGAGTCCATGCTTGCTGTGCAATACAAGGGATGGTGGTGCTTCCCTTAGAGAAGTGGTTCCCAACCTTGGGCAACCCAAGTGTTCTTGGATGGCAGTTCCAAGAAGACTTCATTACTAGCTGTGTTGACTAGGGTTTCTGAAAGTCTGGGAACACCTGGGTTACCTAAAACTGGGAGCCATTGCTTTAGAAGGATGGTTTTGTGTGCAACAGTTGCAGTGGTGGCATCTGGGAAAAAAGTGCACAATGCTGATATGGTCCCAATTTGAGTTACCCACAATGCCAGTGCAGCCCATCCTGGTCCTTTGGAGATCTGCAAATCACCACCACCCTCCTCAGGCCTGCTCTTGTGCAGTGCCGGGGATATATAGGTTTGTGGTTTGGGACTGCAACCCCCTTAAATTCTGCTTTGGCAAGCCACCTGGGGGACAAGGAGGGTCATGTACTTGGGGCCATAAAAAGGCCTTGGTGGAGGTCTGTGGGGGAAGGGAAGGGTAATGGAAATCCTTTGGGGGAGGCAGTGAAAATGATGGAGACAGAAGAGGAAGATGCTTGTGGATATGCTGGGGGGAGCTGGAGGACATGTTGAGTGCTGAGGAGGCTTGGAGTGTTGAGTGGGACTATACATGCTGGGAGGATCCATGGACAGGGGTCATCAAACCCCTCCAGATGCTTCAGAGGCAGGGTAGTGGGCAAGGAGTGTCCAGCTCATCTCCTTGTCCCATTCCCCAGTGCTGTGCCTACCATTGCTATCAACCAACACACCCACCCAAAGGTGTCACTGGAAGTGGAAAATACAAAACGAATGGCAGTGATGACTCTAACAGCAATGGCACCAGAAGGTACAGTGGCATCCGTACCCCAACAAGACTCATGACCTGAGAGGGGTGGGCACTTACAAGCCTCCCTGCCTCTGTGCAACCACCATGGAGGTGCTCATCTATAACAACTAAAGACTTATGGGCTCCAGTGCAGTTAACTAGGGGCCTGGATGAGACTGAGATGTCACAGGAGCAAGTGCCAAGAACTCTGCTCCCAAGAAGGTTCCCAGAATTCCTGAGTTTATAGCACCCCATTCCCCTGTATTTATAAGGCCAGTTGTTCCTGAACCCTGAACTAGGTGGGGTTAGCAGAGTATACAGTCATAGGCATTTAGAGGCCTGTTGTTCTCGCTCCCACTGTTATTTCCTCTTTTCCACCCCACCTTTTGATGTGAAGGTACAAATGCATTTATTATCTGCTGGGATTTTGGCTTTCTGTCTATGCATGCGTGTGTGCATGTGAAATGAAGAACTCAAAATGGATAATGTCACAACTTGTATATGGAACAGGTCAGAAAATCTCTTAAAATCACACAAAGGGTAGTTTGGTCAACAGCAGCATGTCCAGTATTTGTGTAAAGAGTGGATTAGGGGGCTTATGCGTGCATGCACACACACTCACACACACACACACAGATAGCTTCTATTTAGCTTGTTATTGTCTTAACACTCACAACAAGGCACAGCATGAACCAGTATGTGAGCTACTTGATTTCACAATCACAGCTCCATAATCATAAAATCAAGAAGAGTGTTACTTGCATCACACAAGAAGTGAACTTCTCTCCTCTAAAGCGGCCATCTTTAAATAGAATTATGCAGTTGAAAAAGAAAGGAAATTAATTAGAACTAGTTGTTACATACAGCACTGATGTTACCTGTCTGTCATGGGTTTGGAGGGAAAGTTCCATCCTATGGGGAGTGGAAGGCGGGACATCAGGAGGAGGGGCTGTACTGTATATATATGTGAAGCCTGTGTGGAGAAGTAGGAGACGCTGGGATGTGACGAAGCAGCAGCTGGGAAGAAGAAGCTGGTGTGGGAGTCTGTGTGTCAGACAGGGTACTACTGTGTGTCAGTACCAACCTGATAGGTTCAGGTGTCTGTTGGTTAGCCAGAACTGATAGGTTCAGGATCTGTGCTTTAAGTTAAGTGTTCTGTGTGAACCAAACTGTGTGTATGTATGAGTGAAACTAAGCCACGTTACTAAATCTTATTCACCTGATCATTTTATTTTCCCTGTGTGTTGTATTTAAATAAACCTTATTCTTTATTTGTTTAAAAATCCATCCCTGGTCTGTGTGACTTCTTATAGGGAATGGTTGGTGGCAGCTCAGTTAACGTGTGGCAGATCCCAGTAGGTCTGGGTTTGTCACATTGATTGGTGTCCAGCGTGTGGGATACGACTGGTCCAGTTGTCCAGCGGTCCAGCAAAGCCTTGGCACGTGTGCCCAGAGCAAGGGGGGTCTAGTCAGGGACAATCTGAGGCGCGTAGGTAATCTTCTAGGTGTACCTCACGGGGGGGTGCGCTAGTAGAAGAATGTGCCAACTGGGGAGACTAGATTAGGGTGCTCTGAGGCAGCCTGTTTTGGCGGGAAAAAGCTGAGGCAAAACTGTGAAATAGCAGTGAGCTAGCTTGTCTGCTGAGAGGCCCAGCAGAGGGGGGTAGACTCTAACTCGCTACAGTTGCAAGTAGTGCTGAAGGACAGCAGCAATCTATAGGGAAAGCTGGTTCTGAGGCAAAAGAAAAAAAAAGGGGTCGTTTTATTTTGAGGCTTGACTTTTTAAAGCAGCCTGGTCTGAGGGGGGATTATGCCCTTGACTCGAAGCCAGATGGCAGAAATGGGTGAAGTGAAAGACCCCCAGGTTGACCAAGGTTCTGAGGATGAATTTGGCTCAGTGCAGGGTGACAGCACAGGAGAGCAGAACCCAGAACTCAAAAAATTGCTCCTAGCCCAACAGCATGAACTGAGGGTGAGGGAAATGGAGGAAAGATTAGAGAGAGAGAGAATGGAAAAGGAAGAAAGATTAGAGAGACAGAGAATGGAATTGGAATTGCAGAGAGAGAAAATGGCGTTTGAGTTAAGGAAATTGGAACTGATGAATCAGAACAATAATAACAATAGGGATTCTGAGGGAGGCCAATTGTCTAAAGCTGACCTGAAGAAATTCCCTGTGTACCACAAGGGAGATTGTCCTGAGGTGTTCTTTTCCTTAGTGGAAAGAGCGTTTGTGGACTTCTCAGTGAGGGAAACTGAGAAGATGACCATCATGAGATCTTTAATCAGTGGTAGCCTGGCTGAGGTTTATTCAGAGATGCCAGAGGGACTGATGAAAGATTTTGCAGAGTTTAAAAAACTGGTGTTTGCAAGACATGGGATAAATGCGGAACAGCTGAGGCAAAGATTCAGGTCCCTCACAAAGAAACCAGAGCAGACTTTTACCCAAGTGGGGGCCCAATTGGTGAGGCTGCTTGAGAAATGGCTATCTCAGGAGGGGACAGAGACCTACCAGCAGCTTAAAGACTTGATAGCGCTGGAACAGTTCTATTCAGTCCTGCATGGGGAACTGAAATTCCAGGTGAGGGAAAGGAAACCAAAATCTGTGGCAGAAGCAGCCGAGATCGCAGATTTTATTTCCCAAATAAGAAAGCCCTTGGGTGAGGGGAAAGCGATGGGGGAACCTAAAGAAACCTACAGCAAGTACTCTCAGGGACCAGGGAAAAGCCAGCAAGGGGGAGGGGCCCATGGTGAAGGGAAGCCCTCAGACATGAAACCAAGACCTCAGATTTTGGAGGGAAAACCAAAACAGGATGAGAAAGACTCAAAATATAGCAGAAAATGTTATTTCTGTCAGGGAAAGGGCCATCTAATCTCAGAGTGTGAGAAATTAAAGCAGCTAAAAGGAATGGTGCCTCAGGATTCGAGTGGAACCAAGCCAAAAGCTGTGTTCTGTGTCCAGAAAGAGCAAGGCTCATTGCCACTGAGGGAGCCTGTTGCCATGGCGACTCAATCTGGAACAGCTACATCTGCTGATCAGGCTGAGGAAAATGGTCCTCTTGTAGAGGTCAGGCGCTGCCTGCTGGTGAGAACAGATTCTCAGTTGTTTGAGACAGCAGGGGTGGACGTAGGAATACTTGACCGTCAGTATCGGGGGCTGCGGGACACTTGTTCTCAGGTGACCCTGTGCCATCCAGATATTATTCCTAGGGAGTATGTAATCCCAAATGAGAGCATGAAGGTGGCAGGGATTGAGGGGCAGATAATCTCACTGCCAGTAGCGGAGGTACCTGTCAACTTTCAAGGCTGGAGGGGAGTTTGGCGGCTAGCAATTTCATCGACTCTGCCAGCAGCCGTGCTCGTGGGAAATGACCTGGCTGAACATGTGAAACGGGTGGTAGTGATTACACGTTCACAAGCCACCACGGGGACAGTTCAGGGGGGTAATGATGAGCCAGAGACGGAAGCAGGGGGGAGTTCAGAAGCTGTGGTGGAAACCTTAACCACAGACAGCAGATTTGGACAAGAGCAAAAGGCAGACGCCACTCTCCAAAAGTGTTTTGAACAGGTGACTGACGCCCAGCTAACACCTGAAACCCCAGTGAGATTTCTGGAGAAAAAGGGGATTTTATATAGAGAGACCCTGAGGAATATCTCAAAAGGGGGAGATGGGATCAGAAGTCAGCTAGTGGTGCCTGAAAAGTATCACCCCGTGATCTTACAAAGGGGGCACTCTGACATGTTTGCTGCACACTTAGGGGTGAACAAAACACAGCAGAGAATCACACAGAATTTTTACTGGCCTGACATAGGGAAGCAGATCAGGGAGTTCTGTAAACAATGTGATGTGTGTCAAAGGCAGGGGAATAGCCGTGACAGGACCAAAGCAAAGTTGTGCCCTTTGCCTGTGATTGACACTCCGTTCAAATGCATAGGGGTGGATATAGTGGGACCTCTGCCCAAGGCCACAAAGAGGGGGAACAGGTTCATTCTCACCATTGTGGACCATGCCACGAGGTACCCTGAAGCCATACCCTTGACTAACATTGAAACTAAAACAGTGGCAGATGCCTTGGTGGGGTATATGTCCCGGATGGGATTTGCCTCAGAAATAATCACAGATTTGGGCGCATCGTTCACATCAAAGCTCATGAAACGCTTATGACAAATCTGTGGAATTAAGCACAAGGAAACTACTGCCTATCATCCTGAAAGTAATGGGTTAACTGAGAAGTTCAATGGGACTCTAATGCGCATGATTAGGGCTTACTTGGCAGAGAATCCAAACAATTGGGACCAGAAGCTGCAATCCCTTTTGTTTGCTTATCGATCAGTGCCACAAGCCAGTACCGGGTTCAGTCCATTTGAACTTTTATTTGGGAGAAGGGTGAAAGGGCCCCTTGATTTGATCAAACAAAATTGGGAGCAGATCACCCAGGATGACCCACAAGACGTTGTGACATACATAGACTCTTTAAGGAAGGACCTAAAGAGAAACCTAGAGCTAGCAGCAGAGACCCTGCAAGCTCAAAAGGTCAGAAAGAAAGCTTGGGATGACCAGGAAGGCAGGGAGAGGCACTTTAACCCAGGGGAGAGAGTGCTTTGGCCTGGGCTCTGTAAAGAGAACAAACGGCAGCTGGGTAGCCCAGAAAGAAAATACTTGGGTCACATGGTAGGGGGAGGAGTGATAAAACCCCTGGAGGCCAAAATAGAAGCTGTTCGTGATTGGCCCAGACCCAACACCAAGAAAAAAGTCAAATCATTTCTTGGGTTGGTGGGCTACTACAGAAAGTTCATCCCGAGGTTTAGCGAGATTGCGGCTCCGCTGACCGATCTGACGAGGAAGAAGGCTGATGACCGCATCCCGTGGACCAGCGACTGTGAGGAGGCGTTCCAGAGGTTGAAGCAGGCGCTCATCAACTATCCAGTGCTGCGGGCTCCAGACTTCGACCGGGAGTTCATCATCTACACCAATGCGTCTAACAGCGGGGTAGGAGCAGTTCTGTGCCAGGAGGATGAGAATGGTGACCAGCATCCAGTGTCCTACCTGAGTAGGAAACTTCAAAAAGGTGAGAGACATTTGGCAACCGTGGAGAAGGAGTGTTTGGCCATAGTCTACGCGATCCAGAAGGCCAAGCCTTACATCTGGGGAAGACATTTTGTTCTGTGCACTGACCATTCACCACTGCAATGGTTAAAGACAATGAAAACCCACAATAGCAAACTTATGAGGTGGGCTTTAAATCTACAGGACTATGACTTTGAAGTGAAGGTGGTCAGAGGGTCAGTGAACTGTGTTGCTGACGCCTTGTCAAGAAGACCTGAAGAATGAAGACGGTGAAAGAAACATGGACTATGTATATATTGATGACAAAAAGTTAAATGTACCTGTTTTTTGAATTTGGTTTGTATGAATAAAGGTAAATTGATGTAATGTATATGGTAAATGTTTAAATGCCTAATTGCTATGGTTAACTTAGAATGTAAGTATAAGTAAGTATGATATGGTATGTATAACTGTTGTTGTGTGTTTTATCCAGGTTGTTTTTTTGGGAAAAAGCACCTTAGCTTTCCCCCTACAAAACAACTTATAAAGAGGGGAGGTGTTACATACAGCACTGATGTTACCTGTCTGTCATGGGTTTGGAGGGAAAGTTCCATCCTATGGGGAGTGGAAGGCGGGACATCAGGAGGAGGGGCTGTACTGTATATATATGTGAAGCCTGTGTGGAGAAGTAGGAGACGCTGGGATGTGACGAAGCAGCAGCTGGGAAGAAGAAGCTGGTGTGGGAGTCTGTGTGTCAGACAGGGTACTACTGTGTGTCAGTACCAACCTGATAGGTTCAGGTGTCTGTTGGTTAGCCAGAACTGATAGGTTCAGGATCTGTGCTTTAAGTTAAGTGTTCTGTGTGAACCAAACTGTGTGTATGTATGAGTGAAACTAAGCCACGTTACTAAATCTTATTCACCTGATCATTTTATTTTCCCTGTGTGTTGTATTTAAATAAACCTTATTCTTTATTTGTTTAAAAATCCATCCCTGGTCTGTGTGACTTCTTATAGGGAATGGTTGGTGGCAGCTCAGTTAACGTGTGGCAGATCCCAGTAGGTCTGGGTTTGTCACACTAGTTATGTGGAATGAATAGCAAACTCTTATTTATATACTCATGTGTAGAGAAAGAAAGAGAGAGAAAGAAAGAAGAGCTTTACAATAGTTATCTTGTTATTGCGGAAAGATTAGCATATCTCTGAAGACAGGAAGGCCTGGCGTGCTCTGGTCCATGGGGTCACGAAGAGTCAGACACGACTAAATGACTAAACAACAACAACAAAGCATATCTCTAAAAAGCATTTCCTATATGGAGGGATAGGTGGAAAGAAGAAATTCTAGGAACACAAGAACAAAATTGCCCAGCCTGCTACCTTGCATTTTTGTATGGATGATGCCACTCCAAATCATAAAGGGAAGTTTATCTGTACTGAAATAATCACAAAGATGCCCCAGCCCAATTTGGAGGCTAATTGTCTAGTGCCAGTGCTGGACTAGATAAGGCTGAATAAACAGTAGAATCAGTTCTTCTGTTTTTGTAGAATCAATAGGAATAATTTTGCCTCCTTCGTCACAATACTAATGAATTGAGCTTGTTTCCTGCAAGTTTAGATACACAATCCTAGCTGTTATTTATTTATTTTATTTATTTTATTTATTTTATTTATATGCCGCCCACTCTACCCAGAGGTCTCAGGCTGGTTGAAGAAGGAAAGTTCTGTCATTCATAGTAACACAAAACGTTTACTAGGCAAACTGAAAGGACACAAAAATGTGGATCACAGCAGACACATCCCTTGTTCAGATTTCATGAATCAGTGACAAGGTCCATGTGGGAATCCGACAGGGTGCTGCTAAGAACACTGTTTTCTGCTTGTGGATGGTCTTCCAAATGGAGGCAGAAAGGCTCAAGCTCAGCATGTTCGGTCAAGATACTGCTTCTCCCTGGATCCTCAAAAGCAGTGTGTGATGTGCTACTGTACTACTCAACGTGGCTAAGAGTGCAAAGGTGTCAACACATCTTCGGAAACATGAGTTTCTTTCTTCTTGCTGACAGCCAAGTCACCAACATACAGTGGGTTACTTGTGTCCACTCTCAACTATTGATTCAGCGAGTGAACTATGAAATAGGTAGCTGCTTGCTTTTTGAAAATATATACCAGTATAAAAATACTATAAATCAATTTCTTACTCAGTGGAAGGCAAATAGCTGATGGTCCTCTTCATGTGGAGAGTAGTTGTACTTCTTTATTTTGTCCTGTGCAGAAGGCCAAGAAGTTTTATAGGATTGCATTTAATAAGAACAAAATATTAAGGTTTCTTCATAAATTAAACAGAAAGAACTTGAGATTGTATGATTTTTTTTTAAAGCCAAGATAGATCTGTCATTGATTCAGGAGAGTGTGGGGAAGGGGTATTTTTAGGGCAATAGAGGGCTTTTCCCATCAAACTCTGACCATCAGAATTTGGTGAAGCAACCAGAAGACCCTTCATACAGCTTTGATGTAAGAAGGAGATGGAAGGCCTATCAGTGGTTCTTAACCTTTGTTACTTAGGTGTTTTTGAACTGCAACTCCCAGAAACCCCAGCCAGCAGAGCTGATGGTGAAGGCTTCTGGGAGTTGCAGTCCAAAAACATCTGAGTAACAAAGGTTAAGAACCAGTGGCCTAGATCACCAGTTAGCTGCTCTCTCATGGAAACGTTGCCCTGCTTCAACAAGGTATCTCCTAGCTGTCATGTAGGTTGTCCTTTCAAGGAAGGAACCATTTCTCTTCCACCGTTTAACATTTGTGTTGTAGGGATACGCATTTATCAGAACCACTGGGGCTCATTCTGCACACATATAAGGGGTCTGTCCTCTAGACAGTGAAAAAGGTGAAACTCAGACCAAAAATAGTGAATGATATTCTGCAAACACATATGCAAATCCTTGTAAAATGGAAAAGCATATATGCATTTCATTGCCCTTTTCATCCACGATGCTGTTCTGCTCAATAGGAAACAGTAGTTCCATGAACAGTCCTCCTCTTTCTATTCATGGAAGGAGTACTCATGGTCCAAGCTAGAGTCTTCACAAAAACCACAGGTAGACAAATTTCTGGATTAAAGGATTGTGTTTCCCCAAAGATGGTACATCACACATTTTGTTTCTTGGAATTAAGTACTGGAAGGATCTGATTTTAAAGCCACCTTGTTTTTATTAAAAGCCAGAGATGGTAACTTACCATCAGTGATTACAATGCTGCTAAATTCTGCAGTTCTCCCCACCACCACCCTTAATCTAGAATGCAGTGACTGTGAAAGCTGATTGATTTCATTCAGACAAAACAACAGCAACACACAGACACATGGTTTGACAAAAGGAATACACTTGTCTGGACTCTAGAACAAAGAATGAGCCAGAAACATCCATACTTAAAAAAACATTTGGAGGCTCTTTGCACACCGAGCTGCAGCTTCACAGGAGCCTTCTATGGCCACTCTAATGCAAAAAGGGGAAATGTGCAACCTTCCAAGTATCATTGAACAGCCCTAGCCACTAAAGCCAAGAATACAGATTGATGGAAATTAATGTTGGATGATTGCGGAGGCACACATTCCATAGTAGACTGAAGAAGATGCTGATTATTCATTGTATATCCATTATTCTTGAAGACAGGAGGGCCTGGCGTGCTCTGGTCCATGGGGTCACGAAGAGTCGGACATGACTAAATCACTAAACAGCAATATAGCCATTATTCACAGATACTGATGCCCTCAAGAAGACTCCAGAAGAACTCCCTTGGGAATTTTACTACTACGGTTCCCAAGTCTTAAGACCTGGGGAGTATCAGGAAATGGCTGTCCTTCTCTTGATCTGTGGGGGGCAGATATGGATGGAAGGTGGGGAAACAAAGTTGAGGCAAGCTGTAGGAGGAAAGTTAATATTATCCCGTGTGATCATTTTAAAGCATGGACATCCATCCCATGTCCACCCACTCTAAAGGTGGAAGGGCTCACTTGCTCATTAAGAACAGGTACATGTTTTGGACACATAGATTTTGTTTACAAGATAGTACAAGAAATCCACATTAACTTCATGCATACTTGGGACATACAAACACTCACTGGCTAGAATCTTAATTGCATTTTTACTCTGGCATAACACATTCAGTGTAAATCTCAGCTGTGAACTGCCACATGTTAAGAAGTCAAAACAGGCATTAAGTCACATTAACATAGCACAAAACAGCAAATGACTGCATTGAGTTCATAACATGCCGCAATTCACACCTGAGATTTATGATGATTGAGCTATGCAGGCAGGCATAACTCATATGATTCTGTTGATTATTTGCAAGAGCCTACTTTTTGTGACTTCATAAGAACCCACCCTGATCTCAAGTTTTCAGGGAAAGTGCTGATCTGATGACCTTGTTTGCCACTGCATTCAACCACTGAAGTAAAGGTGACAAGAAGAACCTAATCTTGAAAGAGGTACAGGAAATACTATCTAGTGCTTAAAAATAGTGGTACTTTATTAATTCAGATGTCTAAACAACTACTTTTGTCCTTACTCTATTGCTATTTCAACCTTCTGCGTTTTCCAGACTTTAAACAGCTGTTCCTGTTTACTGATCTCTGTAACAAACTCATTAGCTCACAATTGTTTGTGTGTGTTCATTTTACCATTAGTTAATAACTGCCTTCCCCTAGCTGAAATGTTAAGTGTTCTGTGGAACCTTTGCTTAAGGCACATGCTTCAGATCATTGAATGGTTTAATTAAGACTCGCTGTTGGATGAGGTGTGAATTCCATTATGGTGTTAAAGTGGAAAGCAACTATCATTTGAATGAAATGCAGGGTTGCGATAGTAGGATAAGAAGCCAAACCCATGGAGCTAAAAGATGTTGCCTTGCAGGAGTTAAATGCTGCAACTGTTTTGTCAGTGTGTGGGAGAGAGAAAAGCAATTCAGTTCCTTCTTGGAAGCCTTCTACCATTCCAGACTTAATTAAATTATAATTTCTAAATGCAAGAAAAATTACATTGTCCCACTCGGCTAGACCCAAAGGTCACAATGCTACCTTCAAATGCCTGCGTTTGAGTATCACAATATGCAAAGAGGTTTCCATTCTGGATAGTTTACTGGAAGTAGATCACCTTCTCATGTTACATCAGCAGCATGGGCGATGGGAATAACCCTGGCCCAGGCGGGACGGTGAACCCATCGTGTTGCTTGTACTACTGCTTCCCACAGCAGCACTGTTACAGTTTCTGGAAGAGTAATACTGGCAATGAGTAACAGAGTAGGTTCTTCCCACATGGTCTGAGCCTTCTCACCTTACCAAGCGAGTAGGACAAGAAATCTGACTTTTGGATATTGTGGGTTGTTTGGGCTCTTTGGCCGTGTTCTGAAAGTTGTTCTTCCTAAAGTTTCGCCAGTCTCTGTGGCCGGCATCTTCAGAGGACAGCAATCTGACTTTTATTTATTTTTATTTATTTATTTATTTATTAAATTTATACCCTGCCCCTCTAGATCATGTCTATTCGTGGCGGCTTACAACATAAAATAAGACAATATAAAATATAAAGAATCATAAAATACAATTAGTATATTAGTTAATACAATTAGATTAAAAAATTAGCAAAATGGAATAAGATGAGAGAAAGAAAAAATAAGAGACTTAGCTGACTGGAGGGAAGGCGTGCTTAAATAGCCAAGTTTTTAACTATTTTTTTTAAAACACCCAGTGAGGGTGCCAGCCAAATTTCTGCTGGAAGGGCATTCCACAGCCGAGGGGCCACCGCCGAAAAGGCCCGGTTTCTTGTTCTTTCTTTCCGGGCCTCTCTCGGTGTTAGGCCCCTCAGCCATCCCTGCTGGCAATGGGTGATTTGGGTAGATCTGGGTGGGAGAAGATGGTCTGCCAAATATTGAGGTCCATTGGCATGAAATGTAATTATTTAATAAACCAATAGATCACATTTCTGCTGCAAAATGGCCTCAAGTAATTAAACAGAGATAAAAACAAATACTATTAAAACCACAGGAACATATTTTTTAAAAACGCTTTTAAAACAGACCAATAAAAGAAAGAAGAGAAGCCTTCTGTAAGCCAAGGGCAATGGAAGACGGGACTCCTATACTTTTAATAGCTGAGTGGAAGAGGAAATTTCAGCTGGTCTAACTCACATGACAAGTTGCACCTGCTGAAATTCCCTTGAGCCACACTACTTTTAAAGATACAGGAGCCCTGTTTTCCATTTCATATGGCTACTCTACTTCGAAGAAGAGAGCTTGCAGGGCAAAAGCCTTCCGTCATTATTATCATCGAGGCCAGTCTGCTGGAAAGAGGACAATGGGAGGGGCCTCAGAGCCCAGCCAAGTTTCCCTTGGCAGGGAGTTCCAGACACTTTTAATGGCCATGAAGAAAGTTCTCTTGCATCCACACCAAGCTAGCCATAAGTACCTACATCTGACAGGCAAGGTTCCAGGGTGTTAAATCTCCTGAAGGAAATGGCTTAGTGCCACTGTCAGAGAAGAAAGCCCATGAGAACACATCAGGAGAGAGGCATAAGCCTGGCTAGAAGCCACCAGACAAAATGGACCATGGTAGAGAAGGTCACCTCAGGAGAAAAGGCCTCTGTCACACACACCCAGTTCCCCTGTTTTTTCTTTCACACAACCCAGGTTCACTTTCGGGTATGACATTTACTTTTCAACCCTTTTCATTGCCACCAGAGGATTTATTCCTCACTCTATCAAATATGACTCTTAAATCAGTGTTATTCCATAAAACAATGTTTATTTAAATGTTTATGTTAATCATATAAAGTAAATCATGGATGGTCTTATTTTATTCATTCAATAACTCTGCTTTGATAACATTTGTATTTGCTCATGAAGAATCATTTTAATTAAGGTATTTATTCATTTCTTATCTTAGTCTCTATCTCTCTATTACTCTTCTTTAACACAAGGCTGGTCCTAACTGTCTAAGCTGCTTCTCTCTGATATCCCCAACTGAAGTCCCTAACTCTAACTTCTAACTCTAACTCATCCCTAACTCCAACTCTAACTGATCTTTAACTCTCTTCCATTCCTCTTATATTTGCTTAGTTACGCCTCTTCTGTTCAACCATTGGCTCCTGAATCAGGGTTCCATTGTGATGCACAGGAGTGGTGACTGACCTGTCTGTCACAGCCTCCATGAAGGAAAGCTTTTCTTCCTTGAAGAGCAGCAGGTCAGATCCTGCAGCTGAGTTCCTTTCCCAGCTGACCAAACAGTAGAATGCTGGATAAAGCTTCAAAGGTTCAGCTGTACACTTTCGTCTGGGAGTTTTGTTGTTGTTGTGTACTGTGTAGCCTCACAACTGGTATTGAATCCCTGGCTGTGTGTGACTCTGGACTACTTGATTAGAATTTTGGGCCTCTCCCTGTTTGGTTTTTATCCAGTTAGATTGGCTTGACTATGGATTGCTTCTCCTGGGCAGTGGGTCTGGATCTCCAGGAGATTCTGTTTATTAAATATCTGCATTGCCTTTACCCTGATTTGTGACTGCCTTGGCTGGGCTTGTTTTGAGTGTTAGCCTGTCAAGAATTTGTCTTTGGGTGCATTTCACCTGGCAACAGTACAGCCACTCGAAAGGTCAAATTCAACAGTTTAATTGCATCCAGAAACAGACAGGTAGCCAGTGCAGCAAGAGAATCACATTATACTTATATCTAGCCTGGATCAATAGTCTGACTGCAACATTTGACTCTGAATCCATGAACATACCAAAACTGCAAACCTGAAACTTCACAGGAAGTTTCCAAAAGGTGTAGCTGTGATGGTAGGCCAAGAAGAAAATCCTCAACTAATGAAAATTTCTGGCTATCACAGCAGGATTTTCTCTTAACTTCAGCAACATGCATCTTTGCTTTTTGTTTGTTTGTTTGTTTGGTGGTGCATCTTTAGGACTCTAGCACAGGGTTCCTTTTCAGTCTGACTTCACAAACAGAAGTGGACTGCTCCAGTCACCTCTCTGCAAGCCTAACAGACTAATTTCAGCTCTACTTACAGCTATTTACAACATCTGTTTCTAGCTTCACTTTCTAGCTTCAGTTTCATACCTAAGCCAACATAGAGTCTACTGGCATCTTAAATAACTGAAGTGTGGCATTGGTTTTCATCAGATGCTGAAACAAACTCAACCATCCTTCTTTCTGGGAAAACATCTGGCCATCCAGATAACTGTAGATCCTATTTTACATTTCTGTGCATCTTTTAGGTTGATTCAGCCACACAGAAACAATCTATTTGACCAGCTCATCCAAGCCCATTGATTTATCAGTCTGAATTTTCCTCTTGAAATGGTCAGTCCTCCAGAGGTACAGTTGAACTTATACAAGAAATTTCCTTGTCTGCATGCAAATGCACTGCAAGGAGGTAAGATCAATCTCATGAAGCCCTAGGGCTGTTGTTCCCCTGAAAGATTATTTGGCAAATCACTACTTATATCATTAGCTAATGCTTTGTTTGTTCATTCTATGTTAAAAGCACCTAAGACTTTCTCTCACTTGGACATTAATTGTCCTGGAGAATGATTTGACTTCTCCAGATTCAGTGTGGTTGTACCAGCCATGCAAAGCTGTGGGACTGGTAAGGAGTTACTCTACAAATGTCTGAGCCACTGACGAACCATGCTTTGGCAGCACGGCTCATCTTTGCCTCCCTCCTCTGGAATTGTGAGGCCTCCTAAGTCTCGCGAGAGCATTTGGTGGGAGAAGGGGGAATGGCAGGTTATTTAGGGCCCCCCTCTCCTCCTCCTCTTTCTTCACTGGCACCCACCTGCCCTATATTCTAGTGTGAGTTTATCTGGTCGCCTTTGGGGGCTGGATAGGAATTTTTGACCCATATCCTGAATGCGGGAATTTTTCGCCTATCCCACACTGGAAAAGGTGTGTGGCTAATTTTGAGGTGGAATTTTAGGCCACACAGGTGGGTAGTGCAGATAAAATAGTTTTTTTTTTTTTTTTTTTTGTGAGTCCCATAGCTATCTCACGTAATGTATAGCTCATCTGAACTCCCAGCACTGCAGATTGTGCAATTACAGTGCTTGGGGGGAAAGATGCACTGGGCCACCCGGACCAAGAGTCAACAAGAAGTGGGTGGCTTGAGGTCTGGGGGTGGTCAAATTTGGGCCAGCCAGGTTATCGCAGTCTTTATGACAGCAAAAACTTGGGGCCAGGGGCTCGCCCATTGGTTTGTTAGGGGGTCTGTTGAGACTTCGGGGCTTAAACCTGATTCTGCACTATAGCAGGAACACCCCCCTTTGCCAAAGGATTGGCAACACTCAATAAAGTGTGCCCTCTGTTTAGCCCATAATTCTGGTCTCGTGTCTTTATTCTGGGGTGGGGGGCAATGACCAGAGGCAAAAGGAGGCAGGTTTCCTGTATCTTTAGTATAATGGTTCCCAACTAGAGATGGGCACAAATTAAGCTGTCCCTATCCAGGGTGAGTCATCATCATGCCCATATAGGTGTTGTGCAGGCATGGTGTCCACCTCTCCTGCACACACACCCATTCCTTAAGGGACACATACTTCCCTCCCTGCATCACCAGCTGACTAGCCACTTACCTCTTGCAGCCTGCTCTTCCACCTTCTCCATCAGCTGGCCACACTAAGGAGAATTGTTGTCCAAGAACATTTGGGAACCCAAGGTTGGGAAGCACTGCTTTCGTAATTGCTCAGAAGAGGAAGTTTCAGTAGGTCCAACTGTAAAGGCAGGTGATAACTTCTAAACTTTTTTCTTCTAAGTGGCTATTAAAGATGCAGGAACTCTATCATCCTTTTCACCTGCTCACCCAAATAAACATATAAGCCTAGTTTTGGATATATACAGCACATAAAAACTCATCAAGAGGGGCCACCACCCTGGAACCAATAGGTGGATCAGTGTAGTTTCATCAAGGTGGGCTGTCAAGGATTGAGAGAGAAACAAGCACAACCTGCAAGTACCTTAGGTTCTTTGCAGCCACTGAGAATGGATAGAGAAGGACACTGAAGGTTTAAATGTCATGTCACCCTGCAATTTATTTTTCCATCTGGAGAAACATAGCACTGCCCTGAGAATCTGAATGGCAGACTACCTCTGAATCATAGCCAAAGGTATCTTGGAGCTTGTCCTACCTCAAAATTCTAGAGCAGTGGTTCTTAACCTTTGTTACTTGGATGCTTTTGAACTGCAACTCCCAGAAACCCCAGTCAGGACAGCTGGTGGTGAAGGCTTCTGGGAGTTGCAGTCCAAAACTCCCGAGTAACCCAAGGTTAAGAACCAGTGTTCTAGAGGATCCGTTTTGTTTTTTAAAAAAGCATGTGTGTTCAGAGTATGTATGGCCCTATACAACAGAGTCTGAATCTTGATTACATGACTTGACTGACCAAGAGTACCATAGTCAAGTTTGAAATGTACTTTAATTTGTCTCCTCTCATTCAGTCCATTATTGATAGCAGGCATGGGTTTAGAACTTACAGTATATGATCATTTTCTTCAGAATTACATCATCTTAGATCCAGCAATAGAACTCATATGACTTCCTTAGATTTAGATGGAAAGGCAAAGTACAGTTGGGTGGCACCAAACCTCTCCCACTAGTTTTGTATATGTTACATAGTATGAAGAAGATGAAATGTATAGGGACATAGGGTCAGTGAGCGAAAGCTATTTGGGGACATAAATCAATGGAGATAGCCACCAAGGAATATTTATTTATTTATTTATTTATTTATTTATTTATTTATTTATTTATTTATTTATTTATTTATTTATTTATTTATTTGTTTGTTTGTTTGTTTGTTTGTTTGTTTGTTTGTTTGTTTGTTTGTTTGTTTGTTTGTTTGTTTGTTTGTTTGTTTGTTCGTTCATTTGTTTGTTTGTTCGTTCGTTTGTTTGTTTATACCCTGCCTATTTGGTCATTGTGACCACTCTAGGCGGCTTCCAGACAAATAAAAAATAACATATACATATACCAAATTAAAAATTATAAAACAACAAACAATAAACAAATTCTTCAAGATGGAAAAATAACAAAGGATAAGTGAAGAAAGAAGAAATTAAGTATTAGCTGGAGGGAAGGCCTGCTTAAACATTCAAGTTTTTAGTTGGGACTTAAAAATACCCAGCAACGGGGCCACACGAATCTCTGGAGGGAGGTTGTTCCAGAGGCCAGGAGCCACCGCCAAGAAGGCCTGTTTGTTTTTTCCTTTCGGGCCTCCCTCGGCGTCAGGCTCCTCAGCCTCACCTCCTGACTTGAACAAGTGATACGGGTAGATCTTGATGGGAGTAGGCGTTCCGTCAAATATCAAGGCCCTAAACCATTTAGGGCTTTATACGTAAGCATCAACATTTTGAAGTCAATGCGGAACCAAATGGGCAGCCAATGCAGTGCGGCCAGAGTAGGAGAAATATGATGGAATTTTCTCACTCAACTAAGGAGCCTGGCTGCTGCATTCTGCACCACTTGAAGTTTCCGCATCAGCGTCAAAGGTAGCCCCATGTAGAGCACATTACAGTGGTCTAATCTTGAGATTACGAGTGCATGCACCAAGGTAGTGAGTGCCCCAACATCGAGATAGGGTCGCAGATGGGCTATCCGCCGAAGGTGAAAGAAGGTGATATGAACTACCAATGCCACCTGAGTTTTCATAGTGAGCGCCGGGTCCAGATGAATCCCCAAGTTGCGAACCCCACTCTTGGCAGCAAGAGTCACCCCCACAAAAGAGAGAGAGTTTCCCAAACCACCTACTGTGGGGGTGCCCACCCTCAGGACCTCCGTCTTGTCCACAGGTAATTATTTATAATTACCTGTGGAACAATCCCATTTGCTTTCAGGAAACTGATCAAATCTCTCACTCCATCTCCAGTTCATGAATATGAAAATTAAATGAAAAATGGATTATTCTGTGAATATTGTAATGATTTTGAGCACTAAACTGGGTAAGCTAATGTAAGAACAGTGCTAATGCCATCATTTTGACACAACAAGGCATTGAAATGGTGAAGAGTTAGAGTGCAGTGTTGTTTGTTCCATTTTGAATGGCAGAAGATACCTTTGCCAGCGATGAAGGAAAATTTAACTAGCAATCTGTTTCTCCCCCCAGGGAGAGTAGTGGAGATTAATGTCTCATCTTTTTCTTCAAACAACAACAACACATCTTGAGGTAATCTGGTTGAGAGGCTGTTAGAGCACTGCTGATGTGAATCCCCATCTCTACTCAATTTCTAGGTATTTGTAAATGAATCAAGTACAGTAGGACTCCTTTATCTGCAGGGGATTGGTTCCCCAATCTACCATGGATGCCTAAAGCTGTGGATATGAGGGACCCTTATATACAACATACAGTGGACCCTCAACTTACAGTTGGCTCGACTTACAGACTTTTCGAGTTACAGACTTCTCTGGCCGCAAAATTTAGGTTTGACTTGCAGCCTGAGAATCGACCTACAGACCAGAAAAAACCAAAATGGAACACAAATGGAACAAAAACGGCCAATTACGGGATTAATCGGTTTTCAATGCATTGTAGGTCAATGGAGACTCCACCTACAGACTTTTCAACCTGCATATACCATTCCAATACGAATTAATTCCGTAAGTAGAGGGTCCAATGTACAAGGGAGCAGGACAAATTGCTACAAGTGGGCACCCATGTGTGTTGTATCTATGGCTGCCGCCAACCGCAAATAAATGAAGCAGTAGATGTTGATCCCACAGATGTGGAGGTCCTACTGTTTCACAACAATGCCACAGACTTGGTACCTCATTCTAAAGAAACCCAAACTTGCAGTTTTCACTGCTTGGAGCAACTGTGATGTGAGAGCATAAAAATACCTACTTCATGCCTAGAGGGAGCCATGCATTGTGTCCTGCCAAATGTTTCACGATCACTTGCTTTTCTGAAGCAGAGTCCATGCAATTAAAATAGGATGTTTAGTGAAGCCTTGTTCATGGCTGATGGAATATATTTAACGGTTTGGAGGCCCATGAACCGAGCAGATCTCATCTACATTATTAAAAGAGTTCTTTGATATATTTTGCATTGTGAGCCTAAGCATGCTTCCCCGAAAGAATTTCCCATGGGATTCAATGAATTTGCTCTTCTAATAAGCATTCTTAGGGTTGTAGACAAATAAATCGTGTATTCGTAGCTCAGCAAAAGTCAATCTTTGATACTTGATTGAGCAAGTCTGGTCCTTTGTGAATGTGAAGTGTTGTTCCTAAAATAGGATTTGCACCAATTAGAATTTCATTAAAATAATTATGCATTAACAATTAATGCTACATTAGCTAAACTGCCACACTAATGAAAACTGATATTAAAAAGCTGGAATTAAATTAAGTGAAATCGTTTTCAGCTTACACATCATAAATAGCACTATACATGTGAAGAAACAAAGAAAAAAGGGGTGCACACAAGATTTCATAGTAAGCAGAATTGTTAATAAACTTTAAATTAAAATTGTACCTGGGGCTTAAAAAATATCTGCATATCATCATTCCATTTTTTTCTTTAAAAAAGTAATAATGCCCTGGAATTGATGGAATAATTTCTGTGAGTTATTAATGCAAACTTAAGATTCATGCAACAGTTCTACATTTTTTGTAAATAACAGTTCTTAAGTAAAGACAGACAGACAGACAGACAGACAGACAGACAGACAGACAGACAGACAGACAGACAGACAGATAAACAAGCTTTATCTGAAAACCTTTTTTTCTATGTGCATTTACTAACAAATTACTATAGACTGGGCTACAGAAAATTTGGTCCTCTAGAATAGTGGTTCTCAACCTTGTATCCCCAGATATTCTGTGCTGCGTAGGATTTGTGGGAATCGTAGTCCAAGAACATCAGAAAACCCGAGGTTGGGAGTTACTGCTCTATAACGTTTTGCCAACTAGTCCCATCAACTCCACTTACCATGACCAGTGGTAAGAAGGAACTTAGAGAATATATTTGTCCATATATATTTTTAATGAAGTTATTTTTGGCCATGCTACATAAAGGATTCTTACAGTTGCAGTCCAAAATTTTAATTTTGCCTTCTGTGGAAGAGATTTTAGGCATTACCTTCCAAATATCTAGAAGATGAAAGATTCCCTACCTCTGCTGTGGAAGTATCCCATAATGCAGCAAAATTTCACCACAGTTGTTCTAACACTTGCCCATCCTGTGATTGTCAAGCATAGTATTTTAGGGCTCCTTGGACAATATAGACAAGGCATAATTTTTCAAGCTTGTCAATAGAAAATTAGTTATGTCTGGGAGGCGTATGTTGTACAAAGTAGTGCCAGTAGTGGGAAATAAAATTTCCGTAAACACAATTAACAGCCATTGAGATGGTGCATCATGGAAAATCCTCCACCATGTGAAAGACAAATACAAAGAGAATGTTTTGGTAGTAGGTATTTGGAGCTCTATCACCTATTAAGGCAGTGTTAGTAAAAGATCCTAAAACAATGGTGGATGGTAATATTTATTAGACTAACATCTCAAAAAACAGCTAAGCTTTTAAATTTTCATTCATTGCAGAACTTTTGGTTAGAGAAATTTCAACAACTCTCTTGATCAGATGTTAAGGCTTGGCTCTTGTTTCAAATGACGTTCCAAAATGGAGGACACAAGTCAGCTGAAGCATTTGGATTCAATGGTTGTTGTGGGGTTTTCGGGCTCTTTGGCCGTGTTCTGAAGGTTGTTCACCTTGGAACACAGAGGTTCCATTCATTGTATTTCTCCATTTTAACTGACAAAGTGTTACCAGTTATTCAGCATCTTTCTCCTTGCCGTATATAAGAGACTAACTAATTTCTGAGATATTTCAAAATAATAGTTATTACTCATCCTTGTCTTTGGATTTTGCACAAGAATGGCAGGGCATTACTTCTTTTTCTCCTCCTCTTCCTTTGTTAGTAAAAAATGTTATCAGAACAAAAATTTCCTAAATTCATCTTTATATTCACAGTATAAAGCTACAAAAGCAGAAACAAACTCCACTGTGTCCAGTCAGGGTATTCTCTAATATGCATACTTTGGACTTAATTTTTTATTTCCAGTTAATATACAATTGAGCTTCTCTTTCAAGCATTCACTTCCAGGGTAGATGAAGTATTGACTAACCAACTAATCGTAGACTCTCTAACTGTCTTGCACATTATTAACGTTGTTAACACTATTGAATTAATCCACTATAAGGATTCATGGACATGTGGGTGCAGTACTGGAGAGAAGTTAGCACAGTTAGCACAATCAGATAACCAAGAATGAAAGTCTGAGGAGGAAGGGAGAATGGCTGTAATTAGCAGTGTTTATGTTCCCATCCCTAGCTGTCAAAAGAAGCAGCGAGGGCAGGAAAAATTAAGGCTTCCCAACTGGCCAGCAGTTCAGAGGGCTACTATATAGAGAACACTTGGATGATCAGGCCAGGCATAGAATTTGTGAAGCATGTCTTAATGTGTTTCTGAAAGATGGCAGTCAAAAATCACCCACTAATGACAGCCATCTGCTACGCAGCAGCTGGTAGCGCTTGCTGGACTTCCTGGTGGTACAATTAAACTTCCAGGACATTGAGGACTTTTCTAGCTATCCTATGAATTTCTCCCGTACTCCCCTCTCTTCACAATCAATCCCATTTTATTTTACAAAATAGTCTAACAGCTTTGAAAGAGAGACAATATCAAAGTGAAAACCCTCTAATAAAAATTGCAGTTTTGGAGATGAACTGCTTGTTCCAAATACATTTCTCAAGATGAATTGTTTATTCTGAATCAATCACCATGATTTCTGCTTAAGAAGTGCACAAGGGCCACACTTTGCTCATCCCTGTTGTTAAGCCTGCACTCATGATGCATCTACCTGGGGGCAAGTGAACTGTCAGAGTCCAGCCTACATTATGATGCCTGGTTCATTCCGGTATTTCCTCATGAACAATAAGTTTGCACAGAGACCACAAAGAATCATGTTACATTCCTTTTGGCTGTACAACACTTCTCTGGTTGCCAAAGCAGCTCTATAGGTCTACAAGTTAGTAAAAGTAAAACATGGGGGGGGGTGTCTTATCACAAGTCTTGCATATTTCACCCAGTTTTGCTCTTCATTATAAACTACTTAAGGGCCATTGCTTTCAAGAGAACCTGATTACAGTTAACTTTGGCAGAAAGCTATCTGTAATATTGAATGCATAATTATATGAGGAGTGGGGAGCTACCGTGCTACAAACTGAAAAAATGCAGTCAAAATATCTTGTAAGTACAAGTATGAATAATAACATACATTGAAAGGTTGGCTGAAATCCAGAGTTATGCTAACTGTGTAACTTTTGGGAGCAAATTGTCATAAATTAAGGAATCTCCATATATATTGACTGAAAACCTGTTGTTTGGCATAGTAAATCATACTGCAGTAGGTCCATTGAATCAGTAGAGATTAGGCGGGTTAGCTCTTCTGTAAGTTCCATAGATTCAAATGGGCCTGCTCAAGTTGTGACATACTATGAAAAGCAACAACATTTCTGCCATGATCTGTTGTATATTGACTTGGATGGCAGCATCCTGGCTTTCCTGCCTTGCCTCCTGTGGGCACGGGTCTCTGAGTGGATGCCCATTGGAGGAGGCGGTGCTCAGAACCATGTAATACCTGTTGGGCTGAAGTTCATGCCCATCTCTAATTATGTTGTAGAAGAAATAAAGGAGTCCAGTGGGAGCATTGGATATAGACCAAAGGAATTAAATAAGCAGTGAACTCTAATAATAGACTTCAAGAATAATGAGTTTAAATTATATATATAGAAAGGGTGATGAAATTGCTCAACTAGATCTAGATTAATCTTAAATTTAATCTTATCTAGATTAAATTTAAATGAACCTAAAATGTAGCAGGCTGGGTTATATTATAAGGTAAGAGGCTGGGGAGATTTGGATTTGTTCACCCGGGAGCTTGGACAGATGCTTCCTGCCTTGTTCCTTAAGTGCTGACAGCAATGATGCAGGCAGGCAGGCAGGCAGGCAGGCAGGCAAGTAAGTAGGTAGGTAGGTAGGTGGGTAGGTGGGTAGGTAGGTTAGTGAATGCTGGGGTGGTAAGATTGGATGAGGGGTTTTTGTTGTTGTTTAGTTATTAAGTCGTGTCTGACTCTTTGTGACCCCATGGAACAGAGCACGCCAGGCCCTCCTAAAGAAGTTTGTTCTCTTTTCACTCCAGGGGATTCTCAAGAGTCTCCTCCAGCACCACAATTCAAAAGCATCAATTCTTCAGTGGTCAGCCTTCTTTATGGTCCAACTCTCACTTCCATACATCGCTGCTGGAAAAACCATAGCTTTGACTATGCAGACCTTTGTTGGTAAAGTGATGTCTCTGCTTTTTAAGATGCTGTCTAGGTTTGTCATTGCTTTCCTCCCAAGAAGCAGTCATCTTTTAATTTCATGGCTGCTGTCAGGGGGGTGTTTAGAGGAAATTTAAGTATGACTTTTTCATGTTCTTAATGTTTTCTAGGGTGCATAAAATGAGACCAAGGAAGAAACACAATATGTATAAAAATGTTTTTAAAAATCAAAAGTTATAACACTGAATGTAAAAGGCTTGGGGAATATTGTTAAAAGGGGGGAAATGAAACATTGTTAGACAAAGATAAAGCAGATGCAATACTTTTGCGGCAAACTCATAAAACAGAGAAGATGGTAATGGATTAAAATTATTTTGGCCAATGACTTATGAGAAAGTGTATAGCAATTCAAGATCTAAAGGAGCAACAACTATATGTCAAAGAAGTATGAATTTAGGATGAAAAGCAAAATGAACACTTTAGAAGGGAGATATTTAATTTAACATGATGAGATGAGAGGGATGGACTATAGAGTAGTTCACATTTATGCACCTAATGAAAATCAGAGGGAATTTTATAAAATGGTGTTAAGAAAATTAACAGAAATAAGGAAGGGATATATTATGATGGTAGGAAATTTTAATATGGGGATGGATAATTAAGTGGTCAAAACTAACACCACTGAAGGAGAAAGAAGAAATAATACTGCAATTCTAAATGATACGAGTAAAATGGATCTAACAGATGTAGAGAGAAAACTGAATGCTACTAAGAGAAGATTCTCTTTCTGCTTCCCAGTGCATAACAGTTATTCAAGAATACATTATATATATGTAACAAAAATTTACTTTCTAAAGTGAATAATTCTACAACAGATAAAATAAAGATTTATGGTACCTATGGATATTTTAAAGTGATTAAATATTTTAGGCACAATAATATTATTGCAAAATTGAAAAATAAATTAATGTAAATTTGGAAAATGAATTATATTGATGGTGCAAAAAGAAGGAATACTATGAAATCTGAAGAAAGGGGTTTATCTTTTTAAAGAATCATTTAAATTAACAAAAAAAAAAAAAGATGGAAACAGCCAAAAGGTGAGATCAATTAATAGAATTAGAATCCAAATATATTAATGATAAAAATATAAACATTATTGTAGAAATACAGCCTATTAGAATGGACTTGCAAAATACGGAAACAGAACAAATTCAAAGAAATATAATGTATTTGAAAGGGAATATTTTGAGTTTAGTAATAAAAATTCAAAAATGCTGCCAGAGGTGCTCAATCAAAAGAAGAAGAAAAATCTAATTGAAGTGATTAAAGGCAAGAAGTAACGAAGGATAAAATTAATGCCAAAAATGTTATACTAAATTGTATATAGATGGAAATGTTTCAGTTGATAAGATAAAAGTGTATATAGATAAAATTTAGGTAATAAGTTGCAAAATACAGATTGAGAATTAAAGGAGCAACATATTATAAAACTGGAGGTAGAAGAAATTGTAATGTAAAAATAATTACAACTCTGGGAATTGATGAATTGGGTCCAGAATATTATAAAAATTTCTTTAAAAATATTAGTGTTGAAACTTAAATCATTATTTAATAAAATAATGGAAGGAGAAGAAATTCCACTTCTTGAAAGCATTGAATGATTATTTTAGCATTAAAACCAAATAAAGACTCTATGGACATGCCAACTATATAAAGACTTATTGAAATGGCTTTATAAAAGGAAGGCAAATGGCAAATGTCACAAGAGTATTGAATACAACTTATTTAAAGCTAGAAGTAAAAAAAAAGGAATAATGGCAATAATTCAAAATCCCACCTCTCTGCTCTGAGTTTTTCCCCCTCTCTTGAGTCTATTGTAGCCAGTGCTGTAAACAGCTATGATTGTTTTTTTTGCTGTAATTTGCTCACTGTAAGTAAATGAAAAATTTTATTCTTTTTCTTACTAATGTCTCAGAGAGAGTTGAGACTGTAAGTGCCAGCTGATGAGAAAAAGGTGTGGTCTACTCAGGGAAATTTGAAGCTATTCTGCTCTGTGAATCCTTGCAGTTCTGCTGTGCAGCTAGAGAATTTATCCAGATTCAAAACTCTGCAACATAAACACATACCTACAGACATCTTGGTTTCAATCCCCTGATACTCTTGTTGCTTTATATGCTCTATAGAGGGCACCTCATGAAGAACCCCCCACTGGAAGCATTGGGATAGCTTCCTCCCAGGAAGCATTGTAGCATGAAATGAAGACTTAGAAGAAGGCTTTGAAGGAAACCTCCACCTTGTCCTGATGACTGAAGTGAAGTTTTCCACAGGTATATGTTTGTGGGCTGGAACTCCGAGAATTTTATATGAGAAACTCTGGGGTTTGGAGTTAAAGAAGAAAAGAGCAAAAACACACAAGGGGAAGAAGAGGAAGAAGAAGACACACCGCTTGTGCCATGTCAACTGATCATTGTGGGCGGGTGGCTGAAGGAACGTAGGCCTCACGAAGGTAAACGCACTTATATTTGAACTGCTGGATAGCTCAGTGGTTGGGACTTTGATTCCCCATTGTGCCCCTTTGAACAGGGGCTGGACTTGATGATTCATAGAGTCCATTTCAGATCTGTAGTTCTAAGATGATGACGATTATGATGATATTGATTCCCCTTTGAGGCAGGCTAAAGAAATGGCATTTCTTTGTGCTGATTTAATTAAGATGTTTTAATTTATAAAATCCTGGCAATCAGGGAGATTTGTTTGAAGAGCTTAGTATAAACCCATTTCCAGAAAGGCGGCCTCTCAAACTATCTCATTGATTCAGCTTCTTTGTGACTGAAATCCTATTGCACTGCTACATGAAAGGCATAACCTTGGGAGATGCATCGCCTCAAGTTAAGAAATCTCCATAGACATTATCTATAGACACAACTCAGCATGTGACAGAGAACGTCTACAGAGGATATTTTCTTAACTTGAGACAATTTCTCTCCAAAAGCTACATCTTTGGTGTAACAAGATTTCAGCCCTTCTCTTTATTAATCTGCCACCACACAAATGTTGCCATAAAATTCTTCGTATTTTGGCAACTCGCATGCAATCTGTTAATACAAGTACTCTGGCCAGAGTATATAAAATAGTTAAGTGTACATGTTCTGGTTTTTGAAGTGTCTTATCTTTTCCAGACAGCACTTTTGTTTGGTTTTGCGTTCTGTCAAGGCACGCGGAAAAGGTTGAAGGTCTGCTGAGCCCTCACAGGGGTAATGAATTAGAGCAAGCATCTGGAAACTCCCAGCTGGTGTTTTTCTTGCCCTCTAAATTAATATCATTTCCAATACCCTTTGTGTATTTGTCCACACGTAGTCAACAGTGAAGGCAAGATAGCCACTTTCTAATAAACTGTGACAACTGTGTGGGCCACCTAGAGTTTCCTGTGAGAGCAGACTCAACAGGAGCCTTTACTAAAAGATTGTATGTCACATTCAAGACAAATCAAAATAACCACTGTACTGAAAAATAATGTCACAGAGGTTGTAATGAAAGGTTGGCAATCAGTATGAAATGAACAAGCGTGGTCAGTAATAACTCCTTATAGTGACAGACCAACTCAGCTCTAAACTTCTTCCCTCCAGAGTCAAAAGTCCTTAGCACTTACCACCAGCCCAAGAAATTCAGGTGATCAGCACATGGTCCCACAACTTGATGAAACAACAGATGCAGCAGAGTTCTTTTATTTAGTGCATTAAAGCTTGAAATAAAGAGACTGGTTGTATTTACAGGAATCTAACAGAGATTTTGAAAGGTAACCTACTAGATTCCCTCAGTAACACATTTTTTCTTCCACAGCCTTCTAAAAATGCTACACAAAGGGCTGAAGGACAGGGATGGGTGAGGAGATTTCTTTCCATTTATTTTTGATCAAATGTTTTCCTAAATTCACAAATTTATTTATACATTAAGTGGAGCATGAAATGTAATGTAGAGCTTGGTGTGAGAAGGCCGAATTCCTAAATATAGGGTAGGGGCACCTTCCATGACCAGAGACCCCTCGAGTCTGTGTGGAGCAAATCCAATATACTTATTGGATTTGTGTGTCATTTTTATGCCTTTCTAAGGAAATGATTTTTCTCACCTTTGTTGAAAAGAATATGTGATGGAGAACCTGCTACAGCAACTGTGAGAATTACCCACAGAAACAGATCCTTAAGTAACTAATCAAGGAGCTTTGTTTGCCGTTATGGCACAAAGATTATACTGAAGATTTGTATAGCTATCAGTATAAGTTTTATATATAAAGAACTGATGTCACCTGTATGTTCATTTTTTTCCATCTCCTGCTAAAGTTGCAAGAACCAATGGCTCATTATAATGAATCCAACTGACTGGAAATAGATATGAGATCACCATATAGAAGGCCATATACCAGAAGTGTGAAGGTGCTTTGCAAAACTCTTAAATCTACCCTACAGGGATGTGAATTCAAGTAAAGGCAGCAGAGGGGAAAGGATGGGCAAATCATACTTGAAGAATTGGTAAGGTGAGATATCTTCTCAAGGGTAGTTAAGATAGTTGCATTACAATATAATGTTTCCTATCCCATTTTCACAGGATGATGCACCAATTTCCTGTTACAGGAATGAGAGTGGAAATTAAAAAAAAAGTTTAAGTGATGGGGTTAATTTGGGGAACTGGGGTTTCATTTGTGTGTGAAAGTACTATTGGAATCTAGATTGCCCGAACTTAACTTTCATGGTGACAACACCAATGGCAGCAGTCAAGATAGTCTACAGGATACTGTCTTGTGCTCACTACTATTCACAAAGTGATCCAAAGCAAGGGAAAATTCCAGAAGCTGACCCCTTTTTTCACCCCTTCTCACCAAAACACAAAGGAATTGTCAGACATATTCTTTTGACAATTGTGAATGGTAGCAAGCACAAGACAGTATCATGTAGACCATTTTGTCTGTTGCCACTGTCAACATTCAGGCTGCCTTTTGGTATGTAAAACTTGGCATTCTTTTTCCTGCTGGCAATGTGGGCATGATATTGTGCAGCAATACTGGGCCATTTCCTAGCATTTTGAATTGTGGCTACAGAAGAGAGAACACTCTAATATGAAATACTGTTGATTCGCAAGGTCTGAGTACAACTGTTACTGATAGAACATTCTAGAGCCCACTCTCTGCTACATGCGTGCCAAATTTGGTGCTAATCCAAATTAAAATTTCAAAGTTATTTTTGTTTTGACTACCCCAGTTTTAGAAGTTTTGATTTGCCCTGCTATACAATAACATTACTGCACTTTGGTGCAGTGATAGTTTACACATTTCTTTCTTCAAATATCCCCTCTGTCTTTTTAGCAAATGAAGGAGACATGCCACAATTTCATTATCTCCATCACTAGCTCACACTGCCCAGAAACTAGAGGAATGACTCTACTGTGAAACAGCAAAGTTTTCGGTGAAACCTTGATAATTTCTTGGCAGATCCTCCTCTTTCCCCTCTATAAGAGATGGATAAGGGATTAAGACTGCACTTTAAAAACAATCTGTTCATAGGTAAGAGAAATATCAAGTGTACTGACTTCCATGTCCACCAATAAGATTTTAATGTCTTAGTTGGGATTAACTTTGTTCTCTACACTGAAAGAAATATGGCATCTAATGAAGGGAGTGGTGGGGGCAATTGGGAAACCTGTCTCGTACCAGGGAGAATGCAGCAGAGCTCACTCATGAGCAGACCCCAAAAGTTAGATGTAGGCAGTAGTGGAGCCCAGGGCATCTTATAATCCTTATCTGTCACAAAGTACAGTGACATGGGGGGGCCCACCTGCCAAAGTATTTCTGATGCAAAAGGGTGAGGATGGGAATAAAATGAATCCTCCTTCTCCCTTCCTGAAGAAGGGTATAAGAGGGAGAGGCCATCCCAGTAGTTGCACCCTCACCATTCCCAACAGAGTGCCAAGCTCAGTGGGGATCTTGGAGCCAAGGTATTGTGGGAGATAACCAGTTAAATGCTTACTCTCACAGCACTGGCAGTATTCTTAATCATTCCTTAGAGCTCAGCCAAGTGTGGAGATAAAACTGAATGTAGAAAAAAGCACCAGCTCTATAGAGCAAGAGTCAGCAATTGGTAAGAGATGCACTTAGAGCATCAATTTTCTTCTCTATATCTATTTATTAAAGTGTTGGTTTTCCTAACTTCTTCTAGTTCTTCCTTCTCTGGGTACAACTACACAGTGAGGGAAATGGGAATTAACTCACATTCTCTCTCTGTAAAATCACACTGGAAGATTTGGTTCTCTTCGATTTAAGCGGCAATGCAGGCAGAGGAGGAAAAGCCTTCTAACTGCAGTTCTATTGAAGTGGCTGTAGGTGGTGTGGTTCAAAGGACCTGTCTTAAGAAGGCTTTCCTTTGTTAATTTACTTATTTTCTCATCTTATTTTGTGAATCTTAGAGGTTGTTAAATTAGAAAGAAAGAAAGAAAGAAAGAAAGAAAGAAAGAAAGAAAGAAAGAAAGAAAGAAAGAAAGAAAGAAAGAAAGAAAGAAAGAAAGAAAGAGGAACTATTCGTGAGAAGAAGCTGTTAAAAGTAAAAAACAGGTGTCCTGGAAGAGAGGTTTTGCAGGGAGGTGAATGCTGATCCTGTGTATGTGTGTGTTTGTATGTGTGCAATTGATTTGTTTCTCCTTACTGCATTGGTTCAAAGTGATCACACTCTTTGAACCAAAATGAAAGGATTCATGGTTGTTGTAGGTTTTTTGGTTGTTTGGCCATGTTTTGAAAGCTGTTCTTCCTAATGTTTCGCCAGTCTCTGTGGCTGGCATCTTCAGAGGACAGGAGTCAGAACTCTGTCTGTGCTCTGGTGCAGTTTTGTGGGATAGTTGAGTATTTATAGCTGTGGGATCAGCTTTTGTCCTTTTCAGGAGATTGGGTGATTATGGTGATCAGCATGTTTTTTTGTTGTGGGTGTATTGTGATAAGAGGGAGATATGATCTGTCACTTTGATTGATGGGTGTCGTTAGCTGGTCTTTTGTGTGCAGTGATCACTGGTCCTTTTGCCTGGGTAGAGTTTGTTGACCTTTTGCAGGCTGTATTTTTCAGTGCTGGGAGCCAGGCTTTGTTGAGTTTTAACCTTCTTTTTTGTTGAAGCTTTGCTAGTGTTTGTGGATTTCAATGACTTCCCTGTGCAGTCTAACATAATGATTGCTGGTGTTGTCCAGTACTTTTGTGTTTTGAAATAGAATTTCATGTCCAGCTTGTCTCAAGGCATGATCAGCTACTGATGATTTTTTCTGTTATTTTAGTCTGCAGTGTCTCTCATGTTCTTTGATTCTGGTGTGGATGCTGCATTTTGTGGTTCCAAAATATACCTGGCTACAACTGCAAGGTGCACCTGTTAAGGTGCTACACTCAATATGCCAGCAAGGTTGGAAAAGGGGCAAAGGAACTAGAGACCAAATTGCTAACATGTGCTGGATTATGGAGAAAGCCAGAATTCCAGAAAAACATCTACTTCTGCTTCATTGACTATGCAAAACCCTTTGGCGGTGTCAACCACAACAAACTATGGCAAGTCCTTAAAGAAATGGGAGTGCCTGACCACCTTATCTATCTCCTGAGAAACCTATACGTGGGACAGTAAGAAACAGTTAGAACTGGATATGGAACAACTGATTGGTTCAAAATTGGGAAAGGAGTACGACAAGGCTGTCTATTGTCTCCCTACTTATTTGACTTATATGCAGAATACATCATGTGAAAGGCTGGACTGGAGGAATCCCAAGCCCGAATTAAGATTACCAACAACCTCCAATATGCAAATGACACCACTTTGATGTCAGAAAGTGAGGAGGAATTAAGGAACCTTGTAATGAGGGTGAAAGAGGAAAGTGCAAAAAAACGGTCTGAAACTCAACATCAAAAAAACTAAAATAATGGCCACTGGTCCCATCACCTCCTGGCAAATAGAAGGGGAAGATATGGAGGCAGTGACAGATTTTACTTTCTTGGGCTCCATGATCACTGCAGATGGAGACAGCAGCCACGAAATTAAAAGACACCTGCTTTTTGGGAGGAAAGCGATGACAAACCTTGACAGCATTTTAAAAAGCAGAGACATCACCTTGCTAACAAAAGTCCGCGTAGTCAAAGCTATGGTTTTCCCTGTGGTGATGTATGGAAGTGAGAGCTGGACCATAAAGAAAGCTGACCGCCGAAGAATTGATGCTTTTGAATTGTGGTGCTGGAGGAGGCTCTTGAGAGTCCCCTGGACTGCAAGGAGAACAAACCTATCCATTCTGAAGGAAATCAACCCTGAGTGCTCACTGGAAGGACAGATCCTAAAGCTGAGGCTCCACTACTTTGGCCATCTCATGAGAAGAGAAGACTCTCTGGAAAAGCCCCTGATGTTGGGAAAGTGTGAAGGCAAGAGGAGAAGGGGAGGACAGAGGACGAGGTGGTTGGACAGTGTCAATGAAGCTACCAACATGAATTTGACCCAACTCTGGGAGGTAGTGGAAGACAGGAGGGCCTGGCGTGCTCTGACCCATAGGGTCACAAAAAGTTGGACATGACTTAACGACTAAACAACAACTGCAAGGTATCCGGTATGCTCCTGCAGTGGTGAGGGGGTCCTTTTTGTCCTTTGCTGACAATAACATTTCTTGTATTTTTGTGGTGGAACTGAATACTGTTTGCGTTTTTTCAAAAGCTTCGCCCCAGAGGATTCAATTTTTAAAAAGTAGAAGGGCAGTGGGAGGATAAGCTACATATTGTGGCCTGTGGGTATCTGGGCTGATTCACATTTCCCATTATGTTACGTGATCATAGGGAAAATGTGAATCAGACAACCCCCAAACCTGTAGTGTTTCATACATTCCCCCTGCCCCATATAGTCAGGCTCTCTGTATATTACAGTTGTGTTCAAAATTATTCAGCCCCCAATGCTGTAAACCCCAAAGGGGTTTAGGGACTATAGTGTACATTTGGAATTGTATTCAGAATGAAATCCTACAAGGACGTTTTAAAGAACCAAATGCAACTAAAATAACATCAATTGTTTATGTAATACAGTAGTAAATGTTTCTTTTGTGGTTTCTTCATTGCCACAATTATTCAACCCCTTAAACACTACCACTCTGAAGAAGAGAGGTTCATTCAGGTGTTTTCGAACAGGTATTGAAAACACCTGTGGATGTCACCGAGCACCAATCAAGCATAATAAGCACCAATTAGGCAGCTTTAAAAGGACTGTGATACTCAGCTCCTTCTAGACATTTACTGGTGTGGTTACAAACATGGTGAAGTCAAGAGAATGGTTCAGGAAGACAAGAGAAGAGGTGATTTGTCTTCACAGGAAGGGCAATGGCTATAAGAAGATTGCAAAGAAGTTAAACATACCAAGAGACACCATAGGAAGCATCATTCGCAAATTCAAGGCAAAGGGCACTGTTGAAATGCTACCTGGTCGTGGAAGAAAGAAGATGCTGACTTTGACTGCTGTGCGCTACCTGAAGCGTAGAGTGGTGAAAAGTCCCCATGTGACTGCTGAGGAACTGAAAAAAGATTTGTCAGATGTGGGTATAGAAGTTTCAGCTCAGACAATAAGGCGCACACTGCGTAATGAAGGTCTCCATGCCAGAACCCCCAGGCGCACCCCCTTGCTGTCTCCCAAGAATAAGAAGAGTCAACTGCAGTATGCCAAAAGTCATGTGGGCAAACCACAAAAGTTGTGGGATAGTGTTCTGTGGACTGATGAAACAAAATTAGAACTGTTTGGGCCCATGGATCAACGCTATGTTTGGAGGAGGAAGAACAAGGCATATGACGAAAAGAACACCTTGCCTACTGTGAAGCATGGCAGAGGGTCAATAATGCTTTGGGGCTGTTTTGCTTCTGCAGGTACAGGGAAGCTTCAGCGTGTACAAGGTACCATGAATTCTCTTCAGTACCAGGAGATATTGGATGAAAATGTGATGCAGTCCGTCACACACCTGAGGCTTGGGAGACGTTGGACCTTTCAACAGGACAATGATCCCAAGCATACCTCCAAGTCCACTAGAGCATGGTTGCAGAGGAAAGGCTGGAACATTTTGGAGTGGCCATCGCAATCACCAGACTTAAATCCGATTGAGAACCTCTGGTGGGACTTAAAGAAAGCAGTTGCAGTGCGCAAGCCTAAGAATTTGACTGAACTGGAGGCTTTTGCCCATGAAGAATGGGCGAAGATACCCGTAGATCGCTGCAAGACACTTGTGTCAAGCTATGCTTCACGTTTAAAAGCTGTTATAACTGTAAAAGGATGTTGTACTAAGTACTAAGATTGAATGTCACTTGGGGGTTGAATAAAAACTAATAATGATGTGAGCACAGAAAAGACATTTGTGGTTATTTCATTATCAACTGAAGGTTATATTTCTCTGACCTACAAGTGCCTCTTTCATGTAAATGTAAGCAAGATGACTGAATGATCAAAATCAATGTCAAAATGGCCAAAACATTCAATTTCAGTGGGGGCTGAATAATTTTGAACACAACTGTAATTTCATCTTGGATAGGCAAGTACGTAGGTATCACCACTGCCATCACATCCTTCTTGGTAGTGGATGTGGGAGGTAGACAGTGCTCTGGACTCCATTGCTGCCTACATCTTTCTCCTTCTCATTCTTTTTCAAGGGGGCAGCACCCATTGCTGGGCAGAAGCCCTGGTTCTAGAGAGTCGTTTGTAGTGATGGTAGCTCTCCAAAGTTCCAAGGACACCACTTGGGTGAAGTGGAAAGCACCAGATCTGCCCACACTCTGCCTCCATCAACTCAGACAGGGGACACAGTAACGAGGCAAGCAATTGAGCTATGGCATTGTGTTTCAATGGAAAAATTCCAAATGAGCATAAAGCACATTTAATGCTACCCATTTTGCATTGGCTTCACCCTGTATTTTTACCCCTGCTGTCAGCTGCAATGCAGTCCCTGAAATGTTTCATAAATTAGAAATTTGTCCCTGAGCTAAGAAAGGTGCCCCAACCCATTGTAAAGTTCCTAATGGACTGTCAGCATCAGCATGGAATAAGTCTTTTAAATCAAACTGCGTGTTTTTCTTAAACACCGAGAACTACTGAAAAACAAATTTCAGAAAACAAATGCTTATAAAAAATGTGAACTTGAAATTATTCACTTATTATGTTACAACAGCTCCATGTATCAAGCTGTCAATCGTTTCAATAATGTTGGTGTCCCTTCAGCATTCTTAAATATAAATGTGATTGCATCATATAGCAGTGGTCTTCTTGCTTTAATTTTGCATGATCCTAACTTAAGGAACTAGCATATCTGATGTGCTTTAATTAAATTTACAACAGTGTACTCATAGTATCTCTTAACAGTTAAGGCACAATTGAGCTGTGAAGAGATTTTGAGTGTTAGCACTTAAGAACACAAGATCAAGATGAGAAGTTCTCCCATTTTCCAATTCTGCTTGCAAAATCATTTTCTTGTTGTTACTTTGGTTAGCTCAGTTCTGTGTTCCTCTCCACCTTGTTTCAATATAAGAATAGCTAACATCACTTCCAGCATTAGGAGTAGGCATCCTTCAGTCTTGGGAGACTATGGTAACATGCTCAGAATAGAGATCTTGGAACAGCGTCTAGTGTGGTTGAGAAGGCCAGTTCAAGGGTGACAATCCCTTCCACACTGAAGATAAATACAATCTGCCCCCTGTCCAGCTCCCTGATTTTGCTGGTTTTGGAACTGCCTCTTTGCCTCAGCTTGCTGAACAAGGGTCTCTTCAAAATGGGAGAGGCCATGCTACACCACCTGCCTCCAGGTTGAACGCTCAGATGTCAAAGTTTCCCATCTCTTGAAGTCCATTCCTAAGGCCTTCAGATCCCGCTTGCAGATATCCTTGTATCACAGCTGTGGTCTTCCTCTGGGGTGCTTTCTCTGCACTAATTCTCCATACAAGAGATCTTTTGGAATCCGACCATCAGCCATTCTCATGACATGCCTGAGCCAACGTAGATGTCGCTGTTTCAGTAATGTATACATGCTAAAAATTCCTGCTCATTCTAGGACTACTCTATTTGGAACTTTGTCTGCCAGGTGATACCAAAAATGTGTCGGAGACAATGCATATGGAACGTGTTCAGCTTCCTCTCCTGCCATGCACAAAGGGTCCAGGACTCACTGCAGTACAGGAGTGTGCTCAGGACACAGGCTCTATAGACCTGGATCTAGGTGTAGGCCGTCAGCTTCTTATTAAGCCATACTCTTTTTGTGAGTCTAGAGAACATAGTAGCTGCCTTGCCAATGTGTTTATCCAGCTTGACATCTAGGGAGAGAGTGTCAGAGATTGTTGAGCCAAGGTACACAAAGTCATGAACAACCTCCAATTCTTGTGTGGAGATGGTAATAGAGGGAGGTGAGTCCACGCCCTGGCCCATGACTTGTGTTTTCACTTCCAGCACTGAAGCATATCCAACTGTTTTCAGGTCCTTTGGCTCATTTACTTCCCCACTGCCATACTATACCCCCATACTACCCCATTCTACAATATTTTAATGGATTCACTGGTAATATATGTATACATTACCAGTGAATTCATTAAAATATTGTAGAAATGAACAGAAAAGAAAGCTTACTGTGATCATAGATAGGTTCACATCAAGATACCATTCATGTGGTGTTTTGTTGCTGAATATAGGTATGCCCTGCACATACCATAGAGAACAGCACCAAACAAACATACTCTAATACGGTGGCTGAAATCTTGTTGCTTAGTGTATTAAGTTATGTTAGAGTAGGTCCATTTAATCAGTGTGGATTTGGAAGTCAATTCCTGTATAAGTTCCTTTGGTTCAAATGGGCCTACTCTAATTGCAGCTTACTGTGCTAAAGTAAATCACAACTAGAGTAGGCTTAATTGAATCAATGGAAATGATGAAGCAACTGATTCACTAAATTGCCACAGATGCAGTGGACCTGCTCTACTGTGACTTACTAAGCTAAGCAAGACGATTTGGGGCATTATTTTATTAATGCACATACATGCTGCAAAATATAAGACACGGAAGGTGTCACAGCTCATACACATGGAATGTTATGTTCAAAATCTTAACATTAAAAGATATAGTACAACAGCAGAGAATGCCTAGTGCCCGAGGCCCAAATCAAAAACGAGATAACTCATATCCACAATCAACACAGAAATGGAGATGTGTTGCATTTTTGAAGCACAAAAAACCTTGATGGATAGCATCAAAGATCCAGATCAACCAGCTTTCTTTAGAAAACTACAGAAGACTAGGTGGTCCTTTATAGCAGTGGTCCCCAACTTGGTCCTCCAGATGTTGTTGGACTTCAACTCCTAGAAATCCTGGCCAGCAGAGGTGGTGTGAAGGCTTCTGGGAGTCCAAGAACATGTAGAGACCCCAAGTTGGAGACCACTCCTTTATAGGAAACCTACCCTGGCTGTGAAGAACTGGAATTATTTCATTTGCATCCTTGAAAATGAAATATATTTTCCCCTAAGATACACATTGTGTCCTGGCATATTATTTATTTTTCAGCTCTATATCTGAAAAACAAAGGATAAAAGCAACAATGCTGGTATAATTTTTTCTCTCTACATATATCACTTTAAGACAGAAGTGCTAGCGCCTTTGATTTCAAGCTGTTTTCTGTCACTACTGCCAGCTGAAGATACAGCTGAAATGCAACTTTGCCATGCAATTTACTGTATTTGTTGTTTTCTATTCACTAACAGGTTGTTTGATCTTGATAACTGGGAAAACGAAAACCATTCTTTCAGTTTCCCCTAAAGAAAGGGAACACTATTTAAATAAATTTAAAGCCTATATACTGACAGTGTATCATTGCCATTACTGGCAACCCTTTGAAATACTGCATCTCAAAGCTTGTGGATTTAAAATAGATTGTCTGGCTTACAAACCCTTTTATCCTTTACTGACACAGCAAGAGAAAGTTGCTGGGGGCAGGGGGGCAGGTGTGATATCATAAAAGAAAAATGAAAGATGTAGTTGTTGGCAGACATCCAGTGAAATTTAGTGCTCATTTGTCTACAGTGTTAATTCCAGGGTTTAGTTATCTCACTTATTTTCATGGGGAAAAAAATGCTACTGTCTCCAAAGCAGCTATGGCTAATTAGTTTATTTGCCATCATCAGTATACAAGACACGTTACCAAGCAATATCAGCAAACATCAGTTTCCAGTAATGGTGCGACTACTCACCGGAGGGGTGGGTAGAGGTGGGATGAGAATGGATCCACTGTGAATTCACATGTGGGAAGTTGGATTTCCCTGGGTTAATTTGCTCAAGTCTACCACTGTGCCCTCTGCAAATCTGGATGGCCAGAGGAGACTTCTGCAAAGCCTTAAATTTTATTCTTGAGTCAGGAATAAAAAGAAATTTAAAAAAATATATCATCAGAGTGGTTTTAAAGAAATATAAAAACAAAGGTAGCCATGTTGGTGCATCAGGACCAACCAGAGTACAAAATCCACAGGAAGGTACTGTATTTTTCCATGTATAAAACAACTAAAATAATCAAAGGAAAAAATGAGGGTCGTTTTATACTCAGAAGTAAGGAGGGGGAAGGGATCAAAGGGCTTTGATCCCTGTTTCCCCCTCCAGGTTTTGCAAAGAAAATGGAGGGGGAAAGCGATTTCTGCTTTCCCCCTACATTTTCTTTGTAAAAGCTGCAGGGGGGGGGGACTGCTTTTTGCAATGAAAATATAGGGGCAAAGCGTAAATTGCTTTCCCCTTCCATTTTCTTTGCAAATGGCACTTTCTTGCAAAGAAAGACATTTTGATTTAGAAAAGTTGAGGGCGTTTTATACAGGGGGGCTTCTTATACAAAGAAAAATGCAGTAATTTTTCTATGAAATTAAAATTCCATAGAATACTGCAAACTTTTCAGTTCTCCAGAGATTGTCATCCAACTGAGAACTATTTTGTTATAGGCAGCTAAAGGCAGCAAACATTTCCCATGTATTGACAAAGTTAGTCTGTTGCACCAAAAGCAATGCAGAGTCTTATAGCACCTTAGAAATCAATTGGTTTTACTTTGCCGTTTTTGGACTACTGTGCATTTTGTTGATGCCCGTGCATCAGATGAAGTGGGCTGCAGACCATGAAAGCTAATAGCAATGTCTATTTTATTACTCAGAAATCTTGACGTCGAACATCTATGAAATACTTATTTTCTATAGATTGCTGATATTCTTTGTTTCCAATTCAGTTCCATCTAAAAAGGGAACTCTATATCTCTGTTTTTACCCTCAATGAATTGTGGATAAAAATATATGCAGGAAAAAAGGTTAGTAGTATCTTATATTTAAGTAGTATTTTATTTAACTAACTTCTTTAGCATATTTCAAGGAACTGGCTTTTTTCCTAAAACAATTCAATTTATAAGTCTGTGGAAAGAAAACCTCTCATGCTTTGCTCCTTTGTGTATCCACCTGACAATCCTCCTACCTCAAACCTCACTGAAGAGTCAGGAGCCTCTCCACCGAACCAGGTGGGACTGGCTACAGGGGCCGGTTACAAGAGAGTGAACATGGCCCAGATTGTGAGACTAGAGATGTACAAATATGTCAGTTTGCTTTTTGTTGTCTTTCTCAAAATCCCATTAGCATTTTTCTTTCACCCCAGTTCCACGATGGATTGCAAGCTCTCCCCCTTGCATGGATATTATTATTATATTATATTAATAAGAATATTGCTACATATTTTTCCTAGAGGATACATTTTGGTGTGCATCTTCCCTACTTTCCACTTTTCTTATTGATCAGAGCATATTTCTGCATATTCTCAGGCTGCACATATTTCTAGTTCTTCATGTGTGTTAAAGATTGTTTGTCTGTCTGTCTTATATACAGTCCAATAGTGAGGTACACACACTCTGGGCAGTTAACAAACTGTGCTTATAATATAACTTATTTCTTTGAAGCATATTGCAAGCCATTCAGATTTCAAAGGCCAGATGTTCTTAGTCCTGTAACAAGTCTCAGAAGGCTCAAAAGGTATATTGTCATTGATTGTTCCATATTAATTCAAATTGCTTCCCATAGAAAATGCCTTCTGGCAGTATCTACAACTGAGACATTGCCTAAGGACCAGGACACCCAGAGTACAAAATCTGGGTGACCACACAGATTTTTTTAGATTCCTATCCCCAAAGTGAACCAGACCCCAGACTAGACAACCTGTCAAGTAGATGGACCACCACAATGGAATAGGGTCTTAGATACTTCTAATTGACTTGTATGCTTACAAACATGCCTCCTGAACCTGCAGCTACAATTAATCTAACAGATAATAATCTAGCATAATGATTCCCAAACTTTTTTCACTTGTGTACCCCCTGGCAATCCATTTCCATAAATTTTACCCTTCATATTAGCAAAATGTTTGTAGAATGACAGCTGTTTTTGGAGCATTGATTTTACAGAAATTGGGAGGCTGTAGAAAAATAAGCCACGACATTCCATTAACAGCTAATAGATTCACCACTCCAATCTTTTCATATCTCTATGCTTTCTTCCACCTTGCCAGTCTGAGCCAGACAGTCTTGTGCAGATGCCACCTTCCTCTTCCCCGCCCCCCGGCTACACCTGGGAATCGAAAGAAGTGCATGGGGCTCCATGGTTTGCTCTCCTCGTTCAGTCAGTTGAGGGTTGGGGGTGCTTATTGCTCACTTAGGGGATTTGAAGAGGCGGATTTTGATCCAGTCAAGCTCTGACAGTTTATCTTGTCTTACATTGTTGAGGCACGTCCCTTTCCCACTTTATTCATTTATTTTCCTGTACACGTAAATGTCCTGGTTTGTACCCTTCTGGGTAGGCATACCCCAGCTTGGGAACCACTGATCTAGCATATTCTAACTGAGCATGCAAAAATATAATAAATAATGGAGATACTCTGACAACCTTAGTTTTAACTGCATGAAAATACATTTCACTGTTTTTCACTACAGTACACTGTCCATTTTCAAAATACATAGAAAAATCTTTATCATGCAAAGCTGATGCATTTAGTATGTTGCACTTTAGTTCAGGAACAAATTGTACATTGCTTGCAGTAATCTCACTTATTTCATCTGGCAGATTACATTGCAGAATACCAGTCCCTTTCCCTTCAATTTTATGGAATCACTATTAATAACTTGAATATTCACACTGGATATTTGGTGTATAATTGTAAATAAATATTTCTTATGTGGACAATGATTAGTGCAGCCTGAATCAATCATTGAATAAATTGATTTCTGTTCACAATCATGTGCCATGCATGCCTTCTGTTTACATTCCTTTCCAGCCCTTCCTTTTATCTGTCTTTTAGATTCACATATTTTCTATTTCTTTGCTCTTTTGAATTAGGACTAGTACAGCTTTTGTTGGTTGAGGAATATTTTGGAAATGGACAATCCTTTGCCATGTGATTCATCTTTTTACAGCTCTAGCAGTTGTTCTAATGAGGCATTTCCCTGCTTTTGCCTTTCCCACTCAACATGGAATTTGATTCAGTTTCATTTGAGATCTCATGGGTGCCTTTATGGCCTATACACTCTTCCCTCAAACAACTCAAGCACTCTTGAAAACTCAGCTTTCTACTACATAGGATGGACACAAAAGTTTTAAAGCATCCACCCAGTGAGGCTGGGAGAAATCCCATTTTCTCTTTATCAGTCAGTTAAGCTTAAATTGCCAAACACTGTTAATGGAGCAGAAATGTGCTTTTCACAATCTTGCTTCCTGTTAAAATGGAGCTGAACCAGTTACCTAATAAAAACTGCTTCAGATTTAGAGGTAGAGAAACCATAGAATCTTTCAAGTGCTTTTAGCATCTCTCTGATAGTTTCACAGCCTTTAATATAGGTAATATCTAGCTGAGAAGCTTTCTGAAATTCCTGAATCCTCATCTTCCCATTCAGCCCTGGCCTGCTGGTATTTGTCTTTATAAACAACCATGCACTCTCAATGCTCTGAAGTTAAACTGTAGCCTCCGTTTCCACTGATTAAATTTTTTTTTTAAAAAAGTTAATGCTGTTTTTGTTGCCAAAAATGCCTTGCTGTGCTCTAGAGCCATTTTTCCTCTTTCTCTTTTTTCTGAGCAACTTTAGTTAGGAATCTCAGGGAAAAAAGCAACTCTTTCTCTTCAGCCAGTTATGGGGCATTTTGGTTAAAATTAAGGGAAGGGGAGGGGAGAAGAAAAATTGCAAGCACTTTGAAAACAGCAATGCCTGAAAAATACTTCTTAGCTATCTACCTGTTTCTGTAGAAACTCACTGCAGACACCTGCAGACTACATTCTAACTGCATAACTGCTAACTTCCAGCAAGCTAAAAGAGGGAAGAAAAACAGAGAGGTGTGGCTGTATTTGAAATCACAGACAGGGAAGGAACAATTACTTTCTGCTGAATTGATTGACAGTCAAGGCTCCTCTGGATAAATCCCCTACAAGAGGTAGGGCCTTCTTCACAGTGGCTCCATCTTTATGGAACCATCTTCCAGAGGAGCTCTGCTTAGCCCCCTCCCTGCTGACACTTAATAAGCAATAACATTGCTTTTCAGGGAGGCTTTCCACACCAACCCCAGCTGAACCCCCCCCCCCTTTACTCCTCCTCTTTCCCTCTGTTCACTCTGGGTTTATATGATTAGTTGGTGCCATTTGTTTTTTAGGGATATTTATGCTTTTTTTAATGTTTCTATTTTTATTTTTGTTTTCTATTACATGTGTTGTTTTCTATTACATGTGTTGTAACCCAGAGTAGTGCCTTGATACTAAGTCAATACTAACTAACTAACTAACTAACTAACTAACTAACTAACTAACTAACTAACTAACTAACTAACTAACTAACTAACTAACTAACTAACTAACTAACTAACTAACTAACTAACTAACCATCCTATCCCAGAAATGTCCCTCCCAGCCAAACCGACTCGAGGCAGCATATGAAGCTGAAATAATCCCAACAGAAATAGCTTGTGGAGATGCCTGCCAGCAGACAGGACCATTGGAAATGGGCAAAAAACTATGGGTGTTAAGGACAGCTTTAGTTGCTAACAGGTCTTAAAGAGCCATTCATAATGAAGCCACCTGCAAATATTATGAGGATAACTTTGTGCTAGTATACTAGCATTGAGAAAAATCCCCTGTTCCCCACCCCCCTCTATTGCGGGTAATGCACCCAAGTTTAGAGGGGACCAGAAGGGGACATAACAGAAGATGGTGTTATTTTTACTTATCCAAACATTTGGCCTGCAGAACCCTGGAAGTCCTGTATGAGGGCTGCTGGACCCTGGAAGTCTCACAGAGCATACTGGTGATCATATCCTATACAGTTACAATGCCATCTCTCTGCAGATCTAAATGCCGATGAACCACATAAATGTGTGGATGTTACTCTTAATGGAAATATGAATGATTTGCTTGCCAAACGATTACAGGTTATCACAAGAGAATTTATTTTCAGTTCTGTTAAAATGAAGGTTGATTGCATAGCTCATGGAAGGATAGGCTTGGAGGATCACCTTTACTTTTATTAGTACTACAAACATTAGTTTGTCCTTTTGCTGTCTTGAAGATTATGACCTGTTTTATGTTAATTTTTTTCCTTAGAGATTCCCTCCAATAGGTATCCCACCTAGAGATGTAATTTTTTTTTTGAAAATTTCCATTTTTTCCCAGGGGAAAAAAATCATTTTCTCCCCTGGTTTTTTTTTTTCAGAAAAAAGTAAAATATCAGAAATTTTACATCTCTAATTGGATTCCCTCCGACACGTATATGAATAAAGGCTATGCAGATCAAAGACCACCTGTCCTGTACCTCTTTAAAACATTCCAAACCTTGGGTCCATTACATAATCTATGCATTCAAAGGTTTCCATTTTAAAAAAGAAATCCATAGATAGTGGGGAATTGAAAATGTTTATTAACCTGTGAGGGCCACAATGCACTATTGATTCTGGAGATATAGCAGAGCCTTAGAACCAGAGGAGGGAATGAAAACCCAGTATGTGGGCTAAAGTCAGCAGGGAGTGACTTGTGTTTGCATAACTGCACAAGAGAGAGAGAGAGAGAGAGAGAGAGAGAGAGAGAGAGCTGGGGCGAAGAGATGACAGAGAGACGAAAGAGAGATCCTAAAATTCAAACTGTATGACTTGCTCAAAGCTCATACAACAATCATTCTACTATCACATGCACACAAACACACAGTTCTAATAGTATGTCGATATTCCAGTAAAGTTTAGTAAATTAAACTAAGTGTGACTATAAAGAGAAACAATATTGCAAAATGTGAAAGGCTCTATAAACAGCAATACATGTCTTCACCTTACAGCATGACATAATGGCTGGCGGAGTGGCTCAAGGGTATTCATGCTGATGGTGTTTAAAATCCCTCAGATATGCCAGACAGGTATAATATTCATTTAAGCACAGTGAAAAGCAGGCCACAGCAGAGAGAATGTAGATGGTGACTTATTTCATTTTATTTTAGAATGCAAGCACATGCAGTGAGTGGGGGTGGGAAAGAAATGTGTGTGTTTGTGCTTGTTGAATTAGTTTTAACACCAAGGTATAGAAAATACAGGTGCACAAATGTCCAAGCCAGAATATGGAGAAAGGGAGCAACAGCTTCTGAGGGGGGGGGGGCAAGCATCAAGCCACGAGAGAGATGGGAGCCTTGAGTTGCCTCGGCCAGCTGGAGAAGAAGAAAAACCAGTCCCCCAGTGGCTCTTTATTTTGTCTTCTTCTGTTTCCAGCCAGCTGCTCTCCCTCACTTGCAACCAGGTCACTTACTCAGAAGTAAATTTTAATGCCTTCCATGAGTTCTACTTTCAAGTAAATATATACCCTTGAAGTGATGCCTTAAAAGACTTAAGACTATTTGGCAAGGGAAAGAGGTTTGAATCTATGGTCTTCTGAATTTCACCTTCTTCTACTGCCAGATTTTCAAATCCTCTTTCTCTTTCATCTCCGTCTCCAACGATCAAATGGTACATAAGGCTTGAAGACGCTTCTTGTATTATTCTTGCTTTTTATGGTGGGCAACTCAGGTGTGTATGCATTCAGATTTTTTTTTTTTTTGGATCAAAACAAACATCATTGCAGTTGATGAAATTTCTTCTTAAAGAGTTCTCAGTGGAGCAGAACTCTGTCACCCTGTCACCTAGCAGAAACCAGCTGGGAACTGGGTGGGATTGAGAATAATAAAGATATTCAGGGAGTCCTTTATTGAAATCCAAGTGTCATCAGTGGGAGAAATACACTGGACTGGATCCAGATTTAATTGCACTTGGAATGTTGCTATGACTGAAATCCTGCTGGTGTAAATTTCTTCCACACAGGCAGGATGATGTCATTGTCCTGTGACAGAACTACTTAATTTAACTTAATTAAAACTTTCTTTCTTCCCCTTCAGGTTCTGAGACTCCCTAAGGATCCCATTTGCTGTTGAGAACTTTTTGGGAGGCCATGGATGGGGATGGGAAGCAGGCAGGATTTAACATTGGAAATTGGTGCTTGATCAAATGTTCAACCTGATATTAGCTTGCTTTTCTTTTTTTAATTGGTCCTCAGGAGGTAAATAAACATGCATAGAGGTCAGAAGGATTTTTGTGACAGGAGAGAAAATCTTGTAAGGGGAGGGAATACTCATTTCCCTTATTTTGTAATTTGATATTAAGGCTCCTGTATAAAATGATGACTGTGCTGGGGTACCTCCCTTATGAGGAAAGGCTGCAGTGTTTGGGGCTCTTTAGTCTGGAGAAAAGGCACCTGAGGGGGGACATGATTGAGATGTATAAAATTATGCAGGGGATAGATAAAGTGGATATAGGGAAGCTCTTTTCCCTCTCTTTTCCCTCTCATGCAATGCTAGAACCAGGGGACATCCACTCAAATTGAGTGATGGGAGAGTGAGAACAGACAAAGAAAATATTTCTTTATCCAGAGTGTTGTTAGTCTGTGGAACTCCTTGCCACAGGATGTGGTGATGACATCTGGCCTAGAGGCCTTTAAAAGGGGATAGGACAGATTCCTGTCCATCACAGGTTACAAACCATGATGGGGATGTATAATCTCCAGGCTTAGAAGGAAGGTACCTCCAAATGCCAGAGGGAGGGGAGGGGTATCAGGAGATAGGTATCTAGTTGTCTAGTGTGCTCCCAGAGGCATCTGGTGGGGCCACTGTGAGATACAGAAAGCTGGACTAGATGGGCCCTTGGCCCGATCCAGCAGGGCTCTTCTTATGTTCTTATATGTGTTGGTACAAAGGGAAATTGAGTCAAATCACCTCCGAGTTATGTGGTGTTTGAATCACAGTTTACGTTCCCTTGGAGCCAATGTTTCATCTGGTGTTTTTGAAGGGATACACTTGCCAAATGTGTGCACTCTCTCTCCAACCCAAATCAGAGAGGCATGCAGGTGGGCATATATATGTGCACACCTGGAGGAGGGAAGTGCAATCAGAAAAGCCTTCATGTGCACAGTGGCACCTTGTGAGCTGATGCATGCAGGAGAGCCGGGCAGCAATGGGCAGCTGACACAAACACACAAACAAAACCCATGCATGTACAGCAGGGGCAAAGGAGGAGACATGGATTGAAACTGGTTGGCTGGAGGGGGGAAGAGAGAAGCTGTGGCAGTGGTGTTTTGCCTGCCTGCCAATTTAAATAAATTAATTCCACATCTGCCTAAATATAAACAGACCTCTGGAATAAGAATTAAAAAAAACCCCTCTGTGCTACCCTGAAAACCATGATTCCCATCAAATTAATCCACCCTTTCATGTATGTCATGTATTCAGCCATTTTTACAGAGACTCAAAACAGGTGAAACCTGATTTAAATAGGACCCCCCCTGCAATTTAAATACCTTCTTATCCCCCCCCCCCCCGGCAAATATGCATGACATTTAGCATTTGGAAAGAACTGGTGCAGTGAACAAGAAATATGCTTGTCTCACAAAGTAACACAGAGAAGGACAGCCAGCATTGAAGGCAGTTCCCCTCTACAGTTTCTTGATTATACTACAGCGGAGCATTCGTGTAAAGTGAAAACTGCAGAACGGGTCTCTGAGTATCTTATCAATTCAGACAAATGTGCCACAAACAAAAAGCAAGATGTTAGGTTATACTGTACATTTTAACCAAATAATTCAGGTAGGGCCAGGCTATTCAACTTAACATTTCACCTAACTACTGCAAAAAATAAGGTGGTGTTTGGAGGAGAGTCAGTTCAATTGTACAGGATGTACCATTGTTAATATCACATAATTACCTAGGACTCTGTTTTTTGAGGGATTTGGGTACTGATGGACTTTTTCATGAGTGACTCCCACACTTTTTTTTTACAGAGGTTTGGGTTTTCCCACATTCTGTGAAGAAAATATATATCAAACTCTGCCTCTCTCTTACATGAATACATTTGCATATATTCAAATACATAGATGAATACATGCCACCCATCTCCAAATGTGTCCTCCCTATGTGATCCAGGTGTTTGTAGGATGAATCACGGGGTGATTGTTCATCTGTGTAAGCTGGCACCTGTGCATGTTCTTTCAGCCACACACAATAATTATGCCTTAAAGTTGTTGTTTCAGAACTGGGTCAAGTATGGCATGTTTTTGAAGACCAAAGTATTCATGGGTCCCTGATTTCAAAGGACGATAAAAGGAAAATAGAAACCATTAAGGGAGAGGTCAAAAAGATATAGCTCCTTTCACAGTGGCTCTCCCATTTAATAGTTTAACAAGAACTCTGTAAATTTAACCCTAAAGGGCCAGGGGATAATTAGAGCTAATTTGCTGTACTGGTGCTAACCTTGAAGAACTTTGTGGGGGAAAAAAATCAAAATCTTAAAAGCATGTTTGAATTGCTAACATAATAACAGAGCAGTGTCTCTAGAAGCCCTCATAACAATTTACAACAGCTTTGTTATGAGGTAAATCTGATGCTCAGATGTTGTGAGTTAAATAATGTTTTTATGTATTCTTAAGCTTTGAAATCCACACAAATAAGTTTGAAAGCATCAACTAAATTGCCTGGAATGGGTACCAACTTCAGCACAGGAATGTTGTTTTGTACGAAAGTTCAGGTTAAAAGGAAACTACAACCAGATAGCAAATTTCTATGTCAATTGGGCCATGTCTATTGCAAGGTTTGCATGTAAGACAAGTCTTTATGAAGTCCAGTAGTATTTGCTCCTCTGAAGACTTGAAAGAGATTTCAAGGATGTGTTGCCTTTAGTTTGGTCCCATGCTGATGGATTTTTCCCCTCAATAAAAGCCAAAAGACAAATTATCTGTAAAGTGAAAATGGCATGTGATAGGTTACTCGGTCGAATTGGTGGTGATCTTGAAAAGTTTGAGTACATTTGAAAGCACAACATAAGCAGTTGAACTAGAATGTCTAGCTAGTCTCTAATTTTTTTTCTCAGAAAAAAGTAGTAATAAGTTTCCCTCCCCATGAAATAGATGGGTTTTTTCTCTAGAGTAGATTCCAAGCCTATTTGGGGAACAGATGAACAATATAATAAAGTCATTGGGAACATGGATGCAGTCCTTCTTCCATAATACTGTAGTCTTGGTGAACACCCCTATGCTGAGAGATGGGAAAAGTTGCTAGCTGAGGTATTCTGGGAAATATAGTCCCAAAAGTTACATTTCCCATTTCTGTCTGCCACTGAATTCGTTTGTCTTTAGCACAATTTCCAGGGATGGCAAGGAAATGGAAGGAACTGTCTATCTCTCCTTCTCTTGCAATTCCCAAGTTTGTTGCTATGATGGTTAATTGTGTTTTTCCCACTACTGTTGACAGGGATTCTCACTGCTGCTTCCACTTATCAGGAAGCAAAAGAAAGGTGCCACACATCAGAAGAAGTAAAATATCCTCCAGTTCTCCTACCATCACAAGAACAGCAAGAAAGGTAATCATGTGGAAGTGTCTACTCTGCGGCCCCCCAGATGATCGTTTGTGGCCCTCACCTTGCCTGCCCCCCCAAAGCGCCCACACATCCTCTGCTGTCAAGAGTAAAAAAAAGCCTTGCCTCGCTCGCCGGTTCTCTCCCAAGACAGCACCTCTTGCACCCACCATCCAGAACTGCAGCCTGCCAGCCAGCCCACCTGTCTGCTGGCTAAGGAAACTCCTGGGCGGCTTCCTCGGGCTCTTGCTCTGCTTGGTGGAAAATCTGATGCGGCCCAGACTCACCCAGACTCTGCCTCCAGCGGCCCCCAGGTAAATTGAGTTTTAAACCCCTGACATATAGGTATAGGATGGATGGATGGATTGATGAGGGGAAGGGATGGAAATCATTGGGGAAGTATGAGTAGAGGGGTTAAATTTGTCTCTAAATCAAATTAAAATGTAAGCCAGGGAGGAGGAAAGAAAAGAGGAAGAAGGCAGTCTGAAGTACTGGATGTGGTGGTTTCTGTGAGCTGTATGACCTCATTAAAACACAATATTTTTGCACTGCAGGAGAAGGAAATCAGCTTAAGCCTTCATTCCACCACAAGGATAGCTGGACAAAATATTTCCTTAACAAGGTAATATTAATTTCCTAAAATCAAAAAAAGGAAGTTTAATTTCAATAATCAAAAACAGCAAGGCAGTTGCTCTGCAGATGTAAAGAAAGATGTTTGAAAGGGAAAGTGTTGCCATCAGAAAAGCCCTGTTCCTTGTGCTTTCTAATGTGGAGGAGCAGGATATTAACTTATTTTTTATTGAGGGGCACTAAGTGTTCAGCAACCACCTAGCTTTCTGTTTATTAACTGGGATTGTGTGATGAAGGAAAACATAGAGAACATAAATACATTTTTATAATATTTATCATGGCTGTCCCTCTGTTTTGGGATTCCAAGAAAATAGTGTTCAGTAAAGGATCTCTTTAAATGTCCATTATTCTCTAAATTATAATTCATTGGATTGGAGCAAAAGATAAAACGATGATGGGAACTGTTTCTCCATTGATTGCAACAAGTACAGAAGGAAGGTAAGAGTGTGGTAATTTAATGCAGTCTCCATTGAGTAATTCTTGCTATCAACTGAAAGCTAATTAATATTGACTGTAATCAGTCTTGAAGAGGAGAGTTCTTGTATTCCTGTGACTCTAAACAAGACTTTGACAATGAGGTCACATAATCTGAATAATATTTCCTTACACAGCATTATTTTTTGTTCTCACAATTGGCATTTTTATTGGCAGGTTTAAATCAGTGAATTACCCTCTGATCTTTTGAGGTCATCTGTTTGAAACAGAACATTGATTTGACAGTAAGGCTCGCAATAGAACAGGAGGAGATAAAGGGAACAGAAAATCTTTGATGATACTAAATCTTTCATTGTAATGTCATGGAGCATTCATGTCATAAAAGTCAGACTCTCCAAACAATTTTTGATATCTAAACATTAAGTTTTTCCCACTCTGAATATAAAGAAATCTGCAATTGGCTGGCAGCCACCATTATTTTCTCAGAATTCCCTCCAAACAGTATTGTTCCATGACATGTATTAGGAGGCAAGAAGAAGAAGAAGAAGAAGAAGAAGAAGAAGAAGAAGAAGAAGAAGAAGATGATGATGATGATGATGATGATGATGATGATGATGATGATGATGAAGAAGAAGAAGAATATCCTCAAATTTTCAATCAGGGATGATGGGATTGTAGTTCATTTCCTATGACACCTAGTCAGAACAGGTGTTTTCAAACTCATTCCATTGCAATGCCATCTTTTCTTAAATATATATATATATATTGGCCAAAATCCTATTGGGTTTTTATCCTAGCATAACATAACTGGCAGAAAACTTAGTGGCAAATTGTCACAGGTTAAACAGTTAGTTCAGGCATTTATAGCTGTGCACTGAGTGAGGAACAACATATGCCTACACTAACTTCTTAACTTGTGCCAATTTGCTGCTGTGATTTATACCTGTTCTATTACACAAGCAGGCATGGCTAAAAGAATTGGGGCCAGTTAAGGTAGAAAACACATTAGAGAGGTGGCTCTCCCATCTTCAGACAAATTCCTTGTCACTGCCCTCAAGACGACCCCATCCCCTGGGTATGAAATAGCAAGTAACAAAAGGAAATAAATCCTTTGAACATTTTCTCCTTAGATTACTTCTCTGCTGTTTTTGAGTATGTGATTAGAACAATTAACCGCCTGATTCATTGTCAGAGTGAGCATTCAGTTGGATGGGCACTTCAGTAGCCTTATTCCAATCTGTCATACAATGTTTTTTTATTTCTGTTACTTGGATTGCTTTGTGTGTGTGTGTGTGTGAGTGAGTGAGTGAGTGAGTGAGTGAGTGAGTGAGTGAGTGAGTGAGTGAGTGAGTGTTCATGTGTGTGTTCATGTGTGCCTGATTCATAGGATAATTTTTCATAGTTCGGAAAAAATTAGGAAAAGGCTGTGTGGCTCTTAAAATTTCACAAATGCAAGAGTGGGCAATGCCACTGTTGCTGTTGTGTGCCATCAAGTTTGAATTTCAAGGTAAGTGAGATAATTAAGGAGTTTTAACAGTTCCGTGTCCACAGTGAGTTTCCATGGCAGAGCAAGGATTTGAACCCAGGCTTCTGGAGTCCAGATTGTCACTCTATCCATTACATCACACTGGGAATAATTATGAATCATAAAGTCAAGTTTGACTTCTGGCAAACCTTGTCAGGGGTTTGTGGTTCCAGTCAAATGCTACCAGGGATGAAGCTTGAAACCTCACACCCCAAAGGCTGTTTGCAGCTCGCATTTGAATTCACTGCTGAAAAGCAGACCAGGCATAACCACCTGCCATACATTTTTTGGACTCTCATTTATAATGTTTCTTCACTATCCATAAAATATTGGTGCATGGCCTGAAGAAGTGGACTTGACCCACAAAACCTTGCTATTTGTTTAGTTTTTGTAGAAGTCTAATAAAAGTATCATTTACTTTTGCAATAGGATAATCTGTATCTCATAAAGGTCAGTGCTCCATATTTTCACTATCTAGAATTCCCCTTTTAAAAAAGATAACATTTCTATTTTGGAAAGAAAGACAAATCATAAAGAAATACTCATAACCGCCTCTCCTTTGCACTTACGATGGAGGTGTTTCTCTCCTGTTCAGACTGCAACTTTACAACATCACATTGAAGTAGTGAAAATTTTTATTTTAAAAGTTTAATGGAAATTTTATGTTAAGAGCTTATATCATAGAAGTATGCTGTAGAAGAAAGAAGGTCTATATCTGCATTTCCAGGGCAAGATATTCCAGCTAGGGTGTGGAAACTAGAAAGGCCTAGAGTGGTCGCAATGACCAGATAGGCAGGGTATAAATGGAATGAATGAATGAATGAACGAATGAACGAAGGAAGGAAGGAAGGAAGGAAGGAAGGAAGGAAGGAAGGAAGGAAGGAAGGAAGGAAGGGAGGGAGGGAGGGAGGGAGGGAGGGAGGGAGGGACGGACGCACGCACGCACGCACGCACGCACGAACAAACAAACAAACAAACAAACAAACAAATAAATAAATAAAGGCATAATGCCAAATATCTAACCTCTTTCAAGCCTTTTAATAACATTGTTGCCATCTTGTCATGCAGAGCTATGTGCAGCTGGGGCTGGACTGGAGCAAAATCTTGCTTCCTAGCACCTCATGGAATGGGATATCTAGCCTGTGCTTTAAAAGGTTACTTTTCTGGACTAATTTTTTTTTAAAAAAATCTGCTTCAACCTCCATATCCAGCTCAGCAGAGCCAGATGGGGACTCTAGAACCAGTTTCTATATATATGGAGATATGATTCTTCTTTTCCTTTCTGATTTAGAGTGAGAGCTTTGTTTCCTCTCCATGGCACTGGATTTTTTTACATGGTCACTGAAAGTGTGGCATTACACAACATTTTGAGTTGCAGAGTTGACTTGTTTAGTTACGACTAAAGGTTACATACAAAACCCAAGTTGAAAAGTGGTGTTGAAATGTGTCAGAACACTTTTATTTTTCTTATGAAGTGAAAATAACACACCTATCTTTGAATTGTAACATTATAATAAGAATTAAAGTTGGGGTAAAGGACCTTTATGAACTGCCAGATCACCCATCCACCCCCAGGCAGTAGAAATATGAGATGGGGATATAATATGATAGCAAGGTTTGTGTTCAGTGTCCTGTTGTTAAGTACCATTGACTGTAAGGTTCTGAAAAGGTTGGCCATTTGATGCACTGAGAGGAGACTTTCCCCAATTCTGTAAGCAGGTAATTATAGATGGAAGCATGGGGAATATATGTATCAGTTCTTGCTTTGCACTTGCTTCTCTCTGGAAGTGTTCATTACCATGACATATTCTCAGGTATGACTGTTGAGTGACCCACAAGAAGAGGAGCTACCAGAGGTGACAGGGGACCTCATAGAGAGTTTTTTTGTTGTTGTTGTTTTTGGCTGATTAAAAGTTAATTGTGTTGTCAAAGGTTCATGTAGAACCGCCAAGTGCCATGAGTTGGGTTCAGGTCACACAGACCAGCAGCCATACTGAGACTATATCAATATTCTCTTTGTGAGATCAGTTTGCTGTCAACAAAACATACACATGAACAAGGCACTCTGATTCCAGAACTGACTTAGTGGACAACATTACTAATGCTAAGAATTTCCAAAGGTTCCATTACTTTAAGAGTTTGTAGCCAACAAGATGGTGGCAAGAAGCTTACAGGACTGCTATCCCTGGTTGCTTTTCACCAATATTTGTTCATCTGAGGCAGTGGCATTGCTGAACTTCATAATTCCTTGTGGTTCGATGGTGGAAAATGTGTGACTATGTGGAGTCTATTAGACTGAGCTCCCATGAAACACAGCTATCCTAAAACATCAGTGATGAGAAACAATAGGAGTTGAAGTCAACAATCTTTGCGCAGGCCACATACTCCACATGCCTGCTGCCATACATATTTTCAGTGCCAAGGCAAGCATTTAGCACTAGACTATATAGTAATATGACAGAAGCAGATTTCACTGAAATGACACAAGACCGCTGATTATCCTAGTACACATTCTCTCACTTAAGAGTTTTGCAAATTAGCTTGCTTTTGTTTTGTGAACCTTCCTCAGGTTATATTTGGAAGTCAGATTGAGCTTTGAAGGAATTGTGCACTCAGAGGTAAAACACAGTAATAGCAGGAAATATGTAGTTCCTTTAATGTGTGACTTGACCCCAAATCCTACATGCTTACCTGCTTCTTGCAATAGTCAGAGATAGAGGGCAATATCTCTCTTCTGTTGTTCTCCTCTCCCTTTCTCCCTATACAGTAAAAGTGCTTTGCAAGCACAACTCGTACTAGAAAATATTCCTTTGTGCGTGGGGGTATGTATCCAAGATTGTCATAGGCTTTTTATACAACAGTCCAGCAGCTTGTAACAGTCAGATTACTTAAAATAACTAAATGTAACCATTTATTTTTTACATTTTTTTGAGCAACAAAGGTAAACAAGGAGGTAAACAGCACTTTTTGAAAACCATAGTTATCATGATATTTAACTACTTTAGGACTAAAAACAATTCCTTTCAGAAAATAATGTTCCAGGCTCTGGTGTACATGATGTGCCAGATAAGTATTACAGGCACTAATAAAATATGGAGAAAGGTGTGGATTTTTTCCTTCCTTCTCTGACAGTCTCAATGTTAAATGGAATGGAATCAAACCTGGGGGAGTATCGCTCAGATAATAGTTCATTAAGGAGATGGTCTTTTGCTGTTATATCAAATAAGTGTTAATCAACTTGTCCTTCATGGTGTCATAGCTGCTCACTGAAATATTACTCACGAGAATAGCATAACATGACTTTCATATATTCTTTCTTTCTTTCTTTCTTTCTTTCTTTCTTTCTTTCTTTCTTTCTTTCTTTCTTTCTTTCTTTCTTTCTTTCTTTCTTTCTTTCTTTCTTTCTTTCTTTCTTTCTTTCTTTCTTTCTTTCTTTCTTTCAACCTTCATGGCCAAGACAGTATGCACAATGTGCTTTTATTCAATGAAATAAATATGTGATGAAGCCTTAAGACTCTATGATACTGGTTTGTAGCATTGGGACCTGAAAAATATTTTCTATTCTAAATAGCTGTAGTGGTTATTGTATGTTCTCAGGTGCTAGTTCAGGCAAATCTGAAAGAAGGCTTCTTCATAAGGACTTGCAGGAGTAGGCAAATATAATTAAAGAAAGCCTTTGCCATCAATAACTTCTTCCTTATGTCTATTTTAATCTCTTATCCTATGTTTTGGTCTTCTGGAGTAGCAGGAAAGAAGGTTGATCCATTCTCCATGTAACAGATGCTTGCATATTTGAAAGTGGTTGTCTTATCACCATTCTGTCTTCCTTTCTGTAAGCTAAATTGGCCCAGTTTTCTCAGCTGTTCCTCATAGGGCATGGTCTCCAAATCTTTTAACATTATTGTTTCCCTATTTGGGAGACACTGTTACTTCTTAATATCCTTTGAAACCTGTGGTGCCAAAAACTGAATTGATTACTCCAAATGAAAGCTGATCAAAGCAGAATAGAGTGGTGCGGTTAATTCTTTCTGTTGACATAGGTCAGAATTGTTTTAGCTTTTCCTTTCTTTTTCTTTGTGACACCACACTATACAGTTGACTCTGGTTTAGCTTGTGGTCTCTAAGATCCCTAGATTCTTTCACATGAGTTAATGTAAAGTAAGTGGTCACCACTTTGCACCTGACTTTTCCTGCCTAATGTAATGCTACATGTTTGTCCCTGTGCTTGAATGTAGGCATAGTGTGTTCCTATACCTTTTCAGGCATGTAAAATCTCAAAAATAAAATAATAATTTTAAAAAGTCAAAATTATACATCTAACCTAGCTGTTATTTAGAAAGCTAGTCAATTATCAGTGGATCTCTGACATAAGATCCACTTTTGGTAACATTCATGACAGGATGCTGCAGAAAAACTATTACATTTCATATAAAAACATTTGGAAAGCTATATTTGACCATAACCTTAAGCAAATCCTTCATTTAGAGTTTGTTGCCTACCAGATTTTATATCCCAAACATCCCTTTATGGTCCAAATATTGATGGGAATCGTGTTGCTAACTTTATTCCATGCAATGTGGATGATGTTATCAGCTGTGATTGTTTAAAAGGAATTCAAAGTTTCCTATTTTTCTCTACCCTCAACTGTGGTTCCAAATTGTTTCCCAGGGCAATATGGATCTCTGTAGATCCCCAGAATATGAGTATTGGAGAGGGGAGACTGGAAACTTTTAATTTCCCCAAAATTACCACAGTTGGTTTCATCATCTGTGCTATATGGCATAAAGTTGTTCGACAGGATTCTGGTCATTAAAACAAGAGATGGAGTGGACATTTGTTTTGTTTACTTGAGGCCAAAGCATTTACCAAAATTTGCATTTTTCTTCATAAACAGATTATTCCATTAAAAATATTTAAGTGTGAACCTGAAAAAGACATTGGCCAGCTAAAATGACACATTTGACCATCTAAAGAGCCTTGTTCCCAGGCATGTGGATTTAAATCCCTCTGCTTCCGGTCAATCTTGTTTGTGGTGCTGAATGGGATTTCAAATGCCACCTCTTTATTTCTCACAAGCTTTTCAGTCTTTAGGACCTCCGTGGCAGTGAGATACAACATGGCCCTCTCCGTATCAAGGATAGTTGAACTTACTGAATTTGCTTGGTGCAAATGAGTGAAAATTTAGTTTGGTTTGTTTTTTAAAATGTTATGTACCACAATTAGCTTTTTTTTTTTTAAAAAAAAAGTAAAATAAAATGGAAAGATCTTGAGACTGAAACTGAAGAAGTGAAACTGAATTTGCTCATTCCTTAACCAAAATAAAAGAAGATTCTTGAAAATGAAATGCATAACTGCAATTCAAGTTTTTTAAAAGGCCACAGAAGAATTCTTCTAGACCCATTATGGATTTTGATCACCTAAGGGCTCTTTATCTCTCTAATGATAAATGGGATGTTTAATTTAGTCAATACAAACTTCAATTTATCTTCACTATTGAACGATTTAAAATACCACTAGTGAACAATTCAGCATACTCCTTTTGGGAGCATACAGAAGTGGTGATGCTTCCTGTAGCATGCAGTTATGGCTTGAAACTTTGGTTTGTGAAATATACAAAGCCTCCAATTGATATACCAGATCAACTGGCATGTTATTCATTTCTTGTTCAATCATTAAAGACATTGAAACAGCTGGATTAAAGTCAGGGAGAAATGACAAAGATAGGTTTCTGCATTCCGTCTGTTGACAGATATTCCTTGTTGTCCTTGTGCCAGGGTAGTGGATGAAAAAAGGAAAGGGAAAAAAAGCAGAGATGAAAAAAAAAAGATCAAATACTAGAGTATGAAAGCAGGCATTCAGTTAGAATAAATCACCAGTTGATGAGTCACCAAAGATCACTGTCTTATTCCCTTCTGGTTCCAGCCTGGTTCTCATTATGAAATATTAGTCATGAGAAGTGGTAGAAGCAATGATCTATGATGACTGATGGGAGCATTTGTCACACATGTATTTTATTATGTAAGAACCACAATTACGAAGAGATTAATCTATTTCAAGATGTTCAGAGTATACTTTTCAAGATTATGACATTACAATCCCATTCTGTAAATGTTTCCTGAGTAAACTCTATTGAGTTCAATAGTTTGGAATTACAGGGTACTGTAGTCACAAAAGGCAGGTTCTATATTACATGTCTCCAACTGCAACTCCTTGTACAAATTGCAACTGTTGCTAATAGTTTGAAATTTGGTGCATATTACCTATTTGATGAGGTCTGCAATTATGTCAGATTTCAAGGCATTCAGAAATAATTCCACCTTGGACTCCATCGGTTGGAATTGAGTTGACAGGACACAATTCTTATGATTTAATATCTGATTCATTTTTTTAGTCAAGTCTCTCAATGCTCTTTGACCAGATAATACAAAGGAGGCAATTCTTTGCTGGTCTGGTGAAGCATTGAGCAGCAGCTTATAGATTATTGCTATCCTGCCCAACTGAAGCCTATGGCTTCATTCTGAAGCTGGGTTAAAACAATCTGACTCCAAAGGGGGGAGGGGGGAGCGTGAATGGAATATTTAAGGGAGGAGAGTGATTTAAGGAGACCAAGATTATTGAGACCAAGTCTGTTAAGCACTTGGCTATAGCTTACAATTTCCTGACTTTCTGGAAACTGAGCTAATGTGAGAGACTCTTACATCTGGTCTTAAAGGGTTTTTTTAAAAAATAATTTTGCTAAATATTGACCATTGCAATTTGTGTGTGTGTGTGTGATATTATTATTTTAATTAGGGGTGTGTGAGTTCCATTTGATGCAATTCATATCCAAATATTTACTATACCAATCGGCGCTGATCCACCGCAACTGGTTTGGAGATGGATTGAACCAATATCTTGTCTGATTTGTGCAGACATTTGTATGCATCCGATTTGTGGGGAGGGACTGTGAATGAGGGGAATGCAGATCCCTGAGGGGGGGGGGCTGTACACAACATGCTCAATTTTGGGAATGAAATGGATTTTCAGTGTATAGGCAAAGCTCCTACCACCTGCCTACTTACATACTTCTCTTCCCCAGAGACCTGTATGACCTACTCCTTGTCCAGCTCCCATCCTTCCATAAATCATCCTGCACCAGCCAGCAAAAGGTACATAAAAAGCAATAATGTGGAAAATACTGGAGGAAGGGAATGTCATTCCTAGCATTATTTTGGCCTAGCTAATTGAAACTCACACAAGAGAACTGATCTGAGTCCTCAAGGACTCAGTGGCTGAAATTTCCAGGGGAGATTTTGGCTTTCACTGGAGTGTCAGCTGCCAATCTCTTTCTTTTTCACCTCTTTTTATTTGGCTGCAGCACTTGGCACTAGCCCCACCCCTCCCCAACACACAAAAAAAGATGTTGACAGGCAGAAGCAGCAGGTATCATGTTGCCTTCCACACTTGTTATTATGTGCCACCAGATTGCTTCCAGATTATGTTGACCTTAATAGGCTTTTGCAGGTCTGTGAAATGTTCAAGGAGTTTGCTCTTGCCACACACCCTGTGAATTTCCGTGACTGAGAAGGGATTTAAACCCAGGTGTCCTCGTCCAACACTTTTTCTACTGCACCACGCTACCCTAGAATCATGTTTCCTCCACTCAGATTTCCCATATACTATTCAACATCTCTGAGAGCCTAGTTCACATGTTTGTTGAGGGTGATGATACGGTTTTTATGGTGGAAATGCCAGCCCAGTAGACAAATTCTTGCTCTGCTTGCAGTGTGAATCGTTTATGTGCACTTGGACTAGTTAATATGCCAAAAGTGTAGGCACTGAACTGAGGGACAGCAAGTACAATCACATTTCCTTCACAGCAAAAAGGGCCGCCTTCCAATATTGTGTACTTAAGGATCTCAGTGCAATGCCTTGGAATCTTCAAATAATTAATATCTAACAGGATGCCAGTCAACAGTCCCATACCACAGGTCTTTATTCATAACATTTCTAAATCAATATAATAAACACATGACACTTCCATAAAGTAGGATAGTAATCTTTAATTACTCTGTATTCCTTGTTATATCAAATCACCATCACTCAGTTATTTCTGCACATGAAATGTTAATAATTGCTAACCTTTGTAAGTTCATTTAAATACACAGAGAGAGAGAGAGAGAGGGAGGGAGAGGGTTATTTAAAGACGTTATTTACTAAGAATAAAACTTGTAATGGTTGCATCAACATAACAGCAACTGAACACACAAAACTAAGTATGTGTGCCAGGGGTACATTCATATAATCCTTTCATACCTTGATTATTATTCTTTGAATCTTTAAACACATTCACAGTCATTCAACAGTTTGGTAAAGAAGGTTGTATATCCAAGGATACACTGATGAAAATGACCACAACGAAAGATTCTTCCCCCACCCCACCCCCTCTAATTTGTATGGAACTCAATTCAGCATCAGACATTGACTTAGATGTATAAGACACTGGTTGCCAACCACCATTATAATTCTGCAGAACTGTTTCTCTGAAGTCATATTCAAAATCTACAGCTGGCAAATACCTCTATGGGATCAACTATAAATTCACAAAAGGCGCAGTTCATTCCCAAGGTGGACAGTAGGTGCTTGATGAATCAAAGAGTCACACAGGTATCACATGACCTCTGGCAAAGTCTTCTGGGAAGAAGGCAATATAGAAATTCCACTGTCAGACTGTGATATGTCAGTTGAAATTCTGATAGGCCTACGCAGTGCATAAAATATTAACAATGTCTGCTGAATAAATTTGGGAGTGGGATCACCATGGTTCTTCACCGATGCCAACTCCTGCTTTTTATTCACCAAGCAGTATATGGACAAAGCATCTAGAGAAAATAAGGTCTTGGCCTCTTCACAGGAGCATTGTTTTATGTTTGTCACATTTCGTACTCTGGGCTATAAGTAACTTGTTATGTGTCTCATGGCACATAATTCATTTCTAATGACTAACAAAGAAATGAAGTAAAAAAAAATTTATACTATTGGGAATCTAGCTTGGTATACTTTAGTTTTGTTATACATACCAGAATGATATTCCCAAACCACTCCTTTGTCTAAATGTAATTTACCTACACAGAAATGTATGTAGGAGGATTTTTCCTAAGAACACATTAAAAATATATGTCCTCGATGTTAAGCCATTGTCTATGATTCACAAAACATTTCCATACTAATGTCTACATGTGATTCATATGAGCTGCATTCCTGGATCAAGCCCATTGCTTTATTTCCAACTATAGCCAACTTTTGTAGAAGTTTACAGAATAGAAATATTTCCCATTTTCCTCCAGGTTAGTTAGAGGCATGTTCTGTTCAAAGTTAGGGATGGCTGAACCCGTCAATTTCACTTTCTCTGACTTTGAATTTTAAAAGTGCAAGTGTTTTCCATCAAATTCAATTTTGAAAAATGAAGAAACTTGCTTGGAAATTCTTTTTAGAAAAACAGAAGGCATTGGAAGCAGAGAATCAATCACCCAGAAAGCAAAAGCAAAACAAACAAAGCAGAAAAATAAAAATAAAAAAGAAAACCCTGAATCTCAGCCATCTCTTGTGAAAGTATGATCCTAAGTGAACATGGAGTCCCAAATGAATATATGCTGTTTTGGCAAATGGTTGTTGATCTGTCTTCCATGGCTTTGACTAAACTGATGTTAATACATCCGTGCTAACAGCTACCACAAGGTCTTGTGTTGTGGAATATAGTGCTGTGTAATAGCTTTCCTTGATATCATCAGGCTGCACAACTGGACTTGTGATTTATATGTTCATGTAATGGCTATCTCAACAGCCATGCCAAAAGCAAACTTGTACGTCCAGTGGAAATGTTGTCCATGGGCTAGTTTTTTCACAGGTTTTTAACTTTAGGATAGCAGCTGGATGCCAGATGTGTTTTTCCTTTAAAGAAAATAAATGAAGCTGGATTGTGCTTGTTTTAGCCTTTTTTAATACCATCCACTTTATATTATAGACCTGTAGAGCTGGAAGGGAGCCTATCAAGTTGAGCCCCTGTCAAGAAGCCACGGTAGGGAATCTAACTCCCACCCTCTGGCTCTGCAGCCAGAGACTGAAACCACTGAGCCTTCCTTTTTTGAAGAACTGAATTGATTTCTAAGACATGTTAGGGAACAGAGCCAACCATACTATCAGGAAGCAGATTTTGGGTGTGAATTTTCTGTTGTTGAATTTTACTGCCATGAAGGGAGATATTAGTGGAATTAATGTCTCAGAGCTTAAAATGCCCCAAATCCTGTTGGGGTTTTATATGTGCAAGAGGAATCAAGCAAGTTGATTAGGTGATGAGGTGCTGAGCCCATGCTGATCATACACTCTGTTGTGTTCTTGATGTTTGACATGCACCTGACCCACATTAGCCACTTTGTTAACTAGTGGCAGCTAGTTGCAGCACCTTACACAATTCTTCTTGCGTGTATGTAAAAGCCTAACAAGATTTTGGCAAATGAATTTCATCTCCCAAAACCAATTTCTGGTTTCAGAGATTCTGAAATATCACCACTCTCACTTGAACCCAAAAGTTTGCAATAACTTTTGGCTTAGCTTCATCTTCAAGATCTCTTATGGATTTGTTGACTGTAGACCTGTGTAGACAGGAGAATTTGGAGCAGTCCAGTTTGCACCTAAAGGTCCTTAATTTTCAGTGCAAGCTATTTTCTGTGACTGGAGTGATCCTTCTGTTGAACTGGAGATGTTTATTCTCCTGTGAGCATGGCCCACACAAGTCTTTGAATGTCCAGCTTACTCATATGTAACTGTACTTAGCTTACTCATATGTAACCCCCTTTTCCTGTCTTTCTCCTCAGCTTGGGCTCTGCTGGGGCTGCACTGCCTTTTGGTGGAAAAGCCTATGGAACCAACATAGCCCTTTGCCGCCCCAGTCCCAGAATAAAGACGCGAGACAGTGATATGGATTAAATATGGGCCACACTTTATTACATCAAATCACATCAATCTATATCTTCAAACAAAAGAGGGGGCCTGCTGTAGTGTGGAAACAGGAGAAGGCGGGGGTATCCAAATACCCCCTGATCCGCCATTGGGCGAGTCCCCGGCCCCAGGTTCCAGCGGTCTACCAGACAGCAGGAACCTGGCAAGCCACTAATTAAACACCCCCAGACCTCAAGACATCTTTAATTGATGACTGTTGGTCCGGAAGTGGCCCAGCATATCTTCCCCGCACCGGCCCTGTAATAGCACGAGCCGCAGAGCCGGGAGATTGGATGCGCTGTTGGCTTACCTGAATTACAAACGGGACACACCGAGGCTACCTGTTTTTCCGCACTACCCGCCAACAACCCTTCTCCAGTGTGGGATAGGTGAAAAATCCCCACATCCAAAAGCCAATCAGGATGAAGGTAAAAAATTCCTATCCAGCCCCTAAAAGGCGACCATAAAAATCACACTAGAAATAGGGAGGGCGGGTGGGTGCCCGAACAGGAAAGAGGGCAATCAATTGGGAGTGCTTGCTTAAATAACCGCACTCCGTCACCCAAACTAGTCATGTGACCCGGGACAGTCTCGCGCCATCCAGGACGGTAGGGCAAACACCAGCTATGCTGTTCCAGGGCGGCAAACCGTCCGTCCAGCAGCTGAGACCTTCCCTACCTCTTCTCGCAGCCATCATTTGCTGGGCTGCAGCGGCTTTCTTTTGTGTGTGTGCTAAATAAAGTAAGTGGCATATTGAAAGAGCAATTTATTTATTTATTTGATTTCTATACCATACGTTTGACAACCCAGGCCACTCTGGGCAGTTTACACAGTACAATAAAACAAAAATACAAAGGCAGAATAATACAGTAACAGGAGAATAATATAAAATAGTCAATACTGTGACGGATGCCCAAGTCGCTCCTGTCAATCACAGCGGAACCTCATGTGCATAAGCCAATGAGAGGACAGGAGACGCAGAGGCAGAGTTTTTGTGAGTTAGTCAGTTGGAGAATTAGAGAGAAGAAGGAGGGAGGTTTGCAGAGAGAGAGAGATAGTCAGAGAAAGAGAGATAATTATTACTAATAACTATACAGTGGTTAAATCGAAAATAAGTAAACAAGAGGTGATCAAGTGTGGAACCTAAAATATAATATTTCTAGGATTGTGATCTAATGAAAATTAATAAAGACCATCTGTGATTCTGAGTTACTCTTTTAAACCCTTTAATAAAACAAGTTCTGTTGTTGGCAGCAAGTCTCATAGTAAAGTTCTTTACAGTGTGGATAAAAGAAATCCACTGGTGACAGCGAGAGAGAAAGAAGAAACGTTGCCAGCGTGGACCCTAGGGTTGAGAGAAACAAACAGGGGCACGGGGTGTACATCACAAATACAATATAGACAAATGAAAATAATATCAATAAGACATTTAAATAAAATACAGTGGTGCCTTGCTTAACGGGTGCCCCGTTTAACGACGAAATCACATAGCGATGAAGATTTTCCGATCATTTTTGCGATCGCTTTGCGAGGATCGGTTCCCTCCTTGGGGAACCAATCATGGCAAAGCAATGCTTTTTAAATAGCTGATTGGCACCGCACGCTACCCCCAGAGCTCGTGCATAAATAGGGGACGGCGGGAGGGGGGAGCGGGGTGCTCTGGATTGGCGCCTTGGGAGGAGGGAGGGAAGGAGGGGCAAAGGGCCTGGCCCGATCCCCGCGTGCACCCCTGGGGCGCCGAGCCAGAGAGCCGTCGTGGTGGGAGGCACTGCAAAGGAGGAAGCACCTGCCCGGGATTGTGATCAGGGCGGCAGTGGCTGGACGGGGGGGCAGCGCACCAGAGACCCCCTCCTCACCCTGTCTGCACCCTGGGAGAGCTCTACCAAGGAGACCAGGCATTCGAGGTTGGCTGACTGGCAGTGGGTGCCTGCCTCCAAGCCCTCCTCCCTCCACTCACCGTCCAAGGCCGGGCGTCTCCTGGGCTGGCTGGCTGACGGGCGGTGGGTGGATGGCTGGATGGCACGCCCCTTCCCACCCAAGGCGGCTGCCTGTCTCCGAGCCCTCTCCCGCCACTCACCATCCAAGGCCAGGCATCTCCCGGGCTGGCTGGCAGTTGGTGGGTGGATGGCTGGATGGCACGCCCCTTCCCGCCCCGGGTGGCTGCCTGCCTCCAAGCCCTCCTCCCGCCGTTCACCGTCCAAGGCCGGGTGTCTCCAGGGCTAGCTGGCTGGCTGGCGGTCGGTGGGTAGATGGCTGGATGGCGCGCCCCTTGCTGCCCCGGGCGGCTGCCTGCCTCCGAGTCCTCCTCCCACCGCTCGCCGTCCAAGGCCGGGCGTCTCCCAGGCTGGCTGGCTGGCTGGCGGTTAGTGGGTGGATGGCTGGATGGTGCGGCCCTTGCTGCCCCGGGTGGCTGCCTGCCTTTGGACCTGCTGAAGTATCCATGATAGCACCAAGGGCAGCCCTGTGTAGACAGCCTTACAGTAGTCTATTCTCATGCCTACCAGTGCATGGACCAGTGTGATAGGGACCTGGTGTCAAGGTAGAGACACAGCTGAGCAATCTGCCTTAGATGGAAATAGGTGGTGCGGACCACAGACGCTATCTGAGATTCCATTGATAGTGCTGGGTCCAAAGCTGCGCACCTCATCCTTCACAGAAAGAGTGACACCCCCCAAAAAAGAAAGGGAAGCACCTAGACCACAGACACTGGGGGTGCCCACCTGAAGGATTTCCATCTTGTCCAGGCTCAGCCTCAGTCTATTATCCCTTATCCTCCCCAGCACAGTGTCCAGGCAGCGTTCAAGGGATAGGACAGCATTCACTGCAGAAGGGTAGAAGGAGACACATACTGATGACAGAAAGCTCCAAAACTCCTGATGATCTCCCCCAGTGTCCTCATGTAGATATTAAATAACATTGGAAAGATTATCAAACCCTGCGGGACTCCACAACTGAGAGCACTCTCTGAGGGCGGTTATCCAGGAAGGACTGGAGCCAGGCCAAAGCCAAACCTTTGATCCTCAACCTGGAGAGCCTCCCCAGGAGGATACTGTGGTGGATGGTATCAAAGACCCCTGATAAGTCGAGGAGGACCAACAAGGACTTGTTATCCTTGTCAGCTTCCCTAAAAAGGTCATCTTGCAGGGTGACCAATGCCATCTCTGTGCCATGACATGGCCTAAACCCAGACTGGAATGGATTGAGGGCATTGGTCTCCTCCAGAAGTACTGAAGTTAATTGGCCACCACTCTCTCCACCAGCTTGCTCATAAAAGGGACATTGGCAAGGGGTCTATGGTTGTTTATGTCATCCACCACCAAGTTGGGTTTATTTCAAATTGGTCTAATGAGTGTCTCCTTGAGGGCAAGGGGCACCCTGCCCTCTGGGAGAGACCCATTGATAATGGCAGTAGTCTACTGTTATAGGCCTGACTGCTTTCAGCAACCAGGTTGGGCAAGGGTCTAGTGACAAAGTAGTGGCCCTATAGTGGTCAAACACCCTGTCAACCTCAACTGATGTTACAGGCTGAAATTGTGTTAGGTTCTGCAAGATGAGCAGTGGACATCTCAACTCAATCTAATGGTAAAGAGGAGAGATGCAGGTCCCGGCGGATGGCCTCCACTTTGTTTTTAAAGACGGCCACAAATTGGTCACAAGAGATACTACTGGGAGGCCTGTCTTTGTGACCAATCCTGGATAAAGCACGCACAATATGAAAAAGTTCACCTTGGTAGTCATGTGGTGAAGTAAGATCATCTTGTAGCCTTCACTTTAGCCAAGCAGATGTTAGATGCGATTTTTGCAACTTTTAGATTACCTTCTGTTGGAGCCCAAATGCTCTCTAGCCTCCTCCTATTCTACTTCATCACACATAGCTGCTGGATATACCAAGCATCTGGACATGTTCGGTAAAAGAGGGGGCATTTCAGTGTAATTGTGTCGGCTGCCCTGATGGGCTCCACTAGAGCTTCAACAGGAGCACCAATGAACTCAGCCAGTAACCCCCACATTACATCTTGGAAGCCAACTGGATCCAATAGCCTGCAGGGCTGGACCATCTGAATGGATCCCTGCTCTCCTGGGGGAGGGGAGTGCAACAAAAAGGTTGCATTTTATCACATGGTGGTCTGACCATGATATGGGAACCGATGTGAGATCAGTCACTCTGTCCCTGCCCGTTAACATGCTGAGACATGTCCAAGGAAGCCATGATTTCCAAGAACTGAAGAGCTGGACCTGAGGCCCCAGTCTCAGCATGGGCGCTGAAGTCTCCCAGGACGAGAAGCAATGCATCAGTCTAGTGTGGTATTAGAATTGTACTACATCAATTAGAGAAATATTGAAAAAAGAAGATGAAAATAAGGAGGGGGATTCTCTGTCCTTCCTTTTAATGTCACAACACACCTAGTATGTCACAGTTATTGTCTTATAATACCGCCCACAGTTCTGTTTGGGTCCAAATTAGCCATCCACACAGACTACACAATGGGATAATTACGAATGTGCCACATCATGCCAAAAACCCAGAAGCCCCTATCCCTGTACCAGGAAGGAGGGGGACAGCTCTTAAAAGGGCAGGATGGGTTTATTTGAATAGAAACATGTGTGGATGAGGGAATTTGGTTTGAATCAAACCCTACCAACAGCAATCAAGATACTGACCTATAGACCTGTCTAGATAGACCTTGCCTTTCAGAACAGAGGCTCTCAGTCACATTCATATAATCATGCGTGTTTCTAAATGCTGTTTGTATGTTAGATATGATCCATTTATTTGTTCATTTTTGTATCTTGCAAGTTCAGCAGAAATGACCTTCTGGGGCAAATTGTAATAGGAAATCAAAAACAAGATAATCAGCCATAATATCAAATAATAACACCACATACAATAAAATAGCATGAAAAAAATGTAGTTTATTTTATCATAGAGAACTCTTCAAGATTAGTGAAGATTCTCAGTCATCCATGCCATGAATCATCTGCAAGATTAGAATAGCTATGAGGACCCACCGCCTTTTCTGTGTCTGCTTCTTCAAGTTGCAGATCAGTGAGCAGATCATTACATCATTTCTCTAAAATCCCACCATGTTATTATTTCCTTTTAATTCAATGGACTCAGATATTCATACAGACTCTTTTCCAGATTGTCAGATTTCTGCTTCACTTCTAGGCAGGTTGATGTTAGCTTGCTTATTTCCCCTCCCACCCCCATAAGTTTCTTTTGATATGTTATCTGTTAGCTCTGAGAGAACTTCATCTATCTTGCATTGTAGGGGCTTTACCGCAACTGCCCATTTACTTGATGCTTATCTCTTGAGCATTTTTGAAGTTTGGCTTCTAGAGTTTTTGCAAGACCAGATGCTGTTGCTTTCTGTCTGTGCTGTTTATCTTGGCCAGATATCATGCTGAGTTCTTGCTTGAGGTCAGAAACTAGTACTGCCACACAGCTCTGTGGGACAAGTACTTTGTTAAATTGTACTTCCAGCCATGTGGGGAGCCTCATGACATTCCTTCCACATGCCATCATTTTTCGCCTCCTTTCTGGCCTGCCTGTGTTGATTGTTTTTAGAAGAGATGAGCACAAAGTGATTGTACCAGACACTCCTTGATGCATGCACACATGTACCAATCAAGAATAGAGAACTACAGATGAAGCACTGCATGAAAATTAGTTTGGTCAATGTTTAAATCCTAAGCCATCAAACTAATTTTCACCTGGTGCTGGAATTGCATCAGTTGGACATTTGAAGAGTCCCCCTGGTGATAGGATTCCAGAGATGAGGAATCGCAGCAAAGAATGTTCTCTGCCTGCTATTCTCTCAGGAGAAGGTCCTTTTAGAGCAGAGCTAATCAAATTGTAACCCTCTAGATGTTGTTAGACTTCAGCTCTTAGCAGCCATTAGTCGACACAAACTCTGGTAAGGGATTTTGTGTATTTGAGCCCAGAAACATTGGGAGGGCCACAAATTGCCACCCCAGTCTAGAGAATAGCTTCTGTTCTCTATCTCAGTGAGTGGCAAATGAACATGGGTTTGAAGCGGATGGTATAGGATGTATCCATCCCTGAAGTGTGCAGAGCTCTGAAAGTCTTACTTTGAATTTGAAATGAATATACCAGAAGTCAGTGAATGTATCCTGACAGAGGCTAGACATGATCCCACTTCCTACATGTGCCCAGTAAACAGCCATATATATATAGCTTGCTGTCCATACAAGGATTACTTTTTAATACATTTGAGTTCTCCATTGTGCAGATGATTCATATGGTACAAGTTGCATGTACAAATGAACTCATATAAATGCATGAAATAGCTTTACATAAGCTCTGCACTGACCAGATTCAATAGATGCAGCTATTCCCAACATAGAAAGGACTATTTTGCACCTGCTTGCCATACACGTGTTGAGGATTACTTCAGGTAGAAGAATTTGCCTCCCTAATTAGGACATGGTTGGGATATGTAGGGATTCAAAGTCAGAAGTTTGAGAGTTAAGCAATCCAGGACTTAGACATGAATAGATAAACCACTCTATTTAATTTCTTACATATTTAGATTCTTCTGATTCTTTCCATTCTTCTTCTTGTTGTTGTTTAGTCATTAAGTCGTGTCCGACTCTCCGTGACCCCATGGACCAGAGCATGGCAGGCCTTCCTGTCTTCCACTGCTGACCGGAGTTGGGTCAAATTCATGTTGGTAGCTTTGGTGACACTGTCCAACCATCTCGTCCTCTGTCGTCCCCTTCTCCTCTTGCCTTCACTTTCCCAACATCAGGGTATTTGCCAAGGAGTCTTCTCTTCTCATGAGGTGGCCAAAGGATTGGAGCCTCAGCTTCAGAATCTGTCCTTCCACTGAGCACTCAGGGTTGATTTCCTTCAAAATGGATATGTTTGTTCTCTTTGCAATCCAGGGGATTCTCAAGAATCTCCTACAGCACCACAGTTCGAAAGCATCAATTCTTCAGTGTTCAGCCTTCTTTATGGTCCAGCTCTCACTTCCATACATTGCTACTGGAAGAACCATAGCTTTGACTATGCGGACCTTTGTCGGCAAGGTGATGTATCCGCTTTTTAAGATGCTGACTAGGTTTGTCATCACTCTTTCCATTCTTAATAGAATTAAATTCACAAATTTGATAAATTTTGAAAAGAAACTGGAACAAAATGCTTCCCCATCTCTGTTGAAAGTGGTTGTGTAGTTTGAGTGAAATAATAGATACATCTCAGTCCACTACCCTTGAATATATTCTGTGTTAGAATTGCCATCTTCAATTTTTACTCCAAAATGCAGGTAGGTAAATTGTGGCTCTCTGATATTGATTGACTTCAACTCCCAGCATTCCTCATCATTGTCCATGTGACCCAACAACACTTCTTGTGTGAACATGCCCAATGAAACCAATCCAAGTTGGCTCCTTATGGTTGTGTCTCAAGAAGCAACCTATATTGTCTTTTGCAGGTATGAAGTGAACCTAGTTTTTTAAAAATACCTTTTATTGGTTTTTTCGATCTATCTACATTCAGTTCATGCTTATCAAACATTGTGTTACATGGGTTGCTTACAATTATTTGTTCTTTGTGTCTTGGTGTCTTCCCAATTGTCCCCCCAAATTCCACACATCTTCCGATCATTCAAACCGTTCATGTATGTATTTTAATATACAATATTGACTATTATCATAATATTACTGTCACAGTATATAATGTATTCAAAATCCTCTAATAACTCAATAAAAGTCATTCCAGTTCCAAATCAATTATCATTTGATGTAATTTAACCAACAAACTTTGTAATTTGTACCAGTGATAACTGAGTAAGTTCTTAAGACATAAGAGATATTATCTAGATATTATACAGATTTTCTTTGTATAGCTGTTTAGCCATTTTTATCTCCTCATTTTCTATCCTGTCTATAACAATATCATATCTAATGCATGTTCATTATGTACTATTTGTTTACCCCAACCTTATATCTAGCTTCAATTTACCTTAAAACAACAACATATTATGCCTCTACCCTGATTAGTGTTCGCTTATTTCAGTTTAATTCTCTTGGAAAATATATAAGATATAAGGTAAAGGTAAAGGTTCCCCTTGACAATTTTTGTCCAGTCGTGTTCGACTCTAGGGGGCGGTGCTCATCCCCGTTTCCAAGCCATAGAGCCAGTGTTTTTGTCCAAAGACAATCTTCCGTGGTCACATGGCCAGTGCGACTTAGACACGGAACGCTGTTACCTTCCCACCGAGGTGGTCCCTATTAGCCTACTCGCATTTGCATGCTTTCGAACCGCTAGGCTGGCGGGAGCTGGGACAAGCGACGGGCGCTCACTCCGTCGCGTGGATTCGATCTTACGACTGCATGGTCTTCTGACCCTGCAGCACAGGCTTCTGCGGTTTAGCCCACAGCGCCACCACATCCCTTAAAATATGCCCCTTTGCAATTCTAGAAGTTAGGTATATACATGCTTACCAACACTGGGGGCCACTTTCCTGTTTTTCCCTTTTTCATCTTTCTGTGTAATTCCTTCTCTTAATCTTTTTTCAATTTTTGTTTCAGTTTTTCTAAACATTCTGCCATTTTTTGTGTCATCTGAGGCCATTTTATGCATTTGATTTCTCTCCAATAGATCTTTATACACTTGGTCTATCTCCAATTGGTCTTCCAAGCTATTTTAAATTGATTCTGCTGATTTTCTCCTCTTATCTTCCCTTAAGACTCTCCTCAACTCCACTGGGCTTTCCCCATTAATTTCCTCCAGCCCTTCTTTAGGTTGACATACACCATCCACCACCCTCTCATTCCCTTGTTCATTATTTCCTGTCTCCTGTTGACTATAATTCTTCTTCAACTGCACCATGAATAATTTTTCCTGTTTGATGTGGGATCTCACTATTCCTAAGATTGCTTGAAGGGTAGATTTTGTTTCCCTACAAAATTCTCCTTGTTGTGTCATTATGTTCCAATTGTCAAAATATTGTATTCCAAGTTAAAGTTGTTCATATGCTTAAAGTAATCAGTCTAGTTCCATTAAGCTTGAATCCAGTCTCCAATGTAGAGAATTTTCCCCTCCTAAAGGCTCAAGGTCCCATCCAGTTCAACATCCAGGATGCAGTTTGTAAGTTCCACTTTGGCTAAATTAGGTTTTCTGAGGTTAATTTGTCTGTAGTTCAGTTCCATCCTCAAAGAGCAAGGGAGTTCCAAACAGTCATAGAACAGTCAAGGCCATTGATTCTAGGCATTTTGCCAGTGCTTTAGATAGCTGTTACACATAGCATAAGCAGATTTTGTTTTCCAAAGTTGTTATCAGTAGTGTTTTCAGGAAAAAAAATATTTAAGTTTTAATACTGAACTTCCTTCCTTTAAGTATAATTATATGTCTTAATTAATGCCCAATTAATTAGATGTGGTGGCGCTGCAGACTAAACCGCAGAAGCCTTTGTATGCTGCAGGGTCAGAAGACCAGCCGTCGTAAGATCGAATTCACGCAATGGAGTGAGCTCCCGTTGCTTTGTCCCAGCTCCTCACCAACCTAGCAGTTCGAAAGCATGTAAATGCGAGTAGATAAATAGGTACCATCTCGGTGGGAAGGTAAAAGCATTCTGGGTCTAAGTCGCATTGGCCATGTGACAACGGAAAACTGTCTTCGGACAAATGCTGGCTCTACGGCTTGGAAACGGAGATGAGTACCACCCCCTAGAGTTGAACACAACTGACTAAATGTCAAGGGGAACCTTTACCTAATGCCCAATTGTGTCTCTCTTCGTCTCTTCCTCTCCCCAGCTTCTCCGCAGCTCAATGAACAGTGATGGAGAGCTATGGGACACTATTTCTGCCATAGATGCTGTCTTGTCCAGGGATAGTAAACAGATACAGTTTTTAAAGATGTTTCTCACCTGTTTGTAGCATGATGTTAATTAGGCTGGGGGAGGTCGTTAGGAGGTTTGGGTTAAGGAGTCAGCAATATGCTGATGACACCCAGCTCTACCTCTCATTCTCTACCAATCCAGGTGTGGCAGTCACTGTTCTGAACTCTTGCCTGGACTCAATAATGGACTGGATGAGGATCAATAAACTGAGGCCCAATCCAGACAAGTCAGAAGTGCTGTGGGTAGATGCTCTGCCACATAGTTTAAAGGGCCATTTCCCTGCCTTAGACGGGATTACACTCCCCCTAAAGGACAGGGTCTGTAGCTTGGGGGTGCTCCTTGACCTGGGTCTGACCTTGGAAGCCCAGGTGGACTCAGTGTCCGGGGGTACCTTCTTACAAAGTTTCAAAGAATATATCAACTTCACCCTTACCTGGATGAGCAGAACCTGGCAACAGTCACACTGGTAACAACCAGACTGGGCTACTGCAATGCGCTATACGTGGGGCAGCCTTTGAAGATGGTCTGGCAACTGCAACTGGCACAGAACTGGGCTGCGCAGCTGGTAAGTGGTGCCGCTGCATGGACTCATATCACGCTGGTCCTGAAAAATTTACAGTGGCTGCCAGTTGCTACTCGGGCCCAGTTCAAAGTGCTTACTTTGGCATGTAAAGCCCAAAACGGCCTAGGACCTGGTTACCTAAAGGATCGCCTTCTTCCATACGAGTCTGCCTGCCCTCTAAGATCAGGCCAGGAGGCCCTTCTGAAGGTGCCATCCGTGAAAGAGGTGAGGGGGATGGCATGTCGAAATAGGGCCTTCTCAGCTGGTGCCCCCCAACTTTGGAACTCCCTCCCTATAGAGATCTGCCTAGCTCCAACACTTTTGGCTTTTTGGCGCCAGGCAAAGATAATTCTGTTTAGCCAGCATTTTAATTAAATAGTATTCTTTAGCTGGCCATATGAGCAGCAGGATTTATCAGTATTAATGTTTTAATGATTATTTTTAATATAGGATATTATAATATAATTGTTAACGTTTTAATATTGTTATATGCCGTGCAGAGACCACTAGTAATGGTGCAGCTAAAAATCTTGTAAATAAATAAATAAACAAGGGATTCAGAGAATGAAAGGGAAGCACTGGAGACTAAAATCATTCTTATTAGAACAGAGCTTATTTATGCAACACTAAACAGAAAACAACTTCAAAATGAACCAATTGTAATTCTGTTTTCTTGATATACAGTATGTCTACCTGTTTTCTATCATATGAGAATTCATCAATGCTTTGCAATAGCAAATCCTATTCATATGCTTAATAAAAATGACTGTTTGCGAAGAAAGAAATCCTATATCTATTCAAAAGGGTATCAAAGGAAACTTAGAGTGTTCTGCAATGCTCTATAGTGAGCTTCTCTATCTGGCATACCAATATCCATCTCACTTTCAGGCCTTCACAATGCACAGCTGAAACATCTTGCCATTTCTGTTCATTCTTGTTCTAGATAAATGTTCTCTCTACTTTAATGCCAGTCTTTTATACCTGATAAATCATCCAAGGGATTTATTTTAACAGTGCCTTTGTTGCTACTCTATGGCACGTACAGTACATCTTCTGTTCAGAGAGCAGTACAATGTTTGGGTAGTGAATGTTGTAGAGTTTTGAATATCTGGTAAAATTCCTTTGTGCTGCACAGTATAAGTATAGAGAGCCACAGAGGAAAATAGCTATAAGTCCCCAAAAGTCTACCCCTTTCTCATTAACTTCCAGTTAAAGTCTCAGTTCACTCAGAGACATATGTAGAAGAAAGAATAAAAACATTTTTTTTACTTACAATTGCTTGAGGAGTAGTGCCTAGGTTCTTTGAGGGTGCCACTACACACCCTCAGCATTGAAGAGGGACTCTCTTTGAATTCAAAGAATGGAAGGAAAAATTGGTTAGTGTTAGATATACAGAAGAACAAGCCTTGCTGAGGGAAACTCAGCTTGGGTTCTGTAAGGGTAAGTCTTGCCTCATGAATCTTTTAGAATTTTTTTTTGAAAAGGTCAACAGGCATGTGGATGTGGGGGATGAGTGGATTTTGTCCATCTGGATTTTCAGAAGGCATTTCATGTGGTCCCTCACCAAATGCTGCTGAGAAAACTTCATCATCAGGAGATAAGAGACCAAGTCATCTTATGGATTAAGAATTAGTTGAGAAGCAGGAAACAGAGAGTAGGCAACAATGGGCAATTTTCACAATGGAGGGAAGCGAAGATTGGTGTGTCCCAGGGATTTGTCCTGGGACCTGTGTTTTTCAACCTGTTAATAAATGACCTGGAGACAGGGATAAGCAGTGAGATGGCCAAGTTTGTGGATGACATGAAACTTGTCTGGATGGTGAAGACCAGAAGGGATTGTGAAGAGTTCCAGAAGGATCTCTCCAAACTGGGAGAATGAGCAGCAAGATGGCAAATGCATTTCAGTATAAGAAAATGTAAAGCAATGCACATTGGAACAAAAAAAAAAAAATCAAATCTTTATCATCTGATGGGTTCTGAGCTGTCCATGGTGGGTGTTGTTAGTCTGTGGAACTCCCTGCCACAAGATGTGGTGATGGAATATGGTCTAGATGCCTTGGACAGATTTCTGCAGGAAAAGTCCATCTCTGGTTACAAGCCATGATGGAGATGTATAATTTCCAGGCTTAAAAGGAAGGTACTTCAAAATGCCAGATGCAGGGGAGGGGTATCAGGAGACAGGTATCTAGTTGTCTCGTGTGCTCCCAGAGGCATCTGGTGGGGCCACTGTGAGATATAGAGGAAGCTGGACTAGATGGGCCCTTGGCCTGATCCAGCAGCATTCTTCTTATGTTCTTATGTTCTTAACCATCCCAGCCCAGAAAATTCCTCCCAGCCACACAAACTACGGAGAGAATGTGAGGCTGCATACACATCTCCAACAGTGAAGTAGTCTTGCAATCATAGAATCTAATATTTGAAAAATAAGATGTGTTGCCCCCAATATTTTTACAGTAAAATTATCATCCAGAGGAATCTATATTTATAATTTTCCAGATGAGTCAGTCTATGTCCTTAAGCATATTATATGAAGGATCTTTGCTCATTTTGCTCTCTGAAATTTTGTGTTCTCAGAAATTGAGCAACTGAGTCACAGTATTTCAAACCATATGTTCTCTTGCTGAACTATGCATCTGGGATTGCTTTGCTGTATATCATATGGCAGTGCAGGCTTCAGTAAGTTGACATCATCATTGTGATGGTTGTAGCCCTTTGGATCACAAGCAGTATGCTATCAGCTCCCCTCCAGAAGTGAGAAGGGCAGGTCCCTGGCACACTGCCACCCACTACTGTGCATGATGACTCTCCATCTGGCTGCTGCATCAACCACAACCCACTACGTGGGAGATGGCATACAGTAGCATTGACAAGGAAATGTCAGGGAGGGAGGGCAAGTGTGGGAAAAATAGCTCATATCCACTTTGAGCCCCAAGCAAAGGAGAGTCGGCAAAGACTCAATGATCATATTGAGCAGGTGTGGAGCCTGTGGGGAGAAGCAAGCCACGCCAGCCAGCCAGAGGAGGGAAAGCCAGCTCTAGAAGAACTGTAGCTGTGCCACACCCATTGTTTGTGAGAGAGAAAATGGCCAGCTGTGCCCAACTGTGTTCACCTCATAGTGGTTTCAGTGGTCACTTCCACACTTTTTTTTTCTTGAGGCAGGATAGGCCCTGGGGACTCTAGGAGCTACCTGGGACCCATAGCTCACACTTTGCTGTCCTCTGGACTTGAGAAGGGAAGTAGCTCCTGAAAATACAGAGTTGGCCACTTCTAAAACAGCCAGGTAGATCAACCTTTCCACTTTAAGAAGCATCTAATCTCTCTCTCTCTCTCTCTCTCTCTCTCTTTCTCTTTCTCTCTTTTTTTCCTGAGATGATGCTGGGCCCACATATTTTCACTCATCACTAATAGTAGCTTTCTGGGCAATCTCAGTCCTCTGGTAGTCATTTCTTTCTGTGAACCCGACTAATGGAATTACATCTTGAAAGCACAAGTAAGCATTTTCTCTATCTGATTCATACTGAGCTGTAATCTTGAAATGGCCCTCTTTGCCAAAAGAACAACAGAAAGGTTAAATGAAAGCCTTTGAAAGTCAGGTCTGTGAAGTTCATTGATGTGGCACCACGTGCACTCAGCTTAAGAAAGGGAATTAACTTGAGTGGAGGTGTAGAAACTTCCCTCCCCTTTCCACAAAGCCTTCAAATATTGTAATACAACCCCTAATTTTAAAGCTTATGTCATATATTGGGGAGTTTTTTCTGAGTCCAGGGATGGTGGGAATTTCTAGATCAATGTGAAGATAATCAAGAGGGAGGCTCATTATCATGTTTCACAAATATGACATGTATTGTGTGCCAGACTTGGTATACTGTTTGGTATACTCATATGGGTGACATATGAGGAGACCAGAATTCATATAGCATTCACACTATTCTAAGAAGTGTATAGTGTGGTGACTAAGAGCATGAACTATGTACTAAGAAGTCCATGGCTTCCTTTGACTTTCAGCTTGTAGGAAGATTGATAAAGACTGGCAATCTGATTGCAGGAGAGCTGACTTTACCTTCCAGTCTGTATGAATAGCCCATCTTCTGAGAATGCCAGCACACATTTGATTCAATTCAGTGCAAGTAAATTTACTTAGAATATTAAAAGCACATAAAGAGAGAGGGAGAGAGAGATCAAATATTCTACACTCATGCCAAATTATAGCAAAGACTTACAAAGGTTAACCTGATACTGCCCTGCTAGTAATGGGTAGTCTGTGCCAGTATGAATCAGTTGTTGCTCCAGAGATGCTAAGTGCAACAAACATCCAGGATATGTCTATAATATAGAACTGGCAGTCTTAAGCCATAACTCTTCACAATAAGTGTAATTTATTTAAACAGGTTGGCAGGAAAAATTCAGATTAAATTCATGGAAAACCTGAGAGTAGTTGTTTGTAGGAGGAGTTTAACATGTTTTTAAAGCAAAATATAGATACAACCTTCTCTCCAGGGCAGGGAGAAGAAGGGTGAACATTTCTTTCATTGTTATTTTGATATTCAAATTTCACTTTTCTAAAGTTTGCAAATATCTCGAATTAGACTAAAAAGAGTCAAGGTACTCTGAAACCGGAGAGGGAAAAAACTGAAAGCTGACAAATTTGCTCGTTCATTGAGAAGACTTTGGGCACATAGCTTCTAAAAAATCTGGCACTGAATCTTTCTTATATGTTTATAGTGCTGAATTAGAGTCATCAGCTTTTTTCCCTGAGATGTTTTTCATTTTTAGCAGCTGTACAAAAAGCACATAAAGCAAAGTCCTTGGGGAATAGGCATACCTATTGGGTTTGGTCTCTACAGATGGGTGAAAGTGTTGTTTTGCTTGTTTCCAATAAGATCTGTTGAAAATTCCTTGTTAAATTTCACAGCAGGTACTGGAGATTTGAAAAATTCAAATGTGGAAGAAAATGAAGGACAAATTTCTCCATCTTCAGTTGACTGTCAGTGCGGCAGAATTAGGAGCTTTTCTAGAGGATGGTCCTGAGGTGTAATCAAACATTGTCTGAAGAACAATTGCATATGGTCTGAAGCACTCCCTTCTCCCCACTCCCAGCATAATGCTCTTGTCAAATAATTGCTTCACATTTAGCATCTTGACAGCTTCTCAGTCTCACTAGCTGATCATGCAGGATTTCTTGGTATGGGGATAATACATATCAGCTGTTTGTCTCATCAATTCATGGTGGTGTTGTCATATTTATTGGCCAGCACAACTCATCTCATGATACATGTCATTGTAAGGGGAAAACAAAATCAACCCCTGGAAAGCTTTCCTGAACATTATTTCTGTATCCCATCTTGCACATATTCAACCATTCCCACAGTTTCTGCTTTCTGGAGTGTTTCCACAATCCACTCCTCTTGTCCGCATGCTTCTTTTCAAATATCCTTCAGATTTCTGAGGAAGGAAACTAGTGAACCAAGAAAAGCTTTTGGGAGTGGGAGAAATCTGATTTTCTGTGAGTTAGTAACATGGAGGCAGTGACAGATTTTACTTTCTTGGGCTCCATGATCACTGCAGATGGTGACAGCAGCCACAAAATTAAAAGACGGCTGCTTCTTGGGAGGAAAGCAATGACAATCTTGACAGCATCTTAAAAAGCAGAGACATCACCTTGCCAACAAAAGTCCGCATAGTCAAAGCTACGGTTTTTCCTATAGTGATATATGGAAGTAAGAGCTGGACCATAAAGAAAGCTGACCGCCGAAGAATCGATGCTTTTGAATTGTGGTGCTGGAGGAGGCTCTTGAGAGTCCCCTGGATTGCAAAGAGAACAAACCTATCCATTCTAAAGGAAATCAACCCTGAGTGCTCACTGGAAGGACAGATCCTGAAGCTGAGGCTCCAATACTTTGGCTATCTCATGAGAAGAGAAGACTCCCTGTAAAAGACCCTGATGTTAGAAAAGTGTGAGGGCAAGAGAAGGGGACAACAGAGGATGAGATGGCTGGACAGTGTCACCGAAGTGACCAACATGAAATCTGGGAGGCAGTGGAAGACAGCAGGGCCTGGCGTGCTCTGGTCCATGGAGTCACGAAGAGTCGGACACAACTAAACAACAACAACAAAAGCAACATGATACTCTTAAATTACTATCTCAGGAGGGTTTTATTGTTGTCGTGGAGGAGGAATGCTAGACACCACTACTTTAGATTGTAGCTTTATAAAACATTCAGTTGGATGCATGAGCGGAAATCATAATTATAGCAGAGTCTACCAGAACTCCATTGCCAGTTGGAAAGAGCAATTCGGAAGAGCAACAGGATGTAAACAAAGAGAGAGATTCTCACTGAAAGCAATCTGTGGTCCAACCCCTAAAGACTCAGACACGTTTGGTACAACTTCCCACCTGCCTTCAAGCATTTCAAGCCTAATCAAAAAGCTCAGTTAATGCCTTGAGCATCTACCCAGCATTGAAATGCTGATCATAAAAGAATACTCACAAATTTGGATGCTTTCCCAGCACTACATTACACAGTAAATAGCATAGCTCAGCTTTCACACAGTTTCATGGGAGCAGCTGGGAAGAAGTGTAGGGTCTGGGAGAGAGCTTGATGTGATGCATTACAGACTGAGAGAGCACAAGTGAGTGAGTGTGTTTAACTAGCAGTCAAGGGAGAAAGCAGTAATCACAACTAAATATTGCTGAGAAGAGAGGCTAAATAGTCACATGTTAATGGAAAACAGGGGTTTTATTGATCTAAAACAAACCAAAAAAGCTGTGGTAAGGAATGGGAACTTTGTTGTACCTATGCACTAGTCATAAATATCAAAGAATAATTATTAATTTCTTAGATTTGTGAATCAGTGTTGTGTATTTCACTCTTTTTTCAGGTTTATGATCAAACATTTAAAATAGACATAAATGTTGTATGTCTGCAGTGCATGGAGAGACAATCATATTATACAGATATTGTTTATATTTATACTATAAACCTATCCAGGCATTCGAGAAAAGGGTTAATCCAGACGTGTCAGCAGAGGCAGGAAACTAGCTCTACTGCCCTCTTCCTACCTCTTACCTTCTCTCTCTGTTCTTGAGTTAGGATTAACCCTTTCACTAAATGTCTTATACTGTGCCAGAATTTTTGGTAACTCTGAAAACAACATAATTCCAATGGGAAAAAATGCAAAAACAAAACTCAGCTGCAAAGTGATGTAAGTGAGAAGTTGATGCAAACATTTCCTCTGCAGACCAGTTGTGTGTCTTAGTATGCAATAACAAATGCCTATGCTGACTTCCTAACCTGCAGCAATTTAGAGCTGCAGTTTATACTAGTGGTTACACCTGCACAATTTTTCATCTGGATTCTGGCCACAGTCAGCTTTTTTTCCCAAAATGTCACTGCTGTTCTTCACATGTTTAATTAGGTATTTGTCCAATTTTTGTTAAAGTTGTCCCAATCTTTTTAATTTTATTTATTATTCAAAACTACCAGGCACAGTCAATCAACATTATAAAACCATTGACTGGTATTATATAACAGATACAAGTTCTAACCAAAGAACCTAAGTATCTGTAAAATATCAGTGCACTATGTATGCTGTTCCTAATATTGACGTTATTTATAGCTCTGATGGTGTTATTTCTGAGATATTACTACTACTACTACTACTACTGCTACTACACAACTTGAATAGTAGACGTTTTCAAGAGTACCTTGTTTGCAATGCAGGTGTGAGTTTTCCTGCTTGAATCAAATATAAGAATAAAGCTTGTGATATTCTTTAATTATTGAATTGGGAATATATCCCTTCAGCTCTTCAACATCCCAACCCCTTGGGATTGCTCTTTTCCCACAATCCCAGATGCCAGCTGATAACATTCCATTTGAAGCCCAAATATCACCTTTTCAGATCCTGTTCTTCATAGCCTGCAGCTGGAAACTGGGACAAGAGAATGTGATTGCCCATATTTGTCTTGCTGGTATAGGCGCTTAGTACCGCCTCTTATTTTTTATCCCCTCCCCTTTTCCATTTTGAGCTGTCCCCCGTGAGCTACGTTAAAGAACAATGTGAGTGACCTGTGACTCACAACCATTGTTCAATGTATGTGAAATGATTATTAACCTCTAAAATATGAGGGGGTGCTGATAAGTATTGAGCCTTCCCAGAAAAAATTGAGCTAGGAAGCTATAACGATGCAGGGTGTATTGGCCAAATTGTCTGTATTCAATGGTACAAAAATCAACTACCTATGATTTTAACTTATCTTTCATGTTCAGGTCCAAAGTGAACATGGCAGCACCTCCAGAAAAGTTCATTGTGGAAGAGCATAGGACCATAATCAAGTTCCTGTTTCTCCAAGGGAAAGGTGCAAAGCAGCTCCATGATGAAATGTCACAAACTATGGGTGACAGTGGCCATTCATATGCAACAGTTAAATGTTGCATTGCCAATTTTAAAACTGGCCATTTCTGTGTTGAAAACCCAGTGGAAGGCCTGTTTCTGCCTCTGTGCGTGCAAATGTGAAAGCCATCCATGATATGATCATGGAGGACAGCCAAATATCAGCCAAAAGTATTGCTATATATCTGAGACTATCACATGAAGGAGTTGGTGCCATTATCCACAATGACTTGGAAATGAGAAAGCTGGTAGCAAAGTGGATCCCCAAACTTTTGACAACCGAACAAAAGAGGAAACATGTGGAGTCATTGGTGGTGGTTTTGGAACATTTTGCAAGAAATGAGTCAGATTTCCTGGGTAAACTGGTAACTGGTGATGAGACATGGATCTACTTTTATAATCCTGAGACAAAGGAACAGTCTAAGGAATGGAGGCACAGTGGTTCCCCCAGGCCAAAGAAGTTCTGAGTGCAAAGGTTGGTGCAGTAGCAAATGGCAACAGTTTTTTGGGATATGAAGGGAGTTCTGCTGGTGGACTACCTCCAACAGGGTTCAGCCATCAATGCAAAATATTACTGTGCTTTATTGACGAAGTTGAGGCAAAACATCAAGGAAAAACATTGAGGAAAGCTCTCCAAAGGTGTAATCCTCTTACATGACAATGCCTGGTCACACACTGCCGGTGAAAGAATGGCAAAACTGACATCCTTAGGCTTTCAAGTGATGCCCCATCCACCCTATTCTCCCAACCTGGCTCCTTCTGACTATTATCTGTTCCCCAAACTCAAAAAAAACACCTAAAGGGACAACAATTTGGGAGTGTTCTGGAGGCAACTAATGCTGCAAATGAGTGGTTACACCAGTAGTCAGAATAATTTTATTTTCAGAGACTTAAAAAGCCACAGGACAGATATTGCAAGTGCATTGACTTCCTGGGGGAATATGTAGAATAGTATGGCAGTTACAGCTTCCTAGCTCAATTTTTTTCTGGGGAAGGTTCAATACTTATCAGCACCCTCTCGTATGTATCAAATATTTTATTGTTTACATCCATTTCTCTCCTATTTCACAAGTCCTAAATGTTTTATATGGTGTCTTTCCATCTGCTTTGTTTTCGTCTTTCCTTCCATCTATCCAAGGACTCCTTCTTGACCAAAATAGGAAAACATTTGGCTTAATCTCTTCCACTTTCCACTCAAATCTTCCTTTTCTACATTTCCCCTCTCACTTTCCTCACCTTTCTTCACCTCACAGAACCTCCTTCCTTTTTTCTACATCATCAGAATGTTTTCTTCCTCTCCTTATTCACACCCCATTCACCTCTTATTATCTGAACCCGTTCCCACACTTTGCTCTCCAGTATTTCTTCCATTTCTCTGCTTTGCTGTAAATTCAGGACAGTACTATTAAAGCACATATTACTGTCTATTGCTATTATCTTAGCACCCTTCGTCTGTCCCTATAGTGGCACTCTGCCACACTCAACAAGCTTTTAGTCTTTATGTTTTGAAAGCTCTCTCTCTATCTGGGAACTTTTTTCCTTAAAAAGTCTGCCCTTAAAAAAAAACATTGTGGCATTAAGGTTATCCTGAGAAACAGTGTGGTGTTGAAGCTTTTCCCAACAATGATCTTCATGGTAACAGGAGTTTTAAAAGGAATTTTTATAGAAGGGAGCATCATTTTTTAACCATGTGGAGAGGCACTTTTAACCTTAGCAATATAAATGATCCCATGATAAAGCAATACTGTAAACATTGCATTTAAGCATTAAGGGTTTAATTCCAATTATTATTATCAACTCAAGTTCACCCACTGAATCACCAGAATTACATATTGGTTGAGATAACAAGGGCCATTCCTTCTGTGTGTGTCTATGCAATCTGGGATTACCAATTGGGTTTAACTAATATGTGTGTTCAGTCCATTTAGTCCATTTAAGTAAACATGCCTAGATCCCCAGAATAATAATTTGTATACATCAAATGCTGAAGTTAAAGGATGTTTGACATTTTTCTCTATTTTGACATTTCTACAAATGGATAGGGTATTGAAAAACTAGGGAATCTGTGGGCTCCACATATTGTTAAATTGCAGCTCCTATAAGCCTCTCTAGGGTGGTCAGTGGTCAGGGATAATGAGAGTTACAGTCCTGCACTACCTAGAGAATCATATGTTCCTTAGCTTTGCATTATAAAATGAACATTTAAGATGACTGACTATTACAATGAATCTTCTTTTTGCTATGCCACTTGTAAAAGATTGCATTCAAGTTCTCTTTTTTTTCCCCCCCTCCCAATATTTTTGTAGGCTACTAGTTACAGGGAACATGCATACTTTCCCCTGAAATGTGAACAGCCTGAAAAGATTCCAGTTTTGAATGTATGCATTTTAATACTCATTCAGGTGAACATATATGTTTCCATTGAATGATTTCTGACCCTATGGAAATTCTAATGTATAATAGAATATAATTTTTTTAAAGCCCCACCTCCAAAAGAGCATTTGTGGGTGCAGAATCAAGGAATTGCTACAATACCAAATATTTGGAAGAGAAAATATATGTTTACATGACATAGAATGTTGGTTTTGAGTAGCTATTAGCCTTGTGATGTTTGCCACCACAAATTTCATTTAAAAAAATATCACTACTGTTACCTTTAATTCAAAAGAGCAAAAATGTTCTGCATGCCACCCAAAGTGGGGAACAAACAAAAATCCTGAGGAGAAACATGGCATTAAGGTTATCCTGAGAAACAGTGTGATGGTGTTGAAGCTTTTCCCGGCAATGATCTTCATGGTAACAGGAGTTTTAAAAGGAATTTTTATAGAAGGGAGCATCATTTTTTAACCATGCAGAGAGGCACTTTTGACCTTAACAATATAAATGATCACATGATAAAGCAATACTGTGATCATTGCATTTAAGTATTAAGGGTTTAATTCCAATTATTATTCTAAACTCAACCTTAGCAGGCAGCCTCCTCGGATCCCACACTCTCTAACTGCCCAGGTGAAAGAGCTACAAAGCAGCAGCCTCGTTGCCACCTACAGTTAGCTATTTCAATTTCCTGCCCTTTACCCCTGCCTTTTTGTGTTCGTAAGTGGAAGCTCCGTTCGCAAGTAGAAGCAAAATTTTGCAACCAGGAGCTGTTCGTAAGTTGAAATGTTTGTATTTAGGGGTGTTCGTAAGTAGAGGCATCACTGTGTTGTTATTAAGTTCAGGAAGAATAATGTTAATTGCACTGTGGAATATCAATCACTGAAGAGCAACTGTATCTCTGGTGCTTGCCACAGACTCTACAGGCGAGCAGAACATGCCTTTTTTTGGTACTGCAGTGGTTCTTGGCAAAATAAAATTGCTCAAGTAACGCTCTAACTTTGGGTTTTCTTCTATTCTAAACTAGCACAGAAGTGACACCTGGAGGGGAGTGTCTTATTCTGTCAAATGGTGTTATAAGTTAGGTCTTTGGTTAGCAGACCTTTTGGCAGTTCGAGCTGGTACAAGAATGATCTCCCATTGCATTCTGTTCAGTGAGGAAATATGGTACCACCATCATTATGCCACACTGTTAAACAACCTGGGCTTCCCATACTGTATCAGGCTAGTTGCCCAGATGAATGTCTCCCTTCAGAAGGTATGATGTCTTTGCTTCACAGCAGCACTACATAGACATGTCACATTTTTCTGGCTTACTTGGCATGTGTTGCCAGAATGGACATTTGTTCATGACATCCCTGGCTTCCATGATGGCAGCATCTTCTCTTGTTCTTCTTAGCCAAAACCAGTAAGCATGCACTTGTTTCTCTCCCACTTCAAGGTCTTTGACCTTGAGTTAAGGTCCCAGAGTAGACTCTTGCTCTAGATGGGTGGAATAAAAATCCAATAAAATAAATAACAAAATAAATAAAATTTGATTCCTTGAATGATCACAGCCTGTCTGTTCTACAGCTGCCTGAAGACATTTTCAGAGTCTGTCTCCAAATTGAGCTGGTACTTCATCTTCATATTATCAGAAGGTAGTGCAGTGTCTTTATCTTCATATGTGCAAGCATCATTCTTACAGTAATTTTGAAAGTGATTCTAGAGCTTTCTGTGCAGTATAACACTTTGATTTTGTTGTACTTCCAGATTGCAGAACACAAAACACAATTACAACTAGAACCCAGATGTACCTAGTACTCCCCCCATCCCTGCTTTTATCACTGGGAACTGAATTCTTCCATCCATTTCACTGTGAACCAACAGTATTGTGGGGATGTATTTCCTGTTTCCACACACCCCACCTAGACTGCTGGGAAAAAAGGGGAAAAAAGTATAAACACATACTTACTGTTAATGTGACAGCCATAAATTATTCCTCAGTAAAGTCTATCTCTCCCAGGGAATTCTGAAAGCCAATAGTGTACATGCATATGTATTTGTCTATGTTTGCGTTCTCAGACGTTGCTATTTTGGTAAATTTGCTCACACTATTTTGGTAAATAACAGGATGTTTATGTGTACTTTTAGGCTATGGTTATCTCCAGTTTCTCTCTGTTTTGGTGAGGGTGTTTCTTGTCCAAGCTCTCCCATGCACTTCTCTGCCTTGTATTTCAATCACAAAATGTAGTCATGCAGTTTTTGTCCTAATACATTACTTTAGTTGGGACAAAAAGAAATCCCTATTTCATGTGAAAAAAAACCCTACAATGTATTTTTCTGTTTGTTTTTGTTGTTGTTGTTGTTTGTTTGTTTTGTCTCTTAATCATTAGTTTAGTAGTAGATAGTTGAAACTTCTATGTGCTGTTTACAACTCTTTGAGTGAGATTGTCATTAAAAAGCCTATTTTGTAGGTCTTGTCATTTGTGATTTCTGCAACAAAACATGAGTTCTGGGTTAGTATAATGTGTCCTCTGCCTGGATATAGATTAAAAAGCCATCTCACAAACTGTGGTCTTTAATAACCACTGATTACTTTTAATTGGTTGCTTCTCTTATATGCCATGCTGGTCAGCTTTTTTGTATCTCTTTCTTTTGTTTAAAAAAAAATCCAAAGGATATTGTGTGGTCAAGTAAAACAATGTGACATTAGACGACTAAAAATCATACAATATGATGCAAACTTTCGTGGATTGAAAATCCTTTCATCATTTACATAATTGGCTGTAATTGGACCAATTGGCTTCTACATGGTGAACAAGCCAAAATTCATCCCAGGGTTCTGTGTTCATTATTTCATTTTCTCCACCCCCAACTGAACAGGAAACTTGTGTTCCAAAAACTGGTAATGTGTGCTGGGAAGCAGACTTATGTCAACTGATGGGCTGCCTCTGTCCGAATAATGAGTGGAAATTTCCAGCCATAGGGTACCGAGTTGTTGGTGAAGCATTAAACTATGCCCCCACAGCCTGCCTGTAATCAGCTTTAAATTTGCCTTAAGAGCATGATGCCTAGCAACTTTTGCCATGAATATTTGAGACATTTGTTTATAAGTTTTCTCTACTCACAAGTTACTGGTGTGTGTCTGATGATGGGATTTTTAATCCACAAAAGCTTGCATTAACTGTTCGATTTGTAGTGGTCTAATAGCGGTGTCACATTCTTCATTGTTTTGTAACTCTAATTCTTTGGGGTAGAGAGTGATTGTCATATGTCTCAGATAGTCTACTTTGATATGCATAAGCTCTCTCTTTTACTGTCTTTAGAACATCCTTGTCTGAAGTGATAGTAGTAACAACAGCACAGGGTGAAGGAGTTTAGCAAAAAAAAGCTAAAGCTGAAAGCTAAAGGTAAAAAGACTTGTTAACTGAAGTCATTTTGTAGCATTTCTAAGGCAGACTGATGTATGAAATGTGCTCAGCAAGGAAGATTAATATCTTTCTTTCCTCTTCCACCTCCATTCTTTTCTACCACCAGCTTGGGAGAGTAAATACAAAGGGATGGGTGCATAAGAGGACTGGGGAGGAATTTCACATTATTTTGAACTGTCATCTGAAGAATTCACTTTGGACTATGCAGGGGTGGGAAGGGCATTTGAGGAGTGGAAAGGTATGTGCAGATGCAAGAAGATCCTAGCCTTTGAGGGAAGGGAAGTTCCATTGGTGGAACTTCATAGCTGACTCCATTAAACAGTGTTGCTGGATCCTCTATGTAATTTTTGAGGGGTTAGAGCTGGAGACTTGTTGTGGGGGAAAGGATGCATGCATTTTCCTGACAACTCAGTTCCACAAATGTATGTCTGGATCCACTTTTTAAAAAGAATGATGAAAAACTGCTCTTCTTGAACCTGTTTTTATTTACTCAGTGTAAATATAGTAAAATTTACATTGAGTAAATATGTTCATTCGGAATACAGATTCTATGTGCTCCAGACGGACTGGCCCTCTTTGGATTCTATGAGGGAAAGCTGTTAAAACCCACATTTATAGCAACCCCCAACATCCTCCTGCTATTAAAAATGTCAGCTGGGCTAAAATAAGATGGCTGTTTCATTTACAGGATGTGCAAAGCTGTTCTTGCTCATACTACTTAGCTTTGGGAGATCAGTGCAAAACGAAGGATTTCCTCAAAATTATTAATCATAATTTCCTCTCTTCTACTAGCATGCCGATGGTACCAGAAAGTGCATATATCTAAGAGAGTGAATTGCTCTTATTATTGGCTCAGTGATTCATTGTCATAATCCTATTTTACTAAACCAGCATTGCCAGGGTAGTTTGTGTTAACACAGTGTTAGGTGAAGATGCCTGCTGAGGCAAATATTAAAATTGTGGGCCCTGCTGGAGTTGGAGGATATGAAGTAAACATGGATCTTCACTTGTGTGATAATACATTTTTCAAAACATGCTGGAACAAGTGTTCTTTGTTCGCAAAATCAGATGGATAATCCTAATAACCCAGTTTTAAGCAGACATCTGCAAGAAGTGTTTAGAATAGACTCTTACTGTTGTTATTTTATTAAATAAGTTGTTCCATTTTGCATGCATGCTTTTGGAGGGTGGGGCTGCCCGGTTTTTCAACGTTGCCTCTAAGTCATGGAATAGTGTTGTTCCACAGCCCAGGATGGGAGAAAGCTGATTAAATAACAACAGACACAGGGCTGCTAGTAGAAGTAGAACCATTTCTTGTGATGGTCACAAATCTATACTGCCCTTTTTGCCTGTAATGTTCTCCCGACCTTTGAAAATAATTTCACCTGTTCTGCAAAATAATGGATGAAATCACATTGGTATAACTACACTTGTGAAAAGGTGATGCTTTCATGGGGAGGGGGTAATTTTGAGTAATTTAAATCTTCCTACTTATGCCTGGTGTTTTCTCCTACTCTCAATTAATTCCTTTCAACATGTGAGAGTCACAGGACAGAAGAAGTAGTATTAAATTATCAAAAATCATGGCTGACGGATGATCTTATCACCAGCCAACTTGGTGATATAGCAAGCATACCTACCACGCACAGCTTTTCTTTCTCACTGGTTTTTCCCCCCTCTATTTCTACCTCTGTTGCTCATTCATCTTTCTCTCTCCTAACTTTCCATTCCCCTCATATCAAGCAAGATGACTCAGTGGCTGAAATCCTATTGCACAAGTTTATGCCACATAAAGCTGATTATGTCATAAATGCTGGCAGTTTTTCAGAAATTAAAAATTTATTAACCCCTCTGCTTTTCAAGACGTCCTTGGGATCCCCTTCACTGTGGGGAAATTGTTGGAGGCTGCAGGATGGGAGGGAGTCTTTAATTTCTGAAAGCTGCTAGGTAAAGGTAAAGGTTCCCCTTGATAATTTTTTTTGTCCAGTCGTGTTCCACTTTAGGGGGCAGTGCTCATCCCCGTTTCCAAGCCATAGAGTCAGTGTTTTGTCCAAACACAATCTTCCGTGGTCACATGGCCAGTGCGACTTAGACACGGAACGCTGTTACCTTCCCACCGAGGTGGTCCCTATTTATCTACTCACATTTACATGCTTTCGAACCGCTAGGTTGGCAGGAGCTGGGACAATCGATGGGCGCTCACTCTGTCACGTGGATTCGATCTTACGACTGCTTGGTCTTCTGACCCTGCAGCACAGGCTTCTGCGGTTTAGCCCGCAGCACCACCACATCCCTGAAAGCTGCTGCCACTACAATAATTTGGACGGTGACAGCAATTTTTGAAAATTGAAGACTTCTATCTTGCGGCCCCCAACAGCTTCCCCAAATGAAAAGGAGCCCAAGGAAGTCCCTGAACACTGGAGATGAGGGGAAGGAAATTTTTAATTTTGTAAGAACTGGCATGACTAATATCAGCCTTTTGCAGCCTAAAACCACACAACAGGATTTCAGTCGATGTGATATTGCAGGACATTTTTTAAAAACAAGTTGCGATTGATGTATTTATTTGATAGTAAAAAAGGAAATAACTCCAAGACTCTCAAGGGCCCATTAATGTGCATGTCAGGTTTCAGATGCCTAGGATTCATGGGTCTTAGAGCTATGGAGGAGATAGTCCCAACACAAACATGTTTATTATTATAGAATATGTTCATTCATACCAAATGAGTGTGTATGGTTTTTTTTTCAAAGTTCTTTTCCCTTGTAATGAAAGTGCTCTTCAAAATGAATAGGGAATTGTAGTAACTATACTTCTTTTTTGACATATTTCCTACAGATGCGGTTAATAATCTATTTTTATACCTTTTAACTACATATACATGCAAGGAGTTGCGTTTTAGAAATGTACCCAATACCATGTTTAACATACAGGAAGTCACCATACTGGCTAGTAACAGATTGTTTTTTCCTCTGTTAGTCTTAGTTTCTCTCCTGGGTAGGGTTCATTAGTAAATGATGGTATCATTTCATTGGGCTCACTCACATGGGACCCTTAATGTGCACATTGCCAAGAGCATTATGGGATAATCACTTAGGGAAACAACACCCACAACACTCCTGTTAGATGTCTGTTATGTTGAAGGAGAAACTAAAGACTTTCCAAAATATAAAAGGCACTAATAATTACATTCTGAATGAAATTTGCTGCTAGCTTTTCTTTTAGTAATCTTATCTATATTTTTATTTGTTATTTTTCAAAGCTGTACTTAATTGAGGCCAATATCCTGCAAAGGTGCAGAGTTCATACTCCCACTCAGTCCTGCGCTCAGGCCCAGGCATCCTTTGTGGGGATGTGGAGAATAAGAAAGAGTTTGATGGATTGTTTTGTTCATATCTTTCCCTTTTACCTTTGACATGTTCTCTCCTCAAGATAACACAATGAACACAAGGCAATACAGTCAAGACACTTCACACATTATCCAGAATAAGAGGGTGAAATTTTATATTTCATTATTTCAGGCAGATGAAGGAAGGAGGGATGAATAACTATTGCAGGTCAAGAATCAATGTCATTTCCATTGTGCTTTGTTTCTACATTATATCTATTTTTTTAAAAAAATACGACAATAACAATAAAATAAAATTAAATGTAAATGTCTTCTAAATATGTATTTAAGAAAAACAAAAACAAAAACTGTTCTTTAACTCCGAAAGTACTTCAACTTAACACATTTTAATTAATTCCATCATTTATTTATTACAAAAGTAATAAAAGCCCTGTCTTCTGAAGAGCCTTCAAACAATCTCTCCAACCAAGCAAAATAAAATATGTAAGAAATAGGGTGTTGCTAGAGGATGGGGAGGGTTTGTCCCAGCCACGATAGGGTGTTTGCAGGGAGGTGCTTGTGTAATTGTTTAAGACAACCCAGGAGATACACTCAGTGCAGGATGCTGATAGACAGGTCATGTCAACACACAGAGGAGACATAACAGGAATTTAGATGGTAGGCAAAAGGGTTGTAACCATTTCAAAGCATGGATCAGTCCATAAATTGCTAGCATGCTGGGATGATAATCAAGAAGGAGCAGCCAGAAGCAAAAAGGTAAATAGTCCAGGTTCAGGTTGGTGGGAGATCAATCAAGAAGGGAGGAAAAAAATGTTCAGAAAACTGCAAGCTGAGGAAAGGGGGAGGAAAATATAGGAGTACTGTTTTCAGTAACCTGACAGAGTTTTGTGTTCCCTGTTTGCCTAGCTGTGGAATGGGCAATTTCCATTCGTAGTCTGAGCACCTTAACTCAACTCTACAATTCCACCAACCTTGACAGACATGAGTGCTTCATCTCAGCTGTGTTCAGTTGTTCTCCATGTTAATAGGTCATCCTTCTCTAGATCTTCCCTCTTCAGAAGCTGCCATCCATCTGGAAAGGATGGTTTTTTTCTGGAAGGACAAAGCTCTGCTCCATGTGTTTATGGGGGCCGTACCAGCTGGGACCTCACACCTCTCTTCTGCTCTCCCCACCATCTCTTTAGCTGAGGCATATTCTCCTAGCCTTCATTTTATGAGGAAAGATTTGACCAGATAAGGAGGCTCATGTCTTATGTATTCATATACAATGGCTCAGCTGATGATCTGTCAAATTATTTGACTGGCATGCTGTTCCAAGTCCTCTGTTCAGAGCATGTTACCATAGTCTCTCAAGACTGAAGGTTGCCTACAATGATTGTTCATAAAAGCCACTGTGGCTGTTGCTTAACTCAAATGACATTTTACAGGAGGTATGGCTGAACATTGTATTCTAAGTATATCCTTTTGTGTGTGTGTGTGTGTGTTTATGCAGGTGTGTATAAAGAGAGAGATGTTTACATTATTGCAACCAAACTGCACAGGTTTTTGAAACCTTGGCAGGCACAGGTCTTATGTATACAAGAGCTTTTCTGTTCATCTGTTGGATCATCTGACTGGCATTGTTCTTTGTCCCTAGAACTGCCTGTATTCCAACATTATTGATTACTATACCTCCGCCCCACCCCTGCATTTTCCTCTGTTGCAAGTGCCATGCACAGGGAGCTTGCTTTTACTTGTGTCACAGAGCCTTTTGACATCTGTCCCCCAATCTTCCTTTTTTTGTCAGGCACAGTGTAAAATATGTAGTGTTGGGGTGTTCTTAACAATACACAAAAGCTGTTTTGTTAATGATGTCGAAGGATTGTAAAGGGAAACATGAAGAAGCACTGGGAAAGGACAGTAAGAAGTTGGTTGTGGCTTAATGGTGCTATTTGCAATATGCCAATGTAAAGATGGCATGACCAAATTAGGCTGGATGTAGTAGCACCAGGAAAGAAGTTACCTGTTATACTTTTTTCTTTCTAATTTATACATAGAGCAACAAATTAACCCATTTGGGAAATATTGTTTAAATCCACCTTTAAGCATTGTTTTCCTTTCTCTCCCATAATAATACAATGAGATTTGTAATACTAAACAGGAATATGCCAGTTACCATTCTTTTACAAGTTGCCATTCACTTGGAGTAAAGTAGCAGCATCCTAAGTTAAGGTCCATATTTATATTTGCTATAATGTATTTACAGAACCCGGCACTATCTCTGAATCCTAGCTCTGTTATCATCTGGAATAAGGTGTGAGTAGATTAGACCACTCTCCCAAACCCTGTCTAGATGCTCCTGTTTGCAGCAAGGAACATGTTTGCTCTAGTTTTGGTCTTGTCAGTTAGCATTTTTCTTGTTTACTTTTAGTACTGTATTACACTATAAATGTGCAACCAGGATCCAGCATTCTTTGGCTGTGGTTTACCATTCCTTTCTTCTGGGGGTGCCCTGGGACTGTGCAGCTTGCCTACAAGGAGGCAAAGTGGGAGATACCTAAATCACTGAGATATGCCAGCTTACATACTGTTAGCTAGCAGTAGGTCTGAATAGACAACATATAGGATGGCAAAATTTAGATCTCCCTTCTTGCCTGGAAATGAAACTGTTCCATATCCATTTTAAAGGGATTGGAACTGAATGAATGCCCTGATAAATGACTCCAGATGGCTTATAATGGAGTGTTTATGTGAGACTTAAAGCATATTGTTATTGTATAATGGAAGAAAGGTGTGTTGTTACAGTATGAGGAGTTGTGGAGGGACTCTCACGAAAGGACCCCCCACTTCTGAATTCATCATTATGTAACTGAATGTCAGTTAGCTCTGTCAGAAGAGGAGCAGAGATGGGGATGAAGCAAAAAAAATGGTGATTTGTAATTCGTCAAGGTTAATGAATCAACGAATATGAATTTATGAATGTTCTCTGATGAATTGACTAATCAATTTGTCAATTCATTTTTGCTTTAAAAATGCCATAAAACTGCCCCCCAAGAACCTAGACACCAAATTTGCATGGAAACTTCCTCATATGGTTTTCTACAAGCCCAGCAGATTTGGTGAATATTGGTTTCCGGACCCCTGAGTTATAAAGTCACAAGGAGGACACCCCAAGAAAAGTCTCCCCCCAAGTATTTAGATAAACCCAAATCACACAGAAGCTTCCTGTGTCTTTCCCCAACAAGCCTGCCAAGTTTGGTGAGGACTGGATATCAGACATCACAGTTATTCATCCACAAATTGGGTCTCCCCAGGAAAGTAACAGAGCCAGCTGGCAAAGTTTACCACATGGCACAGAAGCGGATGGCATTGAGGGAGTTTGATTTGGCACCAGCAGAATGAAAGATCTTTGGCACTGAGGTACTTTGGTTTGTCTCCAGCAGGCACACAGAGGCATGAGTCATTCAGGCAGAGTTTGTCTTCAGCAGCATGACATTTGGCAGTGAAGTAGGGTTTCTCCCCAGCGGGCACTGAGGAATGTGGCATTGAGATACAGTTTGGCCCCATCGAGCATGGAGCAATTTGGCAGTGAAGTAGAGTTTGGGCCCATCGGGAAGGGGAGAAGGGATCAAAGTGATCTCCCATCTGCACTGCCTTTGCAAAGGCAGTGGGGCTGGATGATGGCTTGGATTGGGCTTTGCCCCTCTTTCTATGCCAGGCGGCAGCATAGGAAGGGGGGAGGAGGGATCAAAGTGATCTCCTGTCTGTGCTGCCTTTGCAAAGGCAGTGGGTCTCGGCGATGGCTTCAGATGAGCTTTCCCCCTCTTTCTCTCCCCAGCAGCATAGGAAGAGGGCAAAAGAGATCAAAGCGGTCCCCTGGCTCTGGATCCCTTTGATCCCTTTGCCCCTCTTCCTATGCTGCTGGGGATAGAAAGAGGAGGGATGCCCAATCCAAGCCATCTTCCAGCCCTGTGAGTAGGTTTCCTTTCTGGCAGGCTTTAGCAAGCTGCTGAAGGGAAAATCCCTCTCTATGCCTCTGAGGAACAGCTGATAAGCAGATAGGGAACAAAGGGGCGAATATAAAAGGGTTATATTCATTGCTTCTTATTCGTTGGGGTCTCTGGACTGATGAATATCTGAGGAATCAGGGATATTCGTTGAATATCCAGATTCATTTTTATATTCATCCCCATGTCTAAAGAGGAGCAAACAAAGTTGACTTCGAGTGGGTTCTGATATCTTCAGGTTTGCCTCCTTCTCTCCCATAATGTATAGTTTCTCTCAAATTATATATTTAAATGTTCATTTTGTCTCAAACTGTGCATATGGTTAAACTGCATTTCAGTAACTAGAGAACTGCTACATTTCTTAAGTACTGCTTGCAGTGTTCATCTAGATCCAATAGTTCCATGGAAGAATCCCCAAGGAATAAATCCAGTCACACCCCCATGTGTGGGTTGCACTTCTGAATGTGACTTCAGAGTTAAATAAAAATGTAGTTTCATTCCTTGGTGATTCATATGGGGAATTTTAAGGAAAGTAGAAAAAATTACAGAAAACACTCAAACAGAAACTCTTTAAAAATTGTTCATGAGTGGGATGCAAGGTCAATGCGTCCTTACCTCACTACTTATATGAATGTGGCTTTCTATATTTGATAGGAAAATGTATTTCCTTTTCTTGCCCAAATCATTTACTTGTGCACCCAAATACATTTTACTATCTTGACTGTACAGGTTACTATTTTAAAACCTGTGGACCTTTGATGATCATCTAATTGTCTTCCACTTTGATTTGTCCACAATCATTGCAAGAAATTGCTTCAGTTTTACGCAGCTTTAAAATTCAGAACCCAAGGATGTCTTCTAATTACACTTTCTGTTCATTGCAGTTTTTTAATTAATTTCCCATCCATCATAATAATGCAAAGTAAGAGAGAACATTTTATTACTGATGGTTAAAGTAAAAAGGCTAAATGCCTCTCCTTGCCATTTATAGAATAGTTGTATTTAAGAAATTTGTACCAATTTTCTTTTCCAATTAACATTCATTAATATGACTTAGATAACCTTTCTCATCCACAGGGCTTGTAATATTTGCTCCTCACCTTCTGTGGATAAGGAGGGGGATGGTTACTATGTGAGATGGCTTGTAATTGGTTTGTCCCAAAGCGGGATTTAAGCCGTAAATGTGATGTCTTCAAAACCTTCCTTAATGTACAAGAAAATAGTAGTAAACAGAAGCATAACAGCTAGAATACATTATAGAAACATACTGATTTGTCACAACCAGTCTGCCTAATGGTAGGGTCAGCATGGATTATTTGTCTGTCACTAACTTACAAATGTCCAGTTATAAATATAAATAATTAGTCTTTATTTTTATGATGACATAGTGTATAGATGGAAGAAAACTTTGTTGATTCAAGAAATGGAACCTTGTCTTGCAGTCCTAGCTTTTGACACAATGATGTTGCAGCTTTCTGGGCAATGTTGGTCATATCATGATTGCTGAAGCTGCCAAACATTGTGTGAAAAACATGAAATATGCATACAGCAACAGAACTAAACCTACCTTTGTAACAGTCTCTTAAATTAAAGTCTCTAAAGTGCCACAATATTTTGTCTTCCAATGGCCATGTTTTCCCCCTCCATTATGCACAGAGAAGTAGAAGTGGTGCATAGGTAGAGTTTTCTAAGCTCCATGGGAACTGTAAGACATTTGGGGACTGGTTTGTTTTTGTTGTGTGCCATCAAGTCAAAACAAATTTATAGCTGCCATAATAGGGTTTTCAAGGCAAGTGAGGTACTTGAGAAGTCGTTTTACCAGTTCCATATATCACACATACCCAGTAAGTTTCCATGGCAAAGCCAGAGAATCAAACCAAGGTCTTCTAAGTCCTAGTCAATTATACCATACTGGTAGTCTCTGCTCATTATGCTTTGTAGAGGATGCTCCTTCAGAAATTACTAGCCCCTAATGCCTTATAGTTCTCATGGGGCTAAGACAGCATCATCCATGGTCTTCTCCATGTCAGTAACCATTGCTGCAGATAGAAATGTGCCAAAGCACATGTGTGTATACTCTGTGGTGAATTTTAATTGTTGTAGTGAAAAAAAATCAAAATTCCATGCCTATCTGGTATCACATTCTTCTCATGTATCTGTGGTATTAGTTGATGCTCTGTATATCAAGACATACCACATAGTGGGCATTGCCAAACATGAAGGCTTTCCAGTCAGGAGAAATTTAACACAGAGCTCCACAGGGATGTCCAAGTGCCTCTGACTGTCACAGGTTATAAAGAGAAATATCCTCTGGTAGGCATTCCTTCACAGTGCACTTGAGGACTTACTGGCCAGAATCCTACTAGGCGCGTTTGCTGACATACAGTAACTCCATTGGTATAAATCTCAGCTGTGAATTGCTGTAAGTTTAGGTATTGGCACAGGCATTTGCTGTTCTACACAAGTTGTACAACTCAATGTGTGACAGCAGATACCTATGCTGAGTTCTTTATTTATGCCTATGGAGTTACGATGATGTGCTTTTTCACTAGGATTTATTTCCCCCTATAACACATACCACTTGTTCTCCCCCCCACACACAAACTGTAAATACTCAGTTACTAGTGAAGAAATGTTCATGTGAACTATCGATTTACATTTAAAAGGCTGAAGATATTGCTGTTATCAACTGGAATATAAAGTTTGTTTGTTTGTTTATTACATTTCTATACCACCCATCTAGTGGTAACCCACTATGCTGGGTACTTCACATACAGATTGAAAGTCTCTCCCAGTCACACTCTGCAGTCAAAGAAGCAATAAAAGTCACATATATAAAATAAAAATTAAGAGGAAAAACACTCCCGTAAGTGAGAAGTGAACAAAATTTCAAATTTAAACACTATGAGCCAAAAGAATATCTACTGCAGGGGAAGGATGTTTTAAAAAAACTTCTTTATAGAGCATTGTTTTGACAAGCCTTCTAAAAACTAAAAGAGAGAAGGCCTGGTGTTCCTCCACAGTCAGAGTATTCCAGAGAGTCACTGCAAAAACTGAGAAGGCCCAGTTCTTAGACTCAGCACCTCCCTCAGGGTGGCCACTCATAAGGACTGGGAGGAACAGGTGGCATGGGTGGTAGATCTTTGGGAGAGATGATCCAACAGGTATCACAAGTGAAGGATAGGACTGGAGGATCTAGGCAAGCCAAGGAATGATCAAACAGACACATCCAGACCAAAACGTTTAATCAGAAGGAGTAAATGACAATCTGTCATTTGGTAAAGTAATATGTCAAAATCTAAATAATGGTTTCCTAGGCAAGCTCAGTAGGAAAATGAAAAACAGACAAGAAATGTAAAACTGAAGCAACAGTTTGCCTGCCACACACAATGCTGTCTCTTCCATTTCAGGCTACTGAAGGGACTAGAAGAAAGCAAGAGAAGACAAAACTGGGTCTAAGTGCCATGATTGCCTTCCCAGCATGGGTATAACCAAATAAGGGAAAAAATAATTCCTTCCTGACAATTTACCACACGCCATCATATAAGGCTGATTTTAATCTGACATTTCAAAATAACAGTAGACCGTCATATCAAACAACACATTGTCCCACATTTATTTTAAAAATTAGTTCTGAATCACTTAGGTACACTAGAAAAGAAGAGAGTTCCTGGGGGATGATGAAAGACAAGTTGGCAGTGGTTATTCATTTCAAGAGGACCCGAGGAAATATGGTAAAGTGTGCTAATAAAAATCACTCCACAGAGCTCTTAACTCACAGATTTTAAGGAGCTCTTCAAACAGCTGGAGGGATACCCACTGCTACCAAAGTAGTGAACTAGAGAGTTGAACAATTATTAATAATGAATAATAACTGGGTCATGAAACAGAAGAACTGCTATTGAAACTTGCCTATTTATACATTATTATTTTTTTGTTAAAGGAACCTCACAGAGTTTTGAATAACAACTTGGACCAGTCTGCTACTAAATAACTAGGAGTCTTTAATAGACATATAAACAAGACATTGATTGATTGATTGATTGATTGATTGATTGATTGATTTTACTTTTATACTGCCCATTTTGTTGCCAAGACCACTCTGAGCGATTTAAAATATAAAACATAAAAGATAGCAATTTAAGAACAATAAACAAAATAGCTGTAACAAATCAAAATTAAACAACAGAGCACATAGGCAAAAGCAACACAGAATTAACTGAAAATAATTAAAAGTAATTTAAAGGCAAAGTAATTTAAATGCCCCGCACAAGAGTCCAATTATGATGTGCGGGTAGAGCAAATCAACATTCTACAAGGGGATTCTACAAATGGAGCTAGCCCAAACAAACACTATAACTTTGAAACTAGGCTTCAGATCAGTGCCAAATTATGCACAGTTGGAGTAGATAGTCTGATGTTACTCACTAAATTTAGTGATGTTGGTCAAATAGTTTTTAAGTTATAATTTTTAAAGTATAGATATGATACACCCCACCTGCAGACACTGGTGACCTTTTTTGTCAGCAGATTTGTTATGTGTCATCAAGTCATTTCTGATTTTTAGCAACCCTATGAATGAGGGATCTTCAAAATGTTGTTTCCTCAACTACCCTGCTCAGCTCTTGTAAGCTCAAGCCTATGGCTTCCCTTATGGCACAATCCCATACCTTAAATTATTAATGCTGCTTCGACCATTCACACACCTCCTTCATCTCAATCTAGTCCAGCTTTCTGTATGATATGTTCTGCATACAGATTGAACAGATAAGGAGATAAATTGTACCGTTTTCTAAGACTTTTGCCTACAGGCAAAACAGGTTTAACTCATATCAAATAAATTGAAAAGACCAATCTTGCTTATCTTGAAAGAGAATGGTTGGCACTACCTGCTTTTTTTTTAAAGGGAAGGAATCCAGACTACAGGGTCTAAAATACTGAACTTCAAAAAAAAAGGCCCTTCAAAAGGGTAAAACAGTGAGTTTGTTATAAACTGCATTGAACAATCTTACCAGCAATAGTTATCCAAAGTAAATATAATGCTACAGCTTTGTGAGCTGTGATGGCAAATGTTTAGAGGGAAATGAAAGGTCACATAAACTGTCAAAAGACAGGTTTTCTTTGAAGAGTAAAAACCCAAAAACCCCCAGGCTTCCTTTAAAGAAAGGAATAGAGTGGCAGTCCTCCAGAAAGGGGGGGTCATTTTGCAATGTATCACCAGGAAATTAGCATACATTTTTGAAGACATATTCAGAGCAGTTTTGCATTACAAAAGCACAGTGCAGTTGTGATTGTCCCAGCCCTCAGTGCCTCCAATAAATGCTATTTCAGGATTTCTGAGATCAGACTCCTGAAACAGCTTTTTAACTCCTTCCTGGCCTAACTGGCATTTGCATCTGGCAGAGGGATTCTGTGTCTGGTTGTAAAAACAAGTTTTAAAGTATATTTTAAAAAGAATATAAAACAAATATTCAGAAGCTCATTCTTTTAAGTTGTAAAATTACTATTTTTGCTTTGTGACCGGGAATGATTTTTCTTGATTTTCAAAAAGCTTTGGTGCCTATATGCTGACATAGTTTCAATCCTTCCATCCATCTTGTCATTATACAATTGTCTGGTAGTTAAGAAAAGCACTCCAAAGATGCTGTGTGCCATATAGTCACTTCTGGTGACTATATAAGCTAATGACCTAAAAAAACGACTTTCACAATTAGAATACAGCTAGATACATTGGCCAGTAACCAGTGGGGTAGCTCCACCTGCGCAGTGGGAGCGAACTCAGTCATTATGGCAGATTGCTACAATTAAAACAATTCCTTTTTCAATGTTGGGGTAGATGCAACTTGTGTGGACTCCAAAGTGGAAAAAGAGAACTCTTTAATTAGTGGCAGTCTGGCACAGTTGGTGATGTCACACACATTACCCAGGTGGAGCTTCATAATAGGATATTAGCCCTTGCCTTGGCCCCAGTTCCCACCAGCAACATATCTCTAGCAAGTGAGATATTAACAGGACCTTAGATCATTACCATAGGCTCAGGAATGGATGTGATGAGGATAAAATGGCAACAGACCTCTACTTCCTGAGCTCCTGGGAAGAAATCTGGGGTAAAATATAATTTAGCAACTTGTGCTGCTTATATACCATCCCATAGTGCTTACAACTCTCTCTCTCTGGGCAGTTTACAATTTAATTCTGCAGGCTACACATTGCCTCTGCTCCCCAGCAAGCTGTGTACTCAATTCACCAACCTCAGAAGTATAGAAGGTTGAATCAACCTCGAGCCAGCTACCTGAGCCCAGGGTTGAACTCAGGTTGTGAACAGAGTCTTTACCACCATACTGCAGTTTAACCACTGTACCATGAGGCTTTAAAAATCTTGAATGCTCAAGATGTGATTCTTAACCAAGGGCTGCTAACATAAAGGACATACTCTTTTGCTATGCCTTTGTAAAAAACATTAGAAAAGGGCTGAGCAATTTATGGGCCTCTAGTTTTGTTGGACTGAAATTCCCAGGATATCTCACACATTGCTTTGAGGAAAGAACTTATGGGAGCTGCAGCCCAATGATAGTTGGAGGGCCACAATTTACCTACGCCTGCATTAGAAGAACATGATAAAATAATTTGAGGTGGGAAGAAATGTGTTTACAGAAACTCCCTCACATTGTGTTTTAAGATGTTGCACTTTATTGCCTAATGCAACCATGGCAAGGTAAATTGAATTATTTACAGAAGAACAGACTTGCATAATTTCTTCATGGCTGAGTGTAGAACATTGATCTTTAGGAGTCTGATTTGCTCCCAGAGTACTTTGGCTAAAGCCCATTTGTGGAATATGAAGCTCTGTCCCTCCCTCCTCCTCTCTCTCCATTCCATATATACTATATATGTGTGTGAAAGAATGCGTCTTAATTTGTCACTTTTCCAAATGCAGTTTTATAACAAAAATGTTTTCACTTCATTGCCATACTAAAGATGGAAAGGAAGTCTCCAAAACATTCATAGTTTGTCAATTCTTCTGTCCCATTTTCCACGTTATTTCTCCAATGTCTCATAAAGATAGCTGTGAGGCGGTAGCAAAATATCATTTCATACACTCAAAGTCAATGATGCAGAAAATAGAGGACCAGACTCTCTCTGTAGGATGAGCGCTGTCCTCATTGTTAGGCACAGATGTCTGAAACAACTAGGAGATGGTATTAAAAACACACACACATACACACAACAGCTTGAAGGAAAGGCCTGCTTAACTAGATTTATTAGTCAAGATCTCTGGTATGCCATATGGCATTCTGGCTCTTCCAAGCAATTCAGTTCTGTGGATGAATGGAACAGAGCAAGCTGACTGGCCCCAACAGATAAATTGATGCCACCCAGGGGGGAAGGAAGCTTTTATTGGCAGAATATTTCTCTTGTGTTATTTATGATATATTTTCAAGCAATCCATTACATCCCAATATGCTTTTGGTCAATCTGGCAATCTCCATTAAGCCTTCTGTTTACAGAGATCCCCGGACAAGGACTTGAAGCTCTGTGTGTGATTTGTCAAACTGTTTAATACAGCCTCTCCTTCAAAAAATATTTTGTGCAGGAGGCCCAAACAAAAGGATTTAGATAGGTTTTAAGAGCTATTATTCAAGTCAATAGAAAGAACAGCGTATACACTGGAAGCGACGCTAACATACTCCTCCTCTCAGCTAAAAGTAACTGATTCCCTTATCTCATTGACCAGGAAAGCATTGCCTTTACAGTGATATGAATGAAACTTTGTGCTTATTTGTCATGAACTTAAGATTCACATAAAATGAACTCAATGTGTCCTTTTATAGGAAGTATGACTGAGCATCGTATTCTAAGTAGATCCTTGGATGTGTGCTGGTGTTGCATGCAGATGTGTATAAAGAGATAGGTTTTTACATTCTTATGACCAAATAGCAGAGCCCCATCTTCTGAAGAGCCTTCAAACAATCTCTCCAAACAAGCAAAATGAAACATGTAAGATGTAGGGTGCTGCCACACAGCCAATGCTGGAGAATGGGGAATGGTTTGTCCCAGCCATGATAGGATGTTTCTAGGCAGACTAGAGAGGTGCTTGGGTACTTGTTTAAGATAAACCAGGAGATGGTACTGGATGCTGAAAAACAGGTCAAGCCAGCAAACAGATGAGGCATAACAATAGTTTAGATCAGTGGTTCTTAACCTTTGTTACTCAGATGCTTTTGAACTGCAACTCCCAGAAACCCCAGTCAGGACAGCTGGTGGTGAAGGCTTCTGGGAGTTGCAGTCTAAAACTCCTGAGTAACCCAAGGTTAAGAACCAGTGGTTTAGATGGTAGGTAAAATAATAGTTAAAGTTCAAAGCATGAGTCAATCCATAAATTGCTAGCATGCTGACATGACAATCAAGAAGGAGCAGCCAGAAGCAAAATGGTAAATAGTCCAGGTTCAGGTTGGTGGGAGATCAATCAAGAAGGAAGGAAAAAATGTTCAGAAAACTGCAAGCTGAGGAGAGGGGGAGGAATATATAGGAGTACTGTTTTCAGTAACCTGACAGAGTTTTGTGTTCCCTGTTTACCTAGCTGTGGAGTGGGCAATTTCCATTCATAATCTGAGCACATTAACATATCTCTACAACTCCACCATCCTTGACAGACATGAGTGCTTCATCTCAGCTGTGTTCAGTTGTTCTCCATGTTAATATGTCATCCTTCTCTAGGGCTGGGAGATCTTCTCTCTTCAGAAGCTCCCATCCATCTGGAAAGGATGGGTCTTTTCTGGAAGGACAAAGCTCTGCTCCATGTGTTTACGGGGGCCGTACCAGCTGGGACCTCACACCTCTCTTCTGCTCTCCCCACCATCTCTTTAGCTGAGGCATATTATCCTAGTCTTCATTTTATAAGGAAAGATTTGACCAGATAAGGAGGCTCATGTCTTATGTATTCATATACGATGGCTCAGCTGATGATCTGTCAAATTATTTGACTGTCATTGTTCATAAAAGCCACTGTGCCTGTTGCTTAACTCAACATGACATTTTATAGGAGGTATGGTTGAACATTATATTCTAAGTAGATCCTTATGTGTGTGTTAGTGTTTATACAGGTGTGTGTAAAGAGAGAGATGTTTACATGATTGCAACCAAACTGTTCAGGTTTTTAATTTTGATGGATTTCAATTAGTCAGTTATTTGTGAGGTGCTAAATTGCCTGAAATGCTGAAATAGTAGTGAACTAGCAAAAAACAAATGGAATGAGTACAATATGCAATCTTATATTATCTGGAGTCCACAGTGTTTGGACATCCTTGATTTGTCTTCTGCCTAGTAATCAATCTTGGATAAATATCTGGTGAGCAGAATTCACACATCAGACTCTGATTCCTCTCACTGTGCATTGATATGCTTGGTTTCTTTACTTTTACTTTACTTTTTCTTTTATTGGATTTTTATCCCCCCCCCCCCAGACAAAGTCTACTCAGGGCAGCTTACATACATAAAAACATAGCAAAATAACATCCTAAAAACATTTAAACATCAAATTTTTAACAATTATATAAATCCTTGCCAAGATGGAGTGATTAAAAGAAAAAATAAAGATCAGTTTAATTGACTAGAGGGAAGGCCTGCCTGAAAAGCCATGGGTACCAGACGAATTTCTGTCGGGAGGCTGTTCCAGAGCCGAGGGGCCACTGCCAAGAAGGCCCGGTTTCTTGTTCTTTCTTTCCGGGCCTCTCTCAGCATTAGGCCCCTCAGCCGTCCCTGCTGGTTATGTCGGGTGATTCGGGTAGAACTAGCAGTTATCATATCCAGCTTATTCCATCACCTTTTGTTCCAGGTGTAGATGAGGATGCAAACTGCATAGTCAGACCATCTACCCACACACAGGGAATCCAGAAAAACTGCAGGCATTTGAATCAATCTTTATCAACAAATGGGAGCAGCTCTTTTGTGAAATTAATGGCTCTTAAATGCCCATTGAATGCCAAGTAAAGCCAAAGTACTTTACATCACAACACAAGCCTATAAAGCTTGGTCATTAACTTCCTTGCAAAAGTGGCTGGAGGATGTTAATGACTGAAGAACCCAGATATGAGCTGCACAGGGTTAGTGTCCGAGCTAACACCCTCCACAACAGTTCACTACAAGAGTCTAAATTGAACAGCAGAGGGAAGGAAGCATGCCCCCTATTTGTAACGTTTCCAAATAACATCCTCATTATCCAACCTTGTGATCTTATAAACAGATTCAAAACTCAGAGCAACCTAGTGAGAGTGAATCCAAAGACAAGGGTTCCTCTACTTGATAATATTATGTTTTAAGAGGTTTGGATGAGAGGGACTTGGGGGTTGTATGTCAATCATAGAATAGGAGCCAATTGTTCCCTTTCTACCTCAGATTTTTTTCTGCCTTTTTATTTAGTCAAGATTCTGTATTAGCAATATCAGTATTCTATTAGTGTGTTACAGTCTGACAGTTACGGAGTCAGCAGTTAGAATCTGAGTGGAATGGTTATGTAACTAGTCAGTTAGTCATATAATGACATTAACCAGTTAAGATCTCAAACTATGCAACAAGTAAATATGTTTTGTTTATTATTCTGATAGATATGAAAATTTGTGAATAAAATAAAAAAATATGTTTTTTCTCACACCAGAGGCTGTGACTGAATCTACTGAGACTATATTGACAGTTGAGGTTTAACTGACTAACAATAAGGGATGAAATACTTGGGGGAGGCTTGCATCTCATATAGATTATTGCAATGCACTCTACGTGGGGCTGTCTTTGAAGACAGTCCGGAGACTGCAACTGGTCCAGAATTGAGCTGCGTGGCTGGTGAGTGGTGCGGCCGCTAGGGAACACATCAAGCTGATTCTGATTAAATTACATTGGTTACCAGTTGCTGCCCGGGCCAAATTCAAAGTGCTTGTTTTGACATATAAACGGCCCTGGATACCTGAAGGACTGCCTCCTTCCATATGTGCCTACCTGGCAGTTAAGATCTAGCCAGGGGGTCCTTTGAAAGAGCCGTCCCTCAAGGAGGTAAGAGGGAGGGCTTGTGGACAGAGGGCCTTTTTGGTAGCTGCCCCCAGACTATGGAATGCCCTCCCGACTGAGATCCGTCTGGCACCGAAGCTGATGACATTTCAGCGCCAGGTCAAAACCTTCCTGTTCCAGAAGGCTTTTAACTGAAATAATATTAACTGTGGGTCCTGATGGCAATTTTTAGAATATCTATTTTAACTGTATTTTAATTGTTTTATCTTTTTTGTATTTTAATTGTTGTAAGCCGCCCAGAGACCTTTGGGTAAAGTGGGTAGCATATAAACAAACAAACAAACAAATAACCTGCTCTGTAAGTCCCTATCTGGATTTTTCTTCACTCCATAGCTGGAGTTTTTAAGCCAGCAATTTCCACACTCTGACAATAGTATATTCACAGAATCCAGTAACTTCTGGCAAATGGCAGTTTTCTTCTCTTACTTTAAGTAATTATAAAACATTTCATCTGTAACTCTTGGTAGAAATCTTGATTATTAGCATATAGAGTTCTTAATGTTTACTTTGCCTAGTCTTCTGAGAGGAAGCAATTAATTAAAAACTGATTGATTCCATGAATCCTTCCCATATACCATAGAAACTGATACTTCACTACAAATAGTCATAATTCCAAAACGCAAGCAGTTGCATTAGGCTAGACTATTTGATGGATATAGGGTTTATTTGCTTTTTTTGTTTTTTTGTTTTGTTTTAGTATTGACAAAATATTAAGAGAATAACCACTAAACAAATGCTAATATCCTCTAGATTTTGCTCTAGGTATTGATCAGACATATATAACATTTTGGTATTATAAAGCCTTTAAATTAGATGTCCGAAATGTTAAGATACGCATATATCATAGACAATGCAATAAACCAACCTCCACAATGGTCATGTCTTCATTTTTATATGACTCCATTCTTATATCCTGTCATACCAGAGACATGAGCCTAGTGAAGGTGTTCCTGTTCAGTGGTGCTGAATCACTTGAGAAAGGCAATCAACAAATGTTGCATCTTCCTCACTAGTTCTGCCACATTCACACAAGATGAAAGCCTCTGGTGGCAGTGGGGGCTCTCCATGCAGTTTGGAACCATGGTTTTACGAAGTTTCAGTTCCATGGATAGTGGAAGTTCTCTTCAGCCAAGTGACTTCCACATGCAGAGGCTAAGGAAATCAGTGAAGAAGCAGGGAGGCCTAGAATACTACTGGTCCTCACATGTTTCATTGATGCTGAACAGGAGCACCTGAAGAAGGCTTCTGTCACGTAGGGCTGTTGGGGCAGATGTGGAACTGATTCATTGGAATTGATTCTGTATATATGAACACCCAAACCACTTTTATAAAATGAACTCCTTCTTGCTAACTGCTCTTGAAGGGAGCGGTCCCTTCCATACCAAATCACTCTTTTGGTTTTACCGGGGGCATTAGTGTGCAACAATTTAAGGAACTGCTACAGGCAGATTTTGGTCCACAGGGACAAAGAAGATACATTTTGTCTCTATCTAACATGTTGGGTTTACTGCACAATTTCAGTGCTGTTTTAATAAGCTCTGCCAGCAGCAAAAGGGCAGAATTGCCTTCCATTATAACTCGGAAGTATTCCCTGAAGAGTCTGCTTGGAGAATGTTTCCTCTTCTTTCCATAGTTTCCTGTTTATTGACCCCGTTTTATAACCTTTTAAAAGAGACAGATATCCAAGTGTCTCTTCTCCACAGCAAATGTTATATTTAATCACTCTGCTCATTTCAAATAAAATGTTGCTCCCCCTAACCAAACAAAGTCAGTAAAGGTGGTAATGATCCGACACAAATGCGAGCTATTGATTTGTTAAGTGCTATTACAACAATAATTTATGGGGAATTTTGTTGTTCTTCTTCTCCAGTTACTGCTAAAGATGGCATTTATTTGACCACTGGTGATGTAGCAGAGCTAAGACCAAACTAAGAGGCCTAATGGCTACTCTGTCCACCTAGCCAGTGGGGAGAAGAATAAGAAACAATGTGTTCTCCACCAAATCAGCTTCTGCAAGCCACTCTGCTGCAGGAAGCACTCTTTCTGGACATTACAAGCATTTCAGTCATCAAGTTTATAAATGTAAATAGTGGAGGGCTATTAAAGGAAAGTCTACTCCCTCGCCAAATTGCACTCACTGAATTCCTGAACAGAGCTTCTCTGCATATAGATGCCCCCGAATATTCACCAAACAATTCTATCTATCTATCTATCTATCTATCTATCTATCTATCTATCTATCTATCTATCTATCTATCTATCTATCTATCTATCTATCTATCTATCTATCTATCTGTCTGTCTGTCTGTCTGTCCGTCCGTCCGTCCGTCCGTCCGTCCGTCCGTCCGTCCGTCCGTCCGTCCGTCCGTCCGTCCGTCCGTCCGTCCGTCCGTCCGTCCGTCCGTCCGTCCGTCCGTCCGTCCGTCCGTCCGTCCGTCCGTCCGTCCGTCCGTCCGTCCTAAGTATATAACTAGTATAAATTAAAGTAGACCAATTAAATTGATTGGCTTTACTAAAATGTTGAGGTGCTATTCAGCAATTGATTCACAGTCTCTCCTTTAGTTGCAACTAGTCTGGATTCCTAAACTTGGCAGGTTACATTATAGGATTGGAAAGGAGGTATGGTTATGAAGAATTCTCACTAAATTTCTCCTTCTTGGCTGAGACATGTTGTCTTGATATATTGAGATGTCTTGTTGAGGGATCTCTAACCCCCATGACAGTTCTCACCTCTAATATCAGATCAAGTGCTTTCTTTGTTTCCAGTATCTCTGAATTTTGCACAACATGTCTCTCTCCAGACTAGTGTCTTTTCCCTTTGTGAAGCAATGCAGACACACAGCAAATAGAGAAAGTCTGAGTGTTCAAAACAGAACAATCCATCTTCCTCTTTTTATAAGTCCATATAATAAGATAAAAGTTACTGGACTTTGTGCAAAAATCAGTCTTGCAAAGGAACATTCTTGAGGAGAACATCAGAGAAAATCTAACAGTTTAGGAAGAAAAGACGATTTATTTTTGTTCTCATATAAACAAGAATTTCTATCCCTGGAAGGAGGGGTTCTAAAGACTTGGGCAGACTAGTGTACAGTGATGACATTCCTTTCACCCACATCCTGCTGTATAACAATTCTGATAACTTGGTTTGGTTCCTTGTGTGAAAAATACTTTTCAGTACTGATCACGTTTTACAAACTTTTGGCAAAGTGACATTTGAAAAGTTCAAATATGAGAGAAAGTGAAATTAAATTTTCCCATCCAAACTTACTTACAATGTGGCTTTGACGCTGTATTTTCAACCATATTTGTGGTGGTGAGTTAGGGCTCCTGCCTTTTTTTGAGACACTCCTTAACACTTACAACACAGGCCTGTACAACAACATGAGCTGCTCCATGCTGGGAATGGTTGAATGTGACAGTGTGGCAGATCAAAATTGACAGATTAATCAATTCCAAAAAACAATCCATCGAACTTCTCCCTCCTCTCTTTCATTCCCCAAACACAAGATTATGAGCCCTAAATCTGGTTTGAATCTGATCACTGACCTTGAGAGTCATCCTGACATCCACCAATCCATCTACTCATCCAGCAATGGGTCATGGGAGGCCTCAGCCTTTATGAGTCTTGCTTATGCTGTTATAGCATTTTTTTTTTTTTGGTTCTTTACTTTTAAAATGGTAATTCAACCTATACTACTGGCTAGATGGATAATATATTTTCAGAAAAGTAATGCCCAAACAAATTATCTCAAAGCCATTTGTTGTTGTTATTTACAGTTGACACAGGGGCATTTTAGATATCTTGACTGCTAGCATTCATGTTATCAACATTCAAGCTGCTGAACATTCAACCATATAAAGTGTGGCATCCTTTTTTTTTGCTGGCAAGACAGACACAATATTATGCAGCAATACTGGTCAATTTCCTGGTTTTTTGAATCATGGATACGAAAGCACAATATCCCACATTCCTAAACCAGAGGGTTGTTTTTTTTAAAAGAATTGGATTGTATTTGCTGGTAACTTTATGGTGCATCTCAGCACCCTGCCTCATTCTTACTCCAAAGAGCCAATTAATAGTATGAAATAAACTGTCACAAAGTATTTCAGTCTGTAATATATTCACCAATATAACTATGATCTTTCAGCATAAACCACTGATTTAGTGAAGTCTTTGAAGAAGCTTGGAGTGAAATTAATGAAATTAGAGTCAAATATCAAACTTCCATTTCATTCAGTGAGGTTTGGGGACTTTGATTTCTAGGATTGAGCCCCTGGATGTCTGTAATTATACTTGTGTAGGTAATATGACATTGCATTCTAAATTAATCACTCTTGGGTAAAAAATGCTGATAGCATGTCCTTCTGTGTGAAGGAAAGAGGGCCAAATTAGAATGGGAAATAAGAATTCCATTTTAATAGACCTTCAAGCTTTAATCAGTAGATTTATGAGCTAGAGTCTTGTTAAGTATTATTACAAAGATTTCAGTAATATCATGAAAGAAAAGGAAATGCTTGAGCAATTGTCCTGATACAGAATCAAGATAACAGCCCCCTCAACTCAACACAAAAGTACTAATTTTGAGCAGAAAATAGCTGGAAATACACAGGGGAGGGGCAAGGATTCCCCTCCCCAACCCCTCATAGCACCTCACAGTAACTGGTCTTACTCAACATTCAGTTAACAAATGGGATCAAACACATGAAAAAGAATCAAAAGCACAGAAAAAGTTAGCATGAAAGTAAACCACATAAGTCTTCCCTGACACCATGTTCCAAGTACAGTGGTGCCTCGCATTGCGACGTTAATTCATTCCGCAAAAATGGCTGTTGAACGAAAACGTCGCGATGCGATATTAAAAAGCCCATAGAAACACATTTAAACCTGATTAATGTGTTCCTAGGGGCTTAAAACTCACAGTTCAGTGAAGATCCTCCATAGCACGGCCATTTTCGGTGCCTTTTAAGCGAGGAATCCATCCCAGAAAACAGCGGGTGGCCATTTTGTTTACCCGGCGGCCATTTTGAAACTGCCAATCAGCTGTGCGAAAATGGTCACTTTGCGATTATCGGTTCCCAAAGCAGGGAACCGATCATTGCAAAGCAAAATTCCCCCATAGGGAACATCGCAAAGCGATTGCTTTTGCGATCGCAAAAAGTTCATCGCAAAGCGATTTCATCGCTAAATGGAGTGCTCGCTAAGCAAGGCACCACTGTAGTCTTATCATCAGATTTGAGAAAAAGTTACTTTTTTCTTTGAAATGGAGATCCAGAATCTCATAAACCAGCATGCCCAGAACTAATTCTATCAAATTCATAAGAAAAAGTCATCGAAGGAGGTGGGATATATAATATTTTGATGATATTTCACTATGGGTTTAAATTGTTGCTTGTTTCACACACACAGCCAAGGAACTACAAAGAGATGTAGATGTTCATCCCAGCACCCTGCCCATTCTCATGCCAAAGAAACCTGTTAATGATGTCAAATAAACTGCCACAAATTATTTCCTTCTATTATTTATACAGCTCACCTTTTTTACATATGCTCTTTTGGATAGGATAGTGAGGAATTTTTTTGTACTCCTAGTAGTATTTTTGCACTACTTTGGTACACAAAGTTGCACATTATCGCATAAAAGTGATGAGTTTGTGCAGTGGTGTATGGTTTTTCCTGTAGTGACATATGGAAGTGAGAGCTGGACCATAAAGAAAGCTGACCACTGAAGAATTGATGCCTTTGAACTGTGGTGCTGGAGGAGGCTCTTGAGAGTCCCCTGGACTGCAAGGAGATCAAACCTATCAATTCTAAAGGAAATCAAACCTGAGTGTTCACTGGAAGGACAGATCCTGAAGTCGAGGCTCCAATACTTTGACCATCTCATGAGAAGACTCCTTGGAAAAGACCCTGATGTTGGGAAAGTGTGAAGGCAAGAGGAGAAGGTGACGACCAAGGATGAGATGGTTGGACAGTGTCATTGAAGCAACCAACATGAATTTGACACAACTGTGGGAGGCAGTGGAAGATAGGAGGGCCTGGCGTGCTGTGGTCCATGGGGTCACGAAGAGTCAGACACAACTAAACGACAATGACGACGTGTATTGCATGAATGCCTCAAATTTTGAACTATTGCTGTTGTTTAAGAATTCAAAACCCTGGACGGGCTGTTCCTTTCTTTCTTAACCATCACTTCTTTTGTTCTTATTTTTAGTCATGTCTTTTCTTTGTACAAGAAAGGACATTAAAGACATTTAGTTTAAATTGAAGAAATGGGGATGGAAATGTATCCTGCACAATGTAGCTGATTTTCACTGCACAGAGAAAAATAGAACACCATTCCTGTTTTCTATGCAAAAAAAGTGATTTGTATCAGGCAGGTTACATTTCTATCTGGCAAAGAATAGAAAATAGTATCTTTGACAACTTCACTGCAATAGCATTCTTGTGTGCGAATCTCTTCTTGTTGCAGACTATTCTGCACAAACTTCCTGTGGAGCCTACAGAGGAACCACTTGATTTTTCACAGTGTTACAAGATTTCTGTGCAGAAAAATATTGAACAATCCATAAAAAGAAAAAGAAAAAAAGAGAGAAGAAAATATTGGACAGGAGAAAATGAATCTAAATTCCCCATTCTGATAAATTTGGTTATTTCAACATAATAAGGCACTCTGATGAATAATTATAAAGGTCCATGAAACTCCTTGACTTGACTGGGAACAAGACAAACATCACCTTCACTTGAACTCAAGAAAGGTTGGTTCTTTATAAAAAAGTATATTTCAAACCATACTACATGATTTATTTCAAACATTATAAGAAATACAAGACATTGTTCATTGAGTCCAATATTGCCTACACAGACTGGCAGTAACTCATCAGGGACTCAGAACAATGGGGCTTTCCCATCAGCAGGAAGACTACTGCACCTGCCTTGCAAGTAGCTGATTCTGGGATTAATCCCTGTGCTCTCAAGGTAGGCCAGGGAGAGACTTACAGCTGAAATTCTGGAATCAGTTAAATGTTTCTGAGATACATGGGCTAATGATCTGACTCATCTGTATAAGTTATTCTTCTATATCTGAGGTCTCATTGAAGCTGTAGATGAAGGACTAGGTTTAGGAATGTTTGCACAGGAAGCATATGTTTTCCCAATAATCTACCATCCTTTTCTTACACAACAGGTACTGTGTCCAGTTTGAATATTTCCCTTTCTTCCCTGTAACTTCTTCAAGCAGGTGAACGCTGGCTATGGAGATTTAACTAGGGTTTTCTTCACTAAATCAAATGGTCCTTGCCGCAGGGTAGTCCTTCTTGAAAGAACTGAGTCTTCCTGCAGTTGATTTGACAGAGAGCATGCCGGTTTTTATTTTATTCACACACATACACTCACACCCATCTGCCTGCCAGAGCTACAGGGCAGAGAAGAAGCCACAATGATCTTCTCCCAGGCAGGAATCAAAAATGTATTGCTTAATTATATAGGGCTAGCTATGAAATCCTAATGGGTGACTACCCTGAGGCTGTTATACAATGCACATGAACTTTTAAAAATGATCAGCACAGTCAGTAAGAATGGCGTAGATAGGATGCACTTAGATACTCTCTCTTTGCTTAATTTTGTCTTTGTATGCATGCACATACAATCTTCAACAGAATTCATCCACACATCTGGTTTCTATGGTGTGAATTAAAGGGGTTCCTTTGGACAACTTCATATAGATGGAATATTGATTCTTGAAGATATCTTCAACTCCCTGGGCTTTTCTGGGATCCTCATAAGTACATGAGGTAGTTACTATTAAACTTGAGCTTTAAATCTATCCCAGGGTTCAAAATCACTAGATACTAAACACATCATGGAGGAATCAGTACAGATGGGCCTGCATTTAAGGATGAATATTGCCTGTAAACATAACTGAGTTATGTTTATACACCTTATAATATTTGTGTGATGGTGGTTTTTAAACCAATTAACCTCCTAAATTACAGTCCTGCTTAAAGGCAATGTGTACATTCTGAGTAAAAGGAATACAGGGAAGTTATATCAGGAGAACAAAACATTTTGTTTCATCCTACCATGGCTGTGCAATAAAAAGTGCTAATATACTCTTCTGCATGTAGTAAAACCATTGTCCATGAGGCTTGACAATTCCCCCAGATTGTATCAAGATAACAGGAAGAAGGTTTTTTTTAAAAAAATTATTTCTAAAGAATGAAAAGACTATCGACCATATTACAAATAATAAATACAAAGTTATTCCCCACAATTCTCCAAATTACATATACACCATTCCCCGTCACCTTTTAAAGAAATATCGACCAACAATCTAAATTTCTTTTCAATCCACATGTCTCAAAGTCTATTTTGTTGGCATATTTTAATAATGGCTTCCAATTTTCAGTGAATTTACTGTGGCTTATTTCTCCTCTGTGTAATCTAAGTTTATTAGTCATTTTTTCCATCAGCAATGTATGCCATATTTTACTTGTAAATGCTTGTAATGAGAGGTGTTGGGCTTTTTTCCAATTTTTAGCGATTTCAGATCTTGCGGTGCCTATAAGATTTGCAATTAATTCTTTATATTCTAGTTTCTCATTTCCATCTTTGAATAATGAAAATAACAATGTTTCATTAATATCTATTTTTTTTGATTAGTCAGTGTCTCTATCCACCCAATTACCTCTTGCCAATAAGCTTCTATTTTGGGGCAACTGATCCACATATGTTCCAGAGTTCCTTTTTGTCCACAGTTCCTCCAACATTTATCAGATATATCTTTATTAATTCTGTGTAGCTTTGTAGGGTATAGATGCCACCGATGCACTACCTTTAGAACCATTTCTTTTGCACTTGCTGATATAGATTTATATGGGCATTTTTTCCAAATTCCTGTCCAAATTTCCTCAGGTATATTAATATTCAAATTTGTTTCCCATACTGTTTTAGATCCTCCACCTTTTCCATATTCTTTCTCAATAATGCTGTTATATATTAGTGAGGTTAGTCCTCTCTTTTTATTTCTATCTTTTTGAATACAATATTGTTCAGATTCAGTTAATGTTCTTAGAAAGCCAGTTTTTTTTGTTGTAAGTGAGTAGCGAAACTTCTTATTTGTTTTATTTGTAGCCAATTGCTTTTTATTTGCTTTGTTTTCTATTTGCCTAATAGTAATTGGCTCCCCTGAATCGAATAAATCATTAATTCTATATATTCCAATTTGCTTCCACTCCTTAAATTGTTCATATTTCTCTTTAGAGTTAAAATCTGGGTGATCCACGAGGGGACATAAAGGGGATACTGGTGGGGCCACTGTTTTACTATGTTTTCTCCATATCCTTAATGTTTCAGAAATGAATGGGTTCTGCATTTGTTCTCCTTTTCCAATTTTTTGTAGTATAAATATACTTATTTACTATATCTGTTTTCATTTCACTTTCCATTTTGACCCAATCAGAATTTTTACAAGTCTCGTCAATTTGTATAAGTTTAATAATTTGGTTTATTTGTAAAGCTTCATAATATTTTTGAAGCTGTGGTATCCCTAATCCCCCCCTTTTGACCCTGTCTATATTTGACACTATTTATGAACCTTATCTTCTATCCCTTTCGTGCATTAAAATTTTCTAGCTTTCCTTGCCATAGTTTTACTTTTTTTGTATCTGGCTGTAATGGAATATTTTGGAATAGAAATTGAAATTTTGGTAATATGTAAGATTTAATCAAAGCGATTCTCCCCAGCATTGATAGGTTCAAATTGACCCACTTTGTCATTTTTTCTTTTGCAAATTTAAATAGATTTTTATAGTTTCTGTAGATTAATTGATTAAGGTTTTTTGTTACCCATATTCCTAAGTATTTAAAACTTGAATAACATAACTCTAAATGAGATGCTTTTCTAATTTCATTTTGTTCTCCAATAGGGATATTTAAACATAATAATTTAGATTTTTGGAAATTAATTTTTAAACCTGCATATTGACTATATTCCTCTAATGTTTCTTTTCAATGTTCTATTCTTTGTAATGGGTCCTCCAAAAAAGGAGCATATCATCTGCATATGTTTATTTTGTGTTGTCTATTTTTTGTGGTCCGTCCTCTAATGTTTTCACTTTCTCTTATTTTTGTTGCAAGAGGTTCTATTATTAATGCAAATAGGATTGGAGACAAGGGATTGCCTTGTCTAGTTCCCCTAAATAGTGTAAAATTTTCAGATTCTAATCCATTAATAAGCACTGTAGCACCTGCTCCTGTGTATAATTCCTTTAAAACTTTAATAAATTTTTACCCATATTCATTTTTTTTCCAATAGATCAAACATGAATTTCCATTCCACCTGATCAAAGGCCTTAAGGGCATCCAGTGAGAGTATTGCCATCTTCTTTTTTTTTTCTTTATTGGCTGTATATATAATATTCAGTACTCTCCGGATAGCATCACACATTTGTCTTCCTGGCATAAACCCATATTGATCTGTATGAAAATATTTAGTTACAAAACTACTTAATCTTTGTGCCAATATTGTTGAAAAAAATTTGATCTTGATTTTGCAATGTTATAGGTCTGTAAGATGAAGGAAACATTGGATCTTTTTCTGGTTTCAATATAGTTATTATTCTGGCCGTATGCCATGACTCTGGTATTTTCTCACCTCCCAAAATTGAGTTAAATAGCTTTAGAAGATGTTCTATGACATCTTCTTCCCATATTTTATAGAAATCAGCTGTGAATCCATCACAGCCTGGTGCTTTTCCTTTTTTACGTTTTTTAATAACTGAATTTATCTCAGTTTTCGTTATTGGGCTATTTAAATAATCTTTATGTTTTTCTAAAATTTGGCTTATTGGTAATGGTTGTATAAATTTCTTAGTATTTATGTCAGGTGTTACTTCTGATTTATATAGATCTTTATAATATTTCATGAATGTAGAGAATATTTGTTGCTGTGAATTTACCATTATTCCTTCCTTTGTTTTTAATGAGACAATTGTTCTTTTTGCTGCCATCTTTTTAACTGCATGTGATAGCAGTTTAGTGTTTTTATTTCCATGTTCACAATATTCTCTCTTTAAATAGTTCATAGCTGTATCCAATGCTTCTAACTCTGCTCTAGTTTTTGTTAATTCATTAAGTATGTTCTTGGTTCCTAGTTGTTTATGTTGTTCTGATAATTTTTTTTATTTTGCTTTCTAATTGTTCTTGGAGCTTATTTTGTTCTTTCTTTATTCTAGAGGTTTCCATAATAAAAAATCCTCTTAGGTAGGCTTTTAGGGCATCCCATACCAATGCTGATTTTATTTCTGCAGTATCATTTATTTCATAGAAATTTTTAATTTCTTCCTTTATTTTTCCAATAATTTCTATATTTAAACACACATTAGGGCTGAATCTCCAAATTCTAGATTTACTCTTTACTTCACTAACCCAAGAAAGTTTTAATGGTGCATGATCAGGGGCTATCTCAGGGGCAAACTGTATTTTGTCTAGATTTGGGGCCAAAGTCTCTGATATAAGGAAGTGATTGATTCTTGAATAGGTTCAATATCTTTTAGAACAACATGTATATTCTCTCACTTTGGGGTTTAAATACCTCCAGCCATCAATTAATCCTGATCTCTGTATTAGCTTCTTAATTTTATTACCATCATTTGGTACCTTTCTATTTTTTGATGTTGTATCTATTTTGTTTAAAATACAATTTGTGTCTCCGCCTAGGATAATTTCTCCCCAGGCAAATTCTTTCACCTTTCTTAAAAAGCTCTGCATAAAATTTGCTTGACCTATATTGGGGGCATAATAAGAACCAATAGTTAATTTGTCTTCCAGTTTTCCTTTTACTATAACATATCTGCCTTCAGGGTCTCCCAAATAATCAATCACTTCAAATTTTGAATTCTTCATAAAGATTATTGCCACCCCTCTAGCCTTGTTCATTCCATTTGCAATATATTCTTCACCTATCATTGTGTGCTTAATTATCCCTTTCTTGTTCTTACTTTGATGAGTCTCCTGTAACAACAACACATCTACTCCTAATTTTTGAATAGTCTTAATGACGCTATATCTTTTCACTGGTGACCCCAGCCCATTCACATTATAAGAAAGGATTTGGAGATTATCTAACATTACAATCATACATTCTATATGTTATCTTTACAAATATATTCTTTATCATTATTTGTCTAATAGATTTTATATGTTGTAGTATACAGTCTATATTTATATTTTACTAAGCCAGATTGTCTACTTCGTTCTAATTTTCTTTTCAGTGTCACCCATTTTACTATGCCTAATTCCCTCCCACCCTTTTCCCCCTCCCCTCACCCTCACCCTGTTCCAACAATGGTCAGTGAGAACAAATCCCCAGCTCTTGTTTGAGCTGTGCCCTGTGGAACTATAGGGAGCCAGAAAACTTAACATACCCTGTGAAAGATCAGATCTTTCCCCATGCCTGCTCTAACCCTCTTAATCTATACATTTATTTATTTATTTATTTATTTATTTATTTATTTATTTATTTATTTATTTATTTATTTATTTATTTATTTATTTTATATCGTGCCTATCTGGTAGGTTAAGACCACTCTGTTATATTAATATAACAGATTACGATTTATCTGTGTTTGTTTGTAGATATTGTATCTCTTACTTATCATTACATTAAAGTGTTCTAAACATATATTCTAAACATTCTTGAATATATGTGCTTCTTATCTAAAATTTCTAAGGTTCCTTTCATATATATTTATCTTAAATAGTATTTTATATTATTTTACCATCCTGTAAGCTATAACAATACAATACACTAGCTTGTTTTATATTTTAAATGAGTTATTGGAGTTTAATGATGGCTAGAAGTCTATATATATAAAAGTCGTTCCAGCTCTTTTACTAAGTTCTGGGAGGAACGTAATTATCTTCAGCAACAGATAAACTCCTGTTTCTGACCTTGAAAGCGCAGCTGTATATCTTATTTCGCCTTTCTCTTCCATCACAGCTGCATTTTTTCTATGTGATCTGCTTGATTTCTCTGTTCGTCCGTAGTCTGTTCTCCTGGAAAGGAAACATTTAAATCTTCAAAAAGACGCTGCAGTTACTCTATACTTGTTGCTGTTCTCAGTTTATTTCCCATCATAACCGATAGTACAAATGGATAGAGCCATTTGTAAGTTAAATTCGTCTCCCGAAGAGTTTGTGTGTAACTCCTTCATTGTTTACATTTAGATATTGTCTCTGCAGCAAGATCTTGAAAATGTTCAACTTTCCCTTCATATGTTAACTCCTGTAATTTGTTCAAAGTACAGAAGACATCTGTCTTTATTGTAAATGAGACAAATCTCACCAGTATGTCCCTTCTCCAGTCCTTTGATCTTCTCCCGACCTGATGAACTATATCCAAATCCTTGGGAGTGATTTCAAGGTCTGGGCAAGATTCTTGGATCCATTTGAAGATTATTTGTTTTAAGTCCTCCCCTCCTGTTTCAGATTTCTTAAAATGTCTCAGATGGATATTATAATGTCTCCCCTGATTTTCCTGCTCTGTGAGTTTGTCTGTTAATTGCTGCACCTGCCTTTCCAATAATTCATTTTTCGTTTGCAGATTCTGTGCCAGTTCAAATGCCGATTCTGCTGTTTGTTGTATTTTACTAATATTTGACTTGACCTCCATTAAAGTTCGTTCTAGAGGTGCAATTACCCCCTTCATATTGCTTTGTAAGACTTTTCTTAATTGTTTCATTAGCTGCCTCATCTCATCTTTATCTTTATTAGTTTTTTCTCACCCTCATCCCTTTGCCTTACCAGTCACCTCGCTTTCACTCTCGGAATCCGATGAGCCAGATAGCTTTTCCTCTTCGTCTGAGGAGACTGTGGCTTCAACAGGAAGTCCCTTGTTGTCTTCTTTTTTATCTTCCCCATATCTGGACAGCATAGAATGTTTTACTTCTCAGTTTATAAACATTCACACTTAATTGTTTATTTTCTCAGGGCTTTGAGCGGAGCTGATCTTCTATGCAGCCATCTTCATTGGCTTGCAGACCACGCCCCCCAACAGGAAGAAGGGTATGAAGTACAGTGGTGCCTCACAAGACGATGTTAATCCGTTCAGCGGAAATCGCTGTCTTGAGAAAACATCGTCTTGCGAAACCAAATTTCCCATAGGAATGCATTGAAAATAAATTAATGCGTTCCTAGGGGAAAATTTTTAAGGCATTTAAAGGGTAGGGAGCTGGGGAAGCACCATGGGAGGACTGGCAGAGGGGGTCTCATTGCTGCGATCGCCCATTTTGGAGGTCCCTGCCAGTCCTCTGATGGTGCAGGAAAAGCCTCCGAAGTGCTCCAAAGCGGGCGCGGGTGGTTTTGGTGCACCCCTGCCAGGGCTCTGATGGTGCAGGAGAAGCCATCAGAACCCTGGTGGGGGTACCCCGAAACCATGCTCCCTGGCTTTGGGGGTCCCCTGGGGCTTACCTTGCACCATGGGAGGACTCACGCGAGTCCCTCTGCGCAGCAATCGGCATTTGCAGAGGTTTGTCTGAAACCATTTTAAAGTTCCCGCCTTTTCCTCCAGCCTTCGGCAATCCTCAGAATGGAAAAATGCTCTTTTTTCCCCTTTTCCCTTCCAAGGCTTGCCGAAGAAGGAAGAAGAGCGAGAATCTCATGAAGACCTGGGGGAATAGTGGCTTCAGAGGAAATTGCCACAGTGTTTGTTTCTTTATTTGTTCAACTGACAAAAGGGATAAATGTGGGACTCAGGGGCAAAGAACATTACACTAAGCACAGGTAAAGATTGTTTTCTTTTTCAGGTATAAAGGAAGCAGACTCAACCCTCACCTGAACAGGGAACAAGATGTATGGGTGGGGGAATCACTCTCTCACACACACAAACACAAACACACACACACACGCACATACACACAAAATTTGGTTTCCATTGAAAAGTTCACACTCATACAGAAATCATCCAGGAATTAAAAGAAATGAATAAACTCCATTGGCAGAAATTAAGCCCCCTCTTTTTGTTTTACACTACTGAGGGCGTTTTCTATATATAAAAAAACAGTTTGGAAGAAACAGATCACACACACACACACACACATGCATTCTGAACTCAAACCAGATCAGAGTTGAGTGCACTCACTTTAAAACAGAAAATTATAAAGTCTTTAGGTGAATGTTTTAGGTGAATTTCAGCCATTTAACATAATGTTTGAAATCTAGTAATACATCACAGCTGATGAATCAATGGGCCTACTCTAGATGCAATTTGCTATTGAATTTCAACCAGTATAATTAAGAACAATAAGACCTTGAATTGAGCTAAACTTTTTCTCAGATTTCACACATGCTTGTTCAGATGCTTGGTTTACTACTGAGTTGACTCAAAATGCTTGGTGATTACCTGCCCTAATTAATGATGACACTGTTTCATACTTGGGGTAGTAACCTTTTGGACTACAATACTCAGAATTGACCAGCTATCATGGCCACATATCCCAATGCCCATTCCAGATATGGTACGTAAAGGCTTGGCTAACCAGTGTCATCCAGGTGTGTTCAGAACTCTTGCTTTTTCTGTCTTTCTGCTGTTGTTAGACTGGGCTTTCATAAAGTGTCTGTGTGCTGTTCTTTTGTTGCCTGAGGATCACAAAGATAGTGGGCATAATCAGGCCAAGTCTCTTGTAAGCAAATCAGGTCAGATCAGATCAAGCAAAGCAACATCAGATGCAGTCAGGCCCAAGAAAGCAAAGGTGGAATCAATTCAGGCAAAATAGGTTAAGTGGTGTTAAAAGGGTGATAGTAGTGTTGGTTAGGGAATATAGGACCACGGACAGCTCCCAACTGATCTCACTAGACAGAATTCTTCCTATTTTTAGCTTCAGGGATATGTCGATCGGTAAGTAAACTGAAGCCTTGTGTAGGCTAATTTATTTAATTTATTAATTTATTTAATTTATTAATTTATTCTCCTTAAAAAGGACACAAGGTGGGTTACATCATTAAAACACAATATTAAGAGCTAAAACCAGTCAATTATTGAATGATTAAATAGAATTAAATAAACATATTTAAAATGTTAGCTAAAAGCATTACTAAAACAGATGTAAAAGCAACAAAAATACAAATCATCCTGTTATAAACGCCATTTTAGACAACCAGAGGAAAAGCCTGCTTGAAGAGAATGGTCCTCCCGTGGTTGTAGATGGTTGTAGACAAGGGTCAGCCTGTTCCTCCATGGGAGGATGTTCCAGAGATGGAGAACAGTGACAGAGAATGCCCTGTCCTATGTCTCCATGAAACACATATGAGGACTGAGAGAAAAACTTCCCCTGATTATCACAACTCCCTGGCAGGCTCATAAAGGGAGGTGTGGTCTTTGAGATAGCTTGCACGAAGCTCACTGGGGGTGTGGTTTTCTTATCTAGGAGCTTCTTTAAGGTCATGGAATTGGAAATGTTGTTGGGGAATCATCTTTTGAGTTTGAGCAGATGAGAGGGCCATGTCTACAAGCAGAAACAGCAGACGTGGCAGTTCTAAGGCTTCTCTTCTGAATGGAGTTGTCCCCTGTTTTTTGTTTGCTTGCTTGCTTGTTTGCTGTCTGGATGGCTTGCTTAGTGCTGTCCTGGCAGCCATGGACAATTTAAAATTATTTCTTGGTGCAAGTGAAATGCCTCAGAAATAAGAGAAATAAGATGGAACAAATAAAGGTTCCTGAGAAGAAGAATTATTCCATTTGTAGACATCCTCAAAATGTTGATGAGTACAAACCCAAAGCAATTTTTGACAAAACAGGTTCAGTGACTGCAAACTAAAATAGGATGCATAAAGGTGCATCTCCACTTAAGGAGAGAGGGACAGCAGTCAGTGTAATATGAGAGAAACACTGGTCTGTGTTGTGTTTAATTTAAAAACAAAACAAAAAAACAAAAACAAAAGTGATACCAAGATGATTGAACAATTGAATTGAGAGCTGAATGAAGAGTTCACTGAGAATTAACAATAAACTGGATAGCTATGGCCTCATGAACAGAAAATGTGAAGCATTTTTAGCTGCTGAATACCAGTATTGTCAGCTCAGTTTGGTGTATTAGTCTACTCCAAACCGGCATTGCTACAGAGGATGAAGAAATGTGAAAATACCAACTCAATGGAAAAGGCAATTAGCAGCTCTCTTCTTTTGTAACTAATGGGTTGAGTCTACTAAAGTTATTTTGCTCCTGGAGGCAAAGGACAAGATCCACTATCCTCCATCCAATTTTATTTACAAAAACAAACTAGAGCAACAGTTGACTTGTTTTTTTTTTCTAGCAATGAGAGAACATCCACTACTGTACCAGAGAGCAGCAGCCTACTTTAGAGGATCCAGGAAGTCTATGTGGCCAGTGTCGTAGCATGTGGGGAGGGCCACAGGGGCAGTCACTCTGGGTGCAAAAACCTTCTCCTCAGGGCAGTGTGGCCATATTCAGAGGCAGGAGACTGGGGTCAGCTTTCCTTCCAGATATGCTGTTTGTGCAGGCCTGGAAGGCAGCGGGCAGCAGGAGCAGGTAGAGGAATCATGATGGTGGAGTCACAGAGGAGGATGGGGGTCATGGAGAGGGGCGAGGGGTCGTGGGGGGTCAGGCCTGCTTAGCTTTCCTTCCAGGCCCACTGTCTGTGTGAAGTTTGAAGGTAGCAGGGTACAGCGGTGGTGGGGGACTGCAGGGAGTCAGGCCTCCTCAACTGGGGGGTCTCATAGAGGGGATCAGGGGATCTTGTGGGGTCAGGGGGCTCATGTGCAATACTTACCTTGGGTATGGCAAACCATACTACGCCACTGTAAGTGACATACACCTTTCTTCTCACCCAAAGCGGAACAACAGAACAGCAGCAGAATGGTGTGCCATTGCCACCTCTCATCATCTGCTCATTGAGAGGCAGTTACCTAATTCCTTGTAAAAACAGGACCAGTTTTAATTTAGGTATGGACATTATTCATCTCTCATTACATATAATATAATGAAAAAGTAAGAATAGTGTACTAAGTTGTTAAATGGTTTAAATCTTAAACCTGTATATAAAGTTGCAGTACTAATGCAAAATAATTTTATTACAGGTAAAGGTGAAAGAAAAGATGCATCAGAAAATGGTACATGTAAAGTTGAAAGAAATGTATTGTAATGTAATGTATTGCCAAATAATACTAAATATAGAACTAAAATTCCTAAGTTAACTAAATATTTTGAGATAAGAGATAATTTATTGTGTGAATTAATAGAAAAATTAAAATGGTTTATTGTACAATTAATGAAATGACAGATGAACTAAAGAAAGAGTTTTTCTGTCATCACTTGGAGAACAAATTGTTAAAGAAATATAAAAGATATAATAAATTAGGAATGTAATTTTAATATGTGCTCTGGAGGTTGTTGCTCCTGATTGAGAACTATTTGAAGGCTCTCAATGGAGCAATGATTTCTAAGTGGGGAGGTATGTGATGGGAACCCTGACCAATCTGCTGGTTAACAGGAAAGCAAAGTGATTGGCTGGGTGGTGTATGTAGCCAGCCTATCCTGGAGCCTGAAGGAGGAGGGACCTGGAGGGCTAAAGGGTGATGAGAAAGGAGAGTGGAACAGAAGTTTAGATTTGTTTCCAAGTTGATGTAACAAAAAGACATTTTCATTCTTTAACTACTGACTGCGACCAGCTACAGGAAGCCTATAACACACCTGTTACGAGAGCTGCACTGGCTTCCAATTCAAAGTGCTGGTCATTACCTATAAAACCCTATACAGTACAGCTTGGGTCCAGGCTACCTGAAGGACCGTATCTCCCTGTATGTGCCTTCTTAGTGATTAAGATCAGCCGAGGAGACCCTCCTCTCAGTCCCATTGCCAGCACAAAAACAGCTGATGGGGACACGGGAGAGGGCCTTATCGGTGGCAACTCCCAGGCTATGGAATGCTCTCCCTCAGGAGCTCAGGATGGCCCCTTCCCTTTTATCCTTCCGGAAAAAAGCTAAAGACCCATCTCTTCAGGCAGGCTTTTAACAATTACAACAAAATCCCTGAACCCCATTTGAGCAGGTAATTTTAATCTTTTCCATGTTTCCATGTTTCAATTTTTAAATTTTGTTTTAAATCATATATTGTTTTAATTTGTCTTTTAATATTTAACTTATTGTGTTTTAATTGTGTGAACTTTAATTATGTGAGCCGCCTTGGGTCCCTTTGTTGGGAGAAATGCGGCATACAAAAAACCCCCTAAAAATAATATATAAATAAAATAACGGCTGGCGTCAAACACTTTACTGGAAAGTTATTTGAAAAAAGTCACAAGCCTGGTTTGGCATGAACATCATTCACCCCTCTTTGCTGTTTCTTTGTGCCTACAGCACTTTGCATTGGAGCTTTGTTTACATGCTGGTTGGAAGTGATCAACTTCCGACCAATAGCGAACCTCCCTTTACTGGGCAAGCTGTTGGAACATGTGGTGGCTGAGCAGCTCCAGGCTGTCCTGGATGAAACAGATTATCTAGATCCATTTCAATCAGGTATCAGACTGGGTTATGGGATGGAGACTGCCTTGGTCGCCCTGTTTTATGATCTTTGCCAGGAGAAAGAAAGAGGGAATGCATCCCTGTTGATTCTCCTGGACCTCTCAGCAGCTTTTGACACCATCGACCATAGTATCCTTCTGGACAGATTGGCTGGGATGGGAATGGGAGGCACCATTTTATGATGGTTCCACTCTTACCTGGCTGATTGAGTCCTGAAGGTGGGGTGGGACAGTAGCTCTGATCCATGGTGGTTGCGTCATGGGGTTCCTCAGGGCTCTATACTGTTCCCCCATGCTATTCAATATCTACATGAAACCACTGTGAGAGGTTGTTAGGAGGTTTGAGTTGAGGAGTCAGCAATATGCTGACAACACCCAGCTCTACATCTCATTCTCTACCAATCCAGGTGTGGAAGTCGCCATTATGAACTCATACCTGGACTCAATAATGGACTGGATGAGGGTCAATTAACTGAGGTTTAATCAGTCGGATGTGCTGCTGGTAGGTGCTCTGCCAGATAGGTTAAAGGGCCATTTCCCTGCCTTAGACAGGGTTACACTCCCCCTAAAGGACAGGATCCACAGCTTGGGGGTGCGCCTTGACCCGGGTCTGACCTTGGAAGCCCAGGTAGACTCGGTGTCCAGGTTTGCCTTCTTACAGCTGCAGAGAATGTATCAACTTCACCCTTACCTGGATGAGTGGAGCCTGGCAACAGTCACACATGCACTGGTAACAACCAGACTGGACTACAGTAATGCACTATGTGTGGGGCAGCCTTTGAAGATGGTCCAGTGACTGCAACTGGCACAGAAATGGGCTGTGCAGCTGGTAAGTGGTGCCACCGCACGGACTCACATCACGCCAGTTCTGAAAATTTACACTGGCTGTCGGTTGCTGCTCAGGCCCAATTCAAAGTGCTTACTTTGACATTTAAAGCTGTAAACGGCCTAGGACTTGGTTACCTAAAGGATCGCCTTCTTCCATACGAGCCTGCCTGTAGTCTATGATCAGGCCAGGAGGCCCTTCAGAAGGTGCCATCCCTGAAAGAGGTGAGGGGGATGACATGTTGAAATAGGGCCTTCTCAGCTGGTGCCCCCCAACTTGGGAACACCTTCCCTATAGAGATCCACCTGCCTCCAGCAATTTTGACTTTTCGGCACCAGGCAAAGACCTTTCTGTTTAGCCAGAATGAGCAGCAGGATTTATTAATATTAATGTTTTAATTATTGTTTTTAATATAGGATATTATTATAATATTGCCTATTTTAATGATTTCAATGTTTTTAAAGTTTTAATATTGTTGTATGCTGCACAGAGACCACTGGCAATAGCGCAGCTAAAAAAGTTCTTGCAAATAAATAAATAAATAAATAAATAAATAAATAAATAATTTTCATTATTTTAAAGGACTACCTGAACTTCTTCCTCCTGCAGAAGTTCCAGCAGCTGAATTCCCACAAGTTATGCAGTTTGCTACAGTGACAGAACTCCTTTGAGGGAGGCATGAACAAAAGGTGACAGTGCTGCGCTATGCAGTTTGGCCTGTCCTTGACTCAAGGAGAGGTCTCATGGGGAAGGACCAGGGAATAGCAAAAATGCTCTTTTTTCAGCCTTTCTGCACTACAGCGGATACTTCAGAAGATAAATGTTCATGAGAAGTTGCAAGACCACCACATTTTGAAGAGATAACCTTCAATGGATAGGCTATGTTGCACATTTTTAATTTTAAAACTGTTCATCATTCATTGGCCCAATATTAATGAACATGTTCATATTGCCTCAGAAATGCACAAGACTAACTGTCCTCTAAACTATCCAACAAACAGCAACAGAGCATGGACAGAGTTCCTACTCCAGTCCTCTGAAGATGCCGGCCACAGAGACTGGCAAAACGTCAGGAAGAACAACCTTCAGAACACGGCCAAAGAACCCGAAAAACCCACAACAACCATAATGTCCTCTAAACTCTTCATTCACCACACATACAAATATCTCCACCAAAGATGACATCAATAATTATTATTTTGCACTACATAATGATTTACTAGACCAAACAATGCAATTGTGGAGAGGAACTAAGGGGAATACTTCCAAATCTTTTTTGTCCTTGAGTGCAAAGAATGTTTCATTATATGTTGTAAAGTCAATTCTGATTTATGGAGACCTTTGCCAGAGTTTCTTAGGTACAGAGTATGAAGAAACTGAGGAATTAGGGGAACATGGACTATGACATCCATTTTGGAAACTTCGTGAGTTTCTGGGAAGCTAGCTCAGAAGGTAGAGGTCAGTATTGGCTAAGAACAAAGAGGAAGGTGATACTTTCAATTAATTTCCTGCCTAAGAGGACATCAAAGCAGTACCAAAAGGTCTGACACCTTCACCGTGTATCTCATCATCAAAAATAATTCCACTTCATTCCCTAGAGTCATATAAATTAAGGAAGGATTACAACTGTGTGAAAGGAAGAGGGGAAGAAGGTGCTCTTGTTGTGTTAAAGATTAAAGGGGATTAAGACAGTTTTGAAACAGGTCGTTTAAAGTATAAAAAAAATTCAGAAATCTGGTTAGTCAGCTTAGCCTGACCAATCCCTAAGTAAGGCTTTCCTCACAGCCCAGTCCATCTGCTGTTCATGATGCCAGGAAGGACTTTGTGTGCCCAAGAAGTATGGCTGACCCCACATTACTGTGTGTGAATACTAGGTAGATAAGTTTAGCCTTTGTTATTTTCCGGTGTGAACACTGGAACTGCTTTAGAATATCTCTAATGGCGCATGCTGCTTGAGTTATTGTATACCAGACCAGCATTCCTGTGCTCGGGGGAGCTGAAGACTTTCTGCCTGCTACAGGTCACTGGGTGAGAGACAGTGGGACTGTGGTTGGGTGCTGCCGGCTGCCAGCTTTTCCCAAGGGAGCTAGATCAGTCTCCTTCTGCTTTGCAGGACTGGGCCCTGCCACTCCTGGCTGCCCTACCCCCTCCCCAATATCAGCCACCTGACTGGGGGGGGAGAAGGGGCTTTAGAAGGGTTGTTTTGTTTTTGTTTTGTTTTTGTTTTAAATTGTGATATTAATTGCCATCAATTAAGAGAGACGCACAGTGGATTTGAGGGAACAGGAAGGGGGGAGGGCATTGGAGAGGGCAGCCATTGAGGTGATGTTGGATAGGGGAAGGAATGGCGGTGGGGATAGAACATGCCCACGTAGGAGAACAGAGGTGAGATATCTTACATGTATCCCCTCTTCTAGTCCTACCCCCAACCAGATGGTATCAGGTGGCCATATCAGCAAACCCTTGAGCCACACGGTGCTGTTGATGAATGCTAGGTCAGTACAAAATAAGACTGCCCTCATCCATGATGTAATTCTGGATGAGGGTGCTGACCTGGCATGCATTACTGAGACCTGGGTGGGAGAGAAGGGTGGTGTTCCCCTCTCCCAGCTGTGTCCACTGGGGTACTCGGTCCAGCACCAATGTTGCTCGGAGGGTTGGGGAGGGGGAGTTGCTATAGTCTATAGAAGTTCTATCTCCTTGACCAGGCTTCCTATCCCTTTGAGAGGAGGTACTGGGCTTACAAGACAGATTGGGGATTCTGTTGGTGTACCGCCCACCCTGCTGCATACCGACAATCTCCCTGCCTGAGCTGACAGAGGTAGTCTCGGACCTGGTGTTGAGGACTCCCAGGTTGTTGGTGCTGGGGGACCTCAACATCCATACTGAGGCTGCCTTGACTGGGGTGGCTCAGGACTTCATGGCCACCATGGGGCTGTCTCAATGTGTCATCGGCCCGACACATGAGAAGGGCCATACTTCGGACCTGGTTTTCTCAAACGGACTGGAAGATGGTGGTTTGGATGTGGAGGGGCTGGCTGTGACCCCATTGTCATGGTCAGACCACTTCCTGGTCAAATTTAGTCTATTAGCTTCTTCTCCCCTCTGCAAAGGTGGGGGATCTATTAAGATGATCCACCCTCAGAGACTAATGGATCCAGATGGTTTCCTGAATGCTCTGGGGGGGTTATCTATCTGTTATGATCAGCGCTCTTGTTGAAGCTCAGATCACCCTATGGAATAGGGAGATGACCCAGGTGATTGACATGATTGCATCTAAGTGCCCTCTCCCTGCACGCAGAGCCCAGACAGCTCCTTGGTATACTTCTGAACTGCGGGCGATGAAGCGGGAGGGGAGACAGCTGGAGCACAGGCGGAAAAAATTCTGATGGGAGTCCAATCGAACACAACTTAGAGCCCCTTATCGGGCCTATTTTGTGGCGAAACGGCAATATTTCTCCAGCCATATTGCTTCCTCAGAATGTTGTCCAGCAGAGCTGTTTCGGGTGGTACGGGAACTTCTTCAACCATGAAATCCGGTGGAGGTCCCGGACTGTTTATCAGCTCGCGGTGGTGAGTTTGCCATTCATTTTGAGGGGAATTGAGCTTCAATTAGAGTAGGGAAGCTACAGTCACCATGTTTGCAGCCTGGATTCCATTAGCCTGCCTTAAGGGAAAGGAAGGGGGTGTGGGGGTAGGCTGTTGGAGTGGCTGGCTGAGTGTGGAGGTGGCTGCCTATTGGCTTCTGATCAGCTGATCGGTGGCTGGTAGGCAGAATGGGCTTCTGTGCCATGTGTTAAACTCTCCTGGGGTGGACCTACTTTGTGGGTGAATAACTCAGATGACCGACATCCAATCTTCACCAAGGTTGGCAGGTATGGTGGGGGAATAAATAGGAAGCTCTGTTGTGATTCTGGAGTCTCTAGGTTCCTGGGGGTCCTCTTTATGACTATATAACTCAGGGGTCCGTGATCCAATGTTCATCAAACTTTCATGAGTTGTAGAAAAGCATCTCAGGAAGCCGTCCTGCAAATTCGATGTCCCTAAGTGGTTGGGGGCCAGTGTTATAGCCATTTAAAGTGCAGATGAATCAATGGATTGATTCATCAATGAATATTTGTATATTCATATTTGTTGATCAGTTAAACTTGATGAATAATGGATCAAAACGAATTGCCATTTTTAAAATTTATCCCCATCTCTAATTACTATCCATACCCCTGTGTAAGTGTAATGCCTGGTTGTTTGTCTCCATGTAACATGCTCTTCTAGGTGGCAGCTTACTATGTTGTGTGGGGGAGGCTAATGATATAAATGTTTCTGCTTTCTTAGGTCTTAATCCTGATGACTCATCTCTATCTTCATGTAACTTAAGCTGCTCAAGTGCAGTCATATGAATAAAAATAACCAAAAGCTAATGTTCAAACATATCCAAAGAGCAGAATTATCTTTCTTTGGGAGTATAAAGTTCAAGCATCTTAATTTGTGATTTCCTTGCTTTTTCATTCATGAATAAAAGAATAAGCATCTAAACGTCTTCTTCACAAGATTTTCCAGTCACTGAATAAACTTTTTAAAATTGGGGATTATGGCTAAGGGATTGTGACATTTGTTCCTAAGAAAAAGTTATATTAAAACAGACTGAAATATATTACAATACATTCATTTTCATTTGGTGCAGGAGGTTCATTTAAATACATACTGCAAGTGAGATAGTCCCTCTGATTAGTTCAACTTTTAAAAGTGTAAAAAGTGGAAGCAGGCTTTGCAGTTGACATATAATTTGTCTTCAGGCTTAGTTTGCATGAGCAAAGACAAATTTGCTAAACAGGCTGAATACCTCTCTTACAGACCTTCTTGGCTGCTGTGGTGCCTTGGAGACAGCCTAGAATGAATAGAAAAGGTTATATTGTGATGTCACTTATGATGTCACAGTCACTATAAGCTTCAAAACCTGACACAGTAAGAGACAGTTAACAGTCAGACTGAGGTGACTCTTCAAAGCAGACAACAGAAAGGTTTGTCTTTGACTATATTGCCTTTTATCAATGTGGAGGCATTTTAGGCTTGATTGCACAGTGGATTGTCAAGTGACAACTCATTTATATTTGAATTGGTCACTACACATTCTTTATACCTTGCTCATCAAAGTATGAATGTTATGGGAGATCACTGCCTGAAGATCTGGAGAGCCATAGCAATTCCTTGACATTTCAGCAAGCAACCTGAAATCTAGCAACTCCTCTTGCTCAGCTTTTCCTCTCCTTTCATGGTTCTTTCTTTGACAGCTAATTCTTTCAATTTAAATTCCTGTTGTAATTTCCATTTTAGAAAATCTTGAAAGCTTAGGACATTTGGTCTTTCTGAGGTGTTTTCCTCAAACTGTTCTCCTGGAGTTAAAGGATCTCCATATCCCTCCATTTCTTGAGGTACTAAACTTTGTGGCTCTTGAGACTCAGTTTCCACTGTGACTGGTTTTTTAGTTCCTTTGGGAGGCATTTTTATCTGAGTTACTTTTTCTAGAGTGTGTTTCTATTGGTTTTATAATGGACCTGTCTGTCTTCTTTTACTTCCAGTCACTTAAATGATTTCTATTTCAAGCAAAGGCTTTTTCTTTTCTTCCCGCAGATCTGCTCTGACTCCTGGCTTCTACTTTTCCCACAAGCGCTCTCTAAACTCTTAGAGCGTTGAGCCTTAAGCTGGCCCACTGGGTCTTCAAATCTTGAGGTAAAATGCACAGATCTGGGTTCAGAAGCCCCCACCACTAAGCATTTCCCAAAAGCTCTAGTAAGGAACTAAACTTCTTTGCCACAGACCTCTGTCTAAAAGGTACCCTTGACTCAAGAAAAATTCTTTTTAAACTCAGACTTGACAGGATTTCTTCATATCCAAACTCAGGCTTCACTGCATTTCTTTGTATCCCACCTCAGGCTTCATTGGATTCCTTTGTATCCCACCACTGGACACCAATTGTGTCATTTGCCCTCATGCCCCTTGCCTGACTATCCGGACAGAGCACACGAAGACAAACTACTACTCCTTTTTACCCCGCTGCCACCAGTTGATCACTAAATCAACATTAATTATGGAAGGATGAAGATGCAGATCCAAACTCCACTGTCTTTTAAATAAAATGTTTTTATTGATTACAAAAGTTATTATTAATCATAGTTAACTTCTATTATCATCAATCTCTACCTTCTATTTGTCATTACAGTTCTTCTTCACTTTTCACTCTAATCACACCTCAGATCTCCCAAATATAACACTCTATCTCCTTCTCCACTCTTTCACTCTCTCACTCTGACTCTGACTCTTACTGACTCTGCCTCTTTATTACATTTCTCTCAGCTCCGCCTCTTAGCATCATTGGCCTGCAACATGAATATTCATAACTACCTTACATAATAAGGGTGAACGCTACAGTCTTTACTGTTTTACTCAACTTTTCCTAGCATTATTGTGTTTTCCACTGAGTTTACAAAAATTTTAACAGTTTCATTTCTTCATTGTCAATATTAAAATGAAGTAATTCTTCTGTAGTTATAATTTTGCTCTTTTTAATATTGTTTGTTTGGCATCCTTTTCATGGTTTTTAAAGACCTTTTTAGGCTAGCACCATAAAATGCAAATAGCAAAAGACTAAACAGAATGACCTATACCAAGCAATAGTTTTTTATGTTAAATGAAAGGCCAGTGTACAAAAAAACAAACAAACTGAAAACAAAAGAGGCACCCTGAAATAACCCAAATCCAAACAAATATGGAAGTTCTCACTGTGCACATTAGTAGCTTTCATTTGTTTTTCTAAAGTTGCAGATTTTTAATTGTTCTTCAAAGGAATTTGAATTTTTGTATCTCTTATATATAGTTCTTGATTACAGTATTTCCATCTTTTTATTCACATCAGACAAAAGTAATCCCCAGTTGACTTTTCAGCACCCCTAATCTAAGTTTAAATTTCCATTTGATTTTTTTGATCTTATGCAATAGATCTGTGCTTTTTTTCCTTTTGTTGTTCACCTCTGTTTCTTTGTACAGAATATTATAGTAGTATTTTTGTCTCTTTATTCAGTCACTGAAATTTTTCATTTAGGACTCTGATCCTACTCTGTCACCTCTTAATTTTCCTCTTTGTCTATCCTTACCAATTTTAAGAGTTTCATCAGTCATCCATCTTGGCTTTTATTTTAACTAAAATCTTTAGTAATATATTTGGTTTCAATTTAAATTCTGGTTCATAGCCAGCTGAATTTAGTAATGTATTAAAGTTTTTATATGAATTTTAGTGTTGTCATTGATGTTATTTTGGAAGAATTTTTTGCACCATGATTATTTTGTGTTCCTCTTCTGCTTGCCAGGAACAGACTGAACAACATACTGTTAATATCTAAAAGCAACTGTTTGTTGTTCAGTCTGCTTCTGGTATGTTTTGGCATGCAAAATACAGCTTCCCTAGTTACTACTTCCAGTTGTGTCTGTTTGATTTCTATCTTGGTGTGAGGGGATCACTGCCGTTGACCTCTAAGCCAGACACTTAAGCAAGACCCCCAGATCCAGCTATGCTGAGAGTGAGGGGACTGCCCCGCAGCTGGATGCCATAAATGGGGCCCTGGAGGAAGCTGCAGGGTCAGTCAGAAGACTGAAAGTCAAAGGGCATGTCTCTATAGGGGGAGAGTCCTCAGATCCTGAGGAAAGGTGTCTTGGGGTGATGCATGGGAAGAGGTTGAGAAGGAGGTGTACAGTGCTGATGAGATATCTGAGCTGGGCTGAGTGAGATTACATTTGCTTGCAAGACCCCTGGACAAGGATTTTTGTTGAGCTCCAGCTTATGTGGCAACACACATGAGAGACCTCACATGAGTGGGTGCTCTTTGCCTCAACACTGGAGCCAACCTTGCCTGACAACAGCAGATCCAGCAGGTCCCAAACCTACACAGATATGATGCCGGAGGTGAAAGGGGCATCTGAAACACTAGTGATGCCTTCAATAACAGTAGCAGTTCCCCTTGCCTTCATTTCTGACTCTGGTGAACCCTGAATTCTGTCATCACTGTAAGCTTATAAACTGACCCTCCTCATTTAGACCTTAGTGGAGGCTGGCACCCAAGGACTCATGGGTCCCAATGGAGTTAACTAGGGACTTGCATTAAAAAGAGATTCTACAAGGGCAAGTGATGTGCAGGGGCGAGTTAGAAGAGAAATGAACTCCTACATTTGTTGATTCTCATTTCCCAGTTGTAGGACATCCTGTTGAATTTAAACCACACTTTGTGTTGTTTATGGATATGGGCATGGAGTAGAGGTTACCTGGCAACCTTTTAAAGGAGAAAGACAGAATAAAAATATTTTAAATAAATACAGTAAATAAAACCCCACCAGAGGCAGGGCTGATGGGGCTCACAGTTGGCCATTTGGTGATGTCTACATGTACAGACCTCTGCTGGGTTAGACTCATCACATTCCATATGTGGAAGTGCAATAGAAGTGATGAGGGGATTGACCTAGAATATGACCCTCTACATTTAAAAGTAAAGTGTGCCTCTTATATACCTCTCCATAGCACTTTTAAAGCACTGTCTGGACACTTTACAGTTTAATTCTGCAACCTACAAATCCCACATCCCCCATACTGAATTTACTGACCTCAGAAATATGAAAGGTTGAGTCAACCTTGAGCTGGCAACCTGAGCCCACTGGGATTAAACTCAGGTCTTGAGTACTGCAGTTTTAACTACTGTGCCACAAGGCTCCTCATAAGCATTTAATTAGATTTTGAACACCCAAATGGCTTTTTTGGGGGTTGCCAATCTGTATCTCTAACATCACTTAAAGGAACAGGTGCTCTGAAATACTATAAGATGGATAAAAAGGAAATTAAACCTCAAGTCGCATTAGGATCAGGTTATGCATCCCTTTATCACAAGAAAAGAATGTAAGAAAATCCAACTGTAGCATTCGCCCTATGTTAGGTATAAGTCATGTATTATTCATTTCTATGCTAATGTGGTTGAGAGGCGGAGCTGAGAGAGAGGTTAAAAGGCGAAGCCTGAGAGGAGGCGTCAGTCAAGAGCAGTCAAGAATCAGAGTGAGAGTTAGTCAGAGAGAGAAGAGATAAAGTTAGAGACCGATTAAGATAAATAGATAGAGAAGGTGGAAATTATATGGCAAGAGAAAAGTATGTACATCTCGAGAACTGTGATTAATAAATTGGCTTCACTTTAATTAATAAGTTTTGTTTGCATTCACAATACAAGTGTCTGATCAAACATCATTTATTTTGTGGATTGAGGGAATCCACTGGTGGCAGTGAAAAGAAAACACGACTGGAGCCTTTGTGAGGGCACAAAACGTAGGTGCTTCAAGGGGGTGAATGTCACAGCAACATTTTGTTTCTTTTGGTTGTTGTGGGTTTTTCGGGCTTTTAGGCCATGTTCGGTAGGTTGTTCTTCCAAATGTTTCACCAGTCTCTGTGGCCAGCATCTTCAGAGGACAGCACTCTGCTCTGGTGCAGTTTGTTTGGGAGTTGAATATTTATGGCTGTGAGATCAGCTTTTGTCCTTTTCAGGAGATGGGTGATTATGGTGATCAGTGTGTTTTTGTTGTGGGTGTATTGTTATGATAAGGAAGAGAGATTATCTGTCACTGTGATTGTTGGGTGTCGTTAGCTGGTCTTTTGTGTGTAGTGATCACCGGTCCTTGTGGCTGGTTTAGAGTTCGTTGACCTTTTGCACGCTGTATTTTTCAATGCTGGGAGCCAAGTTTCATTGAGTTTCAAACTCTCCTCTTTTTTGTTGAAGTTCTGCTGGTGTTTGTGGATTTCAATGGCTTCTCTGTGTATTCTAACATAATGATTGCTGATGTCCAATATTTCAGTATTTTGAAATAGAATTTCATGTCCAGTTTGTTTTAGGGCATGTTCAGCTACTGCCGATTTTTCTGGTTGTTTTAGTCTGCAGTCTCTCATGTTCTTTGATTCTGGCCGTGAAAACCTTTGCGAATATATTTTGTTTCTTATCTGTAAAACATCCTCTGTTGAAGTGCTTTGGGGCATGTGTGGAGCTAAGTGCCCATGTACGCTCACCTGCTAGTGAATGACCTACTACATGAATTGAATAATTAGCAAAATTGGCATAATATACAAATGTGACTACCTTGATTTGGGAAATCTATGTATTTTTATTTTTATTTTTATTATGTGCCGTCAAGTTGGAACTGACTCACCGGAACCCTAATAGCATTTTCAGGCAAGTGAAATATTTTAGGAGTGGTTATACCTGTTCTAGTGAGCTTCTATGGCTGAGCTGACATTCGAACCCTGTTCTCCAGAGTCCTAATTTGTCACTGTATCCACTACACCACACTGTGTATCCCAAACTTATATATGGGAACTCTGAAAGAGCAGAAGAAAAAGGACTTGGCATGGATATAAAGGAGAATAAGGAAGGGAGGGATGAATGAGCAGAGAGAAAACAAAGAGCAGATATGGATAATTAAAGAGATTGTAAACTACAGAAAGCTGGAACAGATTGAATGTGTACCGGAGTGAGAGAGACCAAAGTGTAAGAAAAAGTTGGGGGGAACAAAAGAAAAGAGCACTGGGTGGGAAAGGAACAGAGATGGGAACAGTCCCTTGTGTATAAACTGATAAACCAGCCCTCCCATTGTCTCATACATAGCATACTGGTAACAGGTAACTGTACACAGGTTCAGTGGCTAGCAGAATGATTAAAGTCTAGAAGGTGTATTTTTCTGTGATGGTGGCCACAAAGAGAATGTAAGTATAGTTGTTACTTACTACATGCTCCAAACTTTAAAGGTGACATTTTGAGGAACATGCTGCAAAAGGTACTGGTTTGCTATATGCTGTGGTAATCAAGGGATTCTAGCTCATGGTTGGACTCTAGTCTTCTCAAATGTGTGACCGCCTTAACCTGTTCGGTACCAAACCCAGAGTAAGCTCAGACCCTCCACTTCTTAAGAATTGGGATAGATAGAAATAGTTGAAATATTTACTTTTTATAATAGCAGATCAATTATGGCTGTTTCATAAAACCATGATTTCCTGGAATCGTTTCAGTAATGACCTAGGAGTCACAGTGGATGGAACTGACCCTTGACTTGCAAGTGTACTTATTCTGTTCTCTTATTTTATCCTTTGAACTCCAGAAGTTCTGTGAGTGTCTCATTTTTCTCCTCCCCTTCTTCTCACTTAAACTGAAATGTGTCATCACCCTTACACCAGCTCATTATATTCTCAGCAATTACCATCGGTCGCTTTGACAAATGCTGAGTAACTTTAATTTGAATCTAATGTATTTTAGGATATTAAAAGAGCAAGATAGAAAGAACTTGTGGGCTCTGAAAGACATTGCTATAGCCAAGAATGAATACTTTTTAAAATGACTAAAATATTCAGGGGAGGAGATCATCGTTCCCTGAAAATGGTTCTTGTGGTAGTTAAGCATTGCAGGGGGCATAAGAGGAGTTTTGCAGGAAAGGTGAAAGGTCTGTCTTGGAAAATATCCCCTTTTCATTGTGATCAAGTACCAAATACCACCAATAGGGCCTGGAGGCAGCCTCCCCTTTTCACTTTTGGCCCATAACTAGAGATGGGCATGAATCAGAACTAATGGTGATTCATTTGGATTCATGATTCACCAAGGTCGACAAATCACCAATTACAAATTTATGATTTTTTTTCTGATGAATTGCTTCTACTGATTCTCCTCTACAATCTCCCCAAATTTAGTGAAGGTTGGGTTTCAGACATCCATGTTATACACCCCACACAGTGCACACCCCCCTGGAAAATGCCCTTTCTCAGCTGGCTTGGAGAAACCCAATCTTCACCAAACCTGGCTGGATTTTACAGGAGAGTCATGGGAAGTTTCTCTGTGATTTTGTTGTCTCTAGGTGCCTTGGGGGGCATTTTATACTCCAACAAATCAATGAATCAAAAATTGCAAAAAATTAATTGATTGATAGTCGTCAAGGGGCATTGATTAATATGAATCAATGAATTAGTGATTTCTGCATGAGATTGGTGATTCATTTTTAATTCATGCCCGTCTCTAACCATAACTTCAGCTATTCAGTTGCTTCCTCCTTTAGAGTATAGTGGTTCTAACTCGCTGCCACATCTAAAACTGGTAACAGGCTATCCTGTATGAAGGTGTTTAATCCTTTCTTAAAACTATCTGAAATGATGGTGATAATCACATCATCTGACAGTGATTTCCCTAAATTAAATTGTTGTGGTGTTTTTTAGTTTCTTTTGTTTCAGTGTCTTGAACATAACAGCTAATCTATTTGATGAAAGGATCCTAGATTCTAACTTTATCAGGAAATATGAAACAGGTTTCTATTTTTAATCCATTCACCCTATAGCAGTCCTGATTTTATGGGCACCATGTATAAATTGCAAGACTATCTGAAGATAATAAAAGTTGCGGGACTCCTCAGTTCTAATAATCTTTTTGGACTCCAACTCCCAGCAGCTCCCACCAGCATGGGCAATGGTCAGAGGAGGTGGAAGCTGAATCTCATTTTATTTGGAGGACAAGATATGATGTGATCTGATTGCCTTAAAACACTCATTATATTTCTAATGCCCACCCAACTTTCTCCCCTAGATACACATTCTGTTTTAAACTTTTCTGTGCCTGGCATTGCCTACTGATCCTTTCAGGGTGTTTCATTTTTCCTGGCAGGCTGGGGGAAGTGTGAAGATTTGCCTCCCACTTTCAGAGACTTCCAGCTAGCTTTAGTGACAGGAGGCTGCCCGATATGACTAACTTTGGAAATGGAAATATCAGAAACATATCCTTTCAGAAATCATTAAAATTGTTTTAAATGGTCTCCTAGCTTATGGCTAAGTTTGATTAATCACATCCCTGCCCCCCCCCCCTTTGTCTCTAATAATAAGGAGGCAGGAGCCTAGCTCTCTTACAACAAATAAGAGGTTTTTAGATGCTGGGAAGTTTAGCGGAGGTAAAACACAGGGCTGGCCAACCATTAAGCAGAGAGAAGTGGCTTCCTCTGGTGGCTGATTATGGGTGTCATGAAAGGCAGCAAATTGTTAATTTTCCCTTCAACTAATCCATCATTTAAAATTAACTCCAACACTGACAATGTAAAGACTGACTGGTGGCTCTCTATTTTCCACCAAATGTGCCCAGAGAGAATTGATGCAACTTTGAGTTGACTGGGGGGACTTATATTGTCTGAGATGAAGGACAGACAATATTAACTTCCCAGCTTTCAGAGAATCTTTGAGCTATCCTGGGTGAAATCTAACACCAGTGTATCACCTGATGAAACCCATTTCTTTGTCTGTACCATTCCTTCTCCATTATATCCTAAAAAAACATGCAGACAACAAGGATTTGAGATCTCTCCACTTTTCCCCCATATATGCTTTGAAGATCATGCCTCAAGATAGGATTTTTGAAAGTTTGCACACCTTTTGGGTGTTTTTTTCTCCTTAGCCTAATAGACCCCCCTCAGAACAGATTTTGGAATTTGTTTTGTACTGATATAGCTGTCCCTACTTTGTTAGCAAATTAACTGTCCTTTTAGCTGCTGTTACTACATTTGTATTGCTAGAAATAGAAAGAGATGCTTGAGGGATTTTCTGCGACTATGCCAAAATGTGGATGACTTTAGGTATCTTGGTTTGGGAGAGTGAATTCCTCAGTCAGCAAAACCTAGGTATCTTGATTTAAAGTGTTGTAATTAACATATATGACCCTTAATGGTTTGGGACCTTGATACCTGTTGGAGTGTCTCTCCTTAAAAACATCTCCCTGGCCTACTCAGTCCTCCCAGACCTTGCTACACATGGTGTCCACACTGCAGGAAGTAAAAAAGATCGACTATGAGAAAATGGGTTTTGTCAGTTGTGGCCCCATCTTTGTGGAATGGACTTCCACTGGAGGTGTGTCAAGTCTCCGCTTCAAATATTTAGGAAATTAGTGAAGGCAGAGCTTTTAAGAGAGGCCCTTAGTAACATTATTTTGTTTAATAACTCGTGATCCTTAATAACTCTTGATAACGTCTCCTAGTTCTTAAATTTTGGAACTTCTAATTTTTCATAGATTTATTTTCTTTCTGTATGTTTTATGTCACCATTGTCTGTTGTTCATGTAGATGATGTTTTAAATTGATTTAAATGGATTTAATTATTTTGTTGTTTATAATTTCATCATATTTATATGTGTAAACTGCCCAGAGTAGTGGTTTACTAAGCTGAGTGGCATACAAATTCCATTAATTAATTAATTAATTAATTAAAATAACTTGATAGAAATGGAGCACTTAAATCAAATTCCCAGCCAATGTCTCAAACAGCTCAACATGTAAATGAGGAACATGTGGTATATTTGTTACACCAGCGTTAAAGCATTCAAGGAATAGCTCCTAACCTCCTTTCCCAAATGAGTACTCAGTGCTGAAAATTCTTCTATTTGCTACTCTCATATTCACTAGCAGTCTGTTCTGGCTTCAGAATCAAGAGATGCCATGAATAGTAGAATATGCATTTGTTTAATTAGAAAACTTTGGAGGTGGGGAGAAATACTCCTGCTTATACTGTATGTAGTTGGATTTAATAAGCACAAATGAAACTTAGGGTTTTCCCATATACACCTTTTTTTAAAAAACTTTAATTATAGAAACCAAGTAGGTGGGGCTCTTTAGCCTTGCAAGGCAGCCCATCTTGGAGAAGGAAAACTCCAATTTCAAACCTCCACTGTCTTGTGGCTATATCCACTAATGGAAAAGGCTTCAGGAGTAAACCTCGAGGCAAAATCCAGAGCTGGAGTCCTGGAGGCAGTTCATGTCGTTCTGGCAACTCCTGCGACGTCGCTGGAACCAGTTGTATTGGCTCTTGCCTTTCCATTGGACCATTTCAGCGATGTGGAGAGGGGGGATCTGCTGCTTGGGTAACAGCCTATCCTCCATATTATTTTACCTAGGCTTCATGATCTGGAGAGGACACTTCAGCTTTGTATACAGCGTTGAAGCAAAATTAGGGAGCTGGACAGGGGACAGATTGTATTTGTCTTCAGTGCGGAAGGGATTGGCACTCTTGAATTGGTCTTCTCATCCACACTAGACGCTGTTCCATGTCTTCCATACAGAGCACATTACCATAGTCTCTCAAGACTGAGGGATGCCTACACAATTTTAGAAGGAGTAATGAGCAAAATTAAAATAAAATAAAAATAAAAGAAGGAATAAGGGGAAAGGAGGGGGGAGAAAAATTGTTTCAGAATTAGCTAAATTAGATTAATCTTAATCCATTCCTCCTTTTCCCACCCCAAATCAACAAATACAGTTCATTACCAATGCTTTACATTGAGGAAAGATCTCTGTATAGTTATAGAGCTATAAGGGTGGAAATTTTATTCCTAAAGGGGTCCTTCACAGTGAGTGTATTAAACATAGCAGCTTTTTAAAAAGCCTCCTCTGAAAGACTGTGGAGCTCTATTGGCTATGGATATGAAGAATACTCAAAACAAAACAAATCCACAAATCCACATTGTTTCCAAGTCTTCCCCTGCTGTGTTTGTTCCTTGCAACAGCAGGAAAAGACAACATTCACCTCATTCTACCCTTTTTTGTTTGGTTGAGTATTTGACGGTTGCTCTTTGTAAGAGACTGCCAAATTTTGTGCAGCTTAATGCCTTTTCCTGTGCATCCTACAAAGGAAAGTTGTTATTCTGCACAGGAATTGTAATAATCTTGCACATATTGACACTTCTTGCCGGAAAAAAAATGACAAGGAAACCTCCAAGTAATCCTTCTGTACTTCCCATAATGTTTCTCAGAACCTTATGCAGAACAGGAGATAGAGACAGCGAATCTTGGGGCCACCCTCATCTCCCTCAGTCAATTTAGGCTTTCGAGGAGCATTTGTCTGAGGCCAGAAAGAGATGTTCAGGATATCCTCCAATTAAACCTAAAAGCATATTAATGCCATAGAGAAGTGATGGAAACAGGTTTTGCATGTTTGCAAAAACAGACTTTAAAGGAACCCCATTTTAAAGTCCTGAAGATCAATTATCATACCATTTATTTACATTTATTTAAAACATTTTAATCCCACCTTGCTCCTTAAAAGGACTGAAGGAAGCCCAAAGGGAGTGAATCTGCAGAATCCCCGAAATAAGAGACATTTGTCCTGTAACACTCAGTTGCTCATATTAGTTAGAAAATCCCCTCTTCCAGTCAAGACTATTTGATACGTTTGGTTCTGGCATGATAGTTTCATTTTGAGCAGGAAGAGAGAGAACTTTAGAAGAGCATTTAAATTCAGGTGTCATCCTAAGAAACTGAGAAATTTTTCATAAGCCTTCTGAACAATATTCAAGACAGAGGACTTATGACAGCATGCCGGTGAGTCTATGAAGACTTTCATGACCTAGTAGCCATAATGTATGGTCCTCTCAGTTAAGCAGAAGAGTTTGGCCATCCATAGTATAAAGAGATTGTACTTATATATAAACAGTAGTGATTACTCTCCGGGATAAAAAATTGTTAGTTTACACAAGTGTGTATGTGAGAAAGAATGATGAAGGGTACACACCATAAACCATTCAACCTGCTTGGATGCTTCCCAAATTTTCTGCTAAGCCAACAATAAGCTAATAGTAGCCTTCCATGTATCACTGGACTACAACTCCCCTCATTTCTGTCAGTGCTGCTAATAGCAAGGGATGCTGGGAATCGCACTGCAACAGCACCTCCAGAGCCGCATGTTGTCCTATATAAGATATTAATTATAGTCCTACTCAGTTGTTATTGTTTGTTTGTTTGTTTATTCATTCATTCATTCATTCATTTCATTCATTCATTCATTCATTCATTCATTTGAATTTGGCATAGAAACTAATGGGGAACCAGTGCAAGTGAGCCAAGGTTGGGGAGATGTGATCAAACCTATTTGCTCCAGTGATTAGCTTGGCTGCTGCATCTGGAGAACACATACAATGAGGGAAAGTCCCCTGGACCTATCCCCCCCCCCTTTGTTTTTCCTTTCATCATGAAGAGCGAAAGCCTGTTCTATCTAGGCTCTCCACACATGCCACAAATCTGGTTGTTTGTTGTTTTAAATGGTGGGGCTCTCATGTTGGGTGCCTAAATGAGTACAGCAATCTCTCCTTCTTCCAATACTTTCCACAGTGAACACTATGACAGAGTGGGCAGGGCTAGTGCAGCTTTCATCAGCATATGTGCCATCCATACACTCTAATAAAGATTGAATAAGGCTTATGTCTTTTTTAAAAAATTGCTAAAACAATAATCTAGGATAATGACAAGCCATGGTTCATCAAATGTCACATTCACTAAATCCTAATTACAAAAAGACAGAGATGCATCTTGCAACAGTATGGTTGTCTTCTGAGTTCTCCTCCCACAGTGTAATTCATAAAGTAGTGCTATTTGTCAAAATTAACAAGTCAAAGTTCAGAGTTATTACATGCAATACATATTGACATTGTGGTTAGACTGAGGCTGAAAATGGCTTCCTATGACGCTAAGTCAATATTTATGTAATTAGGTCAATACATATGCAATTCAGAATGTAGGCTTTATTGCACTGCATTACAGAGGAGCTCAGCTCTACCAATCTGACAGATTGATTTTACCGTCTGTTTTTGTTTGTTTTTCTTTCTTTGCACACTTAATTTATCCATCAGCAATGAATAAGCCTACTTGTTACATTGCTTCTCTCTGTATCCATAGAGTTCTCTCTCTGTCTCTATGTGTGCATGCATGCATGCTAGAGCATATTATATGACTCAGAGTTTGGAGAAGTTACCTTGTTCTGGCTCAGGGTTGTAGTTGACAAAGTGACATCTCTGAGCTTGATTCTATCTATACCAAGTAGATGAGTGAGGATGTGACATTATTTGGATATTGTAACGTGAAACTTGTGGAAGTTTATTATTGTTTCATTAGCCTGCTTTTCAGATTCTGAAGCTGGAATATCTCTGTCCTCTAGATCAGTGGTCCCCAACCTTGGGCCTCCAGATGTTCTTGGACTTCAGTCCCCAGAAATCCTGGCCAGCAGAGGTGATGGTGAAGGCTTCTGGGAGTTGTAGTTCAAGAACATCTGGAGGCCCAAGGTTGGAGACCACTGCTCTAGATGTAGTCTGTGGTGTCCTCAGGAAGGTGCCCCTTCTCACCAATATCACTTACTTATTTCCCAGGCAATTGCAGGCACCTCTCTGGAACCCTCACTCTACATCCTAGTCATGCCCTCTTAGTGCCACTAGGTTAGGCATTGGTCTAAAAAGACAACTCCTCCCAAACCCATTCAAAGTGTTTGAGGTTGCCCCTCTTCCTGTCCCATACAGCTAGTGCCTTTTTGCCCCAACTGGGATTTATATTCTTTGGTTTTTAAATGAAAAAAAGGCTTATTTGATGTAAGCTGTCTTTTTCTTCTTTTAGTCTCTTCCTTGAGTCGGTCGCCCTGTCATGGTCGGATCATCACCTAATAAAATGTAACTTCAACATGGCCCTCCCCCCTCGCAGGGAGCAGGGACCTATTGTTATGGTCCGCCCTCGAAGGCTACTGGATCCGATTGGATTCCAGGATGCCATGAGAGGTGCTATGGCTGACCTGGCTGGCTCTCCTGTCGAGGTTCTGGCTGACAGCTGGTTCGCCGCTGTGGTCAGGGCTGTAGACATGATCGCACCTAAACGCCCTCTCCGACGCAGAGCCCGCCCGGCACCCTGGTTTAACCAGGACCTCCGGGCGCTGAAGCGGGTCAGGAGACGGCTAGAGCGCAAATGGAGAAAGGACCCGACGGATTATAATTGGATAGCTGTTAAGGTCGCCACTAACCTTTACCTGGCTAAGGTAAAGGCTGCCAGTCGAGCATACTTCGCTAACCGGATAAGCGAAGCGTCCAACCAGCAGGCGGAATTATTCCGTATAGTGCGCGACCTATCCGGAATTGGCCCGGGTGATGGGCCTCCCCCTAGTTTTACACCGGACCAATTTGCAGCATTTTTAAAATCTAAAGTGGAGGCCATCCGCCGGGACCTGTCTCCTTTTTTGAATACAGTTAGTCGAGCTGAGATGTCCAGCGCTCCGTCTTGCCCGGCAATTTTTGACTCCTTTCAGCCTGTCACGCCTGACACTGTCACCAGGGCGCTTGATCACTGTCTCGCCACCACCTCCTCCCTGGACCCCTGTCCGGCCTGGCTAATCAAAGCAGCCAGGCCTACAACAACGTAATGGGCCACCGTAATAATTAATGGGTCTTTCCTTGAGGGCAGATTTCCATCTGCCCTCAAGGAGACACTCATTAGGCCCATCAGGAAGAAACCAAGTTTGGCGGCGGACGAGATTGGCAATTACAGGCCCGTCGCTAATGTTTCTTTCCTAAGTAAGGTGGTGGAGAGGGTGGTGGCTGATCAGCTTCAAGCGCACCTGGATGAAACAGATGCCCTGGATCCATTTCAGTCGGGCTTCAGGCCGCGCCATGGCACAGAAACGGCATTGGTCGCCCTGTGTGATGACCTACTGAGGGAGGCTGACAGGGGCAAAGTGTCCCTGCTGGTCCTCCTTGACATCTCAGCGGCCTTTGATACCATTGACCACGGTATCCTCCTGGGGAGGCTCTCCGAGTTGGGAATTGGTGGCCTCGCATTGGCTTGGCTCCGTTCCTTCTTGGAGGACCGCCCCCAGAGAGTGCAGCTTGGGGAGAGCATCTCGGCCCCGTGGAATCTCAATTGTGGGGTCCCACAGGGGTCGATCATCTCCCCAATGCTGTTTAACATCTATATGAGGCCGCTGGGTGGGGTCATCAGGGGGTGTGGAGCCCGGTGTCATCAGTATGCCGATGATACTCAGCTCTACATCTCCTTTCCACCTACCGCAGGAGAAGCCGTTCTGTCCCTTCAGCGCTGCCTGGGGACCGTACTGCAATGGATGCAGGAGAACGGGCTGAGGCTGAACCCGGACAAGACGGAGGTACTAAGGGTGGGTGCCCCCACAGTTGGGAACTTGGGAAACTCCCTCTCTTTTGGGGGGGGTGACCCTTCCCGCTAAGGATGGGGTCCGCAGCTTGGGAATCCATCTTGACCCGGCGCTCACTATGGAATTCCAGGTGACGTCGGTGGTCCGAACCGCCTTTTACCATCTCAGGCGGGTGGCCCAGCTGCGGCCCTATCTTGATGTTGGGGCGCTCACCACTTTGGTGCACGCGCTCGTAATCTCAAGATTAGACTACTGTAATGCGCTCTACGTGGGGCTACCTTTGAGGCTGCTGTGGAAACTTCAGGTGGTGCAGAACGCGGCGGCCAGACTCCTTAGTGGGGTGAGAAAATTCCAACATATCTCGCCCACTCTGGCCGCATTGCACTGGCTGCCCATCTGATTCCGCATCGACTTCAAGGTGTTGATGCTGACGTACAAAGCCCTAAACAGTTTAGGGCCTCGATATTTGGCGGAACGCCTTCTACCACCAAGTTCTACCCGTGTCACTCGCGCGAGCCAGGAGGTGAGGTTGAGGAGCCTAACGCCGAGGGAGGCCCGGAAGGAGAAGACAAGAAATCGGGCCTTCTCGGCGGTGGCTCCTCGCCTCTGGAACAACCTTCCCCCGGACATTCGCGCGGCCCCCTCGCTGGGTATTTTTAAAAAGCAATTAAAGACAATGATGTTTCGGCAGGCCTTCCCCCCCACCCCCCCTTAGCTAATCCTGATTTTCCTTTTTTCTTTTTCTTAGTTTATAATTTCATGGTTGAAAGTTTTCTTTTTTGTAAATTCGTTTTTAGTTATTGTTGTACCCCTGTTGTGAGCCGCCTAGAGTGGTCTATTGACTAGATAGGCGGGATATAAATAAAATAAATAAATAATAATAATAATAATAATAGTTTTGCATAACTTGAACAGGCATGGGTGTTATACTCTCCGCTTTTCTGAATGACACAGGTCTTTAGAAGTATACTTAAAAATAAATAACAAGGAGAGTTTTTTCAGGTGCAAACAAAAGGAAGTTTATTTGGGAAATGGGAGTAAAAAGAAGGAAGGGAAGAGAAATTTATGAGATAGTTTAGACTGAAGAAGAAAAAACATGTTAATGGCAAAAATCCTGCTGCACAACTACATGCATGCAATTTGGGGTAGTTTTGCTATTGTTGAGGTGTAAGTGTTATCCCTGAAGGATTTCCACCACTGCTTTGCACAGTTGGTCACTCTGGGCTCATGAGACTGACAGCACAATTTAATAACACAATTTCTTGTTGCTGTGCATAGCACTCTGTGCATTTATGCCAGTGTGACTTTATGTTATGCCAGCATGAGCACAACACTGGCCAATCAAACATATATAAAATCTTTAACAGCACTTTACACACACTAACATAATCCCCTTTCCTATCTTCAAAATTTCTAACTAACTGTTCCTACAGATGTCTCTCTTTTGACTCCTTTATCCTTACTATAAGATAGATACTTTGACTGCTCAAAAGTAGCCTGACTTCTCTAAACTGCCTAACTGCCACCTGACACAATATTCCAAATGCATCAACCAATCAGCATTCAGCCCTGTATTTCAACATTCTATCACATATTTACCAATGATTCCTCCAATTAGCCTATGTATCATGCATAATTATGCATCCATGGTTATATCTCATTGTGAGAAGCAACCACTTCCCAGCAGCAAAGAGGAGTGTGGGCTGTCCCTTTAAGCACCCACAATGGAGGGATACGAGACAGCGTATACACTGATCCCAATAGTGGCCCAACTGAGAATAAGAACGGGAAAGAGGATTGAGAGGGAGGTGAGAAAGGGGAGGAGTCAATAGTGGAGAGATATCTGGTGAGAGGGACTTTAGAAGGAGAATTTAGAATTTAGAAGGTGAAAAGGAGCTAGACTGGGAAACTGAGGTGACAAAGGAGGAGGAGAAAAGGCAAAGAAAGGAAGGACGTGAGGTACAGCTGGGGGGAGCAGAACCAGTGGAATGGACGGTGTATGTCTATCCCAAGAAGAAAGATCAGTGGAAGAAGGGGGCCTCAACCAGAAATGCCCACGGAGGGAGAGTGGGTTCAGCACTCCGGTTGCAGCACCATACGCCCCAGTCTGAGGAGACGCACGATTAAGCACACAGACTGCGAATGGTTTGGAGTGAACCCCCGATGGTGAACTCTTTTGTGCCGCCTGAGTTAAGGGACAGTAATGTTAAATGTAAAGAAACTGGTGGACTCGTTGGTCCAACTGAAGTTGTTACTCATTGTTTAAAAATAAAAGAAGCGTTTGCAAAAAAAGGACTATCTTCACTTTTGGGGGAACAAAAAGAGGAATGGGCTTTTCCTAAATTTGAACCCACTCACACTCATACAAACCTTTTATCCATATATTTACACACACACACACACACACACACACACACACACACACACACACACACACACACACACACACACACTCATAAAGTAACACTTAACAAGGGAAAATCCCAGAAGCTGACTCCTGTTTTCATCAGTTCAGCACGTTTCACCGAAACACAAAACAATTATCAGGGCTGTTTTTCAACAAGTATGAATGGTAGTGAGCAGAAGAAGGTATCCTGTAGACCATCTTGACTGCTGCTATTGGTGCCGTTAACATTGCCCTCCCAACCCCGGAATAAAGATGCGAGACAGTGATATGGATTAATTATGGGCTACACTTTATTAATACAAATTCAGGTTTGAATTTTGCCTTCCTTTGGCAAAAGGAGGGGGCCTGCTGTAGTGCAGAAACAGGTGAATGGCAGGGGTATCCCAATATCCCTTGATCAACAAATGGGCAAGTCCCCGGATCCAGGTTCCAGCGGTCTTAAAGATAGCAGGAACCCGTCCGGCCACTAATAAACACCCCCAGATCTCAACCCAGCTTTACTCGATGACTGTTGGTCTGGAAGTGGCCCAGCGCATCTTCCCCCCACAGGCACTGTAATCACAGATCCGCAGTGCCGGGAGGTTGGATGCACTGTTGGCTTACCTGAAATTACAGTGGGATACACCAGAAATACCTGTTGTTTCCACAATACCCAGTAGTGTGACCAAAATTTTCCACCAAAATGCCAACAACCCTCTTCCAGTGTGGGACAGGCAAAAAATCTCCCCATCCAAAGGCTAATCAGGTTGAAGGTCAAAAATTCCTATCTGGCCCCTTAAAGGCGACCAGAAAAAACTCACACTAGAAATAGGGAGGGCAGGTGGATGCCCAAAAAGGGCGTTGCGAGGTGGGAAAGCCCTTAAGTAACCTGGCTCCCCCCCCCGCAAGTCTCAGAGATTAAGATAGTCTTGCACTATCCCGGGTAGAGGGTAAAGAGCTGGCCACACTGCCCTAAGTCCAGGGACTTGGCAGTGGCCGCAGCATTAGCATTCTTTTTCCTACTAGCAACATGGACATGATATTGAACAGCAATATTGGCCCATTTCATGGTGTTTTGAGTCATGGATACAGGAAGCACAATATCCCACATTTCTAAATTTGGAGGTTAGGTTTTGTTTGTTTGTTTGTTTGTTTGGTTTTGTTGTTGTTGTTTAGGAACTGAATTTCCCTGGATTTTTGAAATGGAAATTTAAAAATAAATACACTACACACAAATTCCAACAGAAACATCCCTAATGTGAAATTACTGCGTGCTGGAAAAACCCAGAAGGTGAGCATATGATTTGTATTATGGTTGTTGGGAGAGGACCAAAGCAAGAACAGCTGCAGTGTGGCTGTACTCTCTGTGCCAAAAATATTTTGAAGGGCTATTTTGAACTTAGTGAAGCACATGGTGTGAGTGAGTGCAACAAGTACAACGAAGAAACTCACACAACATTTAACCTGTCCGGTGAATTAATGTTGCCATGCCACTCCATAGAATACAGACTAGAAAGCTATATTCCAATTCCCAAACCTTTTCTTTGTGTTAGGTAAATTGAGAAAGAAAAGCTGTATTCGACCAAAAGCTCTACAGACATGTGTGCATGTTTTCCAAAAGGCATCCCTTTGCTTTTTAAAATGAAAAGAGAGGTTGGAGTTAGCAAATAATGTCACTGAAAACCAAGGTTAAAATCACGCATACAATGTTAAAGAAAGACACTGATGAAAGACATGGAAAAAAACAAACTCATTTTGAATATGGTATTGGAATAGAACCTTACTGATACCACAAACAGCCAGAAAGGCAGTAAAGTGGGTGTTCAATCAAGTGCAACCTGAGCAAACGTGAGTAAATTGACCCTGTCCTACCATGCACATATAACAGAAATACAAAAATGATCAGAAAATAGTACCTTGCTGGGAAAAGAGGGGTGTGGCAGTTGGAAAAGGGGAAAGAAGGATCTGCAGTTGTTAATTTGCAAGTCCTGAGCAGAACTTATTAGAAAAAAACAATATAGTCAGGAATGGGGGGGGGCAGTAAGAAGAGACAACAACTAAATATGTTGTAATTTTATGTGATGTTGTTGGATTGCAAGATCTGAGCAGAAAGTAATGGGATATTTGGGAGGCCATTAGCTCATATTGTTATCACACACCAGAAGTGACTTGATGACACTTAGCATCTTTGAAGTTTTTTTTCTTAATTACCAAACAATTGTATGGTGACAGAATGCATGGAATAGGCACCAAAGTACTGCAGACACTGAGTAAGACAATCCTTAGCCACAAAGAAAAACAAACAGTAATTTGACAGCTTAAACAAATTTGCTCCTAAATATTTATTCTTTATTCTTTAAAAAAGTTTTTTTAAATATTTTTACAACCAGAAACATAAAAGCTTTTTAATGCCTGTTATACCAGGAAGGAGTTAAACAGTTCATTTTCTTATTAAATATTAAATATTTCTTGTTTGATAGTGGCAGCATCACATCTTTTCGACTGTCTTTGGTAACATGTGTCAGTAAGATCAGCAGTGAATTTATTTTTAATGTGGGCCATACTTTCCTTCAATTGAGTCAGGCCTGAACAATTAGGAATACTGGTTTCCATACACTGCTGCCATCCTACACAAATGAAGAACATGGATAAAGGGCGCCATAGTCCGTGTTCTTTGATTATGAACTACAATTGAAGCTGTGGCAGAGCTGTCCCTTGATAATGGCTTACTAACAGTTACTCATTATCAGGGTACAAATAGATGAGACTGACTATATTTTTAGAAGAGATGCTCCCCTAAGTGGTGATATTTGCCTGTTTGTCATAGCCTGTGATTTTCTTGAATTACATATTTTGCATTTACATGTTTTGTTTTGTGATTGGTCTCTGAAAGGTAAACGTGGGTTTAATCTAAAAGTTCCCTTGGTGAAGCATGTATCTCCAAGGAAGTTCAATTGTGAGAAGGGGAAAGGGGTTAATAAGAGGAACCATGCATTCTTTTTAATGTTCAGTTTGATCCTTAGTTTGTGGTTTCTACAGGGGACCAATCGGTGGATAATAAGGTGACTGCTCAATGAGGCATCTTGTGCCATTCACAGAGAAAATTAATGAGCCCTTTTTCTGTGACTTTTATTGAGAAAGCATAGATGAAGAGTATGAGAGGGTGAATGTCTACAGTACATGACACACTTATGGCAGAATGATACCTTTTTAACTGCCATGGCTCCATCCTATGGAATTCTTGGATTTATAATTTGGTGTGGTGCTTAAAATTCTGTGCTAGAGTGATACAGCACATGTCCCTGAACTGAAGCAGAAGAGCTCTCTACCAGGGAATTCTAAGAACCTCGCAGAAACATGAGGGCAACAGACTTTCTTCCATTTTGAAGGAAAATGGTCGGTTTGAGATTGAAGGTCAGAAGTGTGGTTTCCCACAGTCTTAATGAGGAGCAAGAGTTTCTTCCCCTTCTCTATAAGCACATATTCCTACACATTTCCTATCATTTCCTCTCTGCTATTATTACTAAAATGGCCACAAAACAGTCTACTGAACACAGAAAATATCTGGAAAAGTATAATGTTTTGCCTCCTCCTCAGAAAACTGCTGTTTGCCATTTATGAAATTTGGAGATCTGCTTCTGTAAAATCCCTGAAGGCAGATTTATGTGTTGTTCTTTAAGTATATAGAGAGAGTAATGTCATCTATCTGTGCAATTTCATGTGGTTCTTCAAGAATCTTTTACAGACCTTTATTTTATACAGTACGTCAGTTAATTAGACAACTTTAAAAATGAAATTACTTTATTCATTTTTAATTTGATGTTCTGTTTATAAATATTAATGTATAGGCATCTGCTTTCCTAACAGCTCTGAAGAAGACTATGCAAATATTTTCTGGCTAAAATGTATTTATTTATTTTTTTCATTTATTTATTATTCGATTTATACCCCGCCCCTTTAGACAGAGTCTATTTGGCTGATTATAACACTAGTACTGTATTTTTCAACATTCTGATACTTTCTCTTTGTTTTGCACTGAGGTCTATTACTATATCAAGTTCTTTTTGTTCCATGCCTAAAACTTGAGATGGGCACAAGTTTAAAAATCAATCATTTAATTTGTTCAAAACTTGCTAATTCATTAATTCATATTTGTATAGAAATCAATGATTTTGGTGATTTTTGTGTTTGCTATAAAGCAGCACCTAGAAACACCAAAATTGCAGGTAAGCTTTCTCTGACTCTCCTCTATAATTTCTCCAGGTTTGGTGAAGATTGGGTTACCTCAAGCCATCTAATAAAGGGCACTTTGTGGGTGCATAATTTGGATGTCTGATACTCAGTCTTCACCAAACTTTGAGGTATGGTAGAGGAGAGCCAGAATAAGTTTCTCAGTGATTTTGGTGTCCCTAGGTACCTGGGTGAAACTACCTTGGAGGTCCTCCTTGTGGGTGTATAACTCGGCCATCCAAAACGCAAACTTCAACAAACTTACAGAGCTTGTAGATGAGAGTCAGGGGAAGCTGTTCTGTAAATTTGGTGTCTCTAGGTGTTTGGGGCAGCATTTTGTAGGGTTTTGAATGTTAAAAAAATGTACAAATCAATTCATCGATTAGTGAGGAAAAAATTCATAAATTTGTAATTCATGACTCATCAACATTGTCAAATCACAAATCAAAATGAACCACCATTTTTTTCTGATTTGGGGACTTCTCTACCTAACAGAAGCTACCAAAAATATAGATAGGGTTAAATATAAAACTGCCCCTGAGTGTAAGAATTACATTGCATTCTACAGCGATACATGGAAACGGCAGAAGGCCAAGAGAAAGATGGTTCTCAATTTAAATTCAAGTTGATCAGCCACAACATGGTGCTAAAGGTGGGTCACTGAAAGAGGAGTTTTCTGGAGCCTAGCATAATGGAGAAGGCCTTCTATGTTGTGACTAAATCAACATTGCTAGGCTATACCACCATACACAGGTCCTTCCCCTCAGAATGCAATGATTACATCAGTTTATAAAGAAAAACCTTGCTGTGTTCAGGCATTATAAATCAACAGTAGCAGACTGGACATGGTTTTATAGCTAACTGCCAGAAAACAGAGTTTTCACTACAGCAGTTGTATGTACTCAGTAGGAATCTCCATCAAGTGATCCATTCATTACATTCTGCCCTAGCTACAAGTTCTGAACCAGTCTCAAGGGTAATTCCATATACGATGCTCCACAAGAATCTACTGATGAGATTACCATTGCAAGAATCATATTTAGCAAAAAAGAAACAAAAGGTGATTCACAAGTTTTATTATAGATACAAAATTCAATCAATGCATAAGAATACAATTTATAGCAAGTTTAGAATTTTAAGAATGGTCAAGGCCATGTTTAGAACAGTCATACTTGCAGAATATGTTTCCTTTCATCTAAAAGCCCATTGGGGTTCCTGAGTCAGCAATTTTTTAGCCAGGAGGTCCTTACAAGAGTCCCAGACAGGAAAGGTAAATATGAGGACATTTTGAAAAATTTAGACTTGTTGTTCAACAACTCTCTCTCCTATGCAGGTAAAATGTAAGGGTGTGAAATTGTTGGATTTTTCCTGCAACTTTCCCCTATCCCCTTTACCATCAGCACATACTTCAAACAAATGTTGTATGTTTTCCTGTCAATTGTACACCATTCAATAGCTCTGCTATAGAAACCTGTGAGAAAACAGTACTAGACACATAAGACAAAGAGAGAAACGTAAACAAGGATCACAAAAGGCTGCTTACAGAGGAGAGAGAGGCAAATACATTATCGGTCTCAGTAAGTGGCCATTTTTGTCATGAAAGGTCTCTCAGTGATTTAATGGATGAGGGCTCTTCAGTGAATGATTCTTATTCATCTCAGTTTCAAGGACATCTTTACCATAATTAACAATCATGGCACAAGATCTCAGCAGCACAACTTTAGCAGCATTACTGAACTTTGAAAGAAGGACTCTTGCATGTATCAACTAGCTAATGATAGGCATTGTGTTCACATGCAAACCATGTACAGAGCTTGAAAATAATAGGAATTAATTTGTAATTAGTTCCTCTCCCCTATGAAGGTATAATTTAGTTACATTACACTTCTCACCTAAGAGGGGATAATGTCACTCCTTTTGCCATATAACTGGAACTTAATATAAGTCATGTTGTTTTGAAGTGTGGTCTTATTAAATGAGAAAGATGAATATCATGTAGTTCATATTTCTATCTTCAGATTTTTTTAAAGTGACAAAAGTGAGTTATTTTGATAGACTTCCAAAATGGAAAACTACAGATTTAATTTTTAAAATTGTATCTATAATAGTAATCAGCACTTGAGACTCTTTGGGTTATACTGTAACTAATTACTTTTCAAAAGTTACTTCTCATGCTCCGTCATGTTGAAATAGCTTTTGCATGGCAACCATGACTGAGTAAAAATCTAAATGTTTGTCTCAGCTGTGAACTGGTTTGTCTCCATGTGGTGACTGTGATTCATATGGCGATAGAGAGTTGGCACCCTCCCCAAAAGGAACCACTGTCATTACCTAAGGAAAAAGCAAAAGCTATATCTGTAGTGAAATAAATGGCAACTCATTTCATACAGATTAGTACTGGCTTGCCCCTCACCATAATCTATGGTACTGCAACTACTCTTGTAGTTATATAGCTCTTATATTTTAGAATGAACACCTGTTCCTCAAAACATTATGCTGCCAGAGTTGACGATCCGAAAGCTAATGTGACATAATGTGCCAGCATCCTGCTACTAGACACCTTCACTTGCTATCAGTGGAGTCGTAAATATGTTTTCTTCCATGACACAAATTCATTCTGAAGTCACACCAAAGCATCACACCTCAGTTTGTTTTCCCACTTTTCCTTGTTGCCTCTAATTAGGAATGTGAATTCACAGTCGTTTGCTCTGGGAGAAAAGCAGAATGGAACAAAAGAAAAGCCCTCTCATTTTCTCACTGTGAGAATTCTCAGGGTGAGTTCCCCCCCTCCCCTGCTTAGGAAGTTCCGGTAGGAAATCTTATGCTATTTCTCAGATTATTGCACTCATTTACAGAAGAAATGGCAAACTGTGCAGGATTATTACATTCCTACACAGAATGCAAACATTCCTACACAGGATTCACAGGAAGGGCATTGAGCTATGCAAAAATTGGGACTTTCCTATGCAAAGCAGTAGGCAGAAAAGGCAACAAAAAGGAACATAAAAGGAACCTTCAGGGAAATCTCATAAGCTAGGAAACTTGCTGATGGAGGCAGAATTCTTAGTGGGGATTCTGGGCATAGCAAGTTCATGAGAATGTGAATTTTTGTAAGTGCTTATCACATTACTATATCTGATTACTATATTCAGGAAACATATCATGAATTTGTACCTTCAGTGCAAGATGATCTTGGAAAATGAGATATTTAGCAAAGTGTTCTTTTGGAAGGGGTTGTCAAAACCCACAAATGCATCAATGAGTTTAAAAAAACCAAATTCTCTATCTCATGTTTTCATGAACCCCTAGGAATCAAAATGGCCAGCAGCTTCACATCTTTACAGTCAACCAGTTGTAAAATCTACCCATTTATTAAAGCACAGAAACATCCCTGCAATTCATTTCAGTAGTCATTAACACATCACTCTTTTCTTCACAAACACCCTGTGTAGCATGTCATAATACTGCAGCATGTATGCTACGATAGGACACCAATTCTTAAACTATTTTGACTATTCACCATAAGCTTTCCACTGAGGAAACTGGTCTAATCTCGAGATTAGACCATTGTAACACACTCTACGTGGGGCTGCCTTTGAGGTTGATGCGGAAACTTCAAATGGTTCAGAATGTAGCAGCCAGGCTCCTTAGTGGGGTGAGGAAATATCAGCATATCTCCCCCACTCTGGCTGCTCAGCATTGGCTGCCCATTTGTTTCCGCATTGACTTCAAAGTATTAACGATGACGTACAAAGCCCTAAACGGTTTGGGACCTCGATACCTGGCAGAACGTCTTCTCCCACCTAGTTCTACCCGAATCACTTGACAAAGCCATCAGGGACGGCTGAGGGGCCTAACGCCGAGAGAGGCCCGGAAAGAAAGAATAAGAAACCGGGCCTTCTTGGCAGTGGCCCCTTGGCTTTGGAACAGCCTCCCAGCCGAAATTCGACTGCCACCCTCGCTGGATGTTTTTAAAAACCACTTGAAAACATGGTATTTTAGGCAGGCTTTCCCTCCAGTCAATTAAACTGTCTTCACCTTTTCTTTAATCTTTCCATCTTGGCAAGGCTTTTATATAATTGTTTAAATTTTGATATTTTAATCCTTTTAATGTTTTAAGACTTCGTAATGTTTTTATGTATGTAAGCTGCCCGAGTAGACCTGGTCTAGAGGGGCGGGGTATAAATCTAATTAAAGTAAAGTAAAGGAACCCCTGGTTGTGGAACATGTATACTTAAATTATCTCCTACTCATTTATCCAGGGTGAAGGACCAGGCTTACTGTAATGATTGCCCATAAAGCAGGAATGGGAAGCCTGTGGCTTTCCAGATGTTGATGGACTCTAGCTTCTAGGAGTGCTGGTCAGTATGGCCAATGAGTGGAGCCCAACAACAGCTGGAGAGTCATATATTTTCAGTGTGCCTGTAGAGTCTTGCCTGTTTATTAGATTGCATCTGTTGCTGCAAGACTCATATAGGAAAGGAGAGGCTAGTTACTGATACTTATTGGCCACATATAATAGCTGCTTTGGAAATGATGAGCCAGTCCGTAGGCTTGCCAGAACAGGGCTGCAGAGACGGATCTCTGTCCCCCAACCCACACACACAGTGGGCGTGCTGTGCTCACACAGGTGTGTGTTGAGCTCATGCAGGGGGCGTGTCATGCTTGTGGGGGTCTTGCCGTGCTTGTGCAGGGGTGTGTTGTGCTCACCGCTGCTACCCCCCACTGCCACCGCACCACCACCGCACTGCTGCCTGCCTTAAGGGAATCCAGGCTGCCCTTTGCAAAGATGGCAGCTGCAGCTTCCATAACCTAAATGAAGCTGCAGCTGCCATTTTTGCAAAAGGCAGCCAGTCTCCCTTTTTACACACCATGGCTGCAGAGGCCAGATGGATACCTAGGCAGCGGCAGTAGCAATTACGGTAAGGGGGTGTTGGCAGGGTTGGAGGGACAAGGTAGAGAGAGGAAGGGGGTAGGGGTAGACTGAGGGGTGGGTGGCTGCCTATCAGCCCACAGATCAGCTGATCAGCAGCCGGTAAAGCAAAGCAAAGCTAGGCAGAATGTTTTGTTTAATTTATGAAGACGAATAAAAACAGGAAAATATTCATCAATCCATATTTGTCGGGACTTAAAATTTGACAAATATGGATCAACGAATAGTTAACGAATTGACTATTTTTGTAGAAAAATACAATCCATTTTTTATATTCATCCCCATCTCCAATTATAATTTAAACAATGAATCAGCATTTTCTTTAGGTACTGGAGCAACCTCTGAATTTTTTATTTTTTTATTTTTTAAAGAATTCCATAAGCAAATGAAAACCAGGCTTTTTAAACGGGCCTTTACAAAACTCATCCCTTTGTCAGATACATTTTGTACTGAGTTTATGCCGGCCCATTGTTTGCCAAATGGGTTTTTGTTTTTATATATTCAAATTTTTAAAAAATTAAAAAATGTTGTACAGTATATTTTTGTTATTTCCTGGAAGTAGTGGCTTGTCCACTAAATGGGCGGGGTACAAGGTTAAACAAATAAAGGAATAAATAATTTTTCTTTGGCTATGCCACTTTCCATTTTGGTCATTCCTTTTAGGATGGTAGTTCCTGAACAGTCTGCCAGTCTAAGAAACAGCCTCCAGCCCTTCTGAAGTTTCCACAGCTGAAGTAAGCACTCACATATGGCAAGCACAAAAAGACAACCTGATAGATCACAAAAACTCAGACAACACATGTAATGCTACAATGTTTATTAATTCTTCAGCAAAGGCAATATTATAGAGCCAATTTTCGCTTATATTAAAGAAATGGCCACAAATCAGACCTGAAACCCTTTTCATTGTCTCACAGAAAGGAGGGAAAATGTATTGTCCCATTTATTTTGACAAGCCAGCGTTTACTTGTCTAACCTTTAGGTTCTGTTAGTTTGGATAATACTAACATTTCAGGTGTACTGGAATGCAGTAGGAACCTGTGGATTAGTAAAGATTATTCATTCCCAACTTGATACCTTTCTGATGTGTTAGACTACAGCTTCCATCATTCCCAGATAGCATGGCCAATGATCATGTGACTGGAGGATGTTATGTTCATCAGAGTCCAGAGAAATAAAAGAGAGCCTCATGGTCAATACAAAATACAAATGCAAGAGTAGGCAATACCTTTATAGACTACTAAAAAAGATTACACCCCAACAATATATAATATGCAAGCTTTCATGAATCAAGAGCACTTCCTCAGGCTTGAAGAACTTCAGAGGTTCATAAAAAGATGGATTTTGCCTGGATTTTTTAATATCTAAAAGTTACTTTTAGATATAAAGCCCAGAGATTTCTAACTTTGGCAACATTGGACAGACATGTGGAATGAGAGAAAACTAGGATGTTTTGCTGCATGATACAAAGGACAAGGTATCTGGTTATGGAGCCAGATGTTGGGAATTTGATTCCCCATTGTGCCTCCTTGACAAGGGCTGAACGTGATGTCTGAAAGAATACTCTTTAGAAACAAATATCCAACAGATCTTCACTGTAAAAAAATCAGGGGTTCCTCACTCCAAAATTTCAGAGGAGGCCTGGTCATGTGCCACCCTTGACAGTAAGATATGACATGAAAATTGTTAACTTAATCAATTAATTAAATTAATGCTAAGAAAGAAACTGAAAAAAATAGCTAATGCAGAATGGTATAAGGGCTTACTTTTTATCATTGAAGAACTAACTAAATAGTTAATCCAAAGAGCCTCAAGAATTTTTTTAAAAATTATGGATCTGTTCTGATAAGTTTTGGGGATTCATGCAAGAGTTAAGTGCCTTACTGTTAAAGAAAAATCAATTACTTTGTGGTGCATAATCTAAATTAAATATAAAGCTTTATATTTGTTGTTTGTTCAGAATGGCTGGTTATGGTGAAATGCTGCAAGATGAAAATGACAGATGGAAAATAAAGGATGTAAATGAGAAGAATGGCAATTGATTTTAAACACAGAATGTCAACCCTTGCATATATAACTTGTTTTCCATGCAATGTACATAATTTCAGTATGGTTTATATGAATGTCTGTTTGAGGACTAGAATCAGAAAGGGAGATAAAGAAAGCAGGGTTACTCAATCCCCTGTCCTGAACTCAGTTGCTTTTTGACTCTCCTCATCTGCTACTTAGTTACAGCCGTTCCAGCAGGCTACCTGATTTGTTTCCATCCAGCAAGTCATTAGAAGAACTTGGAACAGATTTTTTCCCCCTTCTCCCTCTTCCTCCATTTTTCTTCTTGTGTATCATGTCTTAAATTTAGATGACAAAGTTGTGGGGCTGCAACTGTCATGACAGCTATATTTATAAAACGTTGTTGTGCGTAATGTGCCATTAAGTTAGAACAACCTATAGCTCTCTAATAGGGCTTTCAAGATAGGTGAGATATTTAAGGAGTGGTTTCATCAGTTCCACACCCCTCCATGACTTTCCAGAACAACTGTGGATTCAAACCCAAGTCTCATGAGTCCTAGTCTATCACTCTGTGTACTGTAGCACACTGGGTATCTTATAAAGCATGTGGGGAGCCATTTTTAGCTAAACAACAGGGTATAATAAATAAGAACAGGGTTATTAATAAATAACACAGACAATAGTACTTCATTTAAAACCTTGTAAACGTCCTGGGATTGAAGCAGTTTTAAGTGACTGCAGAATTACAAATATAGAAGACAAATAAGAGTTATAATTATGTACTGCCACGTTCATGATGATTTAGTCCAACCCTCTCAGGATTTTCTAGGTATAAAAATTTTAGAAGTTGTTTGCCAATCCTGCCTTTTGGTGGTGTTCTGGGACTGAGCAGCTTATCCAAGACTTCCCATCTCCAAATACACCCAGACAGAATGAACCACCATGAACCAGCTATTTTTTTTTTAAATTCAGCTTGGTTCATGGACACCAGTGAATCACAAACCATCAGGAACTACCATTGTGCTGGTTTGTGCCCATCTCTCCATGAAACCATTCATCCACTGTGGATCTGCCAACTACAGAGGTTTGTATTATTTTCTTCTGGTATGGGCAAGTAATGAGTTAGTCTTGTTTTAATAACAAAACCTTGATTAAAATCCTACAAGGGTTTTCTGACCATTCAGCGCAGTCCCCAAAATGTAAACATAAACACAGTGCTACATATTTTACTGCTCATTAGATCAGCAGGAATTCTGTCTGAGCACAGATATCAAAACACAGTATTATTTAAAATCCTAATTGCCATCACAGCATGAATACACTGTTAAAACAATAATTGATCATAATTAGACATGTTTTTAGCTGTGTTATAATCAGATAACGTAACCTCATCATTTCCACTACAGTCATATTATCATTGCACTGCACGTTCAACTCATCACTTAGTGTTGTGGAAATCAATTAAATAGGCATGTATTAATTCACTAGATGTGGGTAGAAACCTTTTTCTTCTGCAAGCCAGATGACATCCAAAAATATATAACTGGGTCCCAACCAGAATGCTGTCTGGAGCTTCCCAAGTTGACATCTTGTCTGTAGGTTGGACTTCAGTTCTTCTCCCCTCCCCTTGTACAGGAGCTCATTGAATCCTCAGAGGGCTTGTATTTGTTGGAATTATTTTCAGCCTCATATGTTGCCCTTAAGAGGTTTTGCTGGGAGGGATCTTTTTGGTCTGGAGTGACTGTCAATTCATCCAGCAGTGATCAATTTTTCCCTCTCTGCTTCTGATTTTGAAGACAGCTACACCTCTCAGTTTAAGAGCATTTCCTCCTAATTTTCTGCCTGTTGTCCAGTCTACAGTTAGTTATCTATTTAGTTTGTGTCAGTATGTGGTTAGTTATGTGGCAGTCTGCTGGAAGCAGACTATGTGTCAGTTAAGGTCTGTTCCTGTAACCAGTCATTATTTTTCCACAATATGCTGTTTTTTTTTACTTGATCAGAACTGAAAGTGATTGAAAATTTTTATTCTTTCTTATACCAATATCTCAGGGTGAGTTATTAAGACTGTAAGTGCCAGTTGATGAGAACCAGTAAGGGGTGGTCTAGTCTAGGAGATTTGAAGCTAATTCTGCTCTGTAGGTTTTTGCATTATCTGCTGCATAGCTAGAGGTTTTTCTAGTTAAAATTTCAAACTCTGCCAAGAGTGTTGAGCTAACACTATAGATGGTTAGGGGTTCTATTGAGAGCTGGTCCTATCTTTAGGTAGAGTGAGGTAATCACTTCAAGCAGTGAATTCTGGTGCCAACAGTGCAAATAACTCCAACAATCATTTTTAAGCCATTCTCTTTTGTTGGAGGACACTGCTTTGTGTTCCATGTTACCTCTCCTATACTCCCTAAGCTAGCTAACAGCAGCCCTCAGGGCAGTGAGAGACCCTGTCCCATTTCCAATGTTTAAGGAAGATTCAAGTGTCATTGACCTTCTGTACACAGAATGTGGAACAGTGTTGCCTTGTCACCTGCTTCAGAAAACAAAATATTTTGGGCCAGCTTAGTGTTGCTCTAGCCTCCAACCCAGACAATATAATGTGATATAAAAAACCAGTGGAATTCTATTTGGACCTAGAAACATGTCGACTGAACAGCCTTACAAAAAAAGTGGCTCGATTTTTTTCTCTGCATGCTTTCATGATGACTTGATTTTCTAGACTACAAATTTCTTGCACAGAAAGGTTCTTTTTCTTAGCAGAGAGAATGATGAGAGATTCCCTTTCAGACAATAAGAATTCTCACATGGTTAAGAACAATGTTTCTATGAAATGGGCTGTTTTGTACAGAACTGTGTAAGTTATAGAAATTGTGCAGCTACCCAAATTGATTGACTTACCCAAAATGGGGGCAACCACTTCTTTTTTTAAGAAATCAAAACTCATGGCTTTTTAAATGTCTGTCTTAATGATCAGTTGGTCCTTTTGTGATTTCTCTCTCTCTTGCTGTCTCTCTGGGCACATCTACACTGGCCTTTTGGAGCCAGCTGATGTGGTCACTTGAGCATGGGTGGAGGTGTGGTATGCCATTTGGTGTGATTCTCATGTCCAAGTGCCATACCAACCTCAAGAAATCCTGTTTATGCTGGCTCCTTCTGCCTAAATAAATGAGCCATCTTAGGATACTGGCAAATTGAACACTTCCCCTGCTCCTCTGCAGAAGGGCAGGGGAAGCAAAATTGTTACATATTTTTTGCGCTCTGGTAGGCCATCTCTGTATCACTTTGACTAAATTTTAAAAATATTTTGTTCACGTCATGTGAAGTGCCAGTTGAAACCATGATTCTGAGCAGTTTCTCAATGAAACAAGGCACATAATTTTTGAAAGAAAATTAATCTAAGTGACGCAGTGTATCAACAATGGGTCTAACTGGAGGCCAAAAGTTAAAATAAGAAGTTCACTTCCCTTGCCTCTCCATAAAGGAAAAGGGGAAGTATTCAGTTTGTTGATATCCTGAAGTGGCTTGCTAATTAATTCACTTCACAATATGAGACATTGACAATAGAAAGATCTTTGCTAGCTTTGACAGCCGCAAGGCTCAAATTTGGTTCATTACTAGTGACTGCACATGCTGGAAATGGACCAAACTAAAGCAAACCTTGTTGTTGTTATGTGCCATCAAGTTGGAACTGATTTATAGTGACCCTAATAAAGCTTCCAAGGTAAGTGAGATATTTAAGGAGTGATTTTACCAGTCCTACACTTCCAGTGAGTTTCCATGGTTGAATAGGGATTTGAACCCAGGCCTCCTGCATCTTAGCCAATCTCTCTTTCCACTACACCACTCTGGGTATCTACTTGTACCAAAAAAAAAGAGAAGACTCCACCGGCAGAAGCTCAGAAAGGTATGAGTAGGATCACTCTGGAGATGCATTGGTTTGCTCTAGTGATTATGTTGTCTGATTGCTGGGAAAAAAGAACAAACCAAACCATCCCCAAAGCACACCAAACAGTGGGACAAATGCCATCTGACTGAGTACTCTGTCTCTGTGTTCTATATATGTATGAGAACCCAATCTTTGCTTCTCAAGGAGAAAGGGACCTTGAGGGAAAGAAACTGCTTTCCCCCCCTCACTCTTAGCTAGAAGTGAGAAATCCCAGTGTTACAGTTCCTCACTGAGGCTTCTTATTGTATTGAGCAAGACTAAATCAACAAGAATGAGGAATGCAGTGAATATTATTTCTATCCCAACTTCACACTATCATAACGAATACGCAGGGGTGAATGGGATTGTCAATTTAACCATGTTCCTGTTTTGATCAATATGGGGGTGGGGGAGGCTAAGTGCCCCCTGTGTTTATCAAAATAAATAGATATTAATAAAATATGCTAATCAAAAGAAAATGAAACTGGTAAGAGGCTCTCCAATTCACTTGGAGTTCTGAGATGGAGGAGGCCTTATTTTTTCCACTCTTAGTAAAGCACACAAGATGTGCCTATTGAGATTTGAACAACTTTCTTAAATTGCCTCAGCAGCTCTCCTCTTGTCATTTAACACCATCTGGGTCACAGGCAGTAACAATGCAGCTGCTTTTCAAGGACAAAAAAGGTGTCACATCTATAAGACTTGAAAGCAAGTAGTGATGTATAGGTAATGGAGAAAAGAGAATATCTCCCTTGCTCTCTGAATGTGTGGAGAAGGCAAAGGAGTTCTTGCTAGGTAATCCTTTTATTGTCTGAAGGATCCTCCCTCCAGGTGCAAACAATTTTGAAACCCATTTTATAAATTAGGTTCCCAGACTGTAAATAAAGGTGATGAATTTCAGACAAGTCAATTGTGTTTTGTGCACATGGGTATCTGTTGGGGGGGGGGAAGAGTCATATGACCAATATATTTCATATCAGCTTGTCTTTGCACAACAATAAGAAAGGAGGGAATGAAGAAACACAAAGTGTGGGTCTTTTTAAATCTTCAAAGACTTTTGAGTCTTTGGCTCATACTAGGAATGGAAAAAAACCTCTCAGTTTTACTTTTTCACATATTTATAATCTCAAGTTCATTTGATTCTCATTCATAAAGACATTGGCAAATGTTGGCAAGAGCTAAATTCTAAAACATTTGCACTGGGCAAATTCTGTACAGGTATTTCCAGGAAGACCACAATGTGTATACTTACTAAGTAGCAATTGATGGTGGACATTATCATATGCCACTGTAAAGTTGACAAACGCTGCTCCAGTTAATTTTTGTATTTCAAAACCATCTTCTATATACTGGGTTAGATTTAAGATTTGAGCCATACAGCTTTTGCCAGGTCTAAATCCTCCCTGTTCTAGTATTATAAGAAATTCAATGTTAGGGGCTAGATGATTTAATATCACTCATTGAAACACTGTGTATATATGCCATAGTAGAAAGGTATATGTGCCATAGTAGAAAGACTGGCCTGTAGTTTTGGGGGTCTGATGACTCTTTGTCTGGTTTGAGTATAGTGATTACTTTAATCTCCACCATATTTTCTGGAATTTGTTTGCTCATCCGACAGTTATGAAAGAGTGAAGGAGCTATTCTTTTGTGTTTTGCCCAAAATGTTTAATTTGTTCAGTTGAGTCCTGCTGCTTTGCTATTCCTAAATATTCTTATGTCTTCCTCTAGTTCCACTGGTATGGAGACAGTAGAAATTTCACTGGATTCACCCTGAATATCTCTTTGATATTTTATTTTCATTGTGCATTGGTTGGTCTTACCTGCTAGGAGTAGTTGGTGTGCTATTTGCTGAGGGTTATATTTGCATACAAAGTCCTTTTGTTTGGATCATTGTTCAGTTTTTTCCTGCTCTTTCTTTCCATGTCAAGCTCTGTTAGAGAGTCTATCCAGTAAATTCTTTTTTTGTTTTTGCAGGTTTCAGGATTAAATTTCTCCCAGCTCTTACTGTATGTTCATTAAAAGGATTTTCTTCAAAGTCTGAAGTATAATCTAAGCATTGGGCTTGTGTTTCCAGAGAGAGACAGAGAGAGAGAGAGAGAGAGAGAGAGAGATGGGATGTAGTTGGTCCAGCACCCTCTTGGAATGGAAACACGAACACATTCCAAAATGGAAGATACAAACTGATCACAGTTCTCTGGTTGAGGGGCCATCTGAAACAGAACTGCATGGAATTGTTTACTATTCAGAATTGTTTCCTATGCACAGCTTCAGTTTCCTATAAATCCTGGACTTGTTCATGTGATATGAGAGATTGCAGTGAAGTAAATTTCAGAATACAAATAAAGACTTTTGAGTTGAGTTGCTTGTTATGTAACAATCTGCCATCTCGATTCTGCTACCTCCATCATTTTGATTAAATCGTGTATATATATATATATATATATAATTGAATTGTTTTGATTGAATCTAATATATACAATATCTAATTCATCAGGGGTGTCTTTTATGCCATGCAAGTATGCCATGGAAGCTCAGTGTACAGCTCAGTGTACATTCGTGAATAGTGCTATATAAATAATAAATAGCGCCGACTACAAATGACCATCTGGTCCAGAAGAATCTATGATTAAAACCACACACACACACACACACTAGGAGATCTGTACTTAAAGAGTGGAAAAGGCAATGAAAACCCAAGCCACTTTGGAATAAGTGTTCGCAGTAGAATAAATGGTTTCTGTGCGGCAGCCAAAGCTCTCAGGTAAAATACCAGCCCTTTGTCTTTTATATCTCAATCTATTTTCACCGCTTTGTATTCAGGTGTCATTTTTCATTGCATTCTTTTCTTGGCACCAATACATGTCCAAGAAAGATATTGCTCTTCTGGGAGCAAAAATGATTTTTCTATGGGCACTTTATTAGTGTCATGCCCCCCCCCCAAAAAAAAAATTACTGAGGCACTGAACTCTTCACATCCAATAGTTGCATCATTAATGCCCTGTTTATTTCCTTTATTAAGTTTAATTTTCTCAGTGCTGTCTATAAGCCACCTACTCAGGAGCAGTCCTGTGGACTATTTGCACAAAGGGTGCAGCAAATGTCTGCATTCAATCTTCATTAAAGGGCATCATATTATAAAGACAATAAATAAACTGGACAGGTGGGAATTTTGTTTCAGTATGTTTTCTGTAAAATATTTCCAGCCTGCACATTTCCACAATGTTTGGGACTGAAAAAGCTCACGTTAAAAAAAAAAATGAATGTGGAAGAAAGCAAAGCTGATTGTTTCTCCCATCCAAGAGCAGGGATTTGGAGGTTTGTTTCTTGAAAGCCTGTTTTTGGAACTATGTGCATTGAACCATGTGGATGCTGACTGAAATAATTAACTCCCCTGTCAGCCTATATGGCAAGTGGGGTCCTCCCCATGCTGGGAATAGCTGCACCTATTCAATTTTGCTAGTGCAATTTAGTGGAAAATTTGAACTTATTTCTAAAACCTTGATAAACAAGTGTGTTGTGAGGTATTTTATGACCCCAAGATAATTTCAACGCATTGAGGATAAGTAACAAGATTTGCATCGCAGTTAGGGTTACTGGAGGGTTTGGTGTGCACTTTTTGTATTTCTTGAACCCACTAAGAATACCAGTACCCTAAATACACACAGATCCATCCTACCGATAATGGGAGTATATTGCTTCTGTTTTTCATCATCATGGTTCATTGTACGTAGCAAGTGGCTGAGACTTGGGGGCACTGTTTATAACACTTCAGGTGAGAAACCCACAGAGCCCTTACATTACAGATGTAGTTTTGTGTGAATTCTTCAAGGGAACATGGCTCTTGTCTTGGGGAGTAAAATGCCCAACCTGCTGCATGGGAATGAATTAGTGCTTGTCAAAATTCAGTTTCTTCCTACTAACAAAAGCAAAAATAAAACAAACTTACCTAAACAAATCAAAGCACCTGAATGTTGAAGAAAGCAAGGTGCCACCCCAGGGTGAAATTGGTCACAATCTCTGGTGTTTTTTTCCCCCTCTTTTAATAAATATCAGTTTATTTTTATAGGGAGTTAGTTGGATCAGTACAGTAAATGCAATTCTGAGGTAAATAATCTTTCCACCTCCTTAACCCTCCTACCCACAAAGAAATTCTCTTTTGGGCAATGCAGTCAAAATCTAGCCAATATTGAGCATATTTAAGTTCTATTGTTTTCAATGTAATAACTGATCCCTCTCGTTGTGATTTAAAAGTCCTTAGGCTAGGTTGGGATGGAATGCCTCTGAATTATTTACAAAACCTATTCATTTTAGTTTGTCTAAGTCATAATATTGCTAGCATTAATCTTCATCTTCAGTATGAATTTTAAAGAAGGGAAACTGTATTTCGAAATTTTCATTTTGTTTCCCTTGGAATAGCTAGTTCAGTCTGGAAAAGTATGAAAAACACAGCAGTCTATCTAAGGCATATAAAATGTATGCTGTTTTTAAATGCTATTTTTATAGTTGATGGAGTCAGTGTGCAAGAGTTATGAAGAGCTGCTATTTATTTACAGTAATGAGAACCATATGAAAGTGCTCATGCAGAGACACAACAGGAGTATATGCCTTGCTCTACTTTCTATGCTGGATAGCAAACAAAGCTATTTTAAAGTGTGTCTGTAATATTAGGATAATTCTCAAAGAAGTCTCCAGTGAGGAAATATACCACTGTGTGTTGAATGTAGCCGTTCTTTAAATAGGCTTGTTTTGAACATTTTCGGGTTTAAATACAAAGACAGTTGACTGTTTGATTCGAGTCCTACTGTAACAGTATTAGTTCTAAGTGTTTTTTTTTTTTGCCTTAAAAAATCCAACTAAAACTGTACATAGCACAGTGAGACTTGGAGACATTATTTATAACACTTCAAGTATTGTAGGACTAGTTCTGTGTGAATTCTGCAAGAAAACATTCTGAAACATTGCAGTGTTGCAAAACAATCACTCATGGATGTTGTCCAACATAATGTGGAAGAATCCATTCTAATGTCTAATTGAGGCGGGGAGCAGAGGAGATGATCAGAGATTATTACACCCATAGCAACAGCATTTGACTTTAGACTGAGTTCTGTATGTCTGCCATTAATGGCATCCAAACCACAGAATTATCCCAAAGGGAGAAGAATGAGAAGAGGTGAACATTGTTGTGAAACTGTGGTTGCTGGGCAAACAGCTCAGTCAGTACCCATTGTTTCAGCAAATCCATTTCAATTTGCTTCACAGGCACAAAGGAAAACAAGATCTGAGCTGCACACCAGGAGAGAAATACAGCAATATTAAATCATTTCAAAGCATCACAATAAAAGACGCATTTAGCCTGCAGCGTTCCCGGGGGTTCATTTTCCAGATTGCTCATTTTTTTGAAGAGCAAGTGGCAGGTGTTGCTTTAAGGAGGAAAGCAAAAAAGGACTGAAAACAGTTGGTTGGGTCCAGATTTAATGAAGCTTAAAGAAATAAATGAGACCTAATTTAATCATGACTAATTCAGGTCATACTGAATTAAATGGCTCTGTTTCAAAGTCTGGATCTAAATCTATGACTTGAAACAGGGGCACAAAAATTCACTAAATTCTTCATTCTCATTTACTTTGGCTCAACTTCATGAGATACCTGGATGAAGAATTTCAGGTTTCATGTCTCTAGGTGAGTGGAAGACTTTTCTCATCAAGGTTTCCATAACTTCTATGATTCTTCATATAGTGTCCTTTCTGTCTGAAAAACAAAGGATGCACACACACACACACACACACACACACACACACACACGTGTGTGTGTGTGTGTGTGTGTGTGTGTGTGTGTGCATCCTTTGTTTTTCAGACAGAAATATATATATACACACAGGAACCACTGTTAACTCTAATTTCTCCACACAATGAAAGAAATTCCAGTGTCCTCCTTTTCTTTCTTTCTTTTTCTGGCACACTACATTGGCTGGGATAAACCAACCAAAAAACCTCAGCAGCAAAACCCAATAGATTTACTTGAATCTTTTTGTTGTGCTGAATAGTTTTTTTTGTCTGCTTTTGTTTGCATGGCAGATAGCTCAAATTTAAAGGGACTATGGAACTGACATTGTTTAAGCCTGCTTCTACAAGTGAAACTGGATCTGGGGAGCTAAAATGTACCATTGTAGTTCATGAGGGTTAAAGAAGGAGCTTACGTTGTTGGATTATTCATTACAGTAGTATACCTGCCATTGGCCGCCTAGAGTAGTCCATCGGACTAGATAGGCGGGATATAAATTAAATAAATAAATAAATAAATAAATAAATTGCAGATGCAGAAATAAAACTTGTTAACTCATAGTGTATTTTCCTTTTTGTGTGTGTGAATCCTTTCCACATCATTCTTTTGATTTCTTTTAAGGACAGAAGATGTAGGAGACGTGTGTGATGCCATTATCTCCCACTCCTGTGCTCTCTCCTCATCAACACAGTGAATGAGATAACTGGATAGGGCATATCCATGCCCTGCATTGTTCTCATTTGGCTTTGTCGCTACACATGGGTCCATAAAATTGTGCAGAGAGTGCATAGGAAAAAGTTTGTTAGTCTTAGTGAAGCTCTTTTGGCTCTCTTAAAAATCTTCAGATGCTTCAGCAGGGGAAAGATAACTAAAAGTAGTTCATTTTTTCCCTGATGAAAAATCCAATGACAGCCTGAATACTGCAGAACTCCCACAAAGAATTTTTCTGCTCTTCTCAAAAATCTAATCTAGCTTCTCTAGAAGTATCTCCAAATTGCTTTTAATTTTGCATTGAAATGGTTGGAACTCCAGGCCTATTAGAAAGAGATAAAGAAGACAGGCAACCACAGTTCAACAGTGGTGTTTTGTGATGCTTCCTCCTAATTAGTCATATCATATTCAACAGGCAGAGTGAGACATGTAAAAACATATCGTATTTTACTGTTGCTCAGCCTATGAAACAAGAAAGGTGATGTCAATGTTAAAACCACCCTTAGCCTTCCAACTAGGAAACCTTAGATACCTTGTGTGATAGTTTCCAGCAGTGCTTCAGTAACCAGATACTGAAGATACCTTAAATGTTTGATGCACTTTACCTACAGTTGGAAACAAGATGTAGATCCCTTGGAAAGTGTTTCAATCACTTATTGCATGTTCCTGTTGCCATTTTATTTTATTTTTAGTTCAATAGCCCTAACATATGTTGAAATGTTGAGACAGCAGTTATTAATCTAAACGTCATAATGCATTCTGTTGCTTGATATCTGTCACATATTGCTTTATACCTGCCCAAGAAACTTCTTTCTTTCTTTCTTTCTTTCTTTCTTTCTTTCTTTCTTTCTTTCTTTCTTTCTTTCTTTCTTTCTTTCTTTCTTTCTTTCTCTTTCTTTCTTTCTTTCTTTCTTTCTTTCTTTCTTTCTTTCTTTCTTTCTTTCTTTCTTTCTTTCTTTCTTTCTTTTGACACATAGTATGTGATTTATGGTTTGTTTTGTCAGCACATGTAAATGGTACTGTGCATCAGAGATAGTTTTTGAACTTGGATTATAACAGGACAAACCTAAAAGTCTCATTTCTCTTCTGCTCCAGTTGCTTTCATGTCCAGGTCAAACCTGTGTTTAAAACCTCTCTGGGCTCCATCAATGTTTCCCGTAAATTTGAGCTCTGCAGGGTGCCCTGGTTATTCCATTTTCCACCTTGCTGCATTTGCTGTACATTCCAGGAGCTTTAAGTTGACTGTAAATGCACAAGACATTTGAGGTTTAAATTTGCCATCCTTGAGATCTCAACCATTACTCAAGGATCACTGCTGAGCATCCCTTTTAGACCTAACAAGATGTACTAGTATTATGTTGGTGTTCTGCAGTATGTTTAACCATGTTCCATGAGTCACTCAGCAACCATTTAGAGTATGTGTGTCTAAATTTACCTTGATGATCTGCATACCGAGCAGCGGAAACTGTGGGAAATATGAAAGGTTTCTAAACTTTCCCCCAAAGCCCTTGTACCATATGCTCACTGTTGCTTACTTCAGCATCTGAACTGGAAGCTTCGTGGTTTAGTATATTTATTTATATATCAGTAACCTGACAGACAGTCCTCCTTCTTCTGGCACAGAAGAGAACTGGGACTTGGAAAATCTGCTTTATAAAGGAAAACTTCCCTAGCATTGTGCAGTTAGGGGGGAAATGCTACACACTCTATTCTGAAGCGGCATGTACGTTCGTTTATAGCAGTGTTGAGTACAGTGTAATCCTTGGACCATATGCCTCCCCCCGGCTTTTTAAAATGGCTTTCAGACCTCTGAGAGCCCCTTTCTTTTCAGTGGAAAAAAAGAAAACTGCCTGTCCCCATAAACTTCAGGAGCCGTGCTTGATTTTTTAAAGATTTCATAGGCCTCCCACTCAACATTTCAAAACTCCAAACATCCAGTAACTACTTGCAACCTTTTTCTTTCTTCCCCATTTTCCTTCCTTCCTTCCTTCCTTCCTTCCTTCCTTCCTTCCTTCCTTCCTTCCTTCCTTCCAGACTATTGCCCCATGACTGTGCCAAAACGGCCCACTGCTAGCTTACAGAGTTTATTTCCCTTTGCAAGGGGGACATTCATTACTTTAAAACTTTGATCCTCTTTGGGATGTTGTGAAATATGCACTCAACATGGACAACCAACAGACACAGAGGGGATTTCCTTCCAGCCCCATCCTGACACTTCTAGAATTTGCACATTTGGTCTCTGCACAACTTCTGAGTTCTGAGTATACATGTGTAGACCGCCTTGTTGATGGACTTTGAAGTAAACAAGTACACTAATTCAAAATTGGGAAGGCTTATGCATATGTTCAATTGGTCCTCAGATCCATTTTTGAAGGTTAGTTCCTTTCTCAAATGAAAAGTACTCTGGCAAGGCATTGTTTGATTCTCAGCAGGTTCAAATCATCTAACACTACTACTTCACTTTATCACAGGAAGGAGGTGCTGGCTTTCTCTTGGCTGGCCAACAGCCACTCCAGAGATAGTCAGAGTATGACACTGTAAATAGAAAATCCATTTGTATCAGGTGACACTTGTGGCTGACTGGGTTCCAAAAGAGACTTACAGTGGTGCCTCGCTAGACGATGATAATCTGTTCCACTGAAATCGCTGTTTAGTGAAATCATTGTCTAGTGAAAAAGCATTTCCCCATTGGAATGTATTGAAACCTGTTTAATGCATTCCAATGGCGAAGAATCGTTGTTGTCTAGTGAAGATCGGCCATAGGAAAGCTGCTTTGCGAACCGCCGATCAGCTGTTTAAATCGCTGTCTTGCAAAGCTTAGGTCCCGAAAACACCTGTTTTGTGAGCACAGAGGGACCTGTCAAAATTGTCGTCTACCGAAAATTGGTTTGCAAAGCAGGGACCAAACCTTGTCCAGCAAAATTCCCCCATAGGAATCACTGTTTTGCGAATCGCTATAGCGATCGCAAAAAGTCAATGTCTAGTGAAAAAACTTTCATGCGGGGTAACTGTCTAGCGAGGCACCACTGTACTAGAAAAAGGTTAATGTGACCAAATGATGGTGGAGGTGTGCTACTTTGGCCTCCTCCATCTTTGATCTCTTCAAATGCCAAGAAACTATATGAAAAGATGAACCTGTGTACATATGGGGGCTCTATACACCATTGAGAACCCTGATTTTCATGTGTAGCAGAGGCTTTTCAAACAGTCAATCTGCACACATGTACAGCAGCAATGAAGGAGACAGGGCTATCATTCTGTCTTTTTCCTCTTAGGTGCAGTTTAATCCTTATCTGAACACCTTGACTTGGGCTATAGTCCCATGATATTTAACCTCATTCTTGAAAGCTGCTGATTCTGCTTTGCCTTCTAAGCATGAGCTGTTGGGAATGACTGCACCAGCCCTGACTTAAGTATTGGATTGATGGGAAAGAGTTATACATAAAAAAAGACTGAAAGGGAAGGAGAACGGCGAGAGGCAGGAAGGCAGAGAATACAAACACATGCACGCACGCATGCACACACACACACACAAACACATGTCATACAGGACTGTGAGGCAACACTTAAATTATTGTTGGAGAAATCCTTCTCTTAAATTTTTTTTGTTTGAAATACAAACCCATCATTAAAAGTCAACATTTGCTGTAAGGGCAAAATCCATTTTCCCCCACATGTGAATCAATATTTTCTTTCCAATGTTTCCAACACTTCTCCTTCTCCCATCTCATACACTTGAATGGTAGGAGTCTCTGTTATTCATCAAATTCTGAGTTGCTTTTGTGACACATCTCCACTCATTACCTCAAGATTTTATATATACAGAAATCTGGTCATAAGGAGGTTTTGTCTTATATGGGCAAATATGAATAATGAACATCACAACCAGACATTTTCCTTAGTATGTGAGAACTTAATTCTCACTTGATTCTCTTCAAAATATTGGTATTTGGCACTGACAGATGAGATTCAGCTTTTACCTAAGGGTTGGCTTTTTATATGAGAGACACTTTGGTAATGTTTTTATTTACGAGCAAGGAGCTAAATTGACAAGATAATGAAACAGGAACTGAAGTAAAATAATATTTTGATACTTCCAAAATGTTAATTAACAAATGGTAAAATTTGAAAAACACGTGCTGATTGGAGCTTAAAGTTTCATTCACATTCACAGTTTCCCAGTGTCATCAAATTAATAGGCAAGAGTAATGACAATTGTGCTCTGTTAATTTATTTTATAAGCTCATATTTTTCCTTGGAATCTGACACACTTTCAAAGTTGCATCCAAATTAAGGTGGGAAAGGCAGTTTTTAGAATGACAATTCTTAAGATTTTACACCAAAATATAAAAACAATACACAGCAGATATAGCATTATATTCCTTTTACATAGGAAGACCTGCAATAAAGCTTAAAACTCAATCAACTCAATTAAAACTGTGGCCAAACAGGTACAGTACTTAACTTTTAACAAGATTGGTGATACTAGCCAGCCTACTTGTTCACATGTAACAAGGTGAGTACCTCTACAGGGTTATCGAGTTTGAGGTTAGATGAGAAGATGGAGAGTTTTATCAGTTGTGTTATATTTGTGGTGGTGACTCATTCACATGTACATATCACCACTTGATGTCACAATAATCAAGTGAGAAACATATCAGCCTTTACTTAGAAAATGGAGTAAGCGAGTTCAGGCACAAAATGCTGTTGCTGTAACACAGGCAGGAACACACACCAACACCCACAGTTCAGTGTGGCAGTGTGCCTAAGAGAAAAACATTGAAATTTAGCAAAAAAATGTCAGTTTTCACCTTCTTCAGTCTCCCTGAATCAAAGTATGTTGCAGTCCAAGTGGCATTTGCAGAATGGAGAGAACAGAATGTTGCAATATGTGCCTTTTGGAAAACAAAATGTATTTACAGAGCAGTGTGTGTACAGAAGAAGGATATGAGAAGAATCCATGGAGATGCCATCCCTGTACCTCTGCATATATAAGATATTTACCAAAGTAAATGTGCATGTGCATGTCGGGGAGGGAGGCAATTCCCATGTCACAGGGGGAAAATAAGCTTAATTTGAAGATCCCCCCTCGCTACTCATAAAAACAGTAGCTATGTATTATTGCTTTTATTCTATAACCTATGTCATGGAAGTATTCTGGAAAGCTGGGCTAAGAGAGAGAGAGAGAGAGAGGTATATACACACACATTGGTTTGAATCTCAGTTAATATGGAATTTGTACAGTGTGAGGAAGACTGCTCAGTATGTATACTGAACTGCAGGCCAGTTTTTATTGGTCCATATTTCTACTTTATTTTATGCATTAAATCTCAGGGAGTCTAACTTTAGAGTCTCAGTACATAATGGTGACTTTCCATCACCTATTGAGTCACTCCATTGTCCACCTCGCGCATGCACGCACGCACGCACGCACGCACGCACACATGCACACACACACACACACAGTGTCACTGGAGTCTTTTTGAGATAGCATCTATCTTGAATGTGTTCATGAAAAGCAGCTGTAAGTGCTGTCTATTATAACAGTGTTAGTTCTCTCTTCTGGTTGGCTATTGTAAGTTCATGATGTATAATTTCTGAGCTTGTCACAAGTAGTGTGAGTATTAGTTACAAAGTTAGTTTTTAGATGTAACTAACAACTATCACCTGAGTAATGTAAAGCAGGTTACTTTTTATATGTTACTTTTTCTTGACACTTTAAGACATTTTCACAGACATACTGACAGGAAATTTTCAGATTTTATCCCATTCTATTATCAACCCCAATTGTCAAGGGAAATATCTGGATTTACCTCTTCTATTCTTACAAATATTTCCCTGCATTTTTCTGACTTGTGAATAAGGACAACATATTGCAATTCTTCAGCAATATACAATGCAAGAAACTATATGATGACAGCAAGAATAACTATAAGAGCAACCTGGCTGCCAGCTAGTGCAATATGCTCCTTTTAAAATACAATGTTCTAATTTCTATGGTAGGTGTATTTTACATATTTCTGTGTTGGTCACTCACTGTAATAAAATGTTATTTACTTATCACTTCTTGTTGGTCATTGAGATCACCAAGATATGACTTTAAGCAGAGATAGCTTAAAAAAGAAGAAGGCTAAAACTTCGCTGGAATCTTTTGGGAGTTACAGTCTTAAAAAGTAATGTCCCCTGTGGTGATCTACCCTTTGTTACCCCTATTTATTTGGACCTCACAAAGGTAAACACCCTTCACACTGCCACCAGGTATTCTCCTAATACCAATTTATGTCACAGGTGCTGCCAACACTAAGGGTTATAGAACTTAGGAAGCAGAGTTTTAATTAAATATTCTTTTATTGTCAAACAAATCAAAAGGTAAATCACATATGAACTGTTTCAGGTGTTAATACGTATTGGATCATGTTTGCTGTCAATAAATACCTCTCTTGTTTTCAATCAATATCTCTCAATTCACTAACCCTCTCCTTCGTTCTCCTAAACTCTAACTCTCATTCCACATCTCCAAATGTCCCCAACTCCCTTTAACTGTCTCCCTGGCTCTGCCCCTCCTGCTCTATCCTTGGCTCCTCCCCCTTGAGCTCCTGTGATGGACAGGCAGGAATGACGTCACCTTTCTGGCATTCCGCTACATCCCCCATCTCTGATTTCAGGGAAGCAGGCCATGGCCCCACATAGCAAAGTGAGCAGGGGGGCTTTCAAATGCATCAGGTCTGGAAGAGTTCATTTTGAAATAAGTCAGGTAATAGGCAGTAGAACACTGGAGACCTTCTCAAATGATTAATTAATTCTAAAACTATACAACTGCTTCATTGTTTTTGGACTCTCCAGAAAGACAAACAATCCCTGTGCAGATGGACTGTAGGAGAAAAATTGAGTCCTGGGGGTTGGAGTGAGGAGAAATGAAAGGAATACAATCTGGAAATAGGGAAGAAAAAGTCTAAGAAAACTAAAAGAGCTCAGAAAGCAATCACATGAGCTTAGATAGGCCTCTCAAAGGGAACCTAAGTAGCGATAGTGAAACAGTCATAAATTGAGGAATCGCATTATGTAAAAGAAAACAATTGTTCCAGTGAGGGCACAGTTTATCCTTAGGAAGACTGCTGGAGAAGAAGATGAACATAATTGGACATCTCCAGAGAATAGAAGACAATTCATTCCATCATTTTTTAAAAATGAAGTTACCCAATTTCCAATCTGTACTCAACACAAAACTAGATGCAGTTTGGGCCTGAAATCTGTACATTTCTGTACATCAGCACATTAATAATGCCTTCTGTAAAATTAAAAAAAATGCAGTAGATGACATGCATATATTTGAAAAAATGTGTATTTATTTATTAATTCTATTTATACCCCGCCTATCTGGTTATTATGACCACTGCATACGTTTATATGTACAAGCATCTTTGAGTCAATAGGGATATGTGCCTATCAATGCATCAATTTGAAAAAGGCACATAGGAATAAACAGGGAGAGTTTTTTTCTCATTAAAAATGCTCGTGCAGAACTGGCAAGAAATGGAGGAAGGATGGCAAAGCCCACTGAAATGACTGGATAGATCTTCTGAATGCACTTAGAATATATCTTCATTACATAGGTATACTAGTTTCATCACTGGAAAAGATAATAATGCCAGGAAAAGTTGAAGGCAGGAAAGCAAGAAGATGAAATATGAGATGGATTGACTCAACAAAGGAAGCCATAATCTTGAGTTTGCAAGAGCTGGCCAACCTATTAACGATAGGATGTTTAGGATGTCACCTATTCACCGAGTTGCCATAAACTGGAGGCGACAGCACATAACAACAACCAGATTCATAGCACTTTATCTGTCATGGCTGCACCTTTTGGGATCTTGAGATTTGTACTTTGGAAGTATTCAAGATGTAGAGTTTGTGCCATGGACTGCAGACCAGGTTTTGCACTTTTTGCTTGAATCCCAAACTTTATATCATTTTTTTGCCTGATGAAGATGGAAAACTCAGTGTGTGGCCTACAAGGAAGTTTGACATTTAGATTGCTGTCACTATTCATACAGAAATGTTTACTTATCCCAGGAAGGTGCATTTCAAGTGTCTACACCTCACACAGCCTCCCTTTCCCCACCCTTATTTGCAGTTATCTGTTTCTTATCCACTCCTTTTGCCAACACTCAAACCTCTCCTGTTTTCCTTAATGTTTTGCAAGTGAAGTAGTGCTAAACTGATCAAACATGATAAGCATTTTGATTAATGCTTTAGCAGTTTAGCACTACAGCACTAAACCTGGAGAAACCATACTTTTTTTAAAAAAAATACAATTTATTAATTTTCTTACAGTTGCATTTCTTACTAATGCAATCAAAGGAAGGCAAGAAGAAGAGAGTTGACTCCCACTCTGTGCATCAACAACGATGTCCTCTGGACCTGCCCAACAAAAGCTCAAAGGACTGATATAAGCAATCACAGAAGCCAAAAGTAAGACAAGATGACAGAAATGCTACCATAATAATAATAATTTGAAAAGCCACAGAAAAACACCACCCCATACATAGTCCTGCCAGACAAAATAAGTATACCACGTACTCTTGCCTAAAGAGTGGATCTACTAGCAATTAGTGGTAATGTTGTGTTGTCAGCAGAATTGGAAGGAACAGTGAAGGACATAACATGAACAGTGGACAAACACCTGTCTAGCCGCACCTTTGCTTGTAATTCTTATAATATATAAGCAATAAAAGTGGTGCTCAACCTTTAAGTTTCATTACTGAGTGAATGTTTCTCTTTGATTTTTAATGTCCCTCAACCCAAACATTCACAACTAAACTGTAAAGTGTTAGCTACCAAACATCACATTTTGGGTTTTATTGTTCATGATATTTAAATAAAGACATTCATAAAATATGTCACAGTGACATGAGGAATTCCATCAGCTTTATCTCCAAGACAACCCTCTTCACTTCATTGGGGTTTGTCCAAGAGCATTGTTCTGTGGATTGGACACATGCATTATACATGTTCAGCATATTAGATATTCACAAAAACTGGAATGAAGAAAAACAGGTTTTTCACTGCCGATCTGATCAGCTGTAGAATTAATCCATGTATTATATGCAGATACAAGCTGTGATTTAAGGACAGCTGTCTTAGAGAAAAGATATCAATCACTCAGGCAAGGGGCTTTTGATGAGATACAGGAAGATACCTACTGTGTCAGAGAAGCAATAAAAGTATCTCTCTGCACACACAGATCTAAGGACCAATTTGCATGAGTAACACATACATATAACCATGGAAGCACTCAATTAAGTCATCCACTAGTTCAAACATCTGGATTTAATGTTGTTATAGATGCACTGAAAGAAATCAATGGAGGTTTAGCAGTGTATTAAGGATTCACAAAGTAGTCTCAAATTAGTTAGAAAAATTACAGATTTGTCAAAACCAAAACAGTTTACTCCTGCTGAACATATATACTGTTTTCTTGCTGCTCAGTGCTTTTTGCTCTCTAGGCTGTCTCTTCTTTTAATTGTCAACTTTTATTTCTTTTACTTTTCTTTGCCACTGTGGTTCTTTATTTTTAAATATATATATATTTATATTCACTTTCATAGGGACAGGGGTTACGATAAAAATAGAGGGTCAGGTAAGGGGGGGAGGGTAAGAAAGGGTAAAATTCCAGAGAGCGAAAAGTATTGTTACATCCACTTATATAATGGTATTAAAAATGGAAATCATACAAAGAGAGAAAAAATAAAAATTTTCCATAATATTTATCATTACTAATCTTCCATTTTCTTCGACTTTATTTTTATCTTTAAGCTTACTAGTTTTATAGGTTTAATATTATTCTGACATCTTATATCTATTATTCTAAATTGCTCTATTGCTAAATCACTGTTATAACTATTAATTAAGTTCTAATGCTTACCTATAAGGCCCTAAACGGTTTAAGACCTCGATACTTGGCGGAGCGCCAGCTCCCACCAAGATCTACTCGGATCACCCGCACGAGTCAGGAGGTGAGACTGAGGAGCCTGACGCCGAGGGAGGCCCGGAGGGAAAAGACTCGAAGCCGGGCCTTCTCGGCAGTGACTCCTCGCCTTTGGAACAACCTTCCTCCGGAGATTCGTGAGGCCCCTACACTGGGTACTTTCAAATGCCAGCTGAAAACATGGATGTACATCCAGGCCTTCCCTCCTGTCAACTACTGATTTCTTTTGCTTTGCTATTTATTATTTATTTATTCCTACACTATTTGTTATTGTTGTATGCTAATGTTTTTATGTTTTTAAAATTGTTTTGATATTCTGTAAGCCGCCCAGAGTGGTAGAATATGCCAGATGGGCGGGATATAAATCAAACAAATAAAATAAATAAATAAATAAACTGTGCTTATTTTATCATATATTCTTTCACTACAAAATACTTTCTTGGATTTAACAACGTTTGTCTCCACTGCTCTATCTCCATATTCTAACCAATATTTTGTGCCTCTCTTATCATGTCGTCTTTCATTTTCCATCTTACGGACCATGCATACATTCTCAAGAGCTTCACCCACTCCAGGTATTGTCTCCTTTTTCTCATCTGCCACAGCATGTGTCCCATCATCTTGATTCTTCTCCCTTTCATATCAAAATTCATAGTAATTTGATGCATTTCCGCTGTTGACATCTCCATAAGGGTTCAACAAATTGGCTCTCTGCTGCATTGTATCTTCACCTTTTTCTTCTAGAACCTTCTGGGGTTTAAGAATAAAATTGTCTGTTTCTGTTTGTGGTTTTAAAAAGTTGATTTCCTGTCACAGCTTGATTTTTTCTCCATCTTCACTGTCTTCACTGTACATCCCATTACCCTCCTACCCTGGAATAAAAATGTGAGACAATTATTATGGAATAAACATGGGCCCACCATCCAGCCTCTTGAGCTCCAAAAGCTGCCCCCCCAAGATCTGTAAAGGATATATCCAAGCCCATGTCTGAAAGGTGCACGCCATTGTGCCGAAAAAGCTCCGGCCTATTCACACAGATCTCCTGGTGACTAGTCACCAATCCAAGGCCATTGCATACCGCTCTGCACACTTCCCTGTTAACACTTCTCTGCGCAGTGTTAACATTTTGCACCTGACGTTCAGCCTGCCAGATCTGCCGAGGGTTGGCTGTCTACCAAATAATACTCAGAGTGGGATACATCGCCCTTAGCCATCTGAGGTCACGAATGATATCCAAAATCAGGGCCTTGCCACCCTGCTCAGCCAGATCATTACCACCCAAATGTATGAGCAAGACATCGGGGAATGCACAGCAAATGGCGCCGCTCTAAATTGGCACCACAACATTCGCAAGACCAGATAGGCGGGATATAAAACAAACAAACAAACATTCTACGGATACCTTTCCACATGATTTGGACTCTAGCTCCAAGTCCCAAATTGCTTCCCTTAGCCACATCTTTTGCTGCCCAGAAAACGCTGTGGCCAAGTATCACGACCTGCCACCTTCTCCCTTTCTGTGCTGGACCTGCAAAGACAAAAAAGGCCAGGTGCCTGCCTCGATGTGAGGGAGTGCTCGGACATATCTGTGATAAGCTGTAGACAACCACCGTCCCAAATGCTTAATGTCTTCAGGCTGATAACCTAGGGTGGCTGCAGTTGAAGCTGCCCCAATTCTAAAAGAGTGAGTCCAAATTCACACCCTGGATCCCTACCTTACCTGACACCAGATCTGTCAGTTTCCAAAACTGATATTTTGTTAAAGGTGACCCATCTATGTATGAAAAATAACCCTGTTCCTGCCCTCTAAGGCCTAAATATGCATGTATTGCCTTCATCGGACAGAGCTCTTCCATAGAGCAAGTTGCCAAACTAAGATCCGCACCCCTACCATGTTGATCCACCTTGGATCAGCAAATATGAATCCTCACCAAGTCTCCATCCAATCTCACATCATGCCATTGCAGGGCCACTTTCGTCAAATCACCTTTGCCTGAAGCTACAACCTCACTTATCTGCAAAGCTCCAAAGAATGTCAGCAATGATGTGGCCCTAAATAACACAGCCTCGTACTCATCCTTACAAATAATAATCCACTGCTGGCATTTTTTTTCTAACAATGCCAGGGCTATTGGTGCCCTGGCATCCTTAACCTGACTTCTTTCCTTACTCCAGCCTTCAATCATTTTCTTAATCTGACAGTCGGAGGTATAATTTTCATACCCTTTAATCTTAGCATGAAAAGCTAGAGCTGACATCCAACTTTGGGTGGAACCTGGCACTAATGCCTTCCTGTTCAGATACACTATAAATTGTTGAAGGTGTTCCACTGGAGCAGGCCAAATCAGCTCCAAATCTACTAGTTTCCTTAACTCCTGGAACTCTATACTCACTGCCAAGTACCCTTTCATGTCTTCGGGGCCAGAGCCAAGCCTATTGCTCGTTCTGCATCTTCACACCAATTTGCCAGACCTCTGCAGGCACTGTCTCTAGAAATTCATTGGCTCCTGGATCTAACTCCCTAAACTGATTGATCTGTTGGCATGATAATACCTTGCTGGTGCCTTTCCTCCAGCCACATTTCCACACTCCATCTTCCCCTGAAATAAATTCCAGTCTAGGGAGCCTGCCACATCGGTTTGAACCTGAAATTCAGGACTAAAGTTCGTCTTGGTCCTCCAGAAGGACATCCCATGGAAATCAGCCAGGAACTGACTTCAAACTTGCAGATCCTATCTCATATCCCTTGTCACCCAGGTTCTATGAACGGGGCGACACAAGCCTTTCATTGCATCACACAATTTACACAGGAATGCTCAACCTGGGGCAATTACCCTGCATGCAAAATTTAAATGACCTACAATCTCCTGCAGCTCTTTCAGCAATACTTCCCTACTTCCCATAAGCCTACCAATATGATCCCTAAAGACTTCTTATAATATCTTTATCATCTGGTAACTAAGAAGCCTGTTGTCTAGAATCCAATTCTATTCTAAGAAACGTAAGTGAAGTAGCTGCCCCCCCCAGTTTTTTCTGCTAAGGGCAACCCCAAGTCCTGCGCCATTGTTTGGAAGGCTTCCAAAATAAATTTGCACTGTCTAGTATCATGATCACCACAGAAATGTTGTCATCCAAATAATGGGCAATGTTCCTGCACTGTACTCTACACCTGATCTTCCATTCTAAAAATGAACTGAACTGCTCACGGTACATGCATATGCCTTTGGCATTATAATCCCAACAGAGCAAGTGGGGTTGAACCACTTGCCCCGGGCTTACACAGGAGTTCTGTGACAGACTGGGTTTGTGGATAAAATGCCCACTATCAAACTTGTCATCCATGTTCGGCCTGGCAGGTGTCATAAACTGCAGTCAGAGGCCAGTCAGCAACTCATCTCAATGTAAGTATGGATGAATTGCACTCTGCATACAGAACGATTCATCATAAAGTAACCATGCCTGCCCAGTGAAGTCCATGTATGCTCTATAGATTAAATCCAAATATTAAAATAATGATTGAGCCCTCCACGGCTGTGCTTTTAAGACTATACCAACATAAATCAAAAACCCAGGAAACCAGTTTGCCCATGTCCTCTCAGGCCTACGCCTCCTACATCTTTCCTTCTCCCATTCATCCTCTTTATCTAAATCCTTTTGTCCACCTTTCTATTAAGTAGATCAAATAAATCAACATAGGTATTCCTTTAGACTTTTTTTTAGATGCCGGAGTGAAGTGATACCCCAATGGCAAAGCATGGTCCTCAAAAGGCAAAGTCTGCAAGGGAACTGAGTTATACCCTGTGTCAGGCACCGATGGGTAGGGCCAGACCCCCCACACCCAGTGTTGAATCCAAAGCTGCTGGGAACTTAACCTGAGGATATGGGACAACCCAATTGCCCACTGGTGTGCTCATACCAGACCAAGAGCCAGCTGAGGCCCTATAGCCCTGCATGCCGTGGGTTGTGTGAAATGGCCAGCTGATCAGCCCACTGTCCTGCCAAGGCCAAACTGGTGCTCTAGTGAGAGTATCAGGTGCTGCTGTTAACTCATGTGCCACTGGAGGTGGTGGTGTTTCATGCTCCTCCCTGCCAAACTGATTATCAGATGCTGTCTCTTTGCCTTCATCCTGACAACCTCGCAATCCCGCAGTGGATCTCTCGACCTCTATTACATGCAAACCACGCTCCTCATCCTCACTTTGACGATGAGGTATTGTCATTGAAGCATCCAGCTTCCTTCTGGATGACCGTGAGGCCAGCCATTCATCCTCTAAGGCAGCAAAGTATGACATTAAATTCTCATAGATTTAAGCTTGGCCTTCTTATGACTCCTAGATTCCTTAGCTAAATGGCATGGTTGAGGTTCGCTATGTTGCACCACACTTTGGGCTGCTCTTTCAGCCTCTAAGGTCAAAATATTTTCCTGTAGCTGTTGCCATATTGACCAAGCATCCTCATCTTAAGATGACTGAGCAGGTGAAAGTTGAGGAGCAGCTTGATTTTTGGTTGATTGCTTACCCTTTTTGCTGCCTTGGCCCTTCCCAGAAGCCATTTGAGACATTCAATGTAAAATTTGCAACTCTAATCCAATAAAACCTGTGAATATAATATAATGCTGTATGGTAATCAAATATCTACCCAATTACCCAAACACAAAACCCAGTACTTATGATCAATAGGCTGAGTAGAAAATAATAAAACCTTCCCAATCCCCTGTTCTGTTTTTGTTGTTGTTGTTGTTGTTTTGCTCTCCCCTTTATTGACTACACAATAAACTCAAAGTCTTATTTATTTAGATCTGTAGCCTTAACTAGTTAAATTCCTTCTTTTAAAAAATTTATTATTAATCAGACTAAGAAATATTAATTATTAATAGTGTTATTATTCTAATTATATATATACACACACACATACACACACACATACATATACATATACATATATATACATATATATATATATGTACACACATACACACACACACACACCTATATATATATATATATAGGTGTGTGTGTGTGTGTGTATGTGTGTACATATATATATATAATTTAATTATATATATATATATAATTTAATAATTATCGCTATTACTATAAAACTGACCCCAAATTCTGAAACCCCCCACCAGTTGAAGATGCAATTCCCAGTGCACCCCCACTTGTATATAATGACAAACAATTATATAGTGTATAGTCATCCACAGGGGTATAATCCTATTAAAATAATTGTAATAGGATTATACCCCTGTGGATGACTATACACTATCAATTAGGTAAGCTCTAAGATATAACTCAAATAACTAAAATAAAAATGGCTTGACTTTATATTTATATAAAGAATTATTTATTTATTTTCTGTCATTTTTAAAAAATAAAAAACCCTCCTGCTGGTTGGGGGGAGTTTATGTGCCCGCTTGTCTGAACTGGTTAAATCCACTTTCCCTTCTATCTATCTATCTATCTATCTATCTATCTATCTATCTATCTATCTATCTATCTATCTATCTATCTATCTATCTATCTATCTATCTATCTATCTATCTATCTATCTATCTATCTATCATCATCATCATCATCATCATCATCATCATCATCATCAAGAAAAATTCAAATGAGTATGGCCCATCCAATCAACCTGTTGCTATAAAAATGCCCCGGACTAATGTGCAGCGAACAAACCAACCACAGCTGGCTCAGCCCAGCCCCCCACTGCTTCTCTTTTTCTGCTTCTTTTTTATTTTTTATTGTTATTATTGCTGTTTATGTTTATGTTTATGTTTATGTTTATGTTTATTTTAATTTTAATTTTAATTTTAATTTTAATTTTCAATAACTAACATGAAAATGTGCTGTCCATCCCCATATCGGAAGCTGGTGCACAGAAATCAAACTGTTGGAGGGGTGCTGATGCATCTCCCCTTTTTCCAATCCAAGCTGCCAAGCCGCACAAGCCAAGTGACACAGAATGAAAAAGGGGACCAAACTGTGAGCTCCTTCTTTCTCAGTTGCCAGAAGAGGATAAAAAGAGGGAGCAGCCCCCATTAAGTACGCTACTCCTCCCCCACCCCTCCTGGGTTGCTCTTGTGAGGCCACTGCATCTGGCAATATCCCAGGAATAAGATAATGGTGGTCTGCACTGGCAAAGAAATCTTGCAGTGGACCAAACATTTGTGTTCACATATATTTAATTTGTTCAAATAGCTGATCCATCTCTGTTCTCATCTGGTGCGATCCATTAAGTATAATGTTCTGAATATTCTTGAGGATGTCTTGTCTCATAATTGGAGGTATTATCTGGATTTCTTTCCAGTAGGTAGTGACCACAATAGTTATTCACAATAGTAGTTTGGGGCAAAAGGTTGAAAGGAGGAAGGGCTTTTCCCAAGATTGTTTCTGGCTGCTTCATAGATTTAAATCCATCAGTAATTTATAGTTATATTGTCCTGAAGGAGTGAGTTTTATTGCCACAATAGAAGCAGAGTTTTTATTTCTCCCTCCCCCTTTCCTCCTCCTTTCTTTCTGTTTCTCAGCCAAGCCTCAGATGAAGGGGGGAGTGTTTGCCGGTGTGGCCTGATACAGATCTAGTCACTTTCTCTGACAGATTACACCCACTCTTTTTGTTGTTTTAGGTCCTTAAGAGTTCCATATGTAAAACAAGCAACTTACTTCAAATTCTAGTCAAGATTGTTTCCAAAATCCTTCTGTAGTTTTCTGCTCTCTGTCTTGGGTCATTCACAGTTCTGCGCCAAAGATGGTGCCCACTCAGTTCTGCTTTCAGACTGTGACTTCAAAGAGAGACCAATCCAGGAATCTCCTAGGTCACCCCCCCTTCTCAGTCAGATTCTGTTGCCTCAGACTTTCACTTGTCCTAGTAAAAGTCCTCCCCCCCCCCAAATTTGAAGGGACTGAAACTGATTGGCATCGGTTAGTTTCAGGAGCCTCCTGAAACCCAACTGATCTTGCTGCGATGAAGTCCTGCCCTCCTTTTCCACTGTGGTTTCTGGACTCACCTGCATGCACATTGCAGTAGTCAACCATGCAATTTTTATGACATTACCATGCCAGACGCAGCACTGTGACATCACTGACAAAACCACAGGGGTTGCCACAGTGGTAAAGACTAACATGTGATATGGGCCAATGAAGTGTATTAGTAGAAGTGGCACTGCCTTAAGTGATAAAATATACTGCTTGTCCTCTCATGAGTTTTGCTCACCTCCATGCTTCACAAAATTGCAATTAGAATGTTTTGCTTTTTTTATGATTAGTAATAGGGAGGTACCCATGGGCTTTATTTCCAAGTCTGGTAGTTCAGCCACATCATTCTGAGGAAATCACATAATGAAGAAAAATGTGCTAATGACTTCTAAGTGTGTACTGAGCATCTTGAGTAGCTTGATCCTCAGTTCCTATGGATTAATGAGCAGGCTAGGCAAGTTTAATAACTACAAACATGTGAAAATCTTATTGAAGTGGGTGTTTTTCCCATGGCCAACTTTAGAGATGGGCACGAACCAGGAAAATGGTGGTTCATGGTGATTTGTGGTTCATCAATATTTATGAACCACATACCTTCACAAACTTTACAACTATTTTGTGGTTCACACAATTTCTAGAAGTGGTAGAAAAGCCCCCCAGTGTATTAGAGATACCAAACTCACAGCTAGTCTTCAGCTGACTCTTCTCCCCAGCCTCTCCATATTTGGCAAAGATTGGATTTGAGACATTTGAGTTATAACCCCACCACCACAAACAAGTTCCTCCAGGAAAGTGCTCTTTAATAGTTTTCTCAAGTCCAGAATAGTACGAACCATTAAGTGAATGAATCACTAATGCTGATAATAGAACAGTGTTTCATTCCATTCTGGGAGATGTGTTTCCCCATATGGCCTTCATGCGACCATTGCCACCACTCTTTTAGAAGTTGGGACAATAGTATAATGGGGAGGAACTATAAGGTATGATCCTGAAGTGCGGTACTCTTTTGAGCTCAGAAAGAAGCCATGCTGGCCACCATGCCGTATTATGTTGTGGCAAAAAAGAGGGAAGAGGTCTTTGTGACATGTTGAAATGAAGACTCCAAACTGGGAAGTTATTTCATGCATTGCTTTAATAATTATTTAAAATCGGGGATTCCTGATTATTTTTCCAATTTCTTATAGCTGCATTGCCCTTACCTTTGCATTCTGTAAGGACCACACAACTTTGCTTCTTTTTTCATTACCCAGTTTTGCTTCTGTGTTGCAATTCATAACTGGATATTTAACAAATTATTCCTTACAGTACATTCATTCAGGATGCAAATAATTTGCATGTTGCTTGCCTTGAAGTCAGAGGGCTCAACCACTTTTCATCCTCTCTAATATATGCTCTGTCTTCGTTTTTAGGTGTGTGTTTTTTTGTGCCAAATTCTCCTGCAGCATAGTATGCTCCACAAAACTCTCTTTCCCATGTCACCTGGAAAGTCTTGAACCTGTTTTGCAATTAGAATGTCAAGCTCCTCGTTCTTTTCCCATTGGAGATTTTCTGGTTAACTAATTCAAAATGAGAGTCTGTCTCCATTATGTAGCAATGTTCCCAAGTGACTAATTAGTCCCAGTCATTTCTCTCAAGCTCCTAACTTGGGCCCTCCCTCCACCCACTTAGTCTTACACATATAATAGAGCTGATCCCACCTAAACCTTACTCATCTCTTGCACAGTAGAGTGAGTTATTTGATTCAGCTGGATAATGTGCTATAAATGACCAGACTTGATCCATTATTACAGCCAGTTAACTTTCATTAAACTGTCAAAGGTATTGTTTCTTAGGCAACTCTAAGCGTATATACACACTATTAATTGCAGCGTATTGTGTGTGTGCCCTTGGCCTTTTACTCTAAGCCACTCATGCACAGGGAAGGGAAAAGCCAGCACCTGAAAATGCTGCTCCTAGAATCCTGCAGCAAATGATTCTGAGAGTTGTAGTTAATTTTTCCCCCCATGTTCTGGTAATAAGGCCAAAAGGAGAAGCAGGATGGAGAATATTTCAATTTCCAGAGCAAATGTGTGCTCTGGTTCTTTGTGTGTGTGTGTGTGTGTGTGTGTGTGTGTGTGTGTGTGTGTGTGTGTGTGTGTGTGTGTGTGTGTGTGTGTGTGTGTGTGTGTGTGTGTGTGATAGGAAATACTCAGCCATGAAGTATGTATTTGCACTGCAGTATACCACTAGTTATCTCAGAAATACACTATATCTCAGTGTCATTTCACACCTTTCATTTTCAGGTAGAAAGGTAATAAGTGAGTATAACTATAAAGTGTATATGTGTTTGACAAGGTACACTTGTCAGCAAGCTGTGATTAAGCCTGGGAGCAGCAGCTGGTTTGTGCCTGGTATCTGTTTTTTTGTGCCAGGTGTCAATATGAAGAGATCAAGGGACTTCTGAATAGATGTACTCTTCTTCTTCTCTTTCTTCAGTAACTACAGAAAATCAGTACTTACTGAGTTTTAGGGGGAAAGATTCCAGATCAATTGGTGTTAAGCTGTGGCTTACTTGAGCCTTAAGGTCTCTTTTTCTAGAAATAAAACATTACAGAGCAGTGCCTGCCCAAAGTATTTTGTTGCCTGAGGTGAAGAACAAGATGGCACCCCCTTCCATATGATTGGACTGCTCTTGAGTCCAATCATATCCTCTGCCACACCAAAGAAGCAGCAGGCTAATTTTAGGAATCAGGGCAGGGCATAAGGCTCAAAGCTCTGTCCGCCAAAGAAAGGAACAGCTGGGGACCTGAGGAGGAGAAGCCTGGGAAGGTGGGGGCTGCACTAGCTGTCTTACTTTGCCTAACAGTAGGGCCAGCTCTGACACTCAATGGCAAACCTTTACTTTTGTGTGTGTGTGATGAGTCCAATAGATCTCATTATGACCACAGTGCATATTCGTCTCTTTAAAGAGTAATGAATGATGTCAGCAAGGAGAACTAGTGTGGTATAGTGGATAGCATGGCAGGCTACTGTAGGAATCAGGAGACCTGGGTTCAGTGCCTTGCCCAGCAGTAACTTGATGGCACACAGCAACTACAGGAATGTCACTTCTGTCCAGCAGTCTGTCTTGTAGACTGTGTGGCATCTTCACCAGATAGGGAACATGAGTGTCAATTTTCATTGACTTGTGGAGCCATAAAATAGATTTTAATATTTTGAAGGAAAATCAGCCATTTTCCTGATTTGGCAGGATTTGCCCTCCATATAGCCTCCCCTTCTCTTTGTGTGTTTAGTCGTTTAGTCGTGTCCGACTCTTCGTGACCCCATGGACCAGAGCACGCCAGGCCCTCCTGTCTTCTACTGCCTCCCGGAGTTGTGTCAGGTTCATGTTGGTTGCTTCGCAGACACTGTCCAGCCATCTCATCCTCGGTCATCCCCTTCTCCTCTTGCCATCACACTTTCCCAACATCAGGGTCTTTTCCAGGGAGTGTTTTCTTCTCATTAGATGGCCAAAGTACTGGAGCCTCAGCTTCAGGATCTGTCCTTCCAGTGAGCACTCAGGGTTGATTTCCTTTAGAACTGATAGGTTTGTTCTCCTTGCAGTCCAGGGATTCTCAAGAGCCTCCTCCAGCACCACAATTCAAAGGCATCAATTCTTCGGCGGTCTGCTTTCTTTATGGTCCAGCTCTCACTTCCATACATCACGACAGGAAAAACCATAGCCCCTTCTCTTTATCACCATGAAATTCAGGCTGTTCTAAAACATTGCCAGTTTCATCTTTTGATTCTAAAAGCAGGACAAATTAAAAGATAATCCAATCATTGTGCATCTATGATTAGTACTTGAGGCCAAATCATACTTTCCATAGGCAGAGCATTCTTTTCTCATCATCAAGAAAATCAGCAGAGGCCATTCTTTCATAGAGTCATGGGACTGTGGCTAAGATGAGGAAAATGCCCCCCCTTATTTGAGCATACAATGGCAAATTGCCCCCCACCTTCCCCACCCCCTCTCCCGGGAAAGAACTTGACAATATAAAGCCTTCTAGACAGAAAACAGAAGAAGAGTCACAGCACCAAACTATACACTAAGCATCTTATCTAAGTAATATAATCTGACATGTTCTCTACAGCACATGGTGGGAATCTCTTATGAGCCCATCCTCGTGTAAACATTTTCCAAATAAAAGCACTACTGGGAAGTTGCCCAAATCAAACAATTTAAAACGATGGATTATCTGGGAAGCTTCTTTGTCCAGAAGATTTTAAGAGGGGAAATGGAAAGATTACAAAATGTCCCCCTCTCCCCGAATAACAATATGTTTCTACTTACACATTGGCAAAGAAGAAAGCAGCTTTTGTTAGATTTATTTTCTACACTGCAGAATAATTCAATAGACGTCCCTGTGCTTGTTTTTGTTCCTAAGTGAAAATCATTTTACAAGAAAAGGTGGTGGGAGGGGAGGAAGGAGGAAACATGCAAAGAAAGGCACTTGTTTTTGATTCTCAGGGGATAGCTTTGGCAACTCAGCACTCACCTTTAGCATCTGAGCATCCTATACACAGGGCACTAACACTTTTAAAAACCTATGTTAATGATTGCTGTTCCTGTAACCTTTGACACCTGAAGCGGCAGTGAAATGCAAGTATTGCTGTTCATGACAACTTTATATTCTTCTGATTTTTTTTAAAGTACTAATATGGACCTGATTTCTACAATGGCCTTGTTAAGAATAAAATGTGAGAAAGCTTTCTACTTCCTCTTTTTTACGCTACTAACTTACAGGAAACACACATACACATGCACATACATACACACAGAGAGAACACTGCTTGGAAATAATCTTAAGGTCAAAAGTAACATTTTCTATATGAAAGCTCTGTGGAATCAAGAAAATCTCATTTATTTGAGTTATTTGTTGGACTCATTCTTTCTGCAGATTGCTCAGGGTATGTGCACACCCATATCTACCTATACACACATACAGTAAGGTAAGGTTGGATGAGAAACACTAGACAATTTTAGGTTGCTCAATAAATTTCACAGCTGAGACAAGTTTTGAATGATTTCAATCTAATCACCTGGGCACCCAGATGTGAGTATATTTTGCATTTTAGACTGTCATTCCCAGAATCTCCCAAGCCAGCATGACTACTTGTTCATGTTCAAGAAAAAAGAGGGTTCACCTCTCTGTCTGCTGCTTGTCAAACACAATTTGGCCTGTAAACCATATTATCTTACCCTCAGAAAGTTTGCTTATGGGGAGCAATGTCACTGTTCTTGCATTGCTCTCAGTAAAATCTGTATTGCACCTCCACCCCTTATGGAGGGTAACAGTTTGGGAAATTGGATTTAAAAAGTAATTAGCTGGAACATGAAATGGTTCAAGACATGTTGCTGCCTGAGTAAAAACAAGAAAGGGGTGCCCACCCCAACAAGGCACATCATATATTTCAGTTGATTTATTTTAACATGTCAGACAGACAAACCTTCAAGCACTTCCATATTACTCACCCTGACAATAAAGCTGCTACAATAAGTACATATCTAACTATTTTGTTGTTTTTTGTGTGAGACTTGAAATCTGTTGCCAAGGTCATCCACCTTATTCTGTTGAATGATAAAATCAGCTGTGATTATGATTACTTTCTCAAGACCAGTTTGTGTTCCTCTTAATTATAGTTACCACTTTTTAAAAAGTAGCTGTTTCTTTATCATTATTCAAAACTAACAAAATGGTTGCCTTTAAGTTACTTCAAAAATATATCCCAATGCTGCTTCTCTGTGGATTTCCATAAGTCAGAATTGACTTAAAGACTCATGATTATTTATTATTATTCAATACTAAAAAAAATTGCTGCCTTCAAGTTACTTCAAAAATATATCCTGATACTGTTCATCTGTGAGGGTCTTCCACATCGTCATGTGCTATCAAGTCATTTCCAACTTATAACAACTCTATAAATTACTGATCTCCAAAATGTCCTATCATTAACAGCCCTGCTCTGATCTTCCAAATCAAACACTGTGGCTTCCTTTATTGATTCAATCCATCTCATGTTACCTTGTAACTATAAATGAAACCAAAACAGAAAGTTAAGCCTATAAAGAAGTTATCCTTCTTACGTTAGAATCAGAAATGGGGACAAATAAATAAAAACAAGTTGTGATATTTGTGAGAAATTGCTGATTCAGGGAATATTCGTTCCTTCATATTCATCAATTCTGGAGACCCCAATGAATATGAAGTGTTGAATATTTAGCCATTTTTATTCATCCCTAATAAGCAGAGAGGGAGGACTACCTTCCCTCTCTGCCTATGGCCTTTCCTCTTTGCCTATGAGCCCACTAAACAGTTGATCGGTTGTCCTGTAGGCAGACAGGGAAGGGCTAGGCTAGGCTAGCTCCCCGCTCCTACAGCTGAGCTCCTCACCCTCACAGGCTGCCCCTTGCCCCTGTCACTTCCTTACCTTGGCCACCCATGTCGCTGCTGTTGCCACCACCATCTTCGCAAAGTTGGCAGTACAGTGGTGCCTCGCATTATGACATTAATTCATTCTAGCGAAATCACTGTAAAACAAAAATGTCGTAATGCGAAAATAAAAAGCCAATTGAAACGCATTGATACCCCTTCAGTGCATTCCAATGGGCTGGAAACTCACTGTCCAGTGAAGATCCTCCATAGGGCAGCCATTTTTTGTGCCTGTGCAGTGAGGAATCCATCCCAGAAAACCCGCCAATCAGCTGGAGGAAAATCATCGTTTTGCAAAGAATCGGTTCCCGAAGCAGGGAACCGATCATCACAAAGCAAAAAAAAACCCCCATTCAGACCATCATTTTGTGATCCCAATTGGGATCACAAAAAGATCGTCGTGATGCGGTTTCGTCATAATGCGGGGCAATCGTGAGGCACCACTGTAGCTGCTTTCCTTACAGCTGGCTCTGATGCCCCAAGGGGAACAACAGTCACCCTTTGAAAAGATGGCACTAGAGGCTTCCCTTAGGGCATTGGAGCTGGTTCTAAGGCAAACTAGGCCACTCATTCCCTTAGAGCCAGCCCCAATGTTCTAAGGGAAGCTGCCCTGCTATCATCTTCACAACGATGGTGGCAGACAAGGTAAGGAGGCAACAGGACAGTGGAAGAGGGGCAGGCATCTCAGGACTCACCTTTTTTTTTTTGGACAGGCACTGATTTGTGGTTCATTCAGTTCACAGGGGGAATTCATGGTTCATATTTCACCAACTTTGATGAACTATGAACCAAGATGAACCATTGGCAGTTTGTCCCCATCTCTAGTTACAATCATGGATGTCCTTTAGCTATTACAAAAAGCCAAAGTCAATCAGTCACCTTTCTTATCTGGGGACCCCGTCTACAACCTAGTGACTCCAGGAATTAGGAAGGCCAGCCACCATCTCATCTTCTTATTCCCAGGTTTCCATGAATACCACGGAGGAGTAGAGGAGAATACAGGAAGACTGACCAATTGGGAATTTCTGGGTAGTCAGTTGGCAGAGACTCATTTGCCTGGTGGACCTGAGTGGTGGAGTTTTCACTCTGGCCCACCGGGCAAGAAAAAATAGAGCACTCCAGCTCACCTCCAACCATCTTCACTGAGACTGTGGCTGGAGAAGATGAACAGTAGCTGAGCAATGGGAGCAGCAGGTGAGCCATGGTGGCTCTGAAAAAAAAGCAGTAGCAGTGATGACAGCAGCAGCAACTGCTTGGTGACCAACATAAGTGGGTTGTGGATTCATTATTGGAGTATCCTTCACTCAAATCTGAAGCTCTTCAGAGATGATGGGGTGCACCTTTTAGACCTTGAACAGGAGACATGGCTGTTAGGGCAGAATTACTGGAGTCGTGACAGAAGAATTAGGTGACCCAAGGCAAGCTGGTCTGGGTGTTTTGAATGGGCATTTTTTTCACCTGAAAAGTGAAAATCCAATGCATTTGGTATGGTGGATCTTCTGAATGTTTTTATGTTGGCAAGGATAAAATATATCTCCATTTTTTTTTCTATTTAGATTTATCTTTTGTCTACAGCACTATTTTGATAGAAAGACAGAATATAAATAAATGTGTGAAACAGATAATATGGATTCTTCTCTGTCAGCTCTCAATTAGAACTTGCTGTTAGATATAATCTATCAACTGCTATGTGGTAAGCAAATCCCATTGCATCTCACCTATCAGGAATGATCAAGAGTATTACTCCATGAGAGTCATGTTGTCAGTTTCTTACTTGTCAGTTATATCAAAAGCAGTGGCCTCTTGAAAAATTGTCAACTGTCTCAGGAGAAACATGGGCTATATTACAAAGGTGATATCCATAAATTTAGATACTTAAGTCTAACGATGCAAATTCCTGCTTGTCTAGTCCTTGCATCTGTGGGTAAGGAATTGTAAAATTATTTGCCCTATGAAAGTGTGAAGTAATTTTGTGATGCTCTTAACAAGGGAAGCAAATGCAAATGGGAATGGCTGCTTTGCACAAGTAACACAAATAATGCTTTAATGCAAGTAATGCAAATGTGTGTAAAATAATAGTGGCTGCTGCTGTGTTGCATGGACTTTATAACAATAACAATATTCTTAGAACTGCAGAGCTGGAAGGGACCCTATGGATCATTGAATTCAGCACATGTCTAGGAAACACAATGGGGAAATCAAACTCCCGACCTCTGGCTCTACAGCCAGAGACCAAAACCACTGCATTATTTAGCAGTTTTTTGTTTTGTTTTGTTTTTAAAGATCAGAGGCATGGGTAAGGGCTGTTTGCATTATCTTTAGCAATTACCTAGTTGTTTTCTCCTTGCTTTCTGTGAGAGCTTTGCTTCTCAGTGGGAAAGGACACAATCTCTGGGCAAACACACTTTCCACAAGTTACCAACACCTGGATGGATGGTGGTGGGGGGTAAACTTCTGCCACTTAGTCTCGCTGTCAGCTGGAGGTAAGAAATCTTACAATTTCTCATGGAGCTGTTTCATCAAGTCAAGACAGTCTAAATTGGTACAAACATTCATTACATCCTGCTTGAATCACTCAGCCAGAATTTATGTGTTTCAAAACAGTGCCAGATATGAAGCTATAATGTCTGTGTGATACTTAGCATTCTTATTTATTGCCTTTAAATATGTCATGTTTGATGGGCAGGAATGTCCTGAGGCAGGAAGGAGAATGCATAAAGCCCCATTTGGAAACTGCCTTCTATAAGGGCTTACATTTGGAAAAGGAGGGTGAGGTTGCGCCTTCCAATGGAGCACCTGATGTTTTGTGCTTAGCCAATGGTTCCATGTTGTGTAAACACCATTATGTGTGTGCTGCTCAATGGAGAACTGAATCTGCAGCCTGCCCTTTGGGATTCCAAACAGTTAGGATACAGCCCTGGGCCAATTCTTCAGCACCAACCTGGGTTGTGCTGGATGCTCTTGCTTAAGGTCTAACAAAATGCTGGCAACAGTGATCCAGAGAAAAGAAGATTAATCCATGTGAAGCCTCTTGCCCTAGGATGTGCAGAGACTTGTTTTGTTACACCAACCGACAATGTCGGCATTTTGTGACACTGTCACCAACATCACTATATATAATTTGCTAGCAACTCAGCTGCTTGACACATAAGGTTTTGGTTTGTTTTTGATAGAGGTAGACAGGAGGACAGACACAGAGACATGTAGACACAGATGGGGCAAGTTCCCCCTTCCATTGGAAAGTTCCCCCTGCCATCTATGTACCACACAGAGGGATAAAACAAGGTTGGGAAGGAAGGAGGAAGGGAGGGAGGAAGGTCAGTCCTGTGTCATCATTCAGCCAGCCATGATGTTGGTTGTCAGAAAGCTGGGCCTGTTCAAGGAAATTTCTTGTCCTGGATAGACACTGAAATTCACTTAGGCCAAGCCATGCCTCAGAATTTGTATAGTGAATGTTATTTAAAAAAACACCCCCATCCCCCTGCTCCCCCCCACACACCGCTGGCACCCTCTTACTGTAATCATGAAGGACTGTTATTAAAAGTGGCTTAATAAGTAATTTATGAGGAATGGAAATGTGGATCTTGCTGTTTTGAACTGAAAACTCACCAACTGATGCAGTAATATAAAAGGAGAAATTTGTTCCTCTAAGGATTACAGTATTTAATTTAAATTGTCGTTAAATGTGGGCATCGATGGTACGGTGAGACAAAACAGCTGAGAAGGTTAGGGAATCCTTTCTTAAAGTGTTTGTGGACATGGAATGCTGACAAAAATGGTGACTGTATAGCTACATTCTCCACAATAATATCAAAATGTATCTGTGGTGTGATATGATGATATTTGTTTCCACAAAATTGACTGTTCTTAGTGCAAGCATAGTGTAGGAACACAGGAAAGTTCTACAAAACATACAGAATATAGAGGGAAGGTAGCTGGCAGCATGTCTAGTTTGACTCTCAATTCCTTAAGAGGAAATAGAACTTCAACCACTAGTATTGTGCTGCTGAACTAGTTTCACTGTGTCTTCAACTTCACTTTATGTTCCAGAAAGCATAGACTTCAGCTTCTGTTTAATTAAGATACTAGATATGTGATAGCTGTACAGAAAACTTACAAAACAGGCACCTCTGATCCATTTGGCAGGTTACTAATGTGTTAAAAATAGGGTGAGGTGATTCTTCATTAGGACTTAAAAGCTAGATGATAATATCTAAACAGATGAAGAAAAATAATCTCATTGAAAAACAAAAGAATTAAAAATACACTGCTGTTATTTCGCAGTGCTATTTATTTATTTTATTTATTTATTGCATTTATATGCCGCCCATCTAGACATAGTTAACGTTATAATTTACCTGAAGAAGAAATTGCTTGGGAAAATAATACAATACCCTGGACTCTTTGCAAAACACAGAGGAGGGAATATAAAGGCACAGCAGAGCACAGACATACAGTATTTAATATGAACTACTGTGCAATGGGATAGAGATAAAAGGAAGAAGGTAATAGGGACACAATCCATGGCTCAGCTCCAAGAGCATATGCTAGCTGTGTGGTCAGGGTTTTTTTTTGTCCACTCCACCAAGAAGGAAGATGGGCAACTAGGAAGGCCTACTGGTGTAACAATGTAGTTGGCTGAAAACAGAAACAGGTGACCTTACAAGGCAGTCCCACTCTCAGCACAATCCCTTATCAGAGTGGAACAGTAGTAGAACCTGGCACACTGCATGAATAGCATAGCCAATGCACTTGGGGCTCAGAGCTTATGCTGTTATGGAATGGCAAGAGAGGCATGCTTTGAAACAGGTTGTTGCCCATGGTCTTAAAAGGTAATGAATAAAATCCTTGAAATTCTGGGTGGCAATGACTTAGGTTAGAGGAAGAACAAGTTCTTGATTTTGTGAGCAACTTGCAAGCAGTGAAAGGGAGATGGCCCCAGATATGGATAGTTTGAGTCACTTTAACTCCAGAGATGGTTTAGAAGGTGTTACTTCTAAACTGTTACCCAGGTGCATACACTGGGTGAGGCATTGAGTTAACAGAGAAGTTGGCATGTTGGTGGGTTTGGGTACAGCTTTCTCTCATCCAGGCATTATAGTTGAGTATCTGGGTGTTAGCTGGCCAGGAATGGACTGTCTTTGGGACAGCATGGACCCAGGGCTTGGGAAGCATCCATGGAGGAGCAGTGGCAGAGGTAATCAGGGACCTCTGGCTCCTAGCCCAGGTATCAGCAGTATGGTAGGAAGGTGGGAATCTACAAGTTAAAAATTAATAAATTTGTGACTCTAGTTAAACCCATCCCCAATGTCTCATCTTTTTGTTTCCAGGGTTGGGAGGGCAAGGGGGGTGGCTCCTTTCAAAGTGCTAGCAAAAGGAACTAGAATTGCTTCATTTCAAAACTTGGTGAATCTTATTCATAAAATGTACCGTTTGTAAGTTATGTGTTCTCGGCATTTCAGTTGTTTTTGTCAACATACACCTGGCATGTGAAATCTAACTGAAAGAAAAACTTTCAGAAAAGTTTATAGCTAATAAAGCAAAATACAAAACCAAACTGGAGCAAAAACACACACAAACACCTCAACTGCTATTATGTACATATTTAAGTTCTGCTGAGTTTAATAGGCTATACATGTTTACTTAGTCCCTCTAGGTATGTACAGATTTGTAGCCTAAATAAACCATAGAGAAAGGAAAGAATTTTTTCTTCTATGTTCTTGGAATATACATTCCAAGGTAATAATAGTGAATACTCATTAATTTTCCTGTGTATTTTTATCCTCCTCCTCATTACCACCACCACCCACCACCATTATTATTATCATACCAGCAATGTTATATTATGTTAAACCTCTATACAAAGAATAATTGGGTCCATTCAGGATAAATATAACCTTTATTTAAAATTAATTTAAATATTCAAAGTGATTTAGAATGTCTCCAAAAACAATGAACAATAGAATAGAATATTAAAGCCTGTCATAGTGAAAAAGCAGCCACAATGTGGAAAAAATTATACAGTCTTTGGTGCCACATAAATGTCGTATTTCAAATTGCATATGCTAAAGTTCCTTAAGAAGAACTTGAAACCTGTTCTGAAACTTTCAGCACAATCCCATGCAGGTCTACTTCTGTACATATTTTCCTTCAGCACAGTTAAGTTGGCTTTAAGTCTGTATTTATTAACACTTGTCTGGGTGCTAACAGTGGGCATCCAACAAAAGAAAATGCTCTTCAAATTGATTTGTTCACCATCTAGAGCTTTTTACCTCCAAGGAAAAGTGGTAGATAATTCTTTAAATGAAATAGACAAAGGTATAAAAATCAACCATCTTCTCTGTGGCAGTGTGCAATTCAAGCTTAAGCAGGTGTTAAGAAAGATAAGAAGGATTGTTCTATCAAATGTTCCAAACTATTAATGCAATGTAGAGCTGGACACAACTTGAGTGTTTCATCAGCTCTTGTTAGAGTGGGAAAGCATGAAAGCCCTTCTAATTGCACACAGAATTTCCTAGGGCTCTCTTTTTTGTATTATTTTTATAGCCAGGGGAAGACTTTTTTATATGATACTAGCACTAAGGAAGTGGGTTTTAATTGTTGTTGTTGTTCTTCTTCTTCTTCTTCTTCTTGATGTTTCATAAGACATTTTTCTCTCCTGAATGCAACCTCATTTATCAAGAGGTAGATACCAGCACAAAAAAAATGTGATTGTGAATAATGTTATGAATCAGAAGCATTGGATGCAGTACAAAAATGTTATGCTGCGGAGAAAGGATTCTGTCTTGCCTGGATTACACCTGAAGCAGAGTGAAGTAGCAGGATGGATTTTACCATCTCACACAAAAGGCCAAACTATATGTTGCGGATTTCAAGGGACGTGGTGGCGCTGTGGGCTAAATCGCAGAAGCCTGTGCTGCAGGGTCAGAAGACCAGCAGTTGTAAGATCGAATCCACATGATGGAGTGCGCTCCTGTCACTTTGTCCCAGCTCCTCGCCAACCTAGCAGTTCGAAAGCATGCAAATGTGAATAGATAAATAGGTACCACCTTGGTGAGAAGGTAAAATGGCGTTCCCTAGTCATGCTGGCCACATGACAACGGAAACTGTCTTCAGACAAGCGCTGGCTCTACGGCTTGAAAACGGGATGAGCACCGCCCCCTAGAGTCAGACACGACTGAACTAAAAATGTCAAGGGGAACCTTTACCTTTACCTATATGTTGCGGATAGTATGCCATTAGAAGAGGAACTCCTCAAAGCAAAGCAAAGGAAAGCAAAAGTGTGTTACTCACCACCATAGTGTTTAAAGCATTCTCTGGGCACTTTAGAATTTAATTATGCAGACTAAACATTGCCACCCCTCTCCAGTGAGCTCAGTACTCAATTTATCGACCTCAGAAGGATGGAAAGCTGAGTGAACCTTAAGCCAGCCACCTGATTCTGAACCCAGAGCAGAAATTTGGCTGCAGTACTGCAGTTTAACCACTCTCTCAGTCTTAAATCCTGTTAACACCCTGATGAGGGAATAGTAAAGTTCAAATTAGGAATAAAATCCTGTGGCTGAGAACATCCTTCCGTGGGTGCGGCCCTGTCAACTAAATTCCAATCCAAAAGTTGTAACATTAGAATAATTTCTGGAATTGTTACCATATTTGCAAGGGCTGAAGTAGAGAATATGAGTTTGTTCTCTGGAAAAGTTGAAAATGCCTGGTGACGTACCTTTCAAGTTACAATTTTTCTTTTTAAAAATGGTGCTCACCCCCTGAGGCCTCCAGTGCATTTGTCTGCATTAAGTAGCAACATCATACATGAATACCCCCATCTCTAGCCATAACCATAAAGAAAAAGTGTTCTGTGTTTGGGTGAGGTTAACTGATGAAAAAAACAGTGAGATTCTCCCCTTCTACATGTCTGTGAATTGTAGTGAGTACAAGAGGGAGTCCTGTAGACCAGGGGACCCCAACCCCCACTGTGCAGCCTGGTGCTGGTCCGTGGCCTGGGCCAGATCGGGCCACAGGGACAGATGCCCTCCACATGCAGTCCTGCCCCCTGCACAGCCCCTTTGCGCATGTCTGTGAGTGCATGTGTGAGCTCCCCCACCCCTTCACGAGTGCACGTGAGCACCCCAGAACACCCTTTGTGCATGTGCACGAGCACGGGTGGTGCCCCGATCCGTGGAATTAAAAAGGTTGGGGACCACTGCTGTAGACCATCTTGACTGTTGACACTGGTGTCATCCACATTCAGATTGGCCTTTGCTATATTTGGCATCTTCTTTTTGGCTGGCAACATAAGCATGATATTGTAAGGACATGTTGGATCATTAGGTGCATATGAGTATCACAGAATCTGCCATCTCTTGACATGCAGGATTTTTTTAAATAGTCTTTTTCTAACACCCAATAAAATGAACCATTTATGAACAAAGGAGGGAAGAAGATGATTACATGATATGCTGAGAGAATGCAAAACAAACATCCATGAATTTTAATAACTGAGTCCCCCACCTCTCAAATTTGGCCCATCCATAGATTGTAGATAGAGCAACTTTAGTGAATTCAAGGAGGAGTTTAGACTTGGTTTCCTGAAATAATGGCCTTTGTTACACACAACAAAGTGCTTTTGAAAGAAGGAGAAGGAAAGGCAAGTTTGACTGCTTTTTAAAGGTCTACACATGAAGTAAATTTACCACATGACAATGCTAAAATTGTGTTAATAATTGGGAATTAGGGAAGGCTGTACAGTGGGATTGATTTCAAGGCATCTGAAGTCCCCTAAAACAACAATTTTCAAATACTGTTTGACATACATTCAAGGGGGGAAAAGCCTACCCAGAAACATAATGTGAGATGTATTGAAAATGAATCCATTTTTAACACATACTGTGGCTATATCATGGTTCTATTGATTTCTAGACCTCCAATTGGCTGAAGAGAATTGAAGTGGGAATATCTAAGACTTTAGTTTCTTGGTTCAATAACTCATCTGTAGTGAGCTATTAATCTTGTTCGCTGGCTTTAAAAAAAAAAGATTGGGAAACCCTCCACCTACCTAACAAGCTTCCTCAAGTGAAGATGTGGATATAGATTTTTGTGTTTATCTGGAGCATCTGCCTAAAACTTACTTTCAAAACCAAACAGTGCTTTTTAGATAAAAAAAATAAACAGTGCTTCTTAGATAGAAAAACTGGACATGTGTGGCTACTTAGTGCTCAATTCAGTGGTGCTTTAATTCTGTGATATTGTGAGTTAGTGACAGTATAATGATAATTGTGATAATGCAATGAATCAAAGAGTCCATTTCTGACAACATCTGAATGACTTTAGATCCATGAGGTAAATGCCCCCTCTCTGAACTTGGGTGACATTAATGTGGGAAGGAGACATAGAAAAGGCAGCAAATAGTAGGCCTTTAGAGTAGACTGGTACTGTGACAGGCATAGCTTTGGAATTGCTGCATATGATAGCAATGAAGGGAATTCAGGGCGCACAAGAGCTAAGCACACTAAAGATTACCTTCTGATTCCAATGAATTATCTCTTTTGTTGGGATATGAGGACCCATCTTCCAAGTTCTCTGATCTGTCCCTTCTAATCGGGGCCAACACAAAAGATAAAACTGTATCCATGGACAGAGGAGGATTGGACTTCAGCATTGGTTGTGGATAATATCTGATGTTACAGGACTCAAAATGTGGTGTAGCACTGGAGTATATGCTGTTGAAGCAGTTTCCCTGTTCTGTCTTATGACAAGACAAGCCCTCAGAATCACCATTTTGTGTAACCTGCACAGGTCCATGGAATAGCAATTAGTTGGGACAGTGCATATAAGAATACTGACTGCATCCAGGGTGACCTCTGAACATTAGATCTTGTGGTCTTAAGTAGGGGTGTGGACAGTCCTAATAAAATGTATTGTTCTTCCTGATTTTCCAAGTCTTGCCATGCCGTGATGTCCTGTTGCACTAGCAAGATTTACTGGCTTCTCCCAGAATTGTCACCTTGGCCTCATTTTTCTCATTTTGTTTTGCACCCTTTCTTTTACACAAAAACCTATTATGTTTGATGCCTCTCAGTGCCCTTTCCAGGGCATCCTGTGCAGGAAATATGCCATTTTGTGTGAGAATTGAAATAATTCTTAACAAATTAGTTTGTCTTCTGGGGAAAAAAAAAGACTATAAAGCATCTAATAAATCATTTAAGATTTCTCATGGAGTTTCTCAGGAAAATCACCACCACCAACATGTTGCATGGAAAAATCTCATCGTGAGGGGAGAAACAGAAAGATTTTTTAGTCAGTTTCTTAGCAAGACTGAAAAGCTGTGAGATTCCCATTCCTAATCCTAACCATTAGTTAATTAACAGTCATGGTGCTTATTTAGTAAGGATGTAATGAATACCCACAATTTATCTCATCTTTGACATAAGGGGCTGTCTTGACACATTAAGACTCCCCAGCAAAGAAACTGTTTACCACTGCAATTTTTTCCACCTACATAAGACCAGAAATATGTGGGCTTATTTTTTATAAGAAACATAATTTTTTAAAAAAGTGCCAAAAGAATTTATGCGCTCTCTCTCTCTCTCTCTCTCTCACTCTCACTCTCATTCCCTCTCTGTGTGTGCATGTGTGTGTGTGTGTGTTTGTGGGGGCGTATGTAACTTTCTGTACAAAGTGCAAAGCTTTCTTGCACTAAATTTCGGTTTAGCAGTTTTTGTTATTGTTGCAAATGAAGTCCTGAAATATGAAAAAAGCTGAAAACTTGTAATCTAACCCAGTGGGAAGACAAAACTAAACATATTCCATCCTCATTTGAAATAATGTAATGCACTGCATCTCCAGCTTTCTGATTTTTCAGGAAACACAATGGAGTTGGGAGGAATATTGTACTAGTAGATAAATCCACTGTCAAGATCTTTAGTAGGATTGTTTCTTCAAATTGGGTTTCTAAACATCTCACAGTAAACATCCAGAAGAGATCTGATGATATCAGCTTTAACTTCAAGTAATTACCATAGATAATCCATATTTGATTTTTCTGATAAGAACACTACAAGAGATGAAGTGGCATGAGGCAAGGAGGAGATTTTTTTTAACTAAATTTGAAATAAAGAGGTTCATGAAATCAGATACATCTCTTTCATTTCCCCCACAAATGAATGTTAATATGATTCACTCAAAGATATCCTGTTGTGTACAAATGTCTAAATTGAATTATTTACAGGAGATGAAACAGCTATTTTAAGTGACAGAGAAGAAAAATGCCACTCACTGGGACATTCTTTGACCTATTCCCTTCTCCAGTTTTAAATAAGTCTGAACACTAGTTATGGATTATATTGATTGCTCTTTGAAAATGACAGACGACCTCAACATTTAACTTGCAGATGACTGTCTTTTAAAAATGTAAGCTGTTATTCCACAATGACAGCTAAGGTACTGAAAGAGATATTGATAGGCAAGACCTTCAACATGCCATTAAAAATATACAGATCCAGCTGATTATGCTAGCATTTTTGTGTAGACCAAGTTCTTGCCAAACTACTGGCTTCAACTAACAAGAAACAATAAAACACTACTCAAGATGCCAAGGAAATCTAAATAAGTGAAAATAACTATATCCTTCCAAGCTGCAAAAAATATCTAAGCTAACAAGAAACTCTACTTTAAATGTAGGCAAACAATATAATCCTCCCATCAGAGGGAAGCACTTTTCCTCCCCTCCTTTTGAGAGCCCTTAGCCCCAACTGTCCTGTGGAAAGGATTTCAAAAGAGAGAGGCGTCCTCTTGCACAATGACTTAACTTTTGGCAACAATTTGCTTGGAGTTAAGAAATCACTGGAGTCATCATCAGTTGTGCACTGAGTCACACAACTTAGTATGCGACAGATAATGACTACAGTGATTTCTTAAGTTAAGGTATTTAACTTAGAGGATTCGGGCTAATGAAGCTAGCTCACATTCTGAACTCCCCACTCCAGCCCAACTATTTGTGGCTTTAATGTGATATGATTGCATAAAAAGCACGCAGGAAGTTGTTTCAACTGCTTGTCAGTCGTAGGGGCATCTGCAAGAATCTTCAGCCTAGACAACCAGATCAGGCAAGCTGCTCAGGGGCTGGAATACCATTACTGCTGGGAGAGATAGATTCACCCACAAGCAGCTGGGCTGTGTGGTGAGTCCATCATCAAAAGCTGAAGCAGTTAGACATCACTGCTGTAGAGTAAAATACTGTATTGCTATTTCTCACTATGTCAATATTCTTTCTACATAGTTTTTTGTAACAGAAAATAAATGTGGGGAATGAATTCTGGCAGAATGCAGTGTGTAAGGATTCTAAACACCTCCTTCGCCAGGGTGAAGGGATGTCTTTCAGTGATAGAGAACAAGCAGAAAGTCCAAGACTCAATCCTTATGTATGTATGTATGTATGTATGTATGTATGTATGTATGTATGTATGTATGTATGTATGTATGTATGTATGTATGTAGGTAGGTAGGTAGGTAGGTAGGTAGGTAGGTAGGTAGGTAGGTAGGTAGGTAGGTATGCATGCATGCATGCATGCATGCATGCATGCATGTATGTATGGGACGGCGTGGCGCTGTGGGCTAAACCGCAGAAGCCTGTGCTGCAGGGTCAGAAGACCAGCAGTCGTAAGATCGAATCCATGTGACGGAGTCAGCTCTCATCGCTTTGTCCCAGCTCCTCGCCAACCTAGCAGTTTGAAAGCATGCAAATGCGAGTAGATAAATAGGTACCACTACGTGGGAGGGTAAAACGACGTTCCCTTGTCACGGTGGCCATGTGGCAATGGAAACTGTCTTCAGACAAGCGCTGGCTCTACGGCTTGAAAACGGGATGAGCACCGCCCCCTAGAGTCGGACACGACTGGACTAAAAATGTCAAGGGGAACCTTTACCTTTACCTTTACCTTTACCTTTACCTTTACCTTTACCTATGTATGCATGTATGCATATATGCATGTATGCATGTATGCATGCATGCATTTTTACCCCGCCTTTCTCCTTGAAATTAGCTCAAGACAGCTTACAACATTGAAAGACAATATTTAAGATTGAAAACAATGAGTGGTTAACATAATTAAAAGACAATGAGCATAAAGAGGCATCTTACATCATTAAAAGGCAACATTAAAGCTAAGAACAAAAAGTATACAAATATTAAAAAGGAAAAAAAAGTCACTCTAAGAAATGGAGAAGCCAAAACATGGAAAACACAAGTAGTACTAAAATTCAGTCAAAGCAGAAATGCATAACAACTCATCTAAAAATGCCACTCAGGCAACCAGTCATTTGAGGGAAAGCTTGCCTGAAAAGAAAGGTCTTTGCCTGCTTGCAGAAGGACAGCAGAGATGGGGCCAGTCTGGCCTACTGCGGGAGGGAGTGGGAAAGTCTCCTGATTAAAACTCGGGATACCTGTAGCTAGTCAGAGTGGGCAACGCTGAGCAAGATGGGTACATGGTCTATTTTCTTTTGGGAAAACACCCTAGTTTTCTATTTTTCCTTTCAAAGTGAATTAGGTAAAAGAGTAAAAGTATACTTTTTCCAATAAAAAATTGGGTTGTGATAGACAGATGCTTACATTTTCTTGTACATTATATTTTTCAATTCAAGGAGGGATCTGGTGTTTTAAAAAAAAACATGTGTGTGGATATAGAAAAGATTTTAATCAGCCCAGTGTTAGTCTTGGATTGATTGCCATGTGTGTCCCATTTGTAAGATAATTAGTGAAAATATTGGAACAGCATTAGGCAAAGAAAGAAAACATGGTGAGTCTTTATTAAAGACTATGTTCCAAACTGCTCATTAGTCATTAAGGCTTACACTATGACCAATTTTGTTTATAGATAATTATTGATGCCAATATTTTATTTTTCTCATGATAAAAAATGAATTGGATTGGGAGACAAATTCACTGTTTGACATCCAAAGTTACTTTCCTTGGGTTAGTTGCCCTTAGATTTTGCAATACTGTCTGATGCAAAGTATAATTAATTATCTTGCTTTTCAGAATGATTGCCTGTATCATCCAGGGGTATATTAATTTCTGCTAAGTGACTAAGAGCAAAGCTTCTGTTTCATCTACTGAAGGTAAGTATCATCCACAGAGACTAAGCTGTTCTAAAATGTGAACCCTGTTTATTGACTTTTTGAAGTTTATAGAATTAGAATGACCTTCCTTTAAAACTAGGCTACATGGTGTGTCTCTGAAGCATTTTGATTTAAGGCATTGTACTGTTGCACACAAACTAGGCAGCAGAGAAAGAAAAGCCAGCCAGCCTTCTGAACCCTTTATTTCTCCTAATGTGTAGATGATCCTATTTTGTGAACTTGTTTCATCCAGTTCCCATTCTTTTTGGTTCAAATATAGATGCAGGGGGGTGGGTGCGTTGCATATGTACTGGCAAAAAAATGTTTTATTTCTGCATGAGAGCAAAGACCCACATCTTTCTTTGTTAGCAGCATTTTTAGGGGGGAAAAGAGAATCTGTATTTTTATTTATTTATTTATTTATTTATTTATTTATTTATTTATTTATTTATTTATTTATTTATTTATTTATTTATTTATTGTATTTATACCCCGCCTATCTAGTCATTTCGACCACTCTAGGCGGCTATTTTCTATTTTCAATAGAAACCTTGTATTTTTCACCAGAATTGTTAGCTAGTATCCTGTTACCAAAATGAGAGGCAGGGAAATTGCGCAAGTGTTCCATGTACTCTGGCATGCTCCTTGTCACATGCCTATTCTCACACTGGTTGTGAGATTGTCACACAACTGGTCACATGGGGGAGAGCCTGCTGGAGTAGGATGGATCCTTATGAAATTTTGTGTCTACTCTGCATTTAAAGAACAGGATGCTAGTCCTTTCATTTTCAACAAAATACAAAGACTTGTGCAAGGGTTTGGGGTTGTTGTAGTTGTTGTAGTTGTTGTTGTTGTTGCATAAAACATATTTTTTGAAAAAACACATTTGTGAACTTTTTGCAAAAGAATCCTCAAAAACAACAATACAAACAACATCCTCCCCCAAAGTATGCTCATTGCTCTTCAAGCAGGAAATGAATGTTCAGGGTTGTTCATGGTCCCTGCAAAAATGGAGTAAGTGGCAATTCTTATCTCTGCCCCGGAATTATGACCAAAAAGCTGCCTGATCCTATTGTGTGACTCTTGGGGTAGAGCCTGAGATGTCCTTGTCAATTAGAGTTGCTACTGCTATGAAAGCAAGAATCTGCTTTCCCATTATCTCTTTCCATCTGCCACTTCTCCTGGACCCCTCTCACCTTCTGCACTGATTACCATTTCATGCTACTATTAGCACTACAAAAGGTGCTCTTCCCCTTAAGGGAATGTAAACTGGCCAAAATGCAACCCTCTTATGTTACAGAAACTCTCCCCCAAAGCTTAGTCATGCCACACAAACCTTTCCTTTGAAGTGGTAACAGACAGCCTTGGGATTCCTAGCACTTCAGTCCTTATTCATCTTGCTTAACAACAGGAAACCCCACAAATTAGGAGGGTTGTACTCAAGCTGACAATTTCAATGTCTTCCAGAAATAGCTTGAGTACCTGCACCTGGTCTGTACCACTGATGGCTGAACAGAACACTGAAATCCTCCAGCCTTGCCATCCTGTGCCCCCTGCTCTTTCACTTTATGATGTACTTCTCTACCAGACATATGGCGTGTCACCTATTTTCCCATTTCTTGGATCAGATGGTGCTCCAACACACATATACATTTCTGTTCCCACAAACCTGTTTTCATATATCAGTACCTTAACTCTACCCATTTCCATCATTTCTTCCACATCCTGGAACATAAATGTTTAGATTTCATCTCTTTGGCACCATCTAACTGCCTGGAGACTGTGTCAGAAGCAGATTTTGATCTAGCACATCTCAATCTGGATTCAGATGACAATGCTTTAGGGGTGCAATATTCCCAACAAACTCTGGCATTTTTCATGACACAGAGAAGCAATGTATCTAGTGCTTAAAAGTACAGCTTTCTGCACTACTTGAAATATCTTCCCATCCCACCAACAGTAAACATATATTTATTGGTGAGCAGTTGCCCCACCTCATTCACCCTCAAACTAAAGGCCAGTTTGATATCCGCCACAATATGCGAGTGGCAATGACCTCAGGAGGAAGAAGGGCCCAGCTGTACCTTGCCTTCAAAGTCGCAGTAGTGTTGGTATTTGTCTTGTCCCCACATGATCCTCCCAGAAGTGTAATGTGAAGCACAGGTGCATTCCACACTGACTGATCCAGATGTTGGCACCATCTGAAGCTCTGTCCTATGCAAGTGATCCCATACTTTCTCTGCATCCTACACAGAGTGAGAGCACCACAGTCCTGTTGCCACTGGTGTGTGATGGCAGGAATGGCATGAAGAACATCCAATGGCTGAAATCAATTAACTCCAGTAGGTTTGATTGGTTTGATACCCAATGCCAACATTTTATAGTTGTAGGTAGTGATTTGCATTGACACTTGAAGTTGTCATTTTGTATTTCTTCCACCTCATAGCTTCTATACTGGTCTACCTAAGCATCTGCTTCTTGAGTTGATGCAAAGCTGATGGGAAAGTCCTCAGGTGCTCACACAGATGTTACTTTGACATAATAGCCTTTGTCTTGCTTTCAAGCTGCAAGTGTCTGTGAGCCAAAATCCAGAGCAAGCAGAAGAATTATCAAGATATGATTTGGGGTCTGTCCATGAATTAAGGCCTTACCCAGTAACAGGATACTAGCCAAAGAAACTAACCAGTACACATTCTTTCATCAGAACTGCCAAGAAAGGATGCTCTGCAAGAAATGCTAGCCCAAATATCCTTTGAGGATGTAGAAATCATCTCACACTGTGTATGTCAATATTTTAAACACATATTATCACAGAATTGAGGGTGCTTTTTTTTATTTTCAATTACAGGGTTCCATTAAAATAATGTGGATGTTCATATATGTATGCAGAATTGAAGTTTTTGATTTGTAGAAGAATCATCATCAACATCAACATCATCAGTCTTTTAGAAAACGCTGCCAGAGTCTAGGAGTCAGGGAAGCAATCTAAGCAAAGATGAGCAAGTGTATTCCAAATGATTCTATAAAAAGATACCATGTCTAATTGATAGACTTCTAAATAAAATCAAAGAAACCTCCTTTGAGGAACTTTTTATTTGAAATGTTGCTTTTCAAAGTAATGAAATTGTTCTCACCACTTATGCAGCACTTGACATATTGGAGGCTCTGAAGAAAATTAACACATTAGCAAGCCCCTTTGCCGTAATGCCTATCAACTAATTAGATTTTTAATTTTTCATATATTTTTTCCCAAGCTGTGTTTTCATGAACACACACCATTCGCATTTCTGGTTTTCTTTTTTTCAGCATCCAAAAAAGGACTGGCTTCTGAATAGACTGTAAAGTGACTGTGCAATTACATTAAAGTTTTTTTGTTTTTGCATTTTTGCATTTCTGTGTACAGAGATCAATAAGATAAAAAATCCTCTGTGTGGTTTCTTTTTTTAGATGCGCAGCCAAGCAAGTACCCAAACTAAGAGTGTCAGAGTCTCTCTTTTTTTGCCAGATGTGCCTGTCATGAAAGAGACTGTTCACATTCGAGAATAATCAAAGTCCTATAACAAGATAATGGATGTGACAGGCAGAACAATCACAAATGTAGAGATCTGGCCTGGCCCAGGTCTATCTCAGTTATCCCAGTACAAAATCTACTACATCCAGCATTCTGTCCCTGGCTCTGGACAGAAAGGACACTAAGTGGCAAAAGAAAAATAATGCTGAGAATGAAAACAAACAAACAAAAACAGGGAAATACTGGTAGGAGTATCCATTGAAGCTACACTGTCAATAGCAAACTGGATCCTCCAGTCCAAACTTACATGAAGCCTATGTTTGTGTTTGGTGAGGCAAGTTGTGTCTAAACAGCGACCATCTTGGTGATGAGGGCTTTTGGCCTCACAGCAGCCTGAAGAAATGACAGGGAACCATCTGGAATTTGAAACAACAGATCATGGGCTGTTGTGGCACGTAAGCTGCATGGTTGGCTTAGAAGAGGTTCAGGAGCATCTCACTAGGCAGCCTTTCTTGGCCCTCTACCACCCACCCTTCCTTTCTTTGTGGTATAGTTGTATAAGGATGTTAAGAGGTGTATATTGTAAGAATCTATGGTTTCAGTGCAATTTATTGTGCATATATGTCATATCTGCCATTGCTTGCAGAGAAGGGAGGCAATTATGCATAGGAGCAGATACCATGTGAGGCAGATGAGCAGTGGCCCTATCCCAGATTGGAGATTCCTGAATGGAATCATGAAGGGGGGAGAGACTGGAAGGGGCATGCCCTTTTCAGGAAGGTTACCACAGCTCTCACACCAGGAGTGCTGATGAGTTCCCTAGCAGTCTCACACCTGGGGCCATACCAAACTCAACTGCTTACACCAGTGGTTCTTAACCTTTGTTACTCAGGTGTTTTTGAACTGCAACTCCCAGAAACCTCAGCCAGCAGAGCAGATGGTGAAGGCTTCTGGGAGTTGCAGTCCAAAAACATCAGAGTAACAAAGGTTAAGAACCAGTGGCTTACACAACATATGATAGCCTGCAAGATGAGCAAAAAGCCAGGGCCTCCAGTGGTGTAAACAGCAACAATAAAGTAATTGTTTTAGCCCAGTAAGGGGGGGTGTTTAATTGAAATAGCCCATGCTCTTTGGACTGGGTTCAGAAAGAGGGGAATTTGGAGAGGTGTGGAGCTACTATTCTCCAAGGATCAGAAGGCCCCAGTTACCCTGTGTGGCGTTTGCCCTTGTGGCCCCTGCTTATCTTTCCCTCACAAAGGCTCACGTCGTGTTTTCTTCTCGCTGCCACCAGTGGATTACTTCAATCCACAATATAAATAACATTTGTCACAACACTTGACTTGTGAACAGAAACAGATCTTATTTATTGAAGTGAAGCAGGTTGAATAATAACAGAAGTTTCTCGGATACACATTAGACATGAGCAAATCATCAACAGTCCTCTCATACATACTTATTTTCTCTTGCTATATCATTACCACCTTTTTACCTATTTTCCTAACCAGCTCTATATCTCTCAGTATCTGTTCCCTCTCTCTCTGACTAACTAACCCTATCTGACTCCTCCTTCTCCCACCAAGCCTCATGTAGCTGCTGACTATACCTCTCCAGTCCTCTTGTAGGTTCATGCAAATCAGCTCATGAAGACGAATGGCATGAGTGATGTTGGCAATTGTCACACCCTGCTTTAAGTTTTACTAGTTTCACCCTGTTAGGTTCCTTGTACAGTCTACTTTTGAAGACAAGATTTTGGGAGACAATAACTATCTGAATTCTGGATTCTGGAAGTACAGAGTCTTCGTGGGACACTTCTTTGATGAACTCCTGCAATGCTGCCCCTCCCCATGAATCTCATACATTGGAAGGCACCATTGCTCCTGCAATGGTCCAATGAACCAATGGTCCTGTTCATTGGAGAAGTGTTCCAAAAAGAATCTGCCCTTTTTGAAGCAAATCATATACAGTATATTAAAAAAAGGGAGTACACCCCCTCACATTTCATAAACATTTTAGTACAGTATATCTTTTCATGTGACAACACGGAAGAAATGAAACTTGGCTACAATGTAAAGGAGTGAGTATACAGCTTGTACAACAGTGTAAATGTGTTGTCCCCTCAAAATAATGCAACACACAGACATCAATGTCTAAATCGCTGGCAACAAAAGTGAGTACACCCCTAAATGACCATCTCGAAACTGGGCCCAAGTAGCTGTTTTACCTCCCTTTTGTCATGAGATCTGTTAATATCAAAAGTCTCAGGTGAGAAGGGGGAGGGGTTGTTGTGACGGACAGTCCAAATGTCATACCTGTCTATCACATTAGAACCCTGATGGAGGAGCCAATGATAGGACAGGAGGGTGGAACCAAGGAGGAGAAAAGAAAAAAAGGAAGATAGTTGGAATCAATTAGGGTGAACAGTTAGAAAAAGTTAGGACAAGGGAAGAGTTAGAGAGAAGGATAGGGATATATAGTGGGATAGATAGATAGGGAAGATAGGAATTAAAAGAGAATACTTGGAAAGTTAATGTATGAGAGAACTGAAAGAAGAGAAAGTTATAAGAATTAAATAAACAGTTACACCGTGCTTGAAAATGAATATAAATGAACCAACATATGTGTAAAGCAAAAGAAGTTTAATGAATTGCAACTACAATACCATCCATGATTTACTTTATGTGTTTCATCTGTTAATCTTTAAATAAATATTGTTATATTTGACATCAGTGATTCAGTGTTCATAACTAGTAATTGAGGAAGAAATCCTCTGGTGGCAGCAGAATTAGAGAGAAAAGGAACAGTCATACCCGAAGGCAAATCTGTCTGTTAGGGAAAACAAACAGAGGAGCTGGGTGTGTGTGACAGTTGTCATCGCTCTCACTCTCTCAGACTGGTCACTGGAAGCTCCACATGGAACTTCATGGTAATGAACTATCTGAGAATCTGAAAAAATGAATTGTTGCTCTACATAAAGATGGCCTAGGCTATAAGAAGATTGTCAAAACACTGAAATTGAGTTGCAGCATGGTGGCCAAGACCATACAGCGGTTTAACAAGACATGTTCTGCTCAGAACAGGCCTTGCCACGGTCAACCAAAGAAGTTGAGTGCCCATGCTCAGTGTCATATCCAGAGGTTGGCTTTGGAAAATAGACGTATGAGTGCTGTCAGCATTCCTACAGAGGTTGAAGGGGTGGGGGGGGCAGCCAGTCAGTGCTCAGACCATACACTGCACACTGCATCAAATTGGTCTCCTGGGCTGTCATCCCAGAAGGAAGTCTCTTCTAAATATAATGCACAAGAAAGCCCGCATATGGCAGTGGTCCCCAACCTTGGGCCTCCAGAAGTTCTTGGACTTCAACTCTCAGAAATCCTGGCCAACAGAGGTGCTGGTGAAAGCTTCTCAGAGTTGTAGTCCAAGAATATCTGGAGGCCCAAGATTGGGTACCACTGGCATATGGTTTGCTGCAGACAAGCAAAGGACATGGATCACTGGAACCATGTCCTATGGTCCAATGAGACCACGATGAACTTATTTGGTTCAGATGGTGTCAAGCATGTGTGGTGGCAGCCAGGTGAGGAGTACAAAGACAAGTGTGTTGTGCCTACAGTCAAGCATGGTGGTGGGAGTGTAATGGTTTGGGGCTGCATGAATGCTGCCAGCACTGGGGAGCTACAATTCACTGATGGAACCATGAATGCCAACATGTACAGAAGCAGAGCATGATCCCCTCCCTTTGGAGACAGACTGCAGGGCAGTATTCCAACATAATAATGGCCCCAAACACATTTCCAAAACAACCACTGCCTTGCTAAAGGAGCTGAGGGTAAAGGTGATGACCTGGCCAAGCATGTCTCCAGATCTAAACCCTATTGAGCATCTGTGGGGCATCCTGGAATGGAAGGTGAAGGTGCGCAAGGTCTCTAACACCCACCAGCACTGTGGTGTCATCATAGAGGAGTGAAAGAGGACTCCAGTGACGACCTGTGAAGCTCTGGTGAACTCTATGCCCAAGAGGCTTAAGGCAGTGCTGGAAAATAATGGTGGCCACACAAAATATTGACACTTTATGACAGAGTAGCAGAATTCCAGGTAAACACCAAAGTATGATAGTCAAATAAGATCTTCCCAGAGGTTATGAATACACCAGGCACAAGAATAGTGTTGATAGTAGTTATTCTATTATTTACAATATATACAGGCAAGTTTTCAGTTCCAAAATAATGCACAGTAGTTTTCACAGAGTTTTAGTGCATATATCAGTAACAAAGTCCATTAAATAAGTTCAGTAGTTGTATACCATCTGTTCCTTCCAACTTGCCAGAGTTCCTTCTCAATACCAAGCACATAGACCAGGATTCTCAGCAACAGGAACAAGACGATTCTTCTCCACAGATTCTCCAGCAGCATCACCAGCAACAATCCACAACATCCCACAACAACCCACAGATTGTGTGTCCTAGTGCTACTAGTTTTATCCTAGTATTGTCCAATCCTACATTTGCTTCCACAGCTGTTACAATCACTTCTGCTGAGTCTGTTCAAGCTTTGCTTTACTTTATACTTCTGATTCTGACAATACTTACAGTTATGTAACAAACTTGATTTAATAATTCTATCCAGGTTATTCCCAACCTGTCACTTTATGTCCAATTTGGACATTGTCACTTAGGGGTGTACTCATTTTTGTTGCAAGCAATTTAGACATTAATGGCTGTGTGTTGCATTATTTTGAGGGGACAACACATTTACACTGTTAATCAAGCTGTATACTCACTGCTTTACATTGTAGCCAAGTGTTGTTTCTTCAGTGTTGTCACATGAAATATATATTAAAATATTTATGAAATGTGAGGGGTGTGCTCACTTCTGTGATATAGTGTATACCTTGGTGGCAAATTGCTGCTCATTAGTAAGATGCTTGATATTTTCTTGTATATATGCTACAGATTATCCTTATGCAAGAGATTAACCTCAATAGGATTCTGGTTAGAGATGGGCACAAATAAAAAAAATGAATTACCAAATTCATTCAAGGATCACTAATTCATCAATTTGAATTTGTATGAATCAATGCCCCAATGATACAAATTAAAACACGCTTAGTGATTTTTGATTCATAAATTTGTTGGCTATAAAATGCACCCCTCCCGGCACCTAGAGAAATCAAAATTGCAAGGAAGCTTCCTCTGACTCCCCTTTTCAATCCATCCAAGTTTGGTGAAGATTGTGTTTCAGATGTCCCAAGTTTTATGATTTGCACCCATCTCTCCTGAGAATCATGCATGCCTCCTGGCAGCTGTGCACTGTGGCCATGATGTATTAGCACTGCAGTCTTTCTCTGAATGTGTGGCTGTTACTGGCATGGGGTACTGGTTGGGGCATGTCCTGAGTATAGTCAAACTAAGATATTAATACAGTGGTGCCTCGCTTAGCGATTGCTTTGTTTAACAATTAAATCGCTTAGCGATGGCTTTTTCGGAGTGATCTTGCGCTCCATTTAACGATGGTTCCTATGGGCAATTTTCACATAGCGATGTTTGGGACCATGCTTCACATAGCGTTGACAGTTTGGGTCCCCCTGTTTCACTTAACAATGGTTTTGACAGCCTCATGTTGGCTGTTTTTTAAATGTTTAAAAATGTTTAAAAATGTTTAGAATGCTTGAAATCATAGATGCACTTAATAAACCCTTTGTTAAACTAATTTGACTTTGTTCCGACTCTTTTTAAATTTGTTGTGATTTTTCCCCCCATTGAGATGCATTGAATAGGTTTCAATGCATTTCAATTGGGGAACTGTGTTTTGCTTAGCGATGTTTCTTATGGCGATTTTCACTTAAGGACGGCAATCCGTTCCCATTGGAATGGATTATCCGGTTTTCAATGCATTTCTATGGGAAACTGTGTTTTGCTTGGCGATGAAACCGCTTCACAGCAATTTTTTGGGAACCAATTATCATCGTTAAGCGAGGCACCACTGTATAGCATATTTTTCTCCATTGTCAAGTGATGGATCTAGCCCCTGCAGCTTGTCTCTTTATATTCTATGCAACTCGATACTACTCCATCATAAACAGTAGTTAGGAAACATTTCCACACACTTAAATTTCTTTTTAAAAGCCTGGTTTCATTGCATTTAATTAAATAGTTAGTCATTCTCTCTTGATGAAATCAAAAGGATTTAAAACTATATGTAGTATATCATGCTTTCCACTCCCTTCTGATATCAGCCACTGATCATTTTGCTCTCTGAAGTTCTGTTATTTCCATTTACCTTCAGGGTTTGTCCATGTGATGAACCAGAGAAGAAAAGAGTGGGACATGTCCACCTGTCCCGGAATGTCTACTGTTTTGTTCATGAACATGTACAGTGGTGCCTTGATTTATGAACTTAATCTGTTCCAGAAAATGGCCATAACTCAAAATGGTCATAAGTCGAAGCACAATTTTCCATAGGAATGCATTGAAATGCAATTAATCTGTTCCGGCTGGAAAAAAACCCAAAAAAGCAAACAAACCCTGCAAGACTAATCAGAAATGGAAAAAAGCAAACAAACCCTGTAAAACCCATCAGAAATGCAAAACCCCACCAGAAAACAAAGACTGCAAGACCCATTGCAGCACAGAAACATAACCCCCAGCCAAAAACCATGCTGCAAAACCCATCCAGAACAGGCAGTTTTTAAAAAGCAGAAAGCAGCACCTTACCAGGCAGTCTGAAAACTCCTCCGAATACACACTCTGTAACCGCTGGGGTGAAAGAGCTACGAAGAAGCAGCCTCTTCACCACCACCAGTTAGCAGTTTGAATTCCCTGCCTTTTTCCGTGCCTTTTTTCCAATCATAAATTCAAGCTCCGGTCACAATTCGAAGCAAAATTTTGCAGGCGGAGCTGGTCGTAACTTGAATTGGTCGTAAGTCGGGACGTTCGTAAGTCAAGGCACCACTGTAATTATTTATTTGCTGATCTTGTTACCTTATAGATTAATCAATTAATATGAAAAGTATTTATTTATAGATCAGTGGTTCCCAACGTTGGTGTTCTTTAACTGCAACCCCCAGTGTTGGACTGCACTCCAACACCACCTGGGTTACCTAAGGTTGGGAACCATAGTTGTAGATAATAACCCTTAAGACTTTCTTGTCAGTTAGGTCTAGTGCTAGCAAAATGGGCTTGAAGGCAGCTGGGGTGAAGACGATTCTCCTTAGAAGCTTTGCTATGTTGTCTAATTCTATCTATTTTAGTTGTCACAGTTTTCCTCAAATTTTATATGATATATTCTTTTATTCTTGTTTATTTGGGATTATTCATTTTAAACTCAACTTGTACTCTATAGATTAGAAGAAGATATATTATGTTTGCTCTGTTGACTGTAATGATGCTGAAAATATCAAACTAACCTAGAATGAACTGAATCCATTATGACTGTAAAAGAATCTCTGATTCAATTTTGTTTATATCCAGACCTAGATTTAGAAGTTTTGAATATGTAATTATTCCACCACAGTTATGCATTTTAAAGTCCCGTTGCAAGTGCAATAGGATTCCAGCCATTGACTATCATGTGGAAACCTAAGCTTTGTTTTGCATGAAAATGTTCACTAACACTAACTACAGAGAAAGATTAATGTAAATGCACAAGACATTGTTTGCAGCAGGACTCAGATATAACTGTGCATTGCTCAAAAAATCTATAAGGTGGTTAATTTATCCCACAAATCAATATCTTTCTTCAAGAAGAATATACTGTATTATTTGAATTGCTTTTAAATATTTGGAGTCCCCTCAAAAAAAAAAAAAAGAAAGAAAGAAAGAAAAAGAAAAAGAAAAAGAAGTCGATCCTGCAAAATTTTCCTCCCTCTTGTTCCCCTCTCACCCATTTCACAAAAACAATGTGGAAAGAGAGGCGAAGCATCATTACCAGAATCCAGCCACATTTATTTATTTATTTATTTATTTATTTATTTATTTATTTATTTATTTATTTATTTATCTATCTATCTATCTATCTATCTATCTATCTATCTATCTATCTATCTATCTATCTATCTATCTATCTATCTATCTATCTATCTGTCTTACTTTCTGTCTGTATGTCTGTCTGTCTGTCTGTCTGTCTGTTTGTTCATTTAACTTATATACCGCCTGTTGCGATTTCCTCTGAAGCCCCTATACCCCTCAGGTCTTCACGAGTTTCTCGCTCTTCTTCTTTCTTCGCTGCCACCAGGTATTACTGCTTCAATACCATTTAATCATGGAGAAATGTGTGCTTTTAAAACTTAAGTCATTTATTAGATCAGGAAAGTTATTATATGATTAATAGTCAATAGGTAAATCACAGCTTGATAATCACTAGTATTTGAATCAAAACTCCTATAACTTTGAACCTCTTTTAACTCTCTATTACATTCATCATTCTCACAGATCTCTAACTCACTCTTAGTTCACTTTTAAGTTTCACACAGTCTCTCTCTACCAGAATCTCTCTTTCCATCTTGTAATTTTAGCTGCTCTACAGAGTTTAACACCTCCCTCTGGAGCTGCTAATGTGCTGCTCTTGGTTACACCCTTCAGGTAGGGCCTATCAAGATACAGTCTAACTTGCAATCCTTTTACATTTTGTACTACTGGCAGGGTCAGGCTACATTTCAACATATTTAGCTTTCGATAGGTTACCCCACTGCCTTCCCAATACGGCTATGCATGCTTTCTTTTGGGCTTTCCCCTTCTCTTATCTTGACGAAACTTCACTTTTTGGCCCCAAAGTTTAACTAGATAGGTTCGTCCTCTATCAGGAATAACTACCTGTGGGCATGCATCCCCGGTGTCAAACCTGTGCACTACATCCTCAGCTACTTCAGGCTTGTTGGAGAAAACCTGCTTGCACCTCATAAGCACAGCTCTAGCTTTTCTTTGTTGTTCTGGGGAAACTGAGGGACTGATTAGGGCCTCCTCTGGGGTGTTTATGAGTTAGCCCCTCCCCTCCCCACAAGGTAACTCGAGTTTTTCCTCGGCTACTCCTTTCACTGCTAGCAAGACAACATCTTCTTTCCCATAGAAGGGCTTGATCATTTTCCCCTGGACCGCTATCCTGCTCGTCTTTCCCTTTAACAGTTCAATGTAATCTCCCTCATTAACTTGGGAGGTTACTGGCATCATCTTATAAGGGAAATAGGTTCCTAAAAACTTGATGAGCTCAGAAGCAAACTTCCTGCTACCCATTTGCCTCAGCAGAGCATCTACAGTGTTCTGAGCCTCAATCTTTCTCAGGGGAACTGCTTCGGGATAATGTGTTACACATTCAGTAATAATCAGAATGACTCTGTTTCCCCTCAGAGTAACTCTGGGAAACGGTCCAACTATGTCCAAACCATTGCATTGGACTGAGTTTGAAATGGCAGGTGAAGGACATCGCTTGCTGTCAGTTTTGTCACTGCAATCCCCTTGCCTCTGACCTCCTTCACACCTCTGGCCAAATTCTTTTAACTGCTCCTCCGTTTCAAGGCAGTAAAAGTTTTGTATTGAACTCTGGTCAGCGTTTGTGAAGTTGAGTTTTAGACTTTCTTTTTTTGTTGAAGCTCTGCTAGTGTTTGTTGAAGCTCTGCTAGTGTTTGCTTCTCTGTGCAGTCTAACATAATGATTGCTGGTGTTGTCCAGTACTTCTGTGATTTGAAATAGAATTTCATGTCTAGCTTGTTTCAGGGCATGTTCAGCTACTGCTGATTTTTCCAGTTGTTTTAGTCTGCAGTGTCTTTCATGTTCAATTCTCGTGTGGATGCTGCATTTTGTAGTTTCAATATATACCCGGCCACAGCTGCAATGTATCCAGTATACTCCTGCAGTGGTGAGGAGATATCTTTTGTCCTTTGCTGACCATAGCATTTGTTGTATTTTTGTGGTGGGCCTGAATACTGTTTGTAGGTTGTGTTTTTTCAAACATTTCCCCATGCGGTCCGCTATCCCTTTGATGTATAGCAGTAAAAATGTATTTGTGGGTGGCTGTTTTTCTTCTTCAGTTCGGTGTTGTTTTCTCAGTTTGATGGCTCTTGTGATTTCATTTTTGGAATAGCCATTTGCCTGTAGGGCCCAATTCAGATAGTTGATTTCGGTGCTGAGAAATTGAGCTTCACAGTTCCAATGTGCATGGTCTACCGGTGTTTTGATTATGCCTCTTTTTGTTGTGGGTGGTAGTTGGGGTTTTTTGTGTAGGTATCTGTCTGTGTGGGTGGGTTTTCTGTAGACCTTGTGTCCCAATAGGAGGTCAGGTTTGCATATGACCATGACATCGAAGAAAGGGAATTGGCCCTCTATTTCTTTTTCCATGGTGAATTGTATATTTGGGTGGATGCTACTGAAATGGTTTAGAAATTCTTCCAATTTTTCTTCACCATGGTTCCAAACTGCAAAGGTGTCATCTACGAATCAGAACCAGAAAAGGACAAAAAGCTGATCCCATAGCTATAAATACTCAACTATTCCACACACCAGAATAGAGGCAGAGTTCTAACTCCTGTCCTCCTGTCCACAGAGACTGGCAAAATGTTAGGAAGAAAAATCTTTCGAACACAACCAAACAGCCTGAAAAACCTATAACAACCACTCTTTCATGTCCATTATATACAATAGTTGTAGTCCTTATAATCATGATTCTGAATGATTAGTCTATTAGTGGCAGGGAGACACAACCTGTGAATGATTAACACAAGGCCATCTAATGAGTACATGCTCACTGCATGTTCCTTTCTTCTAGCTTTCTCTTAGAAATTAAGACTGTGAATCTCATTCAACTGAATGCCAAAGCACTAACTGAACTTGGGTTGTTTGTAAGTCTCCATGGCAACCCTGGCATAGAGCAAACAGCTTGGGGTCACTCATGGGGCAGAACTGCATCCTCCACAAATTCCTCATTTTCGATGCAGCATTTTGGGGGTTGAATTTGCTAAAATAAAATTTTAAAAACATGCAATTAAAAACTGGAAAAGGGAAATTAAAAGTATCAGCAACTTATAAGGATGATGCTGAGCCAGTGCCAAAGGAGACCGAGACTGACATCTTCAGCATCCACCAGCTGTTATCAATGCCACATTTTACAGCAGCAGTCTAGTTACATTCACAAATAGCGTTGTGCCACAAACCTCTCCCATAGGAAAAGTCAGCTATTCTTTTACAATTTGAAGGAAAATAAATTCCCTTTGAAAAGATTTTCAAAGGAGGAGAAATTTCAGAGAAATGCCCCTTGGTGCTATTCAGGATTTTTTCTTCTTCCTTTATTTATTAGGTGACTGAGAGATGTATGTCGGTGTATTTTGCTTTTCATTGTATACTTGTCTGTGAGGAAACTGGCAGTCCCTTCCTCAGCTTCCCACACTCCAGTTAAAGCCTAAAGTAGTGTCTTCCACATAACTTTTTCATACTAGGAAGTGTGGCCAGTCAGGGAAGCTGCAGAGTGTTTAAGAACTAAGTCAAGGTGAGCGGGGGGGGGGGGCAAAACACACCTTACATAGTCAACTCAGAAAACTTTGGGGGGATCCCAGAAGAATTCTAAGGAACCCTGAGAATGAGGTAGAAAAGTCTGAGAAATTGAATAGCTATACCCCACTATATTAGCTTCATTTTTTTTCCTTTGTGTTGGTCATATAACTGTCATTGTATTAGCTACAAGGATTACACAGAAGATATTATATTATAAACAGAATGTCTCTTCAGTGACTCCTCCAAATGTAACATTTGAAATATGTGGAGAAAGTGTGAGATGCTGAAGGACAAGCGCACAGTCAATTTTTCCCCAGATACAGTTTTTTTGAGAACTCCTTTGTAATTTTCTTCTTACTCCTTTAAACACAGGTCTCTTTGAGCAACTACTTCTAAAAAATCTCCACCCTGTTGGAGGGTGCTTCCCTCTGTCCCACCAGAATCAGAGTAGTCCAGAGTGACACCAGATTAGAGGGCATTTTGGAGAAAGTTAAACGGCGGCCAGGCTATCAACACAGTGGTGGCAAAGCAAACCCCTACAGTTATTCAGAGAAAAGGAGCACAACTTTGCTGCATCAGTCTCTAATTGGGAGCCCCACTTCAGAGAAATTGTTCAAATAGAATCCATTCAGTCTGGTCAAGCATTAGTGCTAAACAGTTGATCATAATATTCTTAGTAGTTTGGTGGTCAGGAGAATTTAAAAAGGAAAAAAAAATCTATTTTAAATGTTTGATGACTATCATATACTTATCATTTTTAGGCTATTTAGAATAGCATGTAACCGCTTTTTGTTTTGTTTTGTTTATTAAAGCAGTGTATATCCACAAATATGTAAAGTGATGGAAGAAATGTAAGATAGAGCTCCAAAAGGAACGCAACCTGGTGTGGGAGGCAACCAGGTAAGTGATTGATTGTGTGTGTTTTTAAAGTTATTCCTGGAGTTTGGGGCTGGTTTTGGAGGACATTTGATGTTTCACAAGGAGCTGTGGCAGGAGTGAGTCAGGAGACACCACTCTCTCAACATGGTCCAAGCCATAAATCAGCTGTTGGGAATCCTACCTCTGGGTTCCTGTCATGTTGGGTGTGCTTCTAGAAACTATGTTAATCAAACAGACAGACGAACAGAGTCAGTTGCCTGTACAGGCTCCTAAGATAGCGATTTCCAAAGCTTTCGACATTACATTCCTTTTTGCGTTTTGAGAAATATTCACACTGTTCCATTTATCATTTACCAGCACTCTCTCCCTGTGAACAAAAAACTACAAAAAATATAGTGTTAATTGTAGCCTCTCCTTCACACCTGATAAGTAGGCTTGCCCTCCAGTTTGGGAACCAAGGTTTTGAAATGAAGCTAAGACTGCTGGCTCAAAGATGTGCCAACTACTAATTCCCTTTCACCTATTCATTAACTCACTGGTTCTTAACCTTTGTTACTCAGATGTTTTTGGACTGCAACTCCCAGAAGCCTTCACCATCTACTGGCTGGGGTTTCTGGGAGTTGCAGTTCAAAAACACCTGAGTAACAAAGGTTAAGAACCACTGCATTAGCTGATAGTATTCCCCCTTTTGACTGGCTGAACTTTGGTAGCTGATCATTGTTATGTCTGCGAATCCCTTTTAACAGTGCCAGGCATTCACATAACATTGACGTGTGCAGGGGTCACAAATGCAATAAGACATTCTATTCCACCCACTGGAATTAGTAGCACTGAGTGGTTTTTGATAGATTAGAGAAACTGTGTCGCACACATTAGAATAACCTATATAATTGATTGTTTAAATAAAATAATAACATGAAAAAAGAGGTGCTCTTGTCTCTTTTGCAGATATTTATTATTGCTAGATCAGCAACAGAGTGCTAATTTTCTTATCCAAAATAAGATACTTAGAGGATGTCAAATTAGCACCTGTGGAAAGCTGTAAAGGAAATAGATCCCATTTAGGAAACATAATGTACCCACAATACACTACACTTGGCCTTAGCCAAATGACCGAGAAGCTATGCCCACAAAGAGATGAGATTAAATTCTAAGTAGGCAATGGCTGTATAGGAAAAACTGAGCCTCTGGTCTTACCAATACCATTCTTAGTCTTGTTGGGGGGGGGGAAGCCAGGGGAAAATAGCTCTCACATGGTTGCTGTAACAAATAAAGGAAAGATGCTTGAAACAGAGAGAGCTCAGCTCACACAGAGTAAAGTGTGGCTCTCATCTCCAATCTTTCTTCTTCAATTTGACCCTGAAAGGCTTTCCTGACTCTAGTGTAATGATACTTAACACTTACATAGTGCTTTAGATGTTTGCAGACCATTAGGTACATTACCTCTACAGTCCCTAAGAAGAACCCTGCTGGGTAAGCCTATATTATCCTTTTTTGCATAGTAGTGTGGGTGACTGAAACTGAGAATGTATCTACTTACTACATAGTTATAGCAGCTTGACTGTTTGGGCTTTATTTTAGTAAACATCGCTTTCCTTTAGCACCTTAACTACCTCATTTTCTTACTACAGAATCCTGTCAGTTGTACCTTGTAAGAATTCTCTGATACAGAAATCTAGTATGTTGGCCTAAGCTACAGTACAAAATTTTAAGCATACAAAGAAAAATCCATCAGTTTTCTGGCTCTTTGATACAGTTTATAGTTACCATAACACTTTTTTTCCTCACAAATTTTTAAAATCATGGAATCAATTTTGTTTTAGTTGGAGATTTTGACAAGCATGGTGTACCACTTGCTGCCCAGAACACAGTATATTAGACTGGACATAAATCTATTATTTCAGAGAAGAGATTCACTTAGATATATACAGCAATTAAGATACCTTTGATTAGTCAAACCGAAAAAAACTAGAAAAGCAGTCTTTCAGGTTATATGCAGCTTTTCTTCAGTATTAGCTTATGTGGACAAAGAGAAACTGGAACTAACTAAACAGGGAAGCTGCTTCTAAGTAATAGAGGTCTACTGACCACTGTGTTGGCTTGGAAACAACCTAGACTGTATGCAAATATAACATTCTGAGGTCACAAACAGCATGATGTCACAAACAGCATAAACTTCAAACCTGTACTATTAACCGAGAGACAGTTTAACTGTCAATACTCAGGTGACTCTTCATCTTGGGGAACACAAAGGTTTGTCAATGGGGAAGTGTTTTGGATTGGTTGCAGATAGTGTTGCCGGTTGCTAGCCCATCCAAATTTAGACCAGTCATTGTACACTATCTTGGTCATCAAAAAACCAACTGCATATTTGATCATTAGACTGATTCACATAACCATGTTGGAGACATAAACCCATGATTCCTTGATTTGAGACTCTGATTTCATGAAGGTAGTCCTATTCAATACCAGCACTTTTTAAAATTTAGACTATTAGGATGCTGGTTGATGAGACTTTGTTTTCTGTTTTGGTTGGAAAATAGGACATGGATCAAATGAAACCCTTTCTGGAAGTGGTTGAACCCCTCCTTCAGATTATTGTTTCTGTACAAGCACACACACACATACTTGAGAATAAATGAAACTGTACAAACAGCTTGATTATCATCCTCTATTAGTGAGGAATCCTTCATGAATTGGTGAGACATTCCTGTTTCTTGCCTTTTCACCACAGTCTAGACTCTCTTTCCACTTGCTGGTGAAATCCTTCTCAACACTGTAGGGAGTATTAGACACTTTACACTGACTTCAGTACTAATCAATCATTAGCCAGTTGTATGTATGTATAGTGGGCAGTATGGAAAAAGCTTAATAATGCAGCCATGGTGAAATATAATACTTTTTGGCATCTTGCGGCAATAGTTGCAAACAATTGCCCAGCATAGGCAGACTGTCACATTCCCTCTGGTGTGTAGGAAACCCATTTCTGTGAATTATATGCCCCCCCCAAAAAAAGAGAAGAGACCTGCTTTTCAATTGGAACATATTACCAGAATGGCCACCAGGCTCAATTTCTGAAGTAACTGACTTGGTATACCAACTTAAACTAGTCAGGGTTCCAGGCTATGATGGTATCCCTCCAGAGTTAATTAAAATTAAAAGAAGCACTGAATGGTGGGCCCCAATATTAGCAAGTCTTTTTGCATACATAGATCAGTGTCCACATCCTCTCTGGCTGGAGTACAGTTGTTGTTATTGCAGCCTATAAAAAGGGGCAAGAAGGATAATCCACCTATCCATCTATAATCTATCTAATGGATAGGGGCAGTGCTTTAGCCCCTTCTGTTTCCTGCATATAGAGAGTGATGAGTCTGAAAATGAGAGCACTCATCGGGATTATTTGCATGGGCTGAGGCCAGGAAAATCTTGCCCTGATTCACATAGAGATCCTCTAGGGATAGGAAACACTCTTCTCTTTAGACTTCTTACTCTCCAAATGCAGGAAAGTGACAACTCCGGAAACAGGATGGAGCAAGACCACTCCCCTCTACCTGTTGTAAAGGGGAATGATTTGTTAATAGCTCAGTAAGAATGGTCTGAACTGATTTATGCCTCAGAAAAACATAAATGAAATGTCCTACAAATCCTAGATTTTCTAGTATTTTGAACAGGCAGCTTCCATATTTATGGTTTTTAAAAACTGAGTTCTAAAATTAATACCAAAGCAATCTTGCAATGATTTTCAAGTAGAGATGGGCTTGAACTACTGATTTTGTGGTTTCTCCCAGTTCATTTATTCCTGCAACAGGTGTTCAGAAGATTGACATCCTGCCCTCTCTGGTGGGCACCTGCTTGGAAGCAGTATCCCCGTTTCCCTGCCCTGCCTCCTCCAGGCACTGTCTCTCAGTGGGCACTCACCAGACGGGGTGAGGTACCAGACCACTGAGCACCTGTTGTGGCAATAAATGAGCCAAGTCGAACTGGTGGTTCACGCCCATCTCTATTAAAGTAAGCTAAGAGGTGAGGCAGAAATCTCATTTCCAAAGTAACTGGCTTGGTTCTCATAGTTTAGCCTACATTACAGAGTTTGATAACAGTTCCATTGTCAAGGATCTGTCCCATGGAATTTGTGAGGTAATTAGAATTTATTTCTGGAAAACTCTTCTATGATGTCTCCCTCATTGTTTGCAAAAAGGAGTAAAAATACTTTAATGCAAATAATAGTATTAAAGAACATTTTTATTACTACAGTGTACCTTAGTGTAGTTTTATTTAGTTTTATCTTAAAGGATGTATGAGCTGAAGCCAAGATCATAGACCGTTGGCTGAGAGAAGGTCCCTCTGTGAGGCGAGGTCTGGGCTACATAGTCCTTCTGGAACCGCTCTCATAGGGCCTAGGGGTCTCTCTCTCTCTCTCTCTCTCTCTCTCTCTCTCTCTCTTTCTCTCTGTATGTATGTGTGTGTGTGTGTGTGTGTGTGTGTGTGTGTGTGTGTGTGTGTGTGAATACAGAATAACATACCACAACTAAGTAGAATTCAATTTGCAAATTTTGCCATCAGTTCAGAATTTTTTTAAAAAAAGCACAGGCCTGAATTTGTTGTTATAAGAAATGTTCATAAAAGCACTAATTAATTAGAAGATGCAAAACGATGCAGCAACTGGTTGGAACAAATTTGATATTTGAAAAGTGAGCAGGATAACATAACACATTTGTCCATTCTTTGTTTGGTATTACATTTTTCAGGACCTCGGGCAGCTGTTTGCCTGAGGTCATCTGTGGAGGTTATATAAAAGGAGAAATGGGAGCCTGAACTAGCTCATTCTCTTTGCCATTGCTCTAAAGTACTCCTGCAGGACAACAGAAATGGTTTACAAAATATAAAAAATAAAAAATAAGTAACTTCTCTCCCCTACCATACCATAAAATAGTATGTCAGCAATTCTCAAAGCTGTTTCCCAACCTATGCTTGACTGCCATGTTCCAGTTGTAGGTACCCAGTAAGAAGGGAATGCAGTAAAAAGCAATGAAAAGGAAAGACAGAAAAAGGAAAATGTAATTTTCAGAGTATCTTTTGGTTCTGAATGGAAACAGATCTTCACTGAAAGGTCTTTCGACTTTTAGGGACCTTTCAATGCTTTGAATAAATAGACTGCAGTGCAATCAGCTTGTTTTTTTTCTCCCTTCAGATATATCTGGCTTTCCCCCTCTATTTATTAGCTGCCGCCTCTAGGCTATTTTGCTTTGTCCAGTTAACTAAGCACAAGAAGACTGACAGATGAAAGGTAACATTTTGGTGGCATTTCAGGACATTATGCAAGGAAGGTTGTTTTCTTTACCCTTGGCTTATGTTAAGTATTCTTCTCAGGTAAGAGAAGATGGTTGTCTGATTGCCTGTCCTATTTTTCTTTGCCACAGCAGATAGAGTATGCTTATCTGTTAAAAGCACTCCAGAGTAACATTAAGCTTGGACACCTGTGGAGCTTGTCAGCACAGTCTCTTAAACAGGTCACTGGTTACGGACAGCTCCAGTACTGGAATAAAAAAGCAGAGGCTGTTCCATTTGCCAGGCAGACAGTTATGTGTCACTTCTGCCATTTGCTTGTGGAAAAAGCCACTATCGCTTTCAGCAAGGAAAAGCAAAACTAGATTATTTGAGACTTTTATTTGGAGAAAGAGTAACATGTTGTGGAGTTCCCCAGCAAAAAATGGCAAGATGAGGATTTCTACAATATCATTCCCCTGAATATCAAACTAAGAGTGGAGGTTTGGTGGGAGTGTAGCCTAAACGGAGCTAATGGGGAGGCACTGCATAGAGTACTAGGGACCACAACGTGTTGCAAAGGAAAGCTCTGAAGGGAGCTCCTGCAACAGCCCAGTGTAGCATTCACCCTTATTATGTTAAGTAGTCATACATATTCATATTGCAAGCTAATGTTGCTAAGAGGAGGGGCTGAGAGATATGTAATAAAGAGGCGGAGTCAGAGATAGTCAGTGAGAGAAAGAGGAGTGAGTCAGAGTGGAGAGGGAGATAGAGTGTGGTACCTTGGTGCCTTGCTTAGCAACGTTAATCCATGCAGGAAAAAAACGTCACTAAGCAATTTTAAAAAGCCCATAGAAACGCATTAAAATGTGTTTAATGCATTCCTATGGGCTTAAAAACTCACCTTATGCAAAAATCCTCCATAGGGGCGGCCATTTTCGGTGCCTCTAAAGCGAGGCAACACAGCGGGCAGCCATTTTGGAACTGCTGATCAGCTGTGCGAAAATGGGGCCTTTGGGATGATCGCAGGGGAGCACTTCCCCGGGATCATCCCAAAGGCCCCACCGATCAGCTGTGCTTCGGCTCTCTCTCTCTACCCCTCACAGCTCCAGTCTCAGCAGGGAGACTGGGGCGACGCTGCCACCCTGGCCGAGAAAGACCCTCTGCAGTCGCAGAGGGTCTTTCTCGGCCAGGGTGGTGGTGGTGCCTCAGTCTCCTTGCTGAGGCTGGAGCTGTGAGGGGTGGAGAGAGAGAGAGAGATGAAGCACAGCTGATCGGCGGGGGTTTGCGATGATTGCAGTGAAGCCATCATTGCAAACCCCCACTGATCAGCTGTGCTTCGGCTCTCTCTCTCTCTTCCCTCGCAGCTCCAGCCTCGGCAGGGAGACTGAGGCACCGCCGCCGCCACCCTGGCCGAGAAAGACCCTCTGCAGCTGGTGGCAGCGTGGTGCCTCAGTCTCCCTGCCGAGGCTGGAGTTGCGAGGGGAGAGAGAGAGAGAGAGAGAGAGCCAAAGCACAGCTGATCGGTGGGGGTTTGTGATGATGGCTTCTCCGCGATCATCACAAACCCCCGCTGATCAGCTGTGCTTTGGCTCTCTCTCTCTCCACCCCTCACAGCACAGCTGATCGACGGGGCCTTTGGGATGATCGCAGGGAAGCGCTCCCCCGCAGTCATCCCAAAGGCCCCATTTTTGCACAGCTGATCAGCGGGGCCTTTGGGATGATCACACGGAAGTGCTTCCCCACGATCATCGCAAAGCGAATTTTCCCCATAGGGGCCATCACAAAGCAATTGCTCTTGCGATGGCAAAAAGTCCATCGCAAAGTTATTTCTTCATAAAACGGAGCAATCGCTATGTGATGCACCACTGTATTTGGGAAATCTGAGGTGTGATTAGAGTGAAGAGTGAATAAGAACTGTTATAACCAATAGAAGGTTGATATTGATGATAAATAAACCTGTAGAAGTTACCTATGATTAATAATCAAACATCTGTAATCAATAAACAAGTTTTATTGAAAAAAAAACAGTGAAGTTTGGACTTTCATCTTTATTCTTCCATAAGTAATGTTGATTTAGTGATCAACCGGTGGCAATGGGTGAAAAGGAGCATTGGTTTGCCTTCATGTGCTCTGTGTTTGGGGAGTCAGGCAGAGGCCACGAGGGGCGAATGTTACAATTGGTGTCCAGCTGTGGGATATGAAGAAATCCAGTCAAGCCTGAGTTTAAAGAGAATATTTCTTGAGTCAAGGGTACCTTTTAGACAGCAGTCTGTAGTAAAGAAATTTGGATACTCACTAGAGCTTTTGGGAAAAGCTTAGTGGTGGGGGGCTTCTGAACCCAGATCTGGGGGTCTAAGATAGGGAACGACTCTGAGAGAAAATTCCTGTGTATTTACCTCAAGATTTGAAGACCCAGTGGGCTAGGTTAAGGTTCAAGGCTCTAAGAGTTTACGGAGTGCTTGTGAAAAAGCAGAAGCCAGGGGTCAGAGCAGATCTGAGGGAATAGAAGAAAAAGCCTTTGATTTAAATAGAAATCATTTCAATGACTGGAAGTAAAGGAAGAAGGTGGGTCCATTATAAAATCAGTATAAACACACTCTAGAATAAGTAACTTGGATAAATATGCCTCCCAAAGGAATTAAAAGACCAGTAATGGTGGAAACTGAGTCTCAAGATGTGCAAAGTTTATTACCTCAGGAAATGGAGAGAAATGGCGACCCTTTAGCTCCAGGGGAACAGTTAGAAACTGTGGAGGATTCCTCAGAAAGACCAGGTGACCTAAGCTCCCTAGAGTTTGAAAAAATGGAGGTTACAACAGGACTTCAAGCTTAGGGAATTAGAAATTAGAGAAAAAGCTAAGTAACTACAATTGAAGCAAGAAGCCAAATAGAAAGAAAAGGAGTTTCAATTACAAATGAGACAATTAGAATTATCCTCTCAAAATAACAATAATAACAGCTCCAATGAAGGAATTCTGGCTAAAATTGATCTTAAGAAATTTCTCCAATATAAGAAAGGGCACTGTCCTGAATCTTATCTTATTGCTTTTGAACACACCTGTTGGGACTTTAATATCAGAGTTAGTGAAAGGATGATTGTTCTGAGGTAACAAACCAGTTGAGAATTGCTTGAGATTTATTCTCAGATTCCCCTAGAACAGGCTACAGATTTTGAAACCTGTAGAAAATGGGTTTTTCCAGATATTGCATAAATGTAGAACATCTCAGGTGAAAATTTCGTGCCCTAACTAAAAGACCTGAAGAACCATATGTTCAGTTGGTGTCTAAGTTACACCAGTATCTGGACAAATGGATGACACATGAAAAAGTTAGTTCTCTAGAATTGATGAAAATGGTGATAGGCTTAGAACAATTTATTTTATCTGGGGAATTGTGCTATCTAGTTAGGGACAAAAATCCTAAAACTCTAATAGAAGCTGGTGAACAGGCAGATCATATCAGGGAGTAAAAAGACCCCAGGTACTCTGAGATAAAAGTTAACGAGCCAACCTGGGACAACCATAAGAAATGCTTCAACCAACATTTCAACAAACAGTACCACAGTAAAACATTAGGGAATGAAGGCCAGAGTGGTGCCTCATCTAAATTAGCACAGCCCAGTCCTCAGAACCAAATGAACTCTGAGGAAAAGTTTACCAAATCTCCTCAGAATGAGAGAAGGAATTATAAATGTTACAACTGCGACCAGTCTGGACATTTACAGTTCCAATGTATGTGAAATAAACTTAATAATGGGAAGAATGATAATCAGACCAAAAAAGTGTACAGTTTAAAACAAGTTGAATCCTTTGAGGAAACAGAGAGACCTGTTTCCATGGCAACCACAGCTTCTAGTGATTGTGAGGAGAACATTCCTGAAGCCTCTATAGTACATCGTTATTATATCAAAAATGACAATACCCTTCTCAAAAACACTGGTGAAGAGATATTAGTAGGAGGAAAGAAATACATTGCTATAAGGGACACAGAGTCTCAGATTTCTATAGTACATTCTGATTTGATAGCCCAGGATGACATAATTCAAGGCAGACTTATGACCCTAAAAAGAATTGGAAAAGAAACTGTAGTGCTGAAAGTGGCAGGGGTTCAAATAAACTATGGAAATTGGTCTGGAAAGTGGCAGGTGGCAGTTTCAGATGAAATACCAGCTGCTTTTCTAATCAGCTGGGACTTAATAGAGCATGTAAACAATGCTTTTGTACTTACACACTCAAAGGGCCCCCAAACATCACCCACTGCAGAACAACAACAACAACCCTATCTCGATATGGGGCGCTCACTACCTTGGTGCATGCGCTCATAGTCTCAAGATTAGACCACTGTAATGCGTCTACGTGGGGCTACCTTTGAGGTTGATGCGGAAACTCCAAGTGGTGCAGAATCCATGGCCAGACTCCTTAGTGGAGCAAGAAAATACCAACATATTTCTCCTATTCTGGATGTACTGCACTGCCTGCCCATTTAGTTCCACGTTGACTTCAAAATCTTAATGCTTACCTGTAAGCCCTAAATGGTTTAGGGCCTCGATATTTGGGGGAACGCCTACTCCCACCAAGGTCTACCTGGATCACCCAAGCGAGTCAGGAGGTGAGGCTGAAGAGCCTGATGCCAAGGGAGGCTCAGAAGGAAAAAACAAGAAACCGGGCCTTCTTGGCGGTGGCTCCTTGCCTCTAGAACAATCTCCCTCCGGTGAGTCGTGCGGCCCTTCACTGGGTATCTTCAAAAATCAACTAAAAACATGGATGTTCATGCAGGCCTTCCCTCCAGTTAATACTTGATTATTTTTTCTTTCTTTTTTCTTGCCATCTTGAATAATTTATTAGTTGATGTAATAATTTTTGTAATAATCCCATGTTCACCCCCAGTCATTTCATCATCCTATGAGGATGACAGGCCCATTTATAGGACAATTTGGGAAAAGCTTAGCATGTTAGAAAGGGAATGGGTGCAAAAGGGTATTACTGGCAGTGGGTCAACAGTGCACAGGTCCAGAAGGGAGTCAAAGTTCCAGAAAATGATTGAACTTAAGAGGATGGGCAAGTTCATGCTGTCACACATTGCTATTTTAGAAGGAGAACGTTCCTGCCCATCAGGTGCATCTTCAGCTGGCAGTATCCTGGTGATGCAGCTAAGGGTAACACATGGTACTGAACAGCAATGCAGTGGGCCACGGTTGACATCTTCCAGTACCCAGACACAGAGGACAGTGGAAGAAGGACAGACAGAAGTGGCCAAGGTCCTGGTGACGCAAAAGGAGCAAATCAGAGAAGGTGGGGAGGACTTGGTGGTGCTGGAGGAACCTGCATCCACGAGCACTCTCACTGTGCTGCCAGGAGTGACATCACCAGGTGGGGGTACCATTAAACCAGGCACGACACAGTCTGCATGTGTTTGACCATGGGCAACTGGGAGTCAGGCAGTGCCAGTTCCTCCAGCCTTGCCCATGCATATGGTAGGGTGTGGACACTGCACACACACGGGTCTCAATTTAGGGGCAGTCCCGATCCAGCCTCATGTACAGATGGCTGGTGTGAGAACTGGAACAGGAGGAACAGTAGTACCGGTGGTGGTAGACACAGGTTACAATTCAGTTGCAAGGTGCACCCTCCCTGAAAGTGACCATTCTTTACCTTTGGGGATCACCTACTGCTGGCCACGGTAGAAAGTATTTGCAAAGAAAAAATATGTAGACGTGTTTGATTTACTAAATAGAAAAATTGAAGGGAAGAAAAAGGATAAGGAAGAAGATAGGGAATGTGAGAAACTGTGTAGGTGCAAACCTGATAGGTGTTGGGCCAATTAGCTACCGGGCTTTTTCATATACGTGGGAACCGTGGTCCAAGCTTATCCTCAGAGAGCACTGGCATTAATCCAGTATATGGACCTGATCTACAGGGCATATGTGGATTTCCCAGGACATGCCTGGCTCCTTTATGATGAGGGATTCTGTATGCAGGCCATGCAGCACCCCATATATGCTGGGATGTCCCGCATGATGCTCTGTGGCTTCGGCTCATGACCCCATCCTGCCCGGTATTAGGTGATAGGTTCAATAATGGTCATCTGGTACAAAAAACACAAGCTGGCATTCCCGCATGGTATCAGGTCAGGTGGTTCAACCCCGCCTGTTTTGTTGGAATACAATGCCAAGGGATCTTGTAACAGGAGATAGTGTAGATTTAAGTACCAATGTTCTATCTGCAATGGCCCACATGCGTCCTCAGCATGTGCAAAGGGGAACCAGGTGGCAATGTGGGTAGAGAGGCTGGGGGTGTCAAAAGCCACCCCCAACATCAGCTACTGCACCAAAGGGGACCTAGTCCAATTAAGGTTCCAGTTCTGAAACAATGGCTTAGAGCCTATCTGGACGAAGTGGCAGGTAAGTTTTTGTTATATGGTTTCAATTTTGGGTTTTATAATCCTGTTTTGGGTGATAGAGTCACCACATGGTCCGACAATTTGAAATCCATTCAAGGACAAGAGGATATTGTGAGAAGGAAAATTAGTAAAGAGGTCAAAGAAGGAAGGGACATAGGTCCTTTCCCCACACCGCCAGTGGAGCATTTGAGAGTGTCACCCCTGGGAGTAATTCCTAAAAAGATGCCTGGGGAGTTCAGACTGATTCATCATTTATCATTTCCAGCAGGAGATTCAGTTAATAATAAAATTCCACATGAGCTTTGCAGTGTCCACTATACATCCTTTGATGAAGCAGTACGCATGATGCAAAGTTGTGGGATAGATGCCCTGCTGGGGAAATGCGATATTCAACCAGCCTTTAGACTTCTTCCCATTCATCAAGAATATTTTAATTTTCTAGGTTTTGTTTTTGAAGGAGGCTACTATATGGATAGGGCACTCCTGATGGAATGTTCTATATCTTGTTCAGTTTTTGAGCAATTCAGCATGTTTCTGGAATGAGCAATTAGGTCTAAGGGCAAGAACACTAGAATGCTTCATTATCTTGATGATTTTTTGTTTTGTGGTAGCCAGGGGACCCCACAATGTCAGGATGGGTGCCTTTCAGGAGTTAACGAGGGACTTAGGTGTCCCTTTAGAGGACAAAAAGACAGAAGGTCCCAGCCAGCGACTGGTATTTTTGGGTATTGAGTTAGATCCTATTCTTCAAGCCAGCTGTTTCCTAGATGAAAAACTAGCAGACCTGCAAGATCGTCTGCAAGGAATGATGAAGCGTCGAAAGGTGGCCCTGCAGGAGTTGCAGCAAATAGTGGGGCACCTAAACTTTGCTTTCCTTAAGCAGCTATGCGAAGCAATGAAGGGCCTCAAGAGGCAGCATCACAAGAGAGATCTAACTAAGGGCGTGAGAGAAGACCTGAAAGTGTGGTTACATTTTCTTCAAGATTTTAATTGTAATTTCTTTTGTAGGGAGCACCTGAGACTAGGGGTGGATTTTCAGGTGCAAACAGATGCAGCGAGATCCCAGGATTATGGCATCTTTTTCCATGGCCAATAGTGCACAGGAACATGGCCTGAAGAGTGGCATGTGTAGGGTATTATGAGGGACCTTTTGTTTCTCAAGCTATTTCCAATAGCTGGGGTAGTATGGTTGTGGGGAGAGCAGTGGGCTAACTCGGTGGTTACCTTCTGGTGTGACAACCAGGTAGTGGTACACATAGTACCTCTGATCCCAGAGGGTGATGGCTCTATTTAGGGCCATGGTGCTCTGTTGTTTATAATTTAATATAGTTTTTCAAGCCCATCATGTTCTGGGAATTGATAATACCATAGCTGATGCCCTGTCCCGTCAACAGATGGATCGGTTCAGGGCATTGGCATAAGGGACACAGGTTCAACCCAACATGTTACCAACCGAGGTATGGAATCTTGGTGGCCTGAAGCCAATAGAGCCATGAGCTTAGCTGTCACTCCCAGTACTAAGCGTAGTTACACAGCAGCTTGTACTGAATTATTCCATTTCAGAGAGAAGAAAGGTTTAGGACAGGAGTGGCCTCCTCCAGATGACCACGTGATTCATTTCACAGTGCACCTACACCGCAGGGGTTTAGTGCCCTAGTCGATACAAGGACGGAGGTCGGCACCGGCATTTTATGCCAAGGTGCAGGGGTGTAAAGGTTATAATATAGACCATAGGATAAGAAAAATGATTGATGGTTGGAGCAGGGAGAGAGGTTGTGTCAAGGATTCTCATTCCCCTTTCTCCCCAGATATTTTGTTAAGGTTGGTAAACACATGGCATACAGTCTGTAGGAATCAATTTGAGGCCTGTCTGTTCAAGGCAGCAATGCTTATAGCATTTTTGGTGCCTTCAGAGTGAGTGAATTAGTGGCTCTAACATGAAAGGACCAGTCCCTATCCTCTTTGCAGAGGAAGGACATATTGGTAGGTGATGAACAGTTAATTATACATTTACGGAGATCAAAGACAGATCAGAGTGGCAAAGGAAAGCTCATTGTTTTAGGGCAATGCTCCATAAAGGAGATTTGTCCATTTGTAGCAGTACGGGATTATTTACAGCTCAGGGGAGAAGAGGACAGAAGATTTTTGAGACACCAGGATAAGTACCCCCTGATGAGGTATCAATTTTGGAAAATTACATCTCAGGCCTTACGCAAGGCTGGGATTCAAGGCTGGCATTTTGGTACACATTCCTTCCGAATTGGTGTTGCCTCTTCAGTGGCGGCATTGGGTTATGGAAAAGAAGAGATTAAAAGATTGGGGAGATGGATGTCAAGGTGTTATTGTGATTATGTGCGCCTCTTGCCACAGCTTTAGGTGATGCTGCCTTTTTTTGGATCTTCTTGTTTCAGGTCCACAGAGACCATTGGCTCGGGTCCATGTTCTGTTGGTCGGGCACAGTTACCTGTTTTGGGCTGAGAAGTATGCCAGTCGGATCACTTGGGGTCGGAACCTTGGTTCCTTGATGTGGTGCCCCTGGATCCTCCACAAATGGCCCCAGACATTTTGGTGGTCCATCGGGGGGGGGGGGAACGACTTGGCTCAAAAGTCGGGTAAATCTTTAATTCTTCAGATCCTTGTGGACATGAAGTTTTTTTTTTTTTTTTACCAATTGCTGTGCATCAACATGGATAGTTTGGTCAGCTATCATTCCTAGATTAGTATGGAGGGCTAGTTGTGACCCTAAGCTTATAGATAAAGTAAGAAAAGGAGTTAACCAGGAAGTTGGTAGGGCGGTTAGGCAAGGTTTAGGTTCAGTTATATCACACTTGAACATTAGAGTATCTAGACCAGAGTTATATCAGCCTGATGGTGTTCATTTGTCTGACATGGGGTTAGATTTTTTCTTGGAGGACCTGCAAGGGGGCTTTAGGGCCGAGATGTTCGTCTTGGTGGGGGGCATGGAATATACATTGTAACCCCATTGCTGCGGCAGGTAGTGCAAAGGGAATGGGTTTAAGTGAGTTCAAAATGAGCATTTAGGAGGTGCCAAGCACCCTTCCTCTCAAGTTTGAATTAGCACAAGTTAGCTGAGGGGAGGGGAAGCAGGGCACTCCTGTTAATTTATGCCCGAGGGTGTGCTGTACAGTTGAACAGCATGCTTGTGGATTAGGAACTCAGGGAACAGAGGTCTGGAACCCAAAGTCATTTTAGACTACGGGCACAGACCAGTATTGCACTAAATTAAAGTTTTAAAAGTTAATAAAATTGTGGCCCAGTTACCCCATGTTATGTGTTTTGTCTCTTTGTTTCAGGCCGGGCGGGCAACAGCCTCTTCATGAGGCACGCAGCTGCTGAAGCGGGGCTGTTTTGCCCACTCGGCAGGGAAGAGAGGGGCACCACAAGAGCCAGGGTAGGGTGAGAGCAGAGCCTTTAAAAGGTCTGCTCACCCAAGCGGCGCCCTCTTCGGCAAGGAAAAATTGGCCCACCCACCCACCTAATTGGTAAGAATGAGGCTATCTGGTTGCTTCGGGGCCAGATGGGAATTTTTGACGTGTACCTGAATTGGCACTTGGTACAAGTGGTTTTTCACCCATCCCATTTTTACTCATGATGGTGGTAGTGGTAGTTAATAAGAAATGGTTCTAAATAGGTCACAATGGCAGGTAGTGTAAAGGGGATAGGTTCAAGTGAGTTCAAAATGGGCATTTAGGGGGTGCCGCACCCCCTCCTCAAGTTGGAATTAGCAGAAGTTAGCTGAGGGGAGGGGGAACAGGGTACACCTGTTAATTCATGCCCGGGGCATGCTGTATAGTAGAACAGCACGCTTGCAGATTAGGAACTCACGGAACAGAGGTCTGGAACCCAAAGTCATTTTAGACTACGAGCACAGACCAGTATTGCACTACGGTAGGCCCCCTTGTGAAAGGGGAATTAAAGTTTAAAAGTTAATAACATTGTGGCCTGGTTACCCTGTGTTATGTGTCTCGTCTCTTTATTCCGAGCTGAGTGGGCAAGGGGAATACACTTCTGTATTTGCAGTCTAGATCCTTGGCTTTTCAGCTAATCTATGGGTCTACAAGGATCAAAAGTGAGGAATCTCCATAACCAAACAAACAAATGAAACAGTGTTCAACTACATAATGAGGTTTTCCAATAAGGAGGTCCATAAAGGCAGACATGCTTCCTAGCAGGACAGCCTTTAAACCATTACCATTTCTTCCTCTACACTAAATATTCCATATGAAAGCCTGAGACATACTTTCTACCCAGGGCTGAACAGGCCTGGACAATGATACCACTGAACCAAACACAGACTCTAAAATTTGCACAGAATTGCCTGCAAATGCTCATGGAGGACATAAGACCATAGCTTGTCATATTTCTTTCCCTCAAAACGTGTGGTCAGAATGAAAGCTAGAGTTCGGGTAAAGAAAAGTTTCTACTTGAGTTGATTGGATTGCTTGTTAATGCTCTAAGCAAGCAAGACAAAAGCTGCAGGAGCACATTAATTTAGAATGCTTCGTTAAAAGAGCTCACAGCTGGTAAGATGGTAAGACTTCATTATATAGAAAGAATCCTACAACTATATTTCTTAAAATCTAATGAGTGGGTCTGTGCTACAAAACGTTATGTCATTGTTTGTATGACCTTATTAACAGAGTGTATTTTCTCATGTACTCGTTTTTTACTTCTCTGAATAATGTCCTTTGAATTTTTCTTTGAACCTCAACTTAGCAAATGTCAGGTCATAATTTCTTGTGTTCTGCTGTCAGGAAAATGATCCCCTTCTGTGATCACGCTCAAAGGTACCTAATAATCAAATGGAGTAGTGTTCCTATTAAATTGGATTTGATGAATAATTCCTACAATCCAATTTAAGATTTTTTCTTTCTTGGGCATTTAGAATGGGGGCACAATTAATACTTTGACAGAGGCACCATTTAAAAGGTGTTCTAGAGCAGCCTCTGAGTCCTAGAGAAATGGGGAGGAGACTGAGTGAGAAAGAGAAAAGATTTGCAAACTGTAGAAATTTTCAAAGAGGTAGCTTTGTTAATCTGTTTCAGCATGTGTAGCAAAAATATTGAAACACCAAGAGAGTGGCTGAAATCCTTTGGCTGAGATTCTGTTCTGGCAACTACATCTTTTGAGGCATCATCAGCCCCACAATTTTTCTGAAATTAAAAAATAATAATAATCCTGATTTCCCCAGAAGGTCCTGGGACTCCTGTGGAAACCCCTCTAATTTGGGGAAGCTGTTAGAGGCTACAGGATAAGGGGGAGTCTTTAATTTTCAAAAATTGCTGCCACCACCAGGATGACCTTACCAGGGGCAGAAATTTTCAGAACTCACAGACATCTTCCATCCATCTGTCCCCAATAAATTTGTCGCAATAAAAGGGATTGCATGGGAAACTCAGGACATTCTTGGGGAGGGATCAGAATTTTTTTATTTCCAAAAAAAAAAAAAAAAAGCCATGGGTGATGATGGTGCAGAATAGTATTTCAGCCAATGTCTTGGAACATCAAGTTTATTTCTGTCTGAGTTTTTGAGGATTCCACTCTAAATGGATGTTAATTCATAGAAACTCAGAGATTGTACTGTTAATCTGTTAGTCTTGAATCTTAGTCTTCAGGGTGCTCTGAGACACCTTGAAGACAATGACTTAGTCTTAGTCTTTGTCATCGTTATTGATGTCTTTTTTCATATACGTAGAAACAAAAACTAGTTCCATGCTGTCTGATGATGAGCCTTTGAGAAACATCCAATATTGATAGCAATGCCCAAAGACTGTATGGTTTAACAACAATATGATGCGGAGGCATCCAGCAGACTTGTTTTATCCTCCAAAGACATACAGTTGGTATAAAGAGTTTTTCCAGAAAAAGAACAGTGGAAATCATGCTAGTTTAGGAAAGTATAATGATGTTCCATGAAACCTACTTACCCTCATAGAAACATCTTGACCTATCATCCCATGACCTTGACATTGAGATTTCTTACCAGTAAGACCATACAGTCATTACGATTATGACTGCTCCTTTTACAGTTACTCTTGCTTTGATCAGTACTGAAGCTGATCTCGATCTTCACCTTCTTATTATCTCTCCAAGCCTTTATCGATTTCTTACACCTCCATCATGACATCATAGTGCTAGGGTACTGCCCAACCCAATTTGTACCTCAATGTTTTCCATGCAGCTAGTTTGGAAGTCAATGGAATTGATTGATTCTTGGTTTGACACAGGTATCCTGCATGTTTTCAGATCTCGTGTGTGTGTGTGTGTGTGTGTGTGTGTGTGTGTGTGTGTGTGTGTGTGTGTGTGTGTGTGTGTGTGTGTGTGTATGTGTGTTGTAAATGAGGAAAACAAAGGGCTTTGGGAGGCTGTACACAGCACCATCAATTTTGTAAATATAGTGAACCTTCCATGTGCAGGCAAAGCCACTACCAGTCAGTCAGTCAGTCAGTCAGTCAGTCAGTCAGTCAGTTCCTTCCTTCCTTCCTTCCTTCCTTCCTTCCTTCCTTCCTTCCTTCCTTCCTTCCTTCCTTCCTTCCTTCCTTCCTTCCTTCCTTCCTTCCTTCCTTCGATTGTATTCCTTGCCTAGTTCCCACCTGTCCGTAAATTCAGCTGTATCAGCTGAAAACTGTTGTCCAGCTGATATGCATCCTTCAATCAAGGTGGGGGGAGTGGTTGATGAAAAGATGTTAGAGGCACAGAAAAGGCTTTCTCTGTGACATGGAAAAAAGGTGCACAGGTATTACTTCTGTGGATTTAAGCAGAACACTTTTTTTTGATAAAATTAAAAATTTTGGTTTGCAGTGCGAACCAAATAAGGAGGCGGACAAGAGGAAAGGTGCTGGTGGTGAGGAAGATGTCCCTTCAATGCCCCCCAGTCAGCCCAAATCAGAATTCTGTATGAACACCTTCTCTAGAACATACAGAGATACTCATTTGAAGAAGTGTTACCTCAAAGGACAAAGGAATAATATTCTAGAATGCAGATAATGTAGTAAGCGACATAGCACCCTTCCTTTGCCATGCCTGAATGTGAACAGTAATATATTCAGTTCTTCAAAAGACTTCCAGTTTATGAATGTAGGATATTGTGCTTCTGTACCCACAATTCAAAAAGTCATGAAATGGCTCAATATTTCTGCATAATGTTGTGCTTACGTTGCGAGCAGGGAAAAGGATACTGAACTTTATATAGCAAAGGGCAGCTTAAATGTTGACAACACCAATGTCAGCAGTCAAGATGGTCTCGACTCTACAGGACACCCTCTTCTGCTCACTACCAGGAGGAAGGAAGGAAGCTTGGAGAAACTTTGACTCTGTACTGGGATTCAAACAATAGCTGATGGCAAGGTGTGCTGCTTATATATTGCCCCATAGTGCTTAAAGCACTATCTGGGTGATTTATGAGTTAGTTATGCAGGCTATGCATTGCCCCCCTCCCCAGCCAGCTGGGTACTCATTTTACTCACCTTAGAAGAAGGCTAAGTCAACCTTGACCCAGCTACCTGGGATTGAACCCAGGTCATGAGCACAATTTTAGATGCAAAACAGCAGTTTATGCAGTACAGCCATGATGCTCCTAGTCCCAGATTAGAACCCTTTGTTTCCTCCATTTTCCCCCCATTATTTGTACTAAAGCTGGTGTGCCAATTTCCCCTGAAGCCCCTATTCCCCCAGGGCCTTCACGTGGTTCTTGCTCTTCTCCTTGCTTTGCTGCCACCAGGTATTATTACTTTAATACCATTTAATCATGGAGACATGTGCTTTTAAAACTTCAGTCATTTATTAGATCAGGGAAGTTTATATATGATTGATATTCAATAGGTAAATCACAGGTTGATAATCACTAGTACAGTGATGCCCCGCATAGCGACGTTAATCCATTCCAGGATTAACGTTGCTAATCGGATTTGTCGCTATGCGGGGGGGGGGAAACCCATAGGAACACATTAAACTACGTTTAATGCGTTCCTATGGGGTGAAAGTTCACCGCTATGCGAAGATTCCCCCATCCGGTTGCCATTTTCGCCGCCCAGTAAGCGAGGGCAGGGTGCGAAAATGGAGCGGGTGGCCATTTTTTCTTCCAGCGGCCATTTTGGAACCACCGATCAGCTTACCGATCATCACAACGCAATGTTTTGCCATTCAAAACGTCACAATGCGATCGCATTAGCGATCGCAAAATACGCGTTGCTATGCGGATTCTTCGTTAAACGGTGCACTCGTTAAGTGTGGCACCACTGTATTTGAATCAGAACTACTATAACTCTAAACCTCTTTTAACTCTCTATTCATCGTTCTTACAGATCTGTAATTCACTCTTAGTTCACTTTTAGGTTTCAGACTGTCTCTCACTCACAGAATCTCCCTTCATACTCCATACACCAGCCTTTATACCCAGCCGCCTTCCCCCCTTGGCTCTGCCTTCCGTCCTCTCATTGGCTCCTTCTCCATTGTTCAGCTGTTACGGACAGGTGAGGGCAGGGCTCTTCGCTACAGATGGGCACAAATCATGCCAGCATGGTTCAATGGATTGGGCTCATAGGTGTTTCATGGGAGGCCCAGATTCCCCACCCCCTCCTCCTGTGGGCAGGGAAGCCTCGGGCTCTGCCTCTGAGTGGGTGCCTATGGGATGTGGAGGGGCAGGGAATCAGGGGTGCCTGTGTAACACTTGCGGCCATGATCTGCTGAACTGCATTGAAGCACTGAACTGCAGCTTGTGCTCATTTCTAATTTGGACCCATATAAAAATACACGAATATTTTTGACTATTCAGATACTAATTGAAGGAGATGGGCTGCAAATTGTCTTGAGGGAAGTATGATGCTATTTATAAGACAAATAATTTGGATATAATTAAAGCTGATGGTATTCACATACTCTTAGCTGCAAACAAGGCTATAGGTCGCATGACCCATGGTGTTAGAGGCACCATGCTGTGATCTGGTCTTGTTAGCAGCTTATATCTGATAACAGGAACTCACAGCCACTTTTTAAAAAAAAAATCATACACTTCATCTTTGCATAAGTAATTCATAATCATTCATACATAGATGGCTTTACGATCCATTAATTATATTAATAACATTTCATTGTAGGTACTTACATGGTTTGATTTTATTTTTGAAAAGGAGAAATAGCCATATATAATGCTTTTGCACAAAATCACCACCCAGCATATTATTTAATGGCTGGCTGCTCAATCAGAATCATTACTAACAACTAATTATATTATACCCAAATCTATTACTTTCGTCTGGCAACTTGTGAAGGGCATGTTTTACAATATTCCCTCCCAGATGTGGAATAAGGGTGGAATTAGAGGTTCAGCAGATGCCAACATCTGGCAGCCCAAGTCTTCGCCAGAGAATTGCAAAGTGTGTGTTTAACTCTTCTAAACTGGAAGTAAAATTGGAACTCTGCCTGTAGGCAAAATATTTTGAGGGAAGGTAAAATAATTTCAGGAAGACTAAAAGAATTCCCCACGGTATGTTCTATTCTAAAAATATATTTTAAAATGGGAAGGCAGTGCTTTAACTCTGGGTTTCATATGGTGGGGGACGAAGTATTTTGTTGGGGAAAAAAAGAAAAAGAATTCATTTGGGACGGATTTCTAGAAATAGCTCAAAATATACAGACATGCCTTTTCTTCCACTTTAAATGTCTCTTTACCAGATTTATAATATACTGTAGAGCATTCTTTATTTTATATTTATTTATTTATTTTTAGAAAAACATATGGCTTATGTAATACTTTCTAGTTAATGCAAAGCAATGTCTGGTGATGGTCCAAAACGGCAGAATTCTGACAAAAATGGCACCATCTGCTGTAAATACCTGGAGGAAATCAGTTGTAGGGGAAAAAACTCTATGATCTGCTGCAAAACACTCCTCTTATACTTGCATATGGTAAATGCTCATACTATTAGCAATATAGATGAGAAAGGGTTGTCGTTCCTAGGAAATGTCATGGGCAGATTGAATGGGTTGTCTTGCTAACACCTCCTGTTTCACTCAGGCAAGAGGCCAGAATTATGGCCTACTGCCATCTCAGTTTTCTCCTCTATAAAACATATATTACCCTTACAGAGAAACATCTCCTGTCTTAGGAAATATATTTGCCACATAAATAGGAAAATTTTGTCTTAGACAATGGATGGCCTTCTGGTTCTATTTTGCTGGGAGATTTAGTTTGGTCTCTTGTGCTCATGCTATCAAAAGAAACCAGAAAAATCCAGAGGTCTTACAATTGGGTAAAGCATTAACTATATATTTTCAGGTAAGCAACACATGCATTCCAATGCATCATAAAATTACAATTTAGGTTGAGCAAGATTGATGCTCCCCTCTTGAATGCATGTCTTAACGTGGTGAGAGGGGTTGAATGTGCCAAGGAAACTGAGAACAATGTTGGCAAGTGGCTAGAGCCTGTTATGACTCTGGAATCCTTGAAGGGTTACCCAAGGTGGAAGAGTGAAAGTTGAGATACCAGATTAAGATGCATTCACCCTCTTAAGGATTAAAGATCACATGAGCAGAAGAGAATGAATTTGATGGGACATAGAAACTCCTGAAGGCAGCTAGTGAGCAGCAGCAGTAATGGAAAGTGATACTGACAGAGGATCTTTAATAGACAATGGCGGTGTCCATGGCACTTAAACCACTTCTGTTGGCTGGATTGTTTGGTGGTTTAGGTATATGGCTGTGGAGGCAGAGTCAGGACTAGACATGGGGATGAATATTAAAAACGAATCAGGCTATTCAATGAATTTCCCTGATTCATCAGATATTTGGTGCTTCGTATTCTTGGAGTCCAGAGACCCCAACAAACACAAAGTAATGAATATAAGCTTTTTATATGATTATAAAAAAGTTCATTCCCTCTCTGCTTGTGCCCTGCAGATCGGTTCTTCCTCAGAGGCATAAGGAGAGGGATTTTCCCTTCGGTGGCTTGCTAAAGCCTACCAGAAGGGAAACTTACCCCCAGTGCTGGGGGATGGCTTGGACTGGGCTTTCCCCCTCTTTCTCTGCCCTGGCAGCATAGGTAGAAGGGGAAAGGGATCAAAGCGATCCCCTGGCTCCACTGCCCAAAGGCAGCAGAACCAGGGGATCTCTTTAATCCCTTCCCCCCCTTCCTATGCTGCCGGGGCATAGGAAAAAAGGGGAAAGCCCAATTGAACCCATCACCCAGCCCCACTGCTTTTGCAAAGGCAGTGGAGCCTGGGGATAACTTTGATCCCTTTCTCCCTTTTCCTATGCTGCATGGCATAGGAAGGCTGTGGGGGCTGGGACTTTTTTTAGATAGCCCCAGGGGCTGTCTAAAAAAAATATGACCCAACAAACCAATGAATTGATTTGTGATTTGTTGGGACACTGGGGGGCAATTTGTTCTTGTTAGGACCCATTTCTGTCAAACTGAAAGAGAAAGGTTTTTTTTAAATTAATTCCGCCTATCATACATGCTGGAATGGATTTAAATCAGAGCAATCGTATCTGCATTAGAGAAGAGGAAGGCCCTTGATTGGGGCCAGAAGGATGTGGGTAGGAATGCTCTGGGGCAGGCTGCTACAATCTAGCAAAGACATCAGCTGATTGCTATCTTGAAAAGCACACCAGCCCATCCCTGCAGCACTAGAATGGGCTAAAGAGCCCTTGTAGTCTGCCTCTAAATTACCTACTAGAGAACAGCAAAGAAGCAGTACAAATAGTGCTGCCACCAATGATGAGAGATGAAAGGATGATTAGTTGCTAGTGTGCACAGGTGCAAAAGGAAAGTCTGATGCAGGACAATATACATCATTAGAACATGGAGTGTGAGAAGTATGAATCAAAGTGAATTTGAATCAGTAAACCAAGAAGTGAAATGCTTAAATATCATAGTAGAAGACAAAGAAAGAGATTGACTCCTAGAATTCTGTGAAGCCAGCTAACTGTTGTGAATAAATGTTCCAGGCAGCTGAATATGGATGGCCAATATCAAAACCAAACAGACTACATAACTGGAAGCAGAAGATAGAGAACCTGTGTTCTCTCTGCCAAAGCAGAACCAGGAGTGGACTGTGGAGAGAGAGAAAGGGGAGGGGAGAGAGAGAGATAGAGAGAAAGAGAAAGAGAAAGGGAGGGAGAGAGGGAGGGAGGGAGACTGATTCAAGGTACTAGGAGGAGGTGGGAGAAGCTCCTCCATACACTGAGCTCTGTATGTGAAGACTAAAAGTGTGTCACTTTGGTTTGTTCCCAGAAATCCCACCCACCAACTTCCAATTTCAAATTTATAGGCAGGCCGAATATGCCAAATGCAGAAAGGCCTCCAAGGAGCTCCAGGAAGGCCACCTGCTAACAAGTGAAACCACCAGTATGCTTAGCTCTAGGCATCATTACTGCCAACATGTCCATCCTCCTGCTCTCTGATGCTGGGCAGCAAATCAGGGCCCATGTGAGTCTCTGGACCTTTGCTTCTCTCACAACCCAGGAATGCTTTGAATATAACTCTGTCTCAAACTTGTATCTTTCCCAGTTACAGGCTGCTAGTTTGCATAGTCCTCTGACCTAGATTCAGAAACACCATACAGAGATAATTTGCAAGAAAGGGAAAGATAATATTAAGAAGTACAGAAAGAGAATAAAGGCATTTTGAATTTGCCACACTTGCAGAGCAGATGTGTATAGCTTCTCGAAACCCCTTTAATTAATATTATTTGCAGTAAGTTGCAGCTTTCTGCTTGCTCCCCCAACCGCATGTTCTGTAAAGCATTACAGAAGCGATGACTCTGGACTACTTTTTAACTCCTGTACTTGATTATTCCTTTTGCAATCTCAAATGAAAATCAATCACATTGTATTGCAAAGAATCCTGAGTGATGTCCTCTTGAGTGCTTGAAAACCACACATTTCGTGTGCAAGATACAAAAAGAATGTTGTTTTTTTTATTAAAAAAGCCCTTCAAAAGCAAAAGATATAAGTGATGCCGAGGCTGATTTCTCCCAAAGTCAGTGATTTGCTGAATAAATCCAGTCCTCTGATCCATGTATTAAGTCCAGGCCATAATTTAGGATTCTAATGTGAAAAGCAGGAAGATTACTTAATTGGTTGATATATCAAACCTTGTAAAGAATTAGGATTCCCACCTTATTTCTGTTCTCAAAAAGCTTCCTCTGCTGCTAGGCCTTTAATAATAGCCAAAAGGTGAGAAATGCAGCAAATGGAAATTAGCATAGATATAACTGCCAGACATGCCTTCACATGTTGGCGAAAACTGTATTTACAACTAGACATTGGAGTAAAGCCTGGTTGGATAAAGCAGCCTGATGTTTTTGGTGTCCAGATCCCATAATCCCTTACAATTGGCCTGAACCAGAGCACAGCTGCCCATCTGTGGAGTAAAATGTGTTATAATTTTCCTCACAATTTGGATTAGGGATGAGGAAGCTCTGAGCCAAAGGTCATTTTTGGCCCACTAGTCTAACCATCTAGCCTGGAAGGGCTCAGTTGAGACTCTCCCCTGCTTCTGAAGCCCCATCAGAAGGAAGAAGAGGCAGGAGAACAAATGTGACACCATCTCAAGACTTTCCATGAGTTCCCTTGCCCCTGTTGTGGAGTTTTGAATTTTGGTTAAATTCCAATAGCTGTGCAACAGAACTACAGGGACTCACAGAGCAAAATATCTTCAAGTCCCTCAGTTTAGTCTATCCCTTTTTCCTCATCAACTGGCACATACAGTCTCAGTACGTACGATACTTGGATACACTATCAGGAGAAAGAATAAAAAAGTTTTCATTTATTTACATATCTATAGCAAACTGACAAAACATGGCCAGCTGACGTTTAGCAACAAGCCTCAACAGACTCACTGACTGTGGGGGTAATGGCAGGGGTAGGACTTAACAAAAAACTTTGTTATTCATGGCTTCATGGGAGCAACTTCATGCTTTGTGAGTCATCAACTTTTGAGTGACATTGACTCAGTTGACCGAATCATCAACTTTTGACAACTCATGAAGCGGGACGACTCACCAAAATGGTGAGTCATCCCCATCTCTAATTAGGAAGAATTGATAAGGAGGCATCTTACATCAATTAACAGGAAACATTAAGGCAAAGATAAATAAGTATACAACAATTAAAAATGTCATTCTGAGAAATGGAGAACAAAAAAAATGGAAAACTCAAGTAGTACTAACAACTCATGTAAAGCAGTAAAGCATGTCTATCTAAAAATCACACACAGGTAGCTGAGAGAAGGCTTGCTTGAAGAGAAAGGTCTTTTCCTGCTTGCGGAAGGACAGGAAAGATGGGGCCAGCCTGGCCTCCTGTGGGAGGGAGTTCCAAAGTCTGGGAGTAGCAACAGAGAAAGTTTTCTCCTGTGTCCCCATCAGAGACACCTGTGAAGGTGGCATGACTGAGAGAAAGTCCTCTCCTGATTATCTTAACAGTCGAGGTAGCTCATAATGGGAGATACAGTCTTTGAGATAGCTTGGACCCAGGCCATTTAGGGTTTACAGGTTAACACCAACACTTTAAATTGTGCCTGATAACTGATTGGTAGACAGTGGAGCTGCTGTAAAAGGGGGTGGGGTTATGAGATCCCTGCAACCAGCCCTAGTCAGCAATCTGGCTGCTGCATTTTGGACTCTCTGAACTCTCCCGATACCTTCCATCTTCAGCCCCACATAGAACACATTAAAGTAATCAAGCCAGGAACTAGGGGGTGAATCACAGTGGCCAGATCAGATCTTTCATGAAATGGACGTAGCTGGCACACTAGTTTTAACTGTGCAAATGGACTTCTGTTCATCTCTGTGACCTGAGCATCCAAGTCCTCTCTGTGTGAAATGTAATGTGAGAAGGATGGGTCCTTTCTACTGTAGCACTTTTGATACATAGATATGCAGTGCTGTGACACTGAGAGGCAGCATGGTGTCATGAATACAATGTCAGAGTGGGACTTGGGAGATCTCAGCCAGGGAAACCCACTGGAGGGAGTGCTTAGCAATAGTAAGGTCCTTTTTGAATGTCTCACGTATACCTCAATGTATTCCCTCTCCATCCTGTTCAGTGAACTAACCCATCACAAGTAAACATTTCTTACCTTTGTCTTTTCTCACTTGTCATATACAGAAATCTAGTCTCTGAACACAGAGGATCTGTTTAGGTGTCATAGTTGGGTTATACTCATGAAACTATTGATGCAAATTTTCTCCAGGAATTTGCTGTCTAATTTCCTTTTAAAGCCATTTAAGCTTGTGGTGAATCTAGCCATAATATATATTTTCCATCTGGCAACAATCAAGTTGCGGAATAAGATATAAGGACCTAGTATGCTTTTTACATTATTAGTGGGCAGATTTCTTATCCCATTTTCCTTAGCATAACAAGGCTCAAGGTTATTAGTAATCCCAAGGCTATTAATAACTTGTTGATATGCCAGTATGACTGACGGAGGAGTCATCTCTGAGAGCAGTAGAGGTGGGAGATAACTGAGTGCCACTCTGATTCTTTGCACATTCTTCGGTTTAGTTTGCCTTCCAAATCCCATTGGAAACAAAGTAGCCTAATTTGACCATGAGTGAAACAGAAGATAAATAATTTCAAGCCAACCCTATTGTTACATATCATTATCACATATATGACTGAGGTAGAAGAAGAAAAAAATAGTTTGGATTATAAATGAGCAACCTTGTCTATTTGGCCTTCACATTAATGCTGCAAACTCAATTGAAACAAAAGTGATTTAACTACTTTTATGGTATTTAGTATTTCAACTGAAGCCAAAACGATTTAACAGCCCTTTTGGTGTTTCAACTGCACTACTTTCCCTTCTCATGGCAGCAGAAACTGAGCAATTTGGTTAATTACATTTTCTTTTTGTGAATATTTTCTTAGAATATTTGACTTGGAAACTGCTCACCTTATTTCTGAGGCTCTTTTACGCAGAGGTGTCCCAGAAATGAATGGAAATTGCACCCTAGTAAGGCTGTTTAAGATAAAGACATGACACTGAGAATCAAATTGCTATCATTCTCAGTATTATTCTCAGCACACTGAATGTTGCAAGATGAGCTTTCAGAATAACTGAACAATAGAAGAGAAGAGTGCAATAAGGTAGGCTTTGGATAGGGGGATTTTTAATACGACTGCTTTCCCTGAAAATATCTTTTACTTTGTACATAGTGCTTCATAAATATCTATTTATTCTTTCAAGAGTTGTAAGTACTGGTATATCCAGACTACTATTAACATTTTTAAAAAAGCTAAATCCTACACACATTAAAACAGTTTAAACTGCACCCAGTGAGATTTAACCTACTCAAGTGTGTACAGGATCACAGCCATTTTCTAATTGTCCACTCCATCGTAAGGTATGCAATAGTTCTTTCTAGTAACTACTATGCACAATTGGTTGCAAAAATGTCCTTTTGCCACTACAAAGTATTGCTATGGTAGATAACTGATTTTATCTCTCTCTTTTCTTTCTCTCTCTTAGCTGTGAAGTAACCCAAAGATAAGGTTATTAAGCATGCACAAAATGATTCTGCTGGAAGCTTTTTCCATTAGTGAGTCACAGACTAGAAGTCTTTTCATATACTCCTTGTCTAAAGCAATTAATATCCAACTATAATGAAGCTGTAAGGGAGGGGAGGGTTAATCCCTCAAGTGATTTAAAGGAATTAACTAAATGTTGGCATCTCTTCAATTGCACTGTCTTACTGTCCATGGTTTTGGGCCAGAAATACTACAAAGGTAGTGAATGTTCACCAAAATAGGTAACATCCAAAGGCAGCTGTAGCTATGCCAACTCCCATGGGGCTTATCTCCCATTCCCCCCCCCCAGATCAATCCACTACTGAAGAAGGAAAGATATATTTGAATGCCTTCCTGAACTCCTGTACTAATAATATCTGCCAAGCCGTTCTGTAGTGTTGTGTTTTGTAGTATTGTGCCCAATGCATAAGGGTTGCCAAGTTTCAGGACACCAGCTGAAGTCTCAGGGATTATTCTGCTTCTCTGGATCTCCTGGTTGTGAGAGCAATCTCAAGGGAATGGTGCCAAAGGAGGATAAAGTTGGATACTGGTACAGTATGTGAAGTGGTTTTGATACCTGGACAACCTATTCCACCTTTTCTCACCTGGTTCTAGCCATCAACAGAAAGGTGTTTGTATATGATTGTGCTTTGCCCTCCCAGCCCTGGAATAAAGACACGAAACAGTAATATGGGTTAAATACAGGCCACACTTTATTAATATAATTCCGAATTTGAATTTGCCATCCTTTGGCAAAAGAGGAAGCATGCTGTAGTGTGGAAACAGGTAAATGGCAGGGGTATCCAAATACCCCTTGATCAACCAATAGACGAGGCCCCAGCCCCAGCTTCCAGCGATCTAAAGACAGCAGGAACCCGGCCAGCCATTAAAGTGATTTGTTGGATCCAGTGCCATATCTAAGAGAAGCCAGCAGCCAATCCTTATTGCATATTCTGCAAGTTACTCCATGCAATTTCTCTTTAGATGGCCTACATGCCAAAATAAACAGGACAGAAGATTTTCCCACAGTAAATAAATGTGTGAGAAAGAAGAAAACAAGAAAAAAAAAAACATCCCTTAGCACATCCTGAGTCTCCAGAGATCAGATGTGATGAAGCCTTGCTTCTTTTCCTGACTGAGGGAGAAGAGCAAATGGGGCTTCCCTACTCATCTAAACAAAGTATACAATATCCAAAGCCAGTCAAGTTATTTTGACATGAGAGCAGAGAAGCTCACAATCACCACTCTTTTTCTCACAGTAAGAAAAGAGCAATAAAAATAAGTCTCTTTTCTGAGATTAAAAAAATAAAACTTCTGTTTTTTGAGGCAACTGCCTCACTTTGCCTTATTTCAGAGATGGCCCTAAATGTAGTATAGAACCAGTATGGCATAGTAGATGTCAATCTAATCATGCCCAACAGACATCACTATCAAGTAAGATTGCATAAGATTCTAGCCTTGTGCATACATAATAGTAATAACTGTCAAGTCAATTTTTGACTTATGGTGACCATGTCCAGGATTTTCCAGGGAGACAGTACTCAGAAACGGTTTACCATTCCCTTGTTCTGGGGGCACGCTGGGACTATGCAGCTTGCCCAAGGCCACATAGGCTGGCTCTTCTCCCTGGAGGCACAGTGGGGAATCGAACTCACAACCATACCTAACTCACTGAGCTATCCAGCCAGCTACATAAGTCAGCCATAATTAGGAAAAAGGATGATGGGAGCAAATGGTTAGTGAACCTGAGACTTCCACTCCTGAATACTTATAGTTAGGTGTGTTGCTGCACTGGACTTGAAGAAGCAATTCTGTTGAAGAAGGTCACAGAAGGAAAAGGACTTTTGAGGGGGACAAGTTCAGATTTAGAGGCCCAGTTGTGTGGGTGGAGGATCAGTGGTAATGAGATTCCTCAGTTTGTGCAAACAGAAATAGTTGTGCTGAATGAAAGCCAGCAATTTGGATGGGGTCTCTTGTATCTACAATAAAGAGGTTTAACACATGTGCCTGAACATTCAGAGGTTAGTCAGTCATGTACCTGCCTGAAGCAGAGCAGCAAACTGTGCCCCCCCCCATCATCAAGTCAAGGCTCAAAGCCACTCACATTTCGGTAGCACATATAACAGGAAGATCTGCAGGCACCTCTTCCCTATTGCTGGCAGTAAAGACACAACAATAACACATTCAACAACTTGCTATGTTCTGCCATTTCACGCTTTCCAAAATTTGCTGTCTGAGGTGGCTGCCTCACTCAGCTTCATGGAAACATCTGGCTCTTCAGGAGGAATCCAGTCTGTAATTTCACTCACTTGAGTTGCTGAGATATATTTTCCACTGTTGATAATAGACTGTACGACGATTTGCTTGGCACATCTTTCCCCCTTCGAATGAGACACTCCCTAGCCTTTTAAGTCAGTGGAGTAAATTATATAGCACACAGCTGAGTGTCACTTTCACAAACACAACAACACAGTGGTGATGGTGATCTGTTTGTGTGTCCAGTGAGTTTCTGGGCAGTAAACCTTGCTAACGAGAATACATATAATATAGCTGTGCGTATTAATTTTCACCTTTTAGGCGTTGGAGTATACAATGGTTTATATGTAAGCCTACATACTGATAATGTTTCAGTGATTATCTCCCCATGAAATGCTGTTCTTCCCATCAAACATCGAGTCGTTTTGTACTGGAATGAAAAAGACTGTGTGATCTGCCACCCCTGCACATTTGTCACATCTTGAAAATCAGGGAAGCAGGATTCTCCCCGCCCCCCCCCCCATCCCTTGTCTAATTTTTCTTCCTCTTAATTGAACTTGTAAGAGACTTGAGAGCAGCAGGAACAGGGGATGAGTTCTAATTGCTTGCAGGCTGATTTCTATCATCTCAAAGTTCATGGTTATATCAGTGATAGTTTGAAGTTCAGTGGTGACCATAATCAGGCTTCAAAGTAAGCAATATCTCCCAAGTGGTGCTTCAGTGCCTTTTCCAGGCAGGGGAAGGGGGTATCTTCTGATCTCTTTTTAAAAATTAATATATGTGTAAGTATAACTCTTTCAACGGATGAACATGAAGCATTTCAAAGAATGAAAGAAACACATAAAGGCTAATAATTTCAAAGGTTTGTTTATGCACAGGCAAATTACTCCTGAGCAGAGAAGCAGAAAAGCTGAGTCTGAAGTCAGTTTTTCCCTGCAGTCTCCCCAAAGCCTGGTGCAAAACTTTGCGAAATTAAAGGGAAAGCCACAGTAATTCATTACTATGCTACATTTTCTTAGCTGTGCTCCTGTGCCTTTTGTGGCAGCCCTAGACAGAGTACAGTAATATGATAGCTAAAGCTTTTCTGTTTATCATAACTGGACACTCCACCACGGAGAAAGAAGGACTGGTTCTCATTGTTCACCTACAACTGGTTTCTCCTGCTTCCGATATTATAACACATGTAAAAAAAAACCACACACCCTGAACCAAAAATAACCCCCAAATGCATATGTTATGCACATTGAAAGAATAAGAAATCAAAAGAATTTAGACATTTTGAGAACCAGGATTAATGTGTGCAGGATTACAACAGAACAGCCCTGAAAAATGTAGTTGACTGCTAAGTAGATGTGTCCCCCAGCATAAGCAGAGGTATTTCTGTACAGATTACATATAAATAAAAGTTATGAAGTGGACTAGCCCAAGGTGAAAGACAAGGTGCCTCTTCCCAGTTCCATCTACACAAACTAACTAGAAGGGCAGGAGGATCTAATTTCAGCACTGGTGACCGAAAAGCATTTTCCAACTCACCTGACACCAACAGCCTGAGGCCACCCTGTCTAGAACAAACTGGGTTGGACTCCAGCAGAGGGGAACAGCCTGGGAAATGGGGTTGGTTCCCCTCCGTATCATCGAGCAGCTGTCACCTAAGGCAACTGCTCCACTCTGCTTTGTGGTCTATGTCTGCTAGGATGATTTAGCATTGGCGTTTGCCCAATGCAGTTGCATTAGGCTATCCAAGAGAAAAGAAAAGAAAAACAAGACCCATTATGTAGAAAATCAGTTAATGGGAAGTTTAGGAGGGGCAGGATTGCTAAACGTGGTTACAGAAACCTGTGAGGCTGCTTGCCATGTTTGTAAGTTGGCTACTTAGTAAGATGTTGGAGAGAAAGAAGCAGAATGTGGCCTGTGGGAAAAAGGAAGTAAGGCAGAAGGAAATTGAAAGTTCCAGTCTCAGTGTTGCTGCAGAAAAGACAAAATAAAACAACACCAGGACTACCTGTTTGCATGGAGTGACTAATATGACTCCATAGGGATTTCAACATTTTTAGGTTACAATATTATGAAATGCCTACCTTGTTGGTCTATTCTACACATGAAGAATAACTTTTGATTTCTGCAACAAAATCTCACTTCTGGGTGAACAAAATGTCCCAACTGCCTAGAGGGTTAGTCAGAGCATTCTGCAGAACATCTTCAGTTAACTAGGCATGCATTTTCTTTCAAAATACATATTTTGTAACATATTTTAAATTCATTAAAATATGATTTTTAGATACTTTTTTTCCTTTACAGTTTATAAGAAAATGAACAAAATAAGAATAATTATCAGGTTAAAGATGCTGAAAAAGAACAAATATATCAATAGAATTGTTTAGGCAACTTTTGATGACATAATTAACTAAATTTTTGTGTGTATTTGTTTGTCTCTCTGTTATTGTTGTTGTTAGCCATGAACTGTATCAGAACAACAGGAAATTGAAAAATGTGTTGAATAGCTGTGTTCTAAATAGGTCAATATGTACCAGAACACAGAATGATAAAACTATCGATGGCTACTAGTCAAGATGGCTTATATGGTGCTTCTGGTACAGATCAGTAATTTATAATACCTGGCTGTGGAGCCAGGAGCTGGACTTTTGGCTCTTCCTGTGCTTCCAAGAGCACATATGGCTGATGTGGTTGTGTTACTTACCACATATGCAATCTTGGGCGATAAATTGCACATATGCAATTTATGGACCCAAAGCAACACCAGAAAGAGTGACTTGCAAACTCTTCTGTTTTATATACTTTATAATACCACATTTTTGTACATTGACATCCTTGGGATGGTTATCATAGCCAACTTGAAGGTTCATCATCATCAGTATATCTTTGCATGCTATTTACTGAGGAATGTGAATAGGAAGGTGCTATTCCATTCATGTTGTCGGATTGCTGTTACAATTTGGTTCATCGCAGCAGACTGGACACCTCGGTACAATTTTGTTGAGCTGAGAAAACAAAGTCAAGGAAGTCCAAACTCAGAGTCAAGGCAATTAAGGGGGTCAGTTCCAAAGCTACAACTCAAAGTCAAATCCAGGCAAGTAGTCACTACAAACAAACAAGAGTTCAAGAGACAAAGCCAAACTACTACAAAATGTCACAAGAAGCAAGGCAGTCAGCAACATGGGTCTGGATACACAGCAGGAAAGTCCAGAAAAGATTTTGCCTCCAGTAAAAACACAGTTCCAAGCTGAAATTTATATAAGTAGGCTGCTGAAGCTCCACCCTGAGGTTAGCTGTAGGCGTTTAGCTCTGGCTGATCACCTGCAGAATTTGGCCTGCTGAATTCAATATGAGGAAGAAACCTTTTCTACCAAGGAGCCTTTCCCTGTAGCCAAGCATTTGATTTGTAGACTCTTTCTAGGCTCATGCCTTTGAGCTATGTCATCCAAGAGAGCTGGGAAGGGATTCAGCTTCTCTGACTCATCCTCAAAGCTGCTTTCATCTGGAGATTCAGGTTCTTGGCCCTCCAAAAAGGCCAGCACAGAGATGTGGTCATCTGGGAGTCTGGCCTTCTGGATTTCTGAGCACCCAGCAGTTTCTCCCTTAGGACAGATTTGAAAGGTTCTGGCCTATTCTCATTAGAACATTCATCTGGAAAAACTATGATACAGTTCCAATAATCAAAAGGAGGGCAAGGAGAGTCAAAGCAATTCAGCTGTAACTGATTAACTGGGGGGGGACTGGGGGGGGGAGACTGACATTACATCCATGCCAACATATTATAGGATTTTCCTCTCCAGAGTGTAGTTCTTGCTGCTCAGCTACTATGACATGAATTATGGGACTTGGAAGCCCTGGTTTAAATCTTAAGCCATGATCACACAAGAGAAATCCCCCCCTTTCTCGTGTCTTCTGTCTGTGTATTTGCATATCGTGGTCATGTGGCATGTATCCTATTATAGTGGTTCATACATTTTTAACTGTTTCACTTGTTTGGGGTGAATTAGATACAGTACATTCATCTACATCTGTTGAGCAGGGCATATCCCCTTCTTTTTCTTGTCCCTTTCTCTGTCCCCTTTCCTTTAAAAAATTTGTGAGTACATCGCTGTGTTGGCAAAACACCCTTGCTGGGTATGTACTACTCAGGGCCATTTCTTCCTGTTTCCATGCTTCATTGCCCTCTGTGGAGGAGAACCTACATCAGTGGCAGTCAAAAGACAATAGGGGTACTGATGCTCTGTATTTGACAGAAGTATACCAACATGCCAACACTCCTGTTTGAAAATTAATCTCAAAAAATTAAGAGGGTTGAGAGACAGCAGGTGAGGGAGGTGGGACCACATGCTAGATACATAGATGTGATGTTCACCCCGTGCCCCGGTTTCTTTTTCTCAACCCAAAGGACTCTCGCTGGTGACGTTCCCTCTTTCTTTCACTGCCACCAGTGGATTTCTTTATCCACACTGTAAAGGACTTTAGTCTAACACTGGCTGCCAACAACAGAACTTGTTTATTAAAGGGTATTCGGGTAATTCAGAATCACAGATGTTCTTTATTCATTTCATATAATCAAACTCATTGGAATATCATATCTTCTGCCACACATTTGATTACCTCCAGTTTTATTTATTCACTTAACCAGTTTATCTTTATTAGTTACAGTTCTCAGGCTTTCTCTAACTATCTCTCTCTATATACAAACCTCTTTCTTTCTCTTGTTCCTCACTCTCTCTCTCTCTAACTGCTTTAACTGACTCTCTGCCTCCACCCCTCCTGTCCTCTCATAGGCTATGCAAATGAGCTCCACCTCTGAGTGACAGGCGTGACATGGGGCATCCATCACAATAGGAAATGAATGAGTTTAGGAGTACACATTCAATGGGATGTTGGTTGTATTGTGTGATGAAAAGTTGAGCAAATATAGTAGTAGCTTTCCAGAGGGCAGAATTTGATGTGGAGATAGCACCAAGGAGGAAAAAAAGAATTAGTATTGGCCTTGCAATATCAGAATCCCCCCCTCCCCCTCAAAAATACCAGTTGACTTTCACAAGGAGTAACTCAGAAACATTTTTCCAGTGTGACCACAGCCTCAGATAAGACATTGAAGGTGCAATTCTCTGCACATGTATTCAGGAAATACACTAACTTTGGTTCACATTTGACTACAAACATGCCTGTTGCAATTTTGAAACAATGCATGAGTCAAAACTCATTTATCCTTTGAAAGACACAGTAAGGGAGTTACGATTTTTTAAAAAGCATATAAAATGTGTGTCAAGGCAATGTATACATGGACCTTCATGTATTAGTCAAAACTACAATTACAGTGCATTAAGTACATAGAATCCTGTTGCACAGTTACTCAAATGGTGTAACATTTAGACATGTATTGTTGCAACTTAAGAAATCTCCATATTCATTACCTGTTGCATACTGAAATTTGTGACTTGGCATGCAATAGATAATGTCTACAGAGACTTCTCACCACACACAATTAACTTCTAAGAGTTACATCACTTGCATAACTGCAAAATAAGATTTCATCTAATGTATTAATCAAATGTGCACACAAAAACACATTTATTAGGAGAAATGCACACATCAATGAATTTCATATAAACTTTGAGAAGTTTACATTTCCAAATGATGCAGTGGTTAAACTCCAATACTGCAGTCTAGTCTCTGCTCCTGACCTGAGTTTGATCCTAACAGATTCAGGTATGTGGCTCAAGACTGACTCAGCCTCCCCATTTTCTGAGGCCAATAAAACGAGTGCTTAGCTCACTGGTGGGCAAGCTGCTCTTTTCATGATTATGTTGTAAACTGCCCAGAGAGTAATTTATCATCATGGGGTGGTATATAAGTTGTAACTTTTATTTATTTATTTATTTATTTATTTATTTATTTATTTATTTATTTATTTATTTATTTATTTATTTATTTATTTTCTATACCATCCTATTAGTGCAAAATAGAGATGGGCATGAATCACCAGTTTGGTGGTTTGTGCCAGTTTGGACAGCAGCCGAACAGGAGTTCCATGGTTAGGTGCCCCGATTGCCTCCAGTGTGTGCCCACTCAGAAGCATCACTCTGGCTTCCTTCCTCCACCTCCTCTGCCTCTGAGTGGGTGCTCACCAGAGGGGGTAGGACACCGAACCACAGAACACATGTTTGGCTGTCATCCAAACCAGCACAAGCTGCCAAATAAAGCAAAGCACTGTTCCAGGAGGTTTACAGCGAAATAAAATAAAGATACATACAAGTTCAATAATCAAATTAATAAATAAATCAAGTAAAATAAGCACAACATACAGTAAGAGGTGTAATATTCCAGATAGGAGGCAGAGCAAGAGTCATGTGAATCAAGCAAGGTTGCATTGAAGAGCCACGTCTTCCGCAGCCTCCTTCAACAACAACAAATTAAGACTGGAAAAATTCAGAACATTTGTAAAATGCTCAGTGGCCTTAAAAAGCAATCCTTTCTTCAATCCCTGTGGTGATAACATTGTCCTACCTTATAGGACAGTTATAACAAACACTGAGGTAATATATATGGAGAACATAAGAGAAGTACTTCATAAATTATCATCAGAGAAGTGTAGTTCTGGTTAGTGATATTTCCTTGAGCTGTGGCAGAAGGAAAAGCCTAGGCAGTATCCAATTTTATATTTTCAGCATTCTCATTTTTCACAATTATATTTCAAATGGCTCACTGAAGCAACACATAATTTCTTTTGTGCAGAATCAGCATCGAGGTTTTCAACTTTTCTTCTTTGTTGTAGACAAACCTTTCACGAAAGATTCCAGTGCCTTTCAGAATGATGTAGACTGCGGTGCATTTGCTTTTTGCTTTATTAATCATTTAAAAAGGGAACCACTTAACCAAGAAATGGTAATTAGATATTTTGAAAAAAAAAATTCACAGATTCTGTAGTCAAGCTTAAGCCATTTCCTTTCTTCCTCTGTGTATGTGTTTTTTTCTTTAGAAGCAAACCCTTTCAAATATATTTTTGAAGGTAGTAATTATGTATCCATCAGAAACTCTTCAACTAAAATGAAGAAGTAATATAAGAACCATTCAAAATATTATGTATGAAATACAAGCTCTTTTCTTTGTGAGTCATGACTTTCAACTAATTTCGTGGCTTAATAGAATAGACATGTGGATTTTAAGTGAGGGCTTTGAACTAAATGAAGTCTTTGTTCTGTAGCCATTTCTTAATCTTCTGATAAAAAGACTCTGTAATACAAGGGCATATAAAGATCATGGTACCCCAAAAAATGTCCAGGAATTTGTTTGCCAATGCCCATCAGGACATAGTGTGCACCTTAACATAGGTCTACAATGTCCATGTGCCTGACTTTACAGGTGAATACAGTGGTGCCCCACATAGCGACGATAATCCGTTCCAAAAAAATTGTCGCTATGTGGATTCACCGCTATGCGGGGCAAAAAAGCCCATAGGAACGCATTAAAACACATTTAATGCATTCCTATGGGCAAAAAACTCACAGTTCTGCAGAAATCCTCCATGCGGCCGCCATTTTCGCTGCCTGGTAAGTGAGAAAGGGGCACGAAAACACAGTGGGTGGCCATTTTCTTTACCCAGCGGCCATTTTGGAACCGCCGATCAGCTGTTAAAAAAACATCGCTATGCATCACAAAGCGATGTTTTACCACTATAAACATCACAATGTGATCGCTTTTGCGATCGCAAAAAACACATCGCTATGTGGATTCGTCGTTAAACGAATCGCTCGTTATGCAGGGCACTACTGTATGTTCTTTCCCATCCAAGTCCATATTAAAGAGAGTGCCATAAAAAGAGAGGGGTTGTTATGTGTCGTCAAGTCACCTCTGACTTAAGGCGAATGAATAATTTCCACAATGTTCTGTCCACAATAGCCCTGCTCAACTCTGTGGCATCCAGGGATCCAGATTGCAGGGTACTCCTCTGAGAGCTGAGTTGTATTCTATCTAAATGACTGTTTTTATCTTTAAATTTGCATGCATATGCAACCCATGTCCTGTTTTCTTCTATTTTGGTGATACCTTTCCTCCTTTTTGGCAATGCTCTCCTAGCCCTATTGCCTAAATAGTGTTCATCCAAACAGGCGTGAAGGGAGACATGTTTTTCTAACATGCTATCAGTTTAACAGGGCAGATGAGGATCTATCTGAACCCTGTTTAAATAATGGAAAACATTAGGCCAAAGTAGCCACGATCTTCACTGTGCCATTACAGCTAATCATCCACACTATGAGAAAGACAGTGAAGAAAGACAGGGGCAAAAATCAACTCATTTGAAACATGGTGTTGGAGTAGAGCCGAACAGATACAAAAGGCAGTCAAAAATGCAGAAAAGTGGGTGATCAATGAAGTCAAGCCTCAACTCTCACTAGAGAAAAAAAAATGAATCAAGTGAGCCTATCCTTCCATGCACATAAAATGGAAATATGGAAATGACCAGAGCAGATTAAAAACAACAACAAAGAGTCTTGTAGCACATTAGGTATTAGTGGCCAGAATCCAACTGCTGTTTGTATATTACTACAAATTGTTGCTGCTATTCGGACTAATTCTCAAGGTCCCAGGGTGCATCTCAGTGGTGCAAGATGGTATTTGGCCAGGCAAACGCCCAGGATGCACTTTAGCACTTTTTCAATTAGCTGCAATAGGCTTCAGAAATATGCACTAACTTTACAGGAATGCTAATAAGACTTTTGTTTAAGATAAGCTTTCATGGACCACAGATCACTTCACCAGATGCATCAAAAATCTGTATCAAAAAAACCTTGTAAATTCTTTAAAGTGCTCTCTGTTGTTTTTGCTGATGTTTTCTACCCTCTGTCAGACCTTGTGTCTCATAGGTTGCTATATCATAATGGAGAATTTATTAAGTAATTGCTTTGATCTCAGCCTAGGACCACTGATGTAAACTAACTTTAAGAGATAGCAACCACACACTTTGTGAGTTTATCAACCTCACCCCAATAAAGGGTCTTTGTTGTGGGTGCCAGCCTTGACTACAACAATGTTTCTATCTCTTATAGAAACGGGGTAAATTATAATAGTTACTTTCTGATGCGTTTTGTTTTAAAATTTGATTTACCCCACACCCACCTGAGATATAATTTGTGACTTGGGAGAGTCCCCCTACCCCAAAAGCAACATGAAATGATTCCTCCTCCCCCAAATTTGGAACCACCAGCTTCAAGAGATGTAGCTATTGCCAGCATGGACAGGATATTTATGCTCCTGCCTGCCACGCAGCTGATGTAAGGAACTTTTTAGAAAAACAAGCTAGCAACCCCAATTCACTAATTCAATTCTTGTTGAACAAACTATAATTGAAACTCCATCTTCCTAAAATTAGGCCCATTAAGTTTCAGTTTCTCACATATCAAAATGTAAGGTTTTTGCACTTCAAATATGAAGAAATTCATAAATGTTGGCAAATTTTCACCTCTTTGGTGGGTCCAAATAGTGAAGAATTTTATTTCAAGTTGCTTTTGAAATAAAAATGGCTCTGAAACATACATTTATTTATATTTGGAACGGGGGAAAAATCAATCACTTCCTTTTTGGGAGGCTTCAATAACGCTAGATCCTCAAGCCTAGACACAAAACAGTTGCTGCTGATTTCAAAGGGCTTGAGAGTTCAGTTCCCCACTGTGCATCCTAGAAAAGCCAGCCTGTGTGACCTTGGGCCAGCTGCATAGTCTCAGGATACCCCCAAAAGAAGGGAATGAAAAACCACTTCTAACTACTCTCTACCCAGAAAACCCTGAAAGGGGTTGCCATAAATCAAAATTCACTTGACGGCACATGAATATTATTAAGCACTAGATACAGAGAGCTGAAACAATCATCAGACTAGACCTACACGCCATGGCCTTTATTATTTATTCCCCAGTGTCCCTCTCCTCCTTTTTGCAGATCAGGAAAATACCTTACATGAAGATCATTTCAGGACTTTAAAGCATCCTGTAAGATTTTTCTAGGGTTGCCTAGTTTTGGACAGACATTAAATGACTGGTGCCAGAACCAATGCTATAATAATAAAAAAGTCTGGATAATTTAGTATACTTCTGGGGAACCTTGTTCTTTCTCAAATCGTTGAAGACCATTACAAGCAACTGTGTGATACTTTAGACTGATTGTTCCATACACTGTGCTGAGAAGTTGCTGAGGCATCTCTCATAGGGAACAGAGAGACTGGGAGGGTTTATGTCCAAGAGAATGTATATTCTCATGGCAGCACTGGAGAAGGTTAATGCATGAGGATTACAGTCATTGCATCATATAGATGTGTGGGATTATTAGCAGAGAAGGAAGAAGGCATGTAGAAATAAAATCTAAAAAGCTATAATGACAGAACAATAACTAAGCAATAAAACACCAATAGTGAGGAAGACTGCCAAATGTGTTAAGGACACATGTGAACAATTTAAGGAGAAATACTGGCTGTTTTCCTATCACTTGCCCATTATTTATATTCTTAACATTTGACAGTGCCATTTCTCCTTGAAAGCTAAACTCACCGGAATAAATTTTTCATTTCTGTAAATCCAGCAAAAAGAAGGAGAAAACAATTCCAGGGATTTCGCTTTATAGTTTCTATTACTATTTTTTTTCTTTTCCTGCCTGATTGCTACCAAGTGGGTTTTTGGGGGGATTGGGGTGGGAGAAGGTGGCAAACTAAGTAACCAAGAATGAGGAATGTTAAGATTAAGCATTCTACATTGTCTTGTGTTTGTGGATCATATACTAGTGGAAGTTTCCCCTGGATTGCAATTTCAGAGATGTATTATATAGAAAGATAAAACAAATTGCCTTCCAATCTACAGGCACAAGAGGGAGAATATTATGAAATCCTATTATCCAACTAGCTTTCTAAATTTCCTTGCAAGGTGAATTTGCGACTCTGCATGTTGCCATACAAAAGCAGTCCTATTAAAAAGGTATGTGGGTTGTTTAGAAACTCAGTTATTCACATATTTTGAAATCAGTAAGGGGTAAAATAGAGATTTATATCTAAAAGGATTGTGTGAATGGCAGAATATTCATCTGTTTGCCTTTCTACAAAACCAGCCAGAGACAAATTCCATCTGCTTCAGCCAAATGCCATGTTTCAGTCTATAAAAATGAATGTGCTATGTGTCAAGTTGCTACTTTGGAACTCATCATGAGAATTAAAAGAATATATTTCACACATGATCATGTCAGTAAACGGGGTCAACTCAATTCATACTTCTTTGCTTATCTATAACGTCAAGCTATGATGAGAATGTATGAGTCTGCCATCAAAACATCCCAACATAACAGACAGAACTTAGTTATACCTTCCCACGGTTCCAGACACACTTAGTAGAGTCGTATACTATCTGGCAAAGCCCCGTTGTTGCATTGTAGTGGAAAGGAGGCATAGCGGAAATAAGTCATTGGTATGTGAACAAGGCTGTTCATGCAGGTGACACACATTCAGAACTGTCCATAGGAAACAATGTGTGGAATGCTCCACTGCATAGACTGGCAAGCGTGTTAAATGATGGCAAAATATGGAGGAAAAGCGAATGAGGCTCTTACTGGAATTCACAAGCTTATTACCTTTGGTGAAACAATGACCCACTTTTAAACTAGAAAAAACAGTAGCTAAAGGCACTGTCCCCAAAGGTAATGGCAGCAGGTTCTCTCATGTCTCTGACATTTGGATACTGATATGGAATGATCAGCTTTGACATTATCTTGTGCACTTCCCTCTTTTCTCTTAGAGATGATGACACATTTCCCATTGGCTTTCTGGGTCCCTCACCTTCTTAATGTCAATATAAGTAAGAGACATCCTGGGATTAATGCTAGAATAGGACCATATGCAGCTACAACTTGGGGCTAATTTGGACCTTTCTTCCCTGCCCATAGCTACTGTGAATGTATCACACTAGTAGAACACAGCAAGAAAGCAACCCTCAGATAAATATACCTATACGTCCATCAAGATTTTTCGGATTCTGTCTTTTTCTGATCTATACATTAGTTATTTATTCATTTATTTCTTGGATTTACATCCCACTTTCCTTCTGCATCTGTCATCTCATAAACAGAGGAGGAATATAAATAAACACATGCAACTACTGAAACAGAATTGATGACATTTCTCCTCCACTGTTGTCCAGATCAGAAACAAGACAATCCTTGTTTTTTATAAAACAAGGAAAATAGCTTGAAATGTGTCCCTTAATTTAAAAATGCCTACAGTTTTACATATCTAACGATGGCTATTAGCTGGCCCATCAACATAGTACGTGTGACTACCCTTCTTCTCTGACTAGGCTGCAGCAATTTCACAGCTCTAGCAGTGGAAGAAATGTTGTGTTTGGGAGGCATCATGTGGGTGATTGCTTTGAAGCCAATGGCGTACATTCATTAACCAGATATAATAGCAGTAGTAATTAATGTGATTCTCCCTGCCTTTCTTATGTCAGCAAACCTGGAGCCTTTTATGCATATGTGCAGAATACTTGTCAGCAGAAATGAAACTGATTTGGCCCAGGGTTGGAGAACTGTTTGCCCTTCATCCACTGTGGCCAGCAGTAAGTGAGTAGAAGAGTTGAAGGCCCAGTGTTTTCCTAACACCCTCTTGACCTGTTATCTCAACTCCTAAGTTCATAACCAGGTACAATGTACAGTATGAGGAGAAAACTAGAAGAGGACTGAAATGAGGTACACAAGTAAGTGTGAGGATTACAGTCCTCATAAACTCAAGGGGATTGGAACTGTCTGTTTTAAGTAATCTGTAAGTGAACATTTCCTATGAAATCGCTAGCCTGGAAACAAAGGAATCATAGAGACTATATACAATCAATGTCCACAAGCCATGGATGTAATTATTATACATCTCCTGCTAAAGTTTTACTTTGTCATCAATGATTAGGTTCTTTTTAATTAACCTCCCCCCCCAGCACTTGTTAGGTTGTCAGGTGAATGAGGTTAGCATTCTACCTGTTCGGCATTACAGGGATTACAGGATATTGTAATTGTAGCTGCTTGCTTTAGCTCTGCTTTTAGTTTACGTTGAGGCAGATGCATATTGACAGCAGGCCATATGCTCCTGGTGCCAGCATCAGCAGGATGCTCACCCCTCAAAAAACATCTGGATACACGGAGGTTCAGAAACAAACCTTGGAAGAAACTGGCTTCTTAAAGCAGACAAATTTTGTTTTTGTTTTTTAAAGTTATAATTACTTTCCACATATTTCTCAGCACAGTGCAATCCTAACACAAGTCTTCTTGGGAACAAGTCAATGGGACTTGTTTCTGTGGGCATAGAATAGCAGCCCTAACTAGACACTGGAAAAAATAATAATAATTGAAAATCAGCTGGCATGGCTACAGTATGAACAAGTGTTCCGTATGCGGAGCGCTATTCACCCAAATATTTGATGGGACGAACCTGTACCAGGTCTGTAGTTTCAACACATGACCCCCGCTAGGCCAAACACCGGCCATAGATTCGATAGTAGTAATTTAAAAAGGAAATTTGCCACTAATCAAATTCCCCACCTGGTGTGGGCCAGGCGGTTCAACCCACATGCCTTGTGTTGTTGTTGTTTTGTCGTTAAGTCATGTCTGACTCTTCCTGACCCCATAGACCAGAGCACGCCAGGCCCTCCTGTCTTCCAATGCCTCCTGGAGTTGGGTCAAATTCATGTTAGTAGCTTTGGTGACACTGTCCAACCATCTCGTCGTCGGTCATCCCCTTCTCCTCTTGCCTTCACACTTTCCCAACATCAGGGTGTTTTCCAGGGAGTTTTCTCTTCTCATGAGATGGCCAAAGTACTGGAGCCTCAGCTTTAGGATCTGTCCTTCCAGTGAGCACTCAGGGTTGATTTCTTTCAAAATTGATACGTCTGTTTTCCTTGCAGTCCAGGGGACTCTCAAGAGCCTCCTCCAGCACCACAATTCAAAAGCATCAATTCTTCAGTGGTCAGCTTTATTTATGGTCCAGCTCTCACTTCCATACATAGTCAAAACCATAGCTTTGACTATGTGGACCTTTATCGGCAAGGTGATGTCTCTGCTTTTTAAGATGCTGTCAAGGTTTGTCATCGCTTTCCTCCCAAGAAACAGGCGTCTTTTAATTTCGTGGTGGCTGTTCCCATCTGCAGTGATCATGGAGCCCAAGAAAGTAAAATCTGTCACTGCCTACATATCTTCATCTTCTGTTTGCCAGGAGGTGATGGGATCAGAGGCCATGATCTTTTTTTTTTGATGTTGAGCTTCAGACCATTTTTGGCCACTGTTGAATTTTCCAAACATGCTGGCATATTGAATGTAGCATCTTAATAGCGCCGTCTTTAAATAGTTCCACTGGAATGCCACCACCTCCAATGGCCATGCTTTCTAAGGCTCACTTGACTTCACTCTCCAGGATGTCTGGCTCAAGGTCAGAAACCATACTATCTGGGTTGCCTGGGATAGCCAGATCTATCTGGTATAATTCCTCTGTGTATTCTTGCCACCTCTTCTTGATGTCTTCTGCTTCTGTGAGGTCCCTACCATTTTTGTCTTTATCATGTCCATCTTTGCAGAAAATGTTCCTTTAATATCTCTAATTTTCTTGAAGAGATCTCTGGTTTGTCCTTTTCTATTATTTTCCTCTATTTTTGCACTGTTCATTTAAGAAGGCCCTTTCTCTCTCCTTGCTATTCTTTGGAAGTCTGCATTCCATTTTCTGTAACTTTCCCTATCTCCCTTGCATTTTGCTTCCCTTCTCTTCTCTGCTATTTGTAATACCTCGTTGGACAGCCACTTTCTTTTCTTGCATTGCCTTTTCTTTGGGATGGTTTTTTGTTGCTGCCTCCTGTACAATGGCATGGGCCTCCATCCATAGTTCTTCAGGCACTCTGTCCACCATATCGAGTTCCTTAAATCTGTTCTTCACTTCCACTGTATATTCATAAGGGATTTGGTTTAGATTATACCTGACTAGCCCAGTGGTTTTTCCTCCTTTCTTCAGTTTAAGCTTGAGTTTTGCTATAAGAAGCTGATGATCAGAGCCACAATCAGCTGCAGGTCTTGTTTTTTACTGACTGTATAGAGCTTCTCTATCTTTGGCTGCAAAGAATATACAGTAATCAATCTGATTATGGTATTGCCCCTCTGGTGATGTCCATGTGTAGAATCGCCTCTTGTGTTGTTGGAAAAGAGTGTTTGTGATGACCAGCTTGTTCTCTTGACAAAACTCTATTAGCCTTTGCCCTGCTTTGTTTTGAACTCCAAGACCAAACTTGTCTGTTGTTCCTTTTATCTCCTGACTCCCTCTCTTAGCATTCCAATCCCCTAGAATGAGAACATCTTTCTTTGGTGTCAGTTCTAGAAGGTGTTGTAAGTCTTCATAGAATTGGTCAATTTAAGCCTCTTCAGCGTTGGTGGTTAGTGCATAAATTGGATTAATGTGATGTTGAAAGGTCTGCCTTGGATTCGTATTCAAATCATTCTATCATTTTTGAGATTATATCCCAGTACAGTTTTTCCCACTCTTTTGTTGACTATGAGGGCTACTCCATTTGTTCTATGTGATTCATGCTCACAATAGTAGATATGATAATCACCTGAATTGAATTTGTCCATTCCCATCCATTTTAGATCACAGACTCCCAGGATGTCAATGTTTATCCTTGCCATCTCCTGTTTGACCACATCCGGCTTACCAAGGTTCATAGATCTTACGTTCCATGTTCTTATGCAGTATTTTTCTGTGCAGCATCAGACTTTCCTTTCACTTTCAGGCACATCCACAGCTAAGCGTCCTTTCGGCTTTGGCCCAACCACTTCATTAGCTCTGGAGTTACTTGTCCTTATCCTCCTCTCTTCCTCCGTAGAATGTTGGACGCCTCTGACCTGAGGGTCCCATATCTTTTAGCCTTTTGTCTCTGTTCATGGGGTTTTCTTGGCAAAGATACTGGAGTGGCTTGCCACTGCCTGCTCCAGGTGGATTGCGTTTAGTCGGAACTCTCCACTATGACCTGTCCATCTTGGGTGTCCCTACATGGCGTAGCTCATAGCTTCTCTGAATTATTTAAGCCCCTCCACCATGACAAGGTAGCAATCCATGAAGGGGCCGCATGCCTTGCTTCGAGTATAATTCCAAGGGTTTTTGCACAAGGAGGCCTTCTAGATTTAGGCACGAGTGCATTACCTGTGGAGGTCAGCACCCGAATTCATCCTGCTTCAAAGCAAGTGCCCAGCGCCAGAACAAGAGTGCAGGAGGTGGCAAAAAGCCTAATAGTAGTGGGCGTATCCCTGGAAAAGGGATCCAGCACAATTAAGGTTGGGGTTTTAGAAGAATCTTATTTATTATTATTATTATTTATTTGATTTATATCCCACCTATCTGGACGAATAGACCACTCTTTAAGTATATACCCCTGTAAGGAGGATGACAAGTACTTTTTGGATGGTTTTAGACACAGATTCAGAATCCTGGCAGAAGGAGAGTGCAACGTGTTTATTTCATGGAACCTCTGATCAATAATTGGCATGGGAAGTATTGTTCAGAACAAGATCGATAAGGAAGTTAAGGAGGGTAAGGTCCTTGGACTGTTCCCAACACCACCTCTTGAAAACCTGACAGTTTCTCCTTTGGGCATAGTGCCAAAGAAGGCCCAGGGCAAGTTCTGGTTAATCCACAACTTGTCCTTTCTGAAGGGAATGTCAGTTAATGACACCATACCCCCAGAACTATGCATCGTTAGGTACACTTCCTGTGATGAGGCAATGCACATGGTTACAAGGTGCGGTATGGGGACTGAAGTGGCAAAATGTGATATAAAATCAGCATTTAGAATTTTGCCAGTTCATCCTCTTGACTTTAACTTGTTGGGAATTCAATTTCAAGGTTCATATTAGATAGACGGGTCTTTACCCATGGGCTGCTCAGTATCGTGCGTTGCTTTTAAAAAATTTAGTTCATTCATGGAATGGAGGATTAGGCACAAGGTGCACTGTAATTCTATAGCCCATTATCTTGATGACTTCCTTTTCTGTGGGAAAAGGAATTCAGGAAAAAGCAGATTTATATTAAACAACTTTCAGGCATTGGCAAAAGAGCTGGGGCTGCCCCTTGCTGAAGAAAAGACTGAGGGACCAGCCACATCCCTCACCTTTCTAGGCATAGACTTTGACACAATACAACAAACTTCGAGGCTGCCTCATAATAAATTGGTGGACCTTAGATCTAGAATAGTGCCTCTATTACACAAAAGAAAAGTATCACTTAAGGAACTACAGGAAATAGTTGGGGACTTGAATTTCACCTGTAGAGCTGTGGCACCTGGACATGCATTCCTGCGGTGCCTGTGTGGTGCCATGAAGGGTCTTCAATGACCAATGCACAGAACCAGAGCAACACGAGGCATGAGGGAAGATCTTCTTTTATGGAGTCAGTTCCTTGAGAAATTTAATGGGATCTCCTTTTGGAGAAGCAAAATTGGTCTGAGAGCAGATTTCCAGGTGCACTCGGACACTGCCGGATCTTTCAGGTTTGGAATTTATTTCTGAGGTAGATGGTGTTCAGGCATATGGCCCAATGAGTGGCATCAGAAAAGCATCACAAGGGACCTGACCTTTTAAGATTTTTTTTCCAATTGTGGGTGCATTATGGCTGTGGGTCGAAGAATGGTCAAATTCAGTAGTTTGTTTTTGGTGTGACAATCAAGTGGTCATTTATATCATAAACAACTTTACATCGCACTTGAAGTGGGTCATGATATTGGTCAGGGCCTTTACATTAAGGGCACTGCAATTTAACATTTTGGTGCATGCCTGACACATACCAAGGTTAGACAAAAGGATAGCTGATGCATTGTCACACTAACAGATGGAGCTGTTCAGGGAGCTAGACCATGGAGCCAGGGGACTATCACATAAGGAAAATGTTAGAGGGATGGTCCAAAGAGAGGGGAAGAGTTTTAAACACTGGAACACCTATTTCCCCTCCCTCATTGGAGTGCATATGTAAGCACTGGGTGCTCCTTTGTAGGGATGAATATGAAATAGTATTATTTGAAGCAGCTTCCCTAATTGCCTTTTTCGGTGCCCTCAGAATCAGTGAACTGGTTGTTGGGGGTAAAGCAGATAAATCTAGCCTAGCCCTACAATGGCAGGACGTTAAAGTCCAGGAGGGAAAAGTACAAATTTTGATTCGGTGATCCAAGGCTAATCAAACAGGCAAGGGCAAGCAAATTATCCTTGGGCAATGCAGTAAAGATAGTATATGTCCAGTTAAAGCCACATGAACATACCTGAAACTCAGAGGACAGGACGCAGGATATTTCTTCCAGCACGCTGATAAGTCGCCTCTGACTAAATATCAGTGTTGGAAGTTGACAGACCTAGCACTAAATAGAGTAGGTGTTCTGGGCACTAGGTTCAGTACCCATTATGCTTAGAATTGGAGCAGCCTCCACTGCAGCAGCCCTTGGTTATAGCTCAAAGAAAATTAAGCGATTAGGTCATTGGTCATCTTCAAGTTATCAAAGATATATAAGAACCCTACCTAACATATAGGCAGGGGCATGGTTTTGTGTCTTACAGATCCTTTAGGGTCTGGAAGGTGAAGGCACATTGTGATCATTGGTCACAGCTACATATATTGGACAGAGCATTATGCTGCCACATCCCCATAGGGGAGTGATTTGGGGCTTGGAGCCCATGCGCACATCACCTGGAAAGGGATGCATGGCGTGCAGTGGAACCATTTATGCAGGTTGGCTGCATTTGACCATTCTCCACCAGACATACTGGTAGTGCATCTTGCCCAAACTTACTGGTAAAGCATTGATCCTGGACATTATTCGTGACCGTAAATGGTTGAATGCCAGGTATCCAGCCATGTGGATTGTATGGTCCATGATCATTCCTCAGTTGGCCTAGTGAGGTGCCAGGAATCTTGCTGATGTTACCACAGCCTGGTAGGGAGTTAGCCAAGAGGTATGCAGAGCCATATGCAGCGGCCTTGGATCGATGATAGGTCAGCAAAGGATCCAAATGGATAAGCCTGATTTTTTTTTTGAAAGATGGAGTCCACCTTTCTGATTTGGGTTTGGATGTCTTCTTGGGAGACATCAAAGGGGGCTTTCTTGTTGAGCTCAAGCGACTTGGTGGCGGCCATGGGACATAGCATGGCTAGTCCCTATGATGTGGCAGGCAGTGTGAAAAAACAGGTGTTTTCCGTTGTATCCCACTGTAATATCAGGTAAGCCAACAGGGCATCCGACCTCCCGGCACTGCGGATCGTGTGATTACAGTGCCTGTAGGAGAATATTGCTGGGCCACTTCTGGATCAACAGTCATCAACTAAAGATGGCTAGGGGTGTTTATTAGTGGTCGGCCAGGTTCTTGCTGTTTTTAAGATTACTGGAACCTGGGTCTGGGGACTCTCCCATTTGTTGATCAAGGGGTATTTGGATACCTCTGCCATTTACCTGTTTCCACACTACAGCAGGCCCCCTCCTTTTGCCAAAGGATGGCAAATTTGACTTTGAATTTAAATCAATAAAGTGTGGCCCATGTTTAACCCATATTATTGTCTCATGTCTTTATTCTGTGGTTGGGAGGGCAATGCTAGAGCCACTGATGTGTCTTAAAGACTTCTGGCAGTGAGGCTGACCCTTTGCCCTTCACCCCAGAGAACACGAGAATATCTAGTCTCACAAGATTTTCAAATAGGAGAGGGGAACTCCAGGTTACTTAAGGGGCGTTCCCCCTCACACCGCCCTCTTCTTTTTCGGCACCTGCCTGCCTGCCATATTTCTCGTGTGTTTTTCTGGTCACCTTTAAAGGGCCGGATAGGAATTTTTGATCTTCATCCTGATTGGCCTTTGGGTGGGGGAATTTTTGCCTAACCCACACTAGAACAGGGACGTTGGCATTTTGGTGGAAATTTTCGGTCACACTAGTGGGTAGTGTGAAAAAAACAGGTATTTTCCAGTGTGTCCAACTGTAATATCAGGTAAGCCAACAGCGCATCTGACCTGGCACTGCAGATTGTGTGATTACAGTCCCTGCGGAGGGAAGATGTGCTGGGCCATTTCTGGACCAATAGTCATAAACTGAGGTCTGGGGGGGGTTATTAGCAGCCTGCCGGGTTCCTGCTGTCTTTGCTGGAACCTGGGGCCGGGAACCTGCCCATTTGTTGATCAAGGGGTATTTGGATATCTCTGCCATTTACCTGTTTCTGCACTACAGCAGGTCCCCTCCTTTTGCCAAAGGATGGCAAATTTGAATTTGAATTTAAATCAATAAAGTGTGGCCTGTGTTTAACCCATATTATTGTCTCACATCTTTATTCCAGGGTTGGGAGGGCAATGTTTCTTGGCACAATTGTTGTAGTACATGCCAGATTAAGCATTCTTGAGCAGCAAGCAAACAGCTTGTGGGAGTGGATGGGTGGAAATTCCTCCTCAAGTAGCATCAAACGGCATCTTAGAATTTGTGTTGCATCTCTTCCAACATCTCTTCAAACAAAGAGTCACCAAGCGCTCTGTATCACCCTCCTCTCCCCACTATAGCCTTATCTTTGAAGCTATAGGCTTCTATATGGCCAGGTGGAGGGGAGGCAACACAGTCATACGGCAGAAAAGTTAGGATTCCCAGTTGTGGGAACCCTCCAGTTGTAGCAGACTGCTTGAAGTCTGAAATTAGCCATGTTTTAGACTTTAAACACACAGTGTTCTGCCTGTGTGGCCACCATTGACAGTGGTCAGAGCACAGTTTGCTTTTCTTCCTACGGGTTTGGGAATAGGGGATTTAGCAATGCCACAGCAAGTAGCAATAAAGGCAACTGCTTTGGCAGCCTGGTCCTACAACTTGTATTATTCTGGGGACATGGTGTTGCCACAGAGAAATTTAAGAGAAAGTGTCTGTGAAATAGCCTTCTATTTCTAGCAGGCTCTTCTTCTTTTTCTCCTTCTTAAAGAGAGAAGAATTCTAGACTATTTCTAGGAGAAATGTCTTCTGAGAAATTTTGGCTCAGCATCATTATTTCTAATATCTTTCCAAAGTCTCTGCAATGCCTTTTTTCTATTTACTGCAGAAAATATTTTTAATATAACTCCTTCCCTCCCCGATATACACCCTGAATTAGACACAAGGAAGGAGAACCTTGTGTACAACTTTAATTAAAAGGTGAAACTAGTACTGGACCCAAGCTTGTCCTCCTACTGGGAGCACAGTTTTCCAAAGAGAAATAGTGTCAGTTTCCTACCTCTTTCTAAGGATCCTTTTGGAATTATTTTAGTCAACTTACCATAACATGGCAAATTAGCAAGGGATGCACTGTTTGGTCCCCACCACCACCACCCCACTGCACTTCTTTTACTCAGCCTGCAGCTTCACTGGCTGCCAGCACTTCCTGCCCTGAAAAAGCACTTTGAGGAGAGTTGGTAGGCAATCCCTGATATATCCTCCATGTTGGTTTCATTTTCCCCTGGTCTGAATAGGCTTGTAAGAAGGACAAAGGACTGGGGGTTAGGCTTCAGTCCTTCTCCACCCATTGTCATGGTCATTAACAGTGATGTTTCTGGTGTGTGGTCCTAATCTTTCTGGGGACAGATGAAAAGGCATCATGATAAATAGGAGTCATTGTATCTAAGATCTCTCAAACCACCTATCTTCTCGGTCCAAAATGAGTATATCTCAGTCATCAAATGAGTGCCCTTTGTCCTTCAAATGAAGGACAAAGGCTCAGGACCACAATCAGCAGAAGGACAAGGACACTCATTTGATAGCCAAGATGCATTCATTTTAGACGAAGATAGGTGGTTTGCCATGACTGAACTTCCAGATAACCTCACCTGGATGACTGAGAATCTTCACAGATATAAAACACAGCAAGATTTAGTCTTAGAGCCACGCTAAATGCTAATATTGTGAGGAGCTCAATGGCCTAGGCCAGGGGTCGTCAACCCCCGGTCTGTGGTCCGGTGCCAGTCCATGGGCTTCTTGGAACTGGGCCATGGACACAGATCTCTGTCCCCACGGAGGGGTGTGCTGAGCTTGCAGAGGGCCGTGTTGCGCTCGTGCTTTGCCCCCATGCCCCCTTCGCAGCTGACTGGCTCACTCACTCACTTGTTGCCCCTGTCTGCCTTCCCTTACGTGCTTCCGGGGTGATCAGAAGGAAGCCGAGCAAGCCAATGGGCGCAGTGCGGCCACCTTGGGGAGAAGCCATGAGCTTCACAGGCAGGTGATGGGGTTGATGGCCGTCCATGAGCGAGAACCTCGGACCCTCCCTCCCTCCTCAGGCCACAAGGACTCCCTTGAACCCTCTTGCTCTGGTGTCCCAGCCCCAGCAAAGCAAGTGGTGGTGGAGCAGGTGTGGCGACTGTCATCCTGGCACACAAAGTGCATCTGCGCCCAGTGATTGCCAGCCAGAGGGGTGGCTGGGCACCGGGTGTGGGATGTGGTGCTGAGCGAGGCAGATGGGGCTCAGACTGTGGGAGGCCAGCCTAGAGCCTCCACCTCATCCTGGAGGAGCCACGGCAGGGAAGGACCGTGCACCGACTTGCAGCATCTTACCCAGCTGGCAGCATCGCCAGCTTTGGTGCACTCTGGGCTGTGGTTGGACTGGTGCACCCCTGATCCCCGGAGTGCCAGTGCCACCAGCGCCTCCATGGCCCCCTCCAACACAGGTGCATGTGTGCCTGCATACCCCCTCCCTCCAAACACACACACACAGAGCCAGGTGCACTGGCTGGCCGGCAGTGAGATGCCCCTTTCCCCTTCCCTCCCAGGAGGCCCCGGAGAAGGGGGGCAAACAAAAGGTGAGCCCAACAGCTGGCCAGGCCAACAGTGAGCTTCTCGGGTGGGCTTTCTGACCCTGTCCCCCTGCCAAGCTGTGATCCTTAGCCCTCTGTTGGGGAGGGGAACTTTTGAACCCAGGACAGGCAGACGGTTTGGGCTAGCAACCTTCTGCTTAATCTGCACAGCACAATCAGGGCTTGGCTTGACCCTCCTTGCTCACCTAGGGCAGGAGGCAGTGTTGCACTAACCAAAGGTTGCCCAAGCCCCGCAAAAGCCATGCCAGGTGCCTTGGCAGGGCGAAGCTGGTGGGTCCACCTGAGGGAAATGGGTCAGTCAAGCAGGGAGAAGGCATTCATGTGTAGCTGCCCCCCCCCCAGGTTTTGTGCATTTGATTGTTTGGCTGTCATTGCCAAGTTTTGCCTTTTACACTTACATGCGTGAGTGCGAAACACCCCTCCGCAAGCATGGCATGCCCACCCACGAGCGTGACATGTCCACCCACGAGCGTGACATGTCCACCCATGAGCGTGACATGCCCCCCAACTGGTCTGTGCATGGAGCCCAGAACCCCCAAATGGTCCGCAATCCCAAAAATGTTGGGGACTGCTGCCTAGGCCATATTACTTCTTTTCCTTTCAATGTGTTCATCTTTGTAACAGGGAATAGAAGAGTCTGTGAGTTTCTCTCAGATCTGAATTTTTCAACTCATCCTAATTCAATAATGTATCCATCTTGTAATATGGAGACCACTTCATATTACATACCATATTCAGGTAGCCTCTTGGAAGAAGAAAACTGAAATGAAATTTTAACCTGTTAGTAATATCAGCCAGATAAATAGTAGGACACTAGGATCAGTTAGAATGTAATATACAAATTGTGGGATTAATGTGCAAATTCTATATTACATTCTAATTGATACATTATAACTCAAACAAATAGTGGATAATTTTTTTTAAAAACAATGTAAATTTAAATGCAATCAAATTTTCATTTAGCAATTAAGTGAAAATAATGATAAGGTTGAGACATTGTGGGTTATACTGGAAAGATCCAGAAACTAGTGGAGAATCATGAGGAGAATTTTTTGTACCCTTTTGTGGTGTTCTGGTTGTTTTACATCAAGAATGTAATTTCTCTTTGTTCTTAATCAGATCAATACTTAAGGACAAAACTAAAACCACTTAAAATGCCTTGTGTGGCTAGGGCTTTGAGCCTACTTCTGAAAAGTAGCATAAACAGAGCAATGTCCCATGGGTGATTAAAAGAGCATCAGGTTACACAGAAAGGCTTAGAGAAGGGCAAATTAGTTTTTCCTGCACATGTAGATTATTCTACATGTGCAGGAAACAGTTGGGAGCTTGGGAAACATACTGCAAGCTTTAAATGTAGAGATGCAAAGGATTTGAGATGAGTTGTGAGCATATCACAAGATGAACTGTCTGGAGGCTGTTTACGTAGCTAAGAAAAAAGTGGGTGGTAAATTGATGTGTTCAAGCTATCCTCAGGGCTATTTGCTGAGTTTATTTATTGTAGCAAAAATTATATTTGATTCATAACTCTTTTCATATTCATCCTTCAGGATGCCCGCGGGGACATATGGGTAAAGCTCTGAAGATTCAATATGATTTTATTACATTTTAATAATAAAATGTCATTGTTGTAACACTTACATGAGCTTGTTAGTCTATAAATATGATCCTTCCTTTTGTATGCTTGGCAACTGAAGCTCTTACTCTTGTCCCATTAGCTTTAATTCCTTTTAAGATTTGCAACACATGATGGCCTGACACATCTTTCTACTTTGGTTCTTTGCTCACAAAGTCAAAGTGTGAACACCTATGTCAGCTGTCTGTACCTCAAAGGTCTGTGAACCATGGAGGACAATCCAATTAAATATGGTGACAATTAAGCCCTTGAAGGCAGTAAAGTCAGGAACCAGGAAAAACTGATTTCCCATTGCCTTGAAGTAGTCATGAGTTTTACTGAATTGTCATCTTGATAATATACTTCTTTTACATTCTAGAAGCTCAGAAACAAAAGTTTTTGACATATTACTTGGCTGGTGTTTCTGCAGTGAGAAAAGTGAGTGAGATAACTCAATTGGTCTTTGTGATATCATAGGCTTGGCTAGAAGAATAGCCTCTCTTTTTTTCTTGACTACAATAAATGACAGACGTGAGGTGGCACAGCATTTGTAAAATAGACTTACATTGTCAGACGTACCTTATGAAGCAAGTTCTAATTGTAAGGTGTTTTTGCATTGATCCTTATTAATTTGGTTTCTAGGATTATTCTCATAATGGTTAAAAACAAAACACTGAGCAAATTGGGAAGGAAAAGGGTACTTAGTTTATCACATAAGAAAAAAATGGGATAAATACAAGTCAAAATGAATGCAAAGTTCACTTTACTGTTTCGCTCCAAATCAAGCTGGTGTTAGTAATATGTAGTTCTCTAGAGGTTGTTGAACGACAGCTCCCCCACACAGCTGCCCTCATATTCCATGCCTCCCCCAAATTGTTATCATAGGTAGTTTTAGAAAGCTGCTTCTTCCTTTCATTACTAAAATGAAGTAGTTCCTTTAAAAAAATATAAATGCTCTGGTATAAAACACATTTTATCCCATCAACCTTGTTGTTCCCTCTGTACCACACAGAGCATGAGGTGGCAGCATGAGACCCACGGCATAAATCACAACTTATAATATGTGATCTTCCTTTTCTATCATTTAGTGAGGCCACACTTGCAACTACTGGTTGCTGTGGGTTTTCTGGGCTCTTTGGCCGTGTTCTGAAGGTTGTTCTTCCTAACGTTTTGCCAGTCTCTGTGGCTAGCATCTTCAGAGGACAGAAATAGCACTCTGTGCTCTGGTGCAGTTTGTTTGGGAGTTGAGTATTTATAGCTGTGAGATCAGCTTTTGTCCTTTTCAGGAGATGGGTGATTATGGTGATCAGTGTGCTTTTGTTGTGGGTGTATTGTTGTGATAAGGAGAGATTATCTGTCACTGTAATTGATGGGTGTCATTAGCTGGTCTTTTGTGTGTAATGATCCCCTGTCCTTGTGGCTGGGTAGAGTTCATTGACCTTTTGCATGCTGTATTTTTGAGAGCTGGGAGCCAAGTTTTGTTGAGCTTCACACTTTCCTCTTTTTTTTGTTGAAGTTCTGCTGGTGCTTGTGGATTTCAATGGCTTCCCTGTGCAGTCTGACGTAATGATTGCTAGTGTTGTCCAGTATTTCAGTATTTTGAAATAGAATTTCATGTCCAGCTTGTTTTAGGGCATGTTCAGCTACTGCCAATTTTTCTGTTTGTTTTAGCCTGCAGTGTCTCTCATGTTCTTTGATTCTGGTGTGGATGCTTCGTTTTGTGGTTCCAATATATACCTGACCACAACTGCAAGGTATCCAGCATAATCCTGCAGTGGCAGGGGGTCCTTTCTGCCCTTTGCTGACCGTAACATTTGTTGTATTTTTGTGGTGGGCTTGAATACTGTTTATAGGTTGTGTTTTTTCAAAAGTTTCCCCATGCGGTCCGTGACCCTTTTGATGTATGGCAGAAATACTTTATTTGTGGGTGGCTGTTTTTCCTCTTCAATTTGGTGTTGTTTTCTTGGTTAGATGGCTCTTGTGATTTAATTCTTTGGAGTAGCCATTTGCGTGTAGGGCCCAATTCAGATGGTTGAGTTCAGTGCTGAGAAACTGGGCTTCACAGTTCCAATTTGCATGGTCTACCATGATTATGCCTCTTTTTTGCTGTGGGTAGTGGTTGGAGTTTTTGTGTAGGTACTGGTCTGTGTGGGAGGGCTTTCTGTAGACCTTGTGTCCCAATAGGAGGTCAGTTTTGCACATGACCATGACATTTAAGAATAGGAGTTGGCCCTCTATTTCTTTTTCCATGGCCAATTGTATATTTGGGTGGATGCTGTTGAGATGGTTGAGAAATTTTTCCATTTTTTCTTCACCATGGTTCCAAATTGATGGCTGGTGAAACATTAGGAAGAACAACCTTCAGAACACAGCCAAAGAGCCCCAAAAAACTACAACAACCATTAGATCCCAGCCGTGAAAGCCTTTGCGAATACATATAACGGTACTCTTAAAAGTGAGTTTTACTCCACAAAAGGAATGAAATGAGCTCTTGCCAAATTCTAATCCTTTTGGCCCCAGTGCATTCCTATGGAGCTTGCAGAGTTTTATTTTTATTTCCTGGCCGGAACGGATTAATGGATTTCAAGGTATTCCTATGGGAAATGGTGCTTTGATTTACAACCATTTCGAGTTATGCGCATATTCTGGAATGGATTATGGTCGTAAATCGAGGCACCACTGTAATTGAGTTGGAAGTGGCCAATAAGGTCATGGAATACAATCCACTGCTTAATGCAGGAATCCAAATCAAATCAGATCTGACAAATGGTTGTGCAATTTTCTCTTTAATGCCTCCAGTGATGGAGCACTCTTTGAGGTAATTGGTTCCATTGTTGTACTGCTCTAACAGTTAAGACCTTTCTCCTGATACTCAAGCTAAATCTGGTTTCTTGTAGTTTGAGGCCATTATTGTGTGTCCTGCACTCTGGGATTAATGAGAGCAGATCCTGCCCCTCCTATGTTTAACAATCTTTCAAGTATTTGAAAAATGCTGTCTTATCTTCCCTTAGTCTTCTTTTCTCGAACATGCCCAGTTCTTTCAGTCTTTCTTCATAGTGTTTGGTTTATAAGGGGGAACTAGAGCGGCACAGAATTTGGAGACTATGCTTCTCTTAAAGCAGCCTGAAATCATATTTGTCCCATCTTCTCAGCCAGACTGGTGGGACCAAAGGCAGGGATGAATTGTGTGTCGTGGCCTGCTTCACTTTCCCACCCAGGCCTTTACACTGAAGAGAATAAGGAGAGACTGACGCCAATGAAGTTCCTGACACTGCAACAGCCACCTCAGTCTGCTGGCTCCATGTGCCCCAACCTCTGATCCTGAGGCACCTCCAAACCCACTTGGTGATTTACTTTCTGCAACACCTTCGAGATTCCCAGCAAAAGACTCACACCACCTTCCCCATAAGTTAGTGGTTTCCAACCTAGGGTGACCCAGTTGCTCTTACAGTGCAACTCGCAGAAATCCTGGCCAGAACAGCTGCTGGTGAAGGCTTCTGGCAATTGCAGTCCAAGAACACCTGGGCTTCCCAAGGTTGGGAACTACTATCCTAAGCTAAAGGCCAATAGGGCAGCTGCAGTTCTGACATGCAGCCACATAATGAAAAGGCAGCCCGGCCAATCCCATCCCACAGCATCAACTGAACCTGCTTCTTATCTATCAAACAGGAGTCAATTGATGAAGAAAAGTCAAGAGAAGAAGGAATAGATCCACCCACTGAGGATGGTGGAGGGTTGTGGATGCCCTCTCACACATTTTGTCCAAATGCCAATCCATAATGTATACCTCCATTCCATCTCCCTCTGCTTCCCACAGTTATGCAATTATTTTCATACCTCCAAATGTCCTGGTTTGTATCCCTGGGGATACATGTATTCCAGATAGGGAACCACTACTTTAGTGAATCTGGAATCACTCATCCAATTTGAAAAGTAGACTGAAGCCTGTAGTGCAGATGCAATTGTAGAGAGCTGTCTGTTGCTACTAAAAGAGTGTCTGAAATACGAGTGAAAGAGATATTGAATATTGGTATTTGTGAGGAATGGGAGTGAATGGATTTAATAAAAATGGAATGAGAGTGACATGGCAGAAAATGAGGGAAATGTGTGGAGGGAGATGGCAGTTTTAATAGAAGAAACTGGAAAGCATTAAAGAAAATAACTATTACTGTTGTTTTATATCCTCCTGTTGAAATGTGTTGCCAGGGCAGTTTGCAATAAACTATTTAAAACATCATAAAATATCTAATACATAAAATAAACTAAAACAGCACTTCTATAAAACTGAAATGAAAATAATAAGCAATATCCTGCAGTATTCTATAGTGCTGCTTGTTTCCGTTTCATGCACAACTAGCAACAATTATATTTTATTGCATTAAAGGAGTGCCATCATTGTGAATGGCACTTTACAGACTGCCCAAGTGCCTATAGTCTAAGCTTCAACATAGAAGTAGAAAAATGGGAGAAGCGGGGCGACACAGATCTACAGGGGAAGCATAGGTGATGTTAAGGCTTCAAATCTGCATACGTTTACAAGGGAGCAAATTACTCTGAATTCCATGGCAGTTACTGCACATGAGGTTATTTCAAAAGAAGCAGGCATAAGCCATTACATTTAGGTACACATATATTCTACAAATAACAGAAAAGAGAAGGGAAACAAAATGCAAGGGAGATAGGGAAAGTTACAGAAAATTGAATGCAGACTTCCAGAGAATAGCAAGGAGAGACAAGAGGGCCTTCTTAAATGAACAGTGCAAAGATATAGAGGGAAATAATAGAAAGGGAAAAAACCAGAGATCTGTTCAAGAAAATTGGAGATATTAAAGGAACATGTTGTGCAAAGATGGACATGATAAAGGACAAAAATGGGAGGGACCTCACAGAAACAGAAGACACCAAGAACAGGTGGCAAGAATACACAGAGGAACTATACCAGAAAGATTTGGATCTCCCGGACAACCCAGATAGTATGGTTGCTGAACTTGAGCCAGACATCCTGGAGAGTGAAGTCAAATGGGCCTTAGAAAGCATGGCTAAGAACAAAGCCAGTGGAGGTGATGGCATTCCAGTTGAACTATTTAAAATCTTAAAAGACGACGCTGTTCAGGTGCTACACTCAATATGCCAGCAAGTTTGGAAAACTCAGCAGTGGCCAGAGGACTGGAAAAGATCAGTCTATATCCCAATCCCAAAGAAGCAGTGCCAAAGAATGCTCCAACTACTGTACGATTACTCCCATTTCACACGCTAGCAAGGTTATGCTCAAAATCCTCCAAGGCAGTATTTAGCTGTGTGGACCACAATAATCTATGACAAGTTCTTAAAGAAATGGGAATGCCTGACCACGTTATCTATCTCCTGAGAAATCTATATGTGGGACATGAAGCAACAACAATCAGAACTGGATATGGAACTGGATATGGAACAACTGATTGGTTCACAATTGGGAAAGGAGTACAACAAGGCTGTATATTGGCTCCTTGCTTATTTAATTTATATGCAGAATACATCATGTGAAAGTCTGGACTGAATGAATTCCAATCCGGATTTAAGATTGCTGGAAGACATATCAATAACCTCAGATATGCAGACAATACCACTCTGATGGCAGAAAGTGAGGAGGAATTAAAGAACCTCTTAATGAGGTTGAAAGAGGAGAGCGCAAAAAATGATCTGAAGCTCAACATCAAAAAAACTAAGATCATGGCCACTGTTTCCATCACCTCCTGGCAAATAGAAGGGGAAGATATATAGGCAGTGACAGATTTTACTTTCTTGGGCTCCATGATCACTGCAGATGGGGACAGCAGCCACGAAATTAAAAGACACCTGCTTCTTGGGAGGGAAGCAATGACAAACCTAGACAGCATCTTAAAAAGCAGAGACATCACCTTGCCAACAAAGGTCCGAATAGTCAAAGCTATGGTTTTTCCAGTAGCGATGTACGGAAGTGAGAGCTGGACCGTAAAGAAGGCTGACCACCGAAGAACTGATGCTTTTGAAATTGTGGTGCTGGAGGAGACTCTTGAGAGTCCCCTGGACTGCAAGGAGATCAAATCTATCCATTCTGAAGGAAATCAATTCTGAGTGCTTACTGGAAGGAGAGATCCTGAAGCTGAGGCTTCAATACTTATGAGAAGAGAAGACTCCCTGGAAAAGACCCTGATGTTGGGAAAGTGTGAAGGCAAGAGGAGAAGGGGACAACAGAGAATGAGATGGCTGGACAGTGTCATCGGAACTACCAACATGAATTTGACCAAACTCAGGGAGACAGTGGAATACAGGAGGGCCTGACATGCTCTTGTCCATCGGGTCACAAAGAGTCGGACATGACTTAATGACTGAACAACAACAACACAAATATATTCAGTATAATCCTAGACCTGTCTAGCCAGAGTGTGGTTCCAGTGAATTCAGTAAAGTTTCCTTTAGTGCCATCATGAGTTTAGTTGCAAAAGGGTATGGGAACAAGGGAATTTCACAGAATTAGGGAATTTCACCAAAAAGCTGTTAAAATTTCAATGAATGTGTAAAATCACTTTCCATTTGTCTTTCTCTGAATTCTGCTTATATTTTTGTCCACTTATTTTTTGTATTAGGTACAAGACAGTTTATATGGAAACACATGCACATTTTAATACATTATTACTTACATGTGCATTTATTCATACATATTTACCTAACTTGCCTCAGTTGACTACAGTCTCCTTGTGTATATCTTTTCAGTTATATGCATCTTATCGATTCACGTTTTAAAATGAGTAGATTGTTTTGTGTCTACTTCATTTTTCCAAAATGCTCTGTAAATTTCATGTTGTGTATCTGATTCAAGTTGTGTATCTTCTCTTTTATGCTGCTCTGGCAGGCAGTGGAATTTCTAGCACCATGTAGTAAGATGGGGGATGTTATCTAAGTTGACCCTTCCATTAGGCAGAGTGTCCTCTTTCCTCTTCTGAAATTGTGTTCGTTATGAAATCTGGTTTAGAAAGAAGCATGTAGTCCTTCTTCTCCTTGTTGCTGGTTTCAACACCAGGTCTAAAGAGGATGATTGTCAGCTTTCATGTAGGCACTACCTGTAAGCAAAAACCCAGATTTCCCATGGTTCTTACCCATATATAGGGCCTAAGGGCAAGAAGGAACTTCTCATTTTAAGACTTGGAGCTGAGAGCTCAAAGAAAAGGGTAAGAGAAGGGATGCTAGGCATTTATTTCCAAGAATTTTCACAATTCCCCATTGTGTGATGCCTGAGTTTCCTTTTGGTGGTGTTACTTCAAACATAGACCAAACAGATTGGTGAAGACGTTCTGTAGTGTTGTAATGCCATTGAACTCTCAGTGTGATCCTCAGTTGTCTGGGCTCATACAGAGGGGATAATAGATTGAAAATTCAACACCAAAGGAAGAGAAGGGAGGACAAATACTCCATGCCATGAAAATGCTGTGTGTGTATTGCAATAATAAGAGAAACATTAATTTGGGGGCTCTAGTTCCCAATATTCCCACCGGTCATCAGGGCTGGGCTATTCCAGGAACTGTATATCAAAAAAAGAATATTTCCCATCTCTGGATATTGAAATGCATGGTTAGTTTTAGCACACCAGTCCTACAGTGGTGGGACAGACATGTAAAAAAATTCATTTGATATTGTGTGTTTGTTCTGTAATGTATTTCTGTGGACAGATGGTACAGAACACTTTTATCCTTCACTCTCAAGTCTTTCTTCTAATACTGGATATTTTGATTGTAAGAACAGATTACTTAACCAGAACAAGATACTCAAGAGTGAAAGCAAGACGTTATGGGTGCTTCACTGGGTCATTCAGCAGTGTAGGACCTGGTCTGTGTGGGGTGGTAGTAACTCAGTAACCTTCAGTGTCACTTATCTTGGAGTACAGATAGCTCACTCAAGAAAACAATAGAAAAGGGAAACTCATCTTCAGTTCTCTTTTTAAAAACTACAACAAGAGCATAGTCAGTCAAGCTTCTTTTGCTCTTATCCAATCAGCCAGCTGTTTTATCGCCAGTTCCATCTTACACATGCTGGTCTTTGCTGACATCCTGTGTTTACAATTTAGTTTTCTTGTCCACCCTGTTCAGCTGAACACTGAGATCCATTGAAAAGACTTAACCATACAACCCAGTGCATACCTTCTCAGAGTTTAGTCCCAGTGGGGATCGAAGCCTTAGTTAGCTTAACACTCATTCCCAGAGCTTGGAAAAAAATTATTTGTGGACTACAATTTCTAGAATTCTTGAAGCAGTGTGGCCACTGGTCTGAGTAAGTTTATTTTTTATTTTTTATTTTATTTTTAAACTACTAGGGATAGGGTAGGGAATACAAAGGGTGAAAGGAAGTGGAAGGGATGGAAAAGGGGTTTTGAGGATAGAACACAGAATATACAATCATCCAATCTATTCATATTAAGTATACAAGCATCCAATCTATTCATTTTTCAATAAAAGATCAACTTTCTACTTCTTTTTTTTAACTGTTTGATTACCTTCTAGCTTTCAACTTACAATTATGTTTTGGTTTGAATCTACCGTAAGTTATTCCATCACTATCAGGAAACTGAGACCAATTGTAAAATACACCGTCTCTTTCAATTTCCTTTTGTCTTGGACATACATTGAGCACACCTGAAAAAGTATACATTTCAATCATTTCCCATATTTTATTATGCTTCTTTTGTTTTCGTGGCTCTGTTTTCTTCCATTTTTTTGGAATAGGAGGGCAAATCCAGGACAGTAATCCAATTTTTAATCTCCCATTTTCTGACTGTTGTAGCTAAATAGCTTACTGGGTAACACTTAATCCCACCTATATTACCTGGCATCGCACTCAATGAACACAGTTCTGGAGTTAATAGAGATTCCTTTAACTGATGTTTAACATCTGATTATTTCTCTTCCATCAAATCTTTGATCTGGCTGAGACGCTCATTTACCTGCTGAAATCCTGTTATTATTATCATTTGCATGGTAACTTGCCATTCATTATCTGGCAAAGTCTCCAACAGTTGATATCTAATTTCTTCAGGGGCCATTTCCATCTTTCCAATGAGTATGATCTGTATAAATAATGCTTTTTAGTTTCTACTGTTTTATTAACAAACCAAACCCATCATCATCAACCTCCCCTGGATATTCCCTCTCCCCCATACCCAGATATTATAGCATATCGATCAACTTTTAACCCAATAATTTAAATTACAACCATGGCAGTCTTATCAGAGTCTCACACAATCCAGCCAAGAAAAAGTCTAGACTAAACAGCAGACACAGGAAGTCAGTCTCTCCAGTATATATTGTTATAATAAATAAATAAATAAATAAATAAATAAATAAATAAATAAATAAATAAACAAACAAATAAACAAATAAACAAATAAATAAATAAATAAATAAATAAATAAATAAATAAATAAATAAATAAATAAATAAATAAATAAATAAATAAATGGAATAAATAAATAATAATCCGTCAGACTCCAGTCCTGGTTTTGCTAGCTCCTCAGCCTATTCAGTTGCATTTATCTCACTGATGATTTCCAGACCGCTTTTTTACTTCCAAAAGTTTATTCCTCCTCCAAAAGCCCAGCAAGGTTCTGTTATCAAAGTGCCAGTCGTCAAACTCCTCAGTCTATTCAGTTAGTCTCACTGGTTATTCACAGCCTGTTTCTTACTTCCAAAAGCTTATTTCTCCTCTGAAGACCCAGCACGATTTTACTGTCAGAGTCCCACACAATCTAAGGAAAAATATCCAGGCTAAACAGCATTCACCAAATTTTAGTCCCTTAAAGCCTGTCCAGTATTATTTTCTCTGGGATATTTTCCAGAAACATAAGATTTTTCTGTCTCACTGTTCTCTCAGTTTGACCTTGAACCAGCCTGCTGTTTACAAGTCAAGTTTTGTTTCGTTTTGAAGGAGCAGGCTGGCAAGCCAGATTCGCCACTGTTATCTTCTCTCCATCAAATATTTTCACTCTCATTTCTTTTTCATCTTAATGAGGTTTTTCATAAATCAAAGGCTTCCACTTACTTTGTTATTGTATATTTTCGGCTGTGCTTCTTGTTCTCCTGTCCTCGGTAGTGGAGTTTCTCCCAGCTGATCTGCCAATATGGCTTCCTGTCTTCGGTCCCCCATTTTCTAGAGGGGCCTCTGGACCGGGTGGTTCCAGCTTTTTCTGGGAGCTATTCCCAGAAGCTGCTGGCTGCACCTCGACAAAGCTCTGGTCTGAGTAAGTTTCATTTATTGTCATAATTTGAAAGAGGAAAATGTCACTATGACGTACAATCTTTCCATTTTCTGGTAGTGGATATTGCTCTTCAATCACCCAGTGATGACTAAAATTCATCTATGGCTTTGAAGAAAACTCATCTGTATCCAATACTGAGCTTGAGCTTGTTTGAGTATCAGTAGTATTAAGTTTCAAAACAAACCCCCATACCATCAAATCAGCCATGTAAACCATGTTAGCCACCATTAGCAGCTACATAATATCTGGAACTGTCCTGGATTGCCCCAGGCACGTCTCTGTTGGGTTTAATATTGTTTATATTTGTTTAGATCAGTGATCTATCTAGTCCATCGACAGCTTTAAAATACCTCAAGAACTCTAAGTAGGGCCTAGGTCTGTGGCTTTATAAATTCAAAATGAGTAGAATATACTTCAACAATTCTTCATCTTCTCTGCCATTTCTGTAGCTCTGGGATTTAAAGATATAGTTGAAGTCTCACTATCCCCTTTATCTGTCACAATCTAATTTGAGACATGACACCTAACCTAGAAGTAAAGGTAATACATTATTCAAGTGCTGTATTACAGAACAATTTCCCTCATTGCTGATAATAGTCATCAGAAATTCTTGTCTAGCAATTTGCAACTTATTTTGAGATTATCAGAGGAGATAGACATTCTCTGATTGGTTACTTGTAAAAACTTGCATTTTGATATAGCAGAAGATGCCTGTCAAGCGTATGCAATATATAACAGCCTTCAAGTTATGTTGGAATCATTTTTTGCTCCTGCGAAAGTTGTAGATGATGTTACTAGCCATGGAGTGTTCCACAAAGGAAATAAGTGATCAGATTATATGGAAAACTATGGAAGTTTTAAAATATATATATTTTAAATTTCAATAGAGAATAATCAAGGAAATTCTGCCAGTGGCCATGCTGGCTGAGGTTTTGCCTCAACACCCAGGAATAAAGAGGCAAGGCACAAGTGATGTGTTTTAACTAGGGTCACAACCTTATTGAACAATTAATCGGGGGGGGGGGACACATGATATCCATCCCTGACTGTACATTCCTGAAGCATGAGATTGTGCATAACATAAACAGAAGCTCATTTGAAAACCAGCATATTGTCTAGTTATTCAGATCAGAAGAGTGGCTAGACGCTGGAGAGAACTTGGTGGATCTAAACCAACACACTTGGCCTTTCAAATCCATTAGCATTTTATAGCTGCATGGAATTCATCAGTTTATTTTCTGAAGACACGTTGTAAAAGTTGATTTATTTCTATCCTTCCCCTTCTCTACTGCATCTTAAAAGCTATATGAATGAAGAAAACAGATCTTCTAACTAAAAATAAGGGAAGTCATATAGAGGGTTTTTTCCCGCACTTCCGCTCCAGCTGCTTTCACACAGAGGCTAACCAATTCATAGGATCCTTGGAGATTTCCTGTGAATTTAAATCTGGGTTGGAGGATGGGGAAATTTTAGTCTAGTTTCCTCTACATTGTTTATTTCTAAAACTCAGTGGTGCATGTCAAGGTGCTAGACATTTCAAGTTCAGTGCAACTTTCTGGAGATCTCAGCCATTATAAAAATGGTAATGATGAATAATACAGCTAACAGGTTGTGTCCATGTAGCAAGTTATTAGCATATCAGCTAGCATTGCCTGAAGCAACTCTTGCTGAATTTTCAGAAAGAAAGGCATACAAGAGGTTGGAGAACATGTTTGGCAGGAAATTAAAAAGCTAGTGTTTTGCCTTTTGTGAGCAAATCACCAGCAGGGTGCATGGGAAAACATTTGCTGGAAAGAAGCAGGATGTGAGAAGGGAGAGCTTAATCTATTCTCCTGTGTACTCTTCTTTCTCTGCAATTGTTCTTCCACAAAAGTGACATCAGAGGCCTGCCTTTGTTGGGCAGCTGTTGATGCCCATACCCAGACAGGTTAGCTACTGCAATTGCCTAGTGACCCATCAGTCCCAGCTCCTTGCTGCCACTGTCTGTCCACTTCCTCTCTCCAAGCATGCTAAGAGTGATGAGAGTGAGAAGCAGCAGCAATAGCCTCCACTTAACAGGTGTGATGAGTGGATGGAGACAGACAGGGCAAATGCATGGCCAGGAATGACAATGTCAAGGAGCAAGTATTTCCATTCAGATGTTTCCAGGATTTACTTATTTCATTTCTAGCAACAAGGCAGCTCACAAATGATTAGAAAACAGTGTAAGTGTATTGTCATTCATAGCATCAGTAGATCACCACTGATTAATAAATTGCCATTTCCATTCCCACGCCAAGTTGTGCAACTGGGATAAAATCAGAAATCTGAGCAGCATCTTATTAAGTGTGTGTAGTTCATCTTTAGTTTTTGGAAATGATCATCTCCATAATCATTTTTTAAAAAAAGAGAGAAGTGAGTGGTTAAGGTTGAGCAGTAGCACACGGATGGACATGCAAGTGACTTACTAGCCCAATACGAGCTCAGAAGATGTGGAGACAGTGGGAGGAGGGCAGGTTTGCTGATGCAGGGCTTGCTGGGCTGTCAAAAACTTGCATCCTTACTTTCTCACGTCTCTCTTCCTTTGTGCATCAAGATGCCTCCGGGGCTGTCACAGAGTTGACAGTTGCCTTTCCTTTCATAAAGGTGGACAGTTGTTGCATCTTTGAAGTCCTGGGGGATTTTGCCTTGTGTCCACATTTCTCAAAATAAGTGTGTTCAGTTGTTGGAGGACTTTATCACTGCCTTTTAAAAATAGATCTCCCCTGGAATTGCATCTGCCCTGGGGCTTTTCTATTGGAGAGTTGGTTAATGGCCTCTCATGTTTCTTCCAGGCACAAGGGAGGTCTATTAATCTGTTGACTGGCACTTGTGGCTATCTGCTAATTGCCTTCTCACTAATTTCAGATGGCCTGCTCAACGCCTTTTGAAAATGTTCAGCCATTCCTGCAAAACCTGTGATTTCTCTGTGATGACTACTGAGCCTACAGGGCTCAGGGGAGTGACAGTCCCACATGTTGGGGCCATAGGTGGTCCTGATTGCTCCAAATAATTTCTTAGTCCTCTCATGATTAGCAAAGCTCTCCTGCTTTCCTGCTGAGACACGAGTTCTGCATCTCTCATAGTTAAGACTTCAACTTGTGATGAATGTTGTTGAAAGTAGCTTCATAGGTAGTCGATTTATTGAGCTGACACATTTTATTGAGGTTGATTTTTTTTTTTTTGCTCAAGAAGTTTTGCAATTTCTTCTTCATTCTCATAAAACCAACCTTGGTGGACACACTTCTTTGGGCCAAGAGCTTTCATAGTCATGATAGATATAGTATTGCAGGGAGTTTTCCATTGATTGTCAATGCTTCTGCTTCTGGCTGCTCTTTGTTCTATATTTGCATTTAGTTCTGTCTTCAGCATCAGGCTTGATCCCTCATGACTGAGCTTGGAAGCATTTATCATCTTTGGTGCTTGTTTTCCTTGTGGGCATTCTGGCAGTTTTATCTGTATGTTCATTTTCACGATGAGTACTTCATGATCTGTCCTACTTACTAAAACAACAATTCGTTGTTATGATTTATGAATTATACTTACCCCTGTCTATTAATAGGTCCAAGATAGGATGCTGTCTATTGAAAATTTTAATGTTTTTAAAATAATGTAATTTTTAAAGCAGACACACACACACCATTAAATAAATCAATGGAGATTACTGTGCAAAAAAGGTACCTTTTCTTCTAGGCAAATTAATGGCTAAAAGCCTTCTTAGAAAGGAATGGGAATTGAAGTCCAGCAACATCTGATGCACCACACCTCCTCCAGTAGTGCCATAGTGAATTCACAGGTGAGATGAGATACGAACAAGGGTGAACACACAGTCTTAATTGCATTGCACCAGCTTTGTATCCTTATTTATTCATGCCTTGGAAGAAATGAAAACAGTACTAGGTGTCTCTATTTTAATTTTTATGGAACTTGCTAGTGGTGTGGATAATTAGAAAATTCAGGACATTCTCTTATGATGATGATAAAGCATTTTAATTTTGTAAATATTGAAATAAAATAATTAACATTTGACTGGTGTTCCTCTCTTTTCACATTACATAGAACACCATGGCACTGGAATTTATCGATCTGTCTACATATTCAGGGAACACAAACATCCGGCTGTAGTCTCTGTGCATATTATTGGAGGAGAATATGAAAAGTATGTGGGTTGAGCAGCCTGTTATAAGGAGCTGCATCAAAGAGGTGTAACATTATCTATGTAACTGTGGGTATGAGAGTGTATCTTTTTAAATAGGATCATTATACTATCTGCCGGAAATCCAATAGTAAGTTGCCACTAGAGTAGTCTCATTGAGTCAGTAGTGATTTGGGGAATCAACACATATGTGAATTCCATTGATTAGATGGGCCTACTCTAGTTATGACTTATTAGTAGATTTTATCTTCTATATTTCAACAGGTGATTCACACAATACACATATCACTTCACAGTGTCATGTATGAATGATCCATAGCAGATCTCCCATTGATTTCAGTGGGTCTGATCTCATCCTGAATTTGGATCCAATCCACTGCTTTGTAGCTGAGACAGTTTACAGGCATTTAGTGACCTTCCTTGCCTTCTCACTATTCTCCTCCTCCATCCCTGTGTTTCAATTTATTGTTACATCTTGTGGTGTCTTTTGCGTGGAACTTTCCATCTAAATATTCAGCTAGCTTCTCCGCCTTAAGAACATATTGGAAAAAAACCCTCTCCTTTCTTTTGGAATGTCCTTTTAAAAAATCCTCCCTTTATTTAATTCAGTCCATTCTATGATTCTATTGAGGTCTGGATTGGTATGAGGTCTCCAGCCTTGGGCAGGGGGTTCAACTAGAAGACCTCCAAGGTCCCTTCCAACCCTATGATGATTCTATGATTCTATAAAGTCATTCTATGCATTTTTCTTTTTCTTTCATGGCCTCCTCTTGATAATGTAGTTTTATTTATTTATTTATTTATTTATTTTATTTAAAATATTTTTACCCTGCCTTTCTCCTTGAAAAGGAACCAAGGCGGCTTTTTAATTTCACCTCCTGCTGGATTCGTCTTTCATTTTCATGGCTTCTTCAAAATTGTGGCAGTGTAGTCCTAGCAGAAAGAGGGATTAATTGTAGGGGGTTGGGATTCAGGATCTGCACCTTCTCTTGGCAGAACTCTGTTATGCTGACTGATCTCAGAGATGTGCCAACACCCCCCAGTGGTTGTGTCTATTGGGTAAGAGCTGCTGCCATAAGAGCTAAAGAGGGGCAAAGAAAGGTTTAGGCAAGCAGGGAACCAGGTTATGTCAGAGCCTAAACTTCTCTAGCTGAGGGACAAAGCCACAATGTCAGCAGAGAGTCAGGAACATTTGAAATAATTTCCTATATCCTTCAGTTTAGGGCTCGGATTCGGCACAGCTTCAGGTGGCCTAGTGTTAGACCAGCTGGACCTTGGCCATCTTTAGTTAGGATTGTTCTCTAAAATCCTAGGCAGCAATGTGTGTCTTGGTTCCTCCCTGTACTCCATTTTTGAGGATTGCCTTGTTTATTTTAAGTCTTTTTGGCAGATAATGGACAGTCTGATTGAAACGGTAGCCATATTGTCTGTTCCCTATGCAGATCTTCCTATAAATCAACCAATCAATCAAACAAACAAACAAACAGAAATTGTGTCTTCCATTGTGTAACCTGATGAATGTGTTTATCCCAATTAATTTTATCTGGGATAAAATTCAGTATAGTGTAGATGTGGATTTAAATTCTGCTTCTCCTCTAGATTTATTGGATTGCTTGGCATTGCCTTTGTTTACCCTGTCTGCTTCCATAGCATGGTTTTTACTCAGCCTTAATAGATAACTCATGGTTATGTCTGTCTTCCTTCAGGAAATTATGTGGGAAAGCCCCTTGTCAGGGTCTCATCACAGTGGCCCTGTCTCCCCGAGGAACCTAGATACAGAACAAACAGATTCCTGTCCCCTTAATCTTGTTTCTTCCTCCCACACTCTGCAGCAGGGAAGGCACAACCAGTGAGTGAGCTATCAGCCATGCCACCCAGACCTTCAAAGTCACATGTGCTCCTAGAGTTCAATTCATTTGAGTTATGCCAGTCTTGCTACTGTCCACTATGGATAGTAAATTTTCCAGTGCTTCCTGTTTTCTCCTGTGGATGGAAGGCAAAGGTCTGTTTTTGTGATCTTCCAGTTTCCCCTATTGGGAACTCCTATAAGTGCTGTGCTTTTACCCTTGTGCACCTGCATTCAGCAATGCAATCTTCCTTAAGCAATTGTTTCTGGCTGTAAATCATAGACAAACATGCACATCATATTATTTCTGCACCGGGGCACCTGTGTTTAAAATTCTTTCAACCCATTAATTCCTTTCTCTGAGGCCATTCTCATTTAAATCCAGTTAAAGACTAAAGGTTTATGACCTGCAAACAAGGCAGAAACACTCGTGTGTGGCTTTCCAGCCAAATATTTTAGTACATCTCAGTTTGTCAAAAGTTTCATGTACTGCCTTTCATTCTATATGTATTCTTTCAAGTCATTTCTGAGTCCTGACTTATGGTGACCCTAACAGTGTTTTCACTGTATGAGATGTTCAAGAAGTAGCTTGCTTTTGACACTAGCCTGTGACTTTTCATGGTCGAAGAGGGGCTTGAACCCAGATCTCCTGAGTTTTAGCCTGGCACGTATTCCACTACATAACACGAGCTCTTGCTTTTTAATGCACCACATAGCTAAACACCAGCTGTGACGTGAATGAAAAGGCTACCGTTAAATTCTTTGTATTCTTATTGATTTCAGTGGGTGAGATTTAAGTATGTGCTTAATCAATGGGACTCCAAAGGGTTTAACTTAAGCTAGATTTTGCTCTGTGTTGGACAACTGTAAAATCTATACAAGGCAAACCTTTTTGGGTCATCTTGTCAATCAAGAGAGCATGTTAAGTACATAAAAAGATAAAATTTGTCCCTAGGCTTAGTTCCTAAAGATGCTGTAAGTACCTGCTTCCTCAGCTTTTCTTTTCACAGCTCTCATCTTGACAGCCTCTTTAAACACCCATTCTTTTTGCAGGTGTACTATATTTATTTCCACTAGACATCTCTCTGGAAGTCTGTTGCTGTCACTTGCTTGCTAGATTTTTTTAAAAAAATAACAAACAAATAAATACCCTATCTTTGCAGGAGACAAGCTGATCACGGTAACCTTTCCAAAACATTAGGACTTCCTTCATTTCCTTTCATACTCCCGTCTTTACCGCTGGAGCACATCAGAGAATTCTCTCTCTCTCTCTCTCTTTTATCAAATGCCATTGACTGAATGCCGTCCTTGCAAAATAATCCATTTGGGAGTTTCGTCTTGCATGGATATTTGTCATGACGGATTTCTCTGCAACTGCACTTGAATTTGCTGTTCCTTCTGTGCTAATACTGCCAGCTTGTTCTCTGAAAAAGCATGTGGCCACATCTATTTTCTAAGACAGAAGGTCAGGTTAAAAAGAGTCAAATGCATCCTCCTCCCTCCTCGAACATGTGTTTGTCACTGAAGGTGAGTAACAGGTACACTCTGTCTGCTCTCAAACATTGCCAACATTTTAAACAAGGGAATTCCATGAAGAAATGCAGTGTCCAGTTCTTGTGTGCTCTACTACACCAGGAACTGCAGACACAGATCAGAAATGTTGGATGAAAAAACAGAGCTTGCGAACGACAACAGATCAACACACCAATGTGTTTCAAGGCTGTTTAACTTTCATCGGTCTTTACTTGTAAGTCCATTCTGTGCTGTTTCTTCAGTAATATGCATTCTTATACTATTTGCATTTAACGTTATGTAACATACTTTTTTCAAAATAAAATGTGCATTTTATATTTTTTTCCATATATTTTTGAAAAGCTTTGTGGGCAGAAAACTACTGGAATATGTGGAAAATGTCTGTGGTTATGATGTTCTGATCTGCATTTTGATTACATCGTAATTCATAAAATTGAAATTTGTCATGCAGCCCTGCCTCTGAAATCTTAAGAAAAAGAGAAAGGAAAGACAGATAACTGCTGCTGATGGATTCATGTACAGTATTTCCTTTGAAAAAAATGGGAACTGATTTTATTTTATTTTAGCTTTTAAAATACGGAAGGATGTTCTGCAAAACTTTGTTATCATTTGCTCCATGGATTGTCTGGTAAGGAAATGAGCCAGAAAGATTGATTACCAGAAAGAACCTCCACCACCATCCAGGACTAACAGATCAGTAGCAATCAATTCCTTGAAATATCAGAGTAAATGTCTGCAACCCTGGAGTGGGGCCTTGTGCAGTGCCACACAGGATGTATCCTTCTGGTGCTGTGAGGCAGATCTTCACCAACTAAACCAGATGGTGTGTGATCTGAGTGGGACAGATAGACGAGCGGAAACAAAATAATGCTATCAAGTCAAGACCTGCTTCCCAGAGATTGTTGGGGCACATTTACAGGCTAAAGCCTAGAATATCCATTGAAAAGAAGTGCATTTCTTAAAAGCAGAAGAAAAATGTTTTCTCCACCAGAGATAAGACTAAAGTGTTCTCCAGAAGCAGCTAGGAAGGGATCTATAAGTGCAGATGATAATTTTTTTTTTTGTTTTTAAATGATAGCCCATAAATAGTGATTATACCTTAGACTTTGGTGTAGGGCATGCAGAGTGCTAAATGAATGCTACCATTGGACTCATTCTTCCAAGATGCTTGCAGCAGACATCAAGGAAAGGAATAAGAAAGTTGTTAAGGTGTAAATTTCAATAGTAGCACTGCATGCAAGGCAATGAAATTGACAATTGCTCCTGAGCAGGTCTAAATGACGTGATTTAAATTTACAAGAATGCACTCTAAAGCTAGGCTTGCCATTGCATCAGCATTTCATTCCCGTACTGCCAAATCTTGAATCTCAAGACTGAAGCTTAAGGCTTGCCAATGCTATTTTGATATATTGCAGGTAAGGAAGAAGGAAGATGTAGCTGGAGGTTTGCGTTATCCATATTTCAGTCTCTCATGTCATGAGGTTTGAGATGGACACTCCCTTGAAATATTTTCTTCTACCCTTTGTCAATCAGTCATCAAGGCAGGCGGGCAATGCATCCCACTAATCTAGCTGCTCAATAAAATGTGTAGAGAAGGAAATATTATTTTACATTGGCCAGAATCCTATAATTGTCTGGGTATGGCTTGTATAACATGCTGCAGCTAAATGTGGCAGGGCACAGCTTGGTGGCGTGCCTACTCACATGCCCAATTGTGCAACCAATATGAGTCTTGGCACCTTATCACCTAGCTGCAGTTAGTAATAAGAAATTGCACAACCATCAATAGGATTCTGAGCATTTCATTTTAGCCCTAGGTGGCCATTTTGTTTTTCTTCTCTTTTATGTGGGTAGAATTTATTTCAATATGTTAACAAGTGTTGAAAGGAAACAAAATGGGTGCAGAGAGCAGGGACAAAATTCTGGGAGAACATACTGACTGAAATGGGAAATAGCAGAACATTCACAATGCTGAAATGATTTGTGAGTGTGGAACCCATCTCTGTGGGTTAATCTAAGTGGAACATATGTTGCACCTTATATGCACTGATGATACTGGTATTATTCCTGCTGTCTAGATGAAATAAGGCATGGTCCAGTATCAGCTATCACAAAGTGGTGGTGGGGATTGTTGTTCCATGCTTTTTAACCTCCCTCTTTGTAGTAGGGTAGGCTTGTAGATCAGGATGGGAGAGGTACCTCAACTTCATTTATTTGAGATGACTTTCTTCAGAGAGAAAAATCGGAAAGGGTAGACAAAAATTCCAGTAAGATTGTTCTCAAGCGGCATTAATTAGCACAAAACAGAGTGGAAGAAATGTTCCATTTGGTCAGACCCTTGGATAGTGCATGTAGCATCTTTGGAAAATGATCTTGGTAGGGCTGATCACCATGGACACCCATCCGTGCATTGGGCCAGGTATCCTGCTGGAGCTTCTGCAAAAAAGTGACAAGCCATCCTTTCTCTCCCTGCAAATGCTACACTTGAGACACTGAGTGGGTGAATTAAAATGCTGAAGCCATACAATGTTCTTTTCAGCTTCAGGGTAGGAAGTTTGCCTGTCATTGGGTGATAATCCCCTTTGAGAACTGACTACCTATTATTGAGTTCTAAGGGGAGAGGTGGTGGAGAGAAATTGAAAGGACCATTTGCTCATTGCAGTCATCTGCCCCTCAGTCTTGTTGTTCACCTTGGGCCCAATAAATTGACCAGAAGCAAGCCTTCTTGGTAGCATGGCTCACCAAGAGCATTTTGGCCTGCCCCCATTGAAGAGAAAGATGCACCTGACCTTCAGTTCATGTCCAGTATCTCACTAAGCTTAGCAAAATCACGTTTTCAAAACTGGTTGGATAGCTCAATGGTTTAGGTACCTGGCTGTGGAGCCAGAAGTTAGTAATTCAATTCAGTTGGAATATATAATTATGCAGCCCAGCTTATTTTCAGGGGGTGTTTTATCTTATAGTCATGTCATCTTCTTCTGGTTGCTGCAAAAGGCTGCACAATGGTGGAGGGCAGGGTTTAACTTAAACAGGGCTTATTTTTGGGGTAGGGCTTATATTAGGAGTATCCTGAAAAATCATACTAGGGCTTATTTTCAGGTTACGTCTTATTTTCAGGGAATAATGCTCCTAATATAAGCCCTACCCCCAAAATCAGCCCCGGTTAAGTTAAACCCCACCCTCCACCATTGTGCAGCCTTTTGCAGCAACCAGAAGAAGACGACATAACTATAAAATAAAACATCCCCTGAAAATAAGCCCTAATGCATTTTTGGAACAAAAATTAATATAAGACCCTGTCTTATTTTTGGGGAAACACGGTATGTCTGATAAGAATATAATATGAAACTGTTATAAGTCTGTCAAGCACAAATTTGAAACTAGATCAGGTCAAAATGTTCAATTACAATTAGTTTATTCTTCAACATGTTGTACTATAAATGCTCTTCAAGTTTATTATGACTACATGATTATTTTTTTACCTGCTCTCTCTCTCTCTCTCTCTCTCTCTGTCACACACACACACACACACACACACACACACACACACAAATTTCAACAGAATTGACTTGGCAGCATGCAATTATTATTGTAAGTCAAGCATCAAGTGGCATTGCTGGCTGGGGAAATTTGGGAGTTGGGAGTCCGACAAAGATACTTTGTCAAATTCTGGTACAATGTCATCCAGCTGAAATGAAGAACACTCAAAGCCTACCTCTTCTTGCTTGGGGAAGCATGAGGGAATCTAGGCAGCACTCTTTTTTTCCCTACTGTAGTCCACTGACAGCTCCTTAAGATCTTTTCCTCCTTCTTCCATTTCTTGCTGCATCTTCTCACATCTTACCTTCCCAACTGACTGTAGATGCCCACCCCCATTTCCCTTTGAACCAGAAACAGAAATGCAAATAGGAAGGAGACAATCCAATCACAGTGACTGATGGAGCACACCCATCACTGCTGTGACTGGCCACATAATCCCAGCTTTCATTCTGCATTTCACATAGGTATCAAAGCACGTCAAAAAGGATGACAAAGAACCCATTCCTTTCTAACTAACTCCTTTCTCACCTTTTTTTGTGGCACAGGAAACTGTTGCCCCCACACAGAATTTTACACATTATGCCATGATAATCTGTGTGTTGTTAAAATGATGAAACAGCTGGCAGAATATTCTGTCTTTTGTATATCAGCAAGAAGCATGGTAAATCCCAGCCTTGTTCCCTCCCATTCAATTTCCTCGATTCATTGGTTTAATGGTGGTCAGATTGCCTTAGGCGATATTCCAGTGGTTCATCTATTCCACTCTAGCTGGAATTCTGAGTAGAAAGGGTTATTCTATCACCATCCACAAGTTAATAGCCAAGAGTGTGGTACCTTATTCCTTCAGTAAGTTTATGTGACTATCCCATTCAGTTGGGGGTGTCTCCCCCCATTTTCCTGCCTGAAATAGTAAAATGCTGCTATTTCAGAGAAGCAATACTCTCACAACAACAGATCGCACTTCAAAGTCTGACTAAAAGACATCATACGGAGTGTGTTTGCAAGCTTCCAAAATATAAGCTATGACAGCTCCAGCCGTGGGAAGTACTTTGAGTAAACAGTAGTAACAGCCAGGAATTTGTCAAGGAAATGATATAAATTAAACTTTGCTCTTCCCAAATCATTTCTACTTTTGCTAATTCTAGTGAAGAGATACGTAACAAAGTTGAAAGTTGGGCATGGTCCATGCTGTCCTTCTGGATCTTGACAAATGTCAGAGGGAAGCCATTTTGAGGTGCTATTGGTAGGAATCTAACTGCTAAGAAGCCCTGCCAACTGAAAGCCCTCATTTCCAAGTTCTTTACTGGTGAGAAGGAAGAAAAACTTTTGAACTCTGCCAAAATATACTTGACTAATATTAAGAAAAAAAATTCCCCCAGCACTTGTCCCCTTACTTTAATTCAGAGTTTTTAATTCTTTTGCTTTGCATGAGTGTTTTAGATACCTGTTTCAGTGAATTTAGCCCTCTGTGCTATTGTATTTTTATTTTTGACACTTTGCGGGTTTATTGTGTACTTCACCCCCTGATTTTACTCTGTGTGCTTTTACCTTGTGCTGTTGTATTATTGTTTCATTGTAAAATTCATGGAATTTTTTCAGTATACTTTTAAACCACCTGGGGAAATGTGGTAGCTGGGAAGTGTGATAAATGTATAAAATAAATAAACAAGATCTCCCTTCACATTTGAAAACAGGTTCTTCGATTTCATCTTGGCTTTCTCAAGTTTCATCTTCATTGTTTTTGAGAGAAAGATATTGTAATTTAATATCAGTTGTCCAAGCTGAACTTAGCCTGCTGCATCGAAGCATAAAACTCTGAAACAGCTCAGTTCCTCTGAAGGTATATAGTTGATTTGTGAGCAAATGATGTTTCCTGATTCTGAGGTGCTAGCAGACTTCCAAGAAAGAAAAAGAAAAAAGAAAGAAAGAAAGAAAGAAAGAAAGAAAGATTCTGTATTTTATTAATTATCATTAATTTAAAAATATGAGTTTTTTCTTCACAATATAAAATTCGCAATACAGTCCAGAATTAGAAACAGTCCAAGTCAGAAAAACTGTTGAATTCCTGTGAAATTCATGAAATATTTTACCTTGAGGAATTGTTTATGAGGGGTGAGGGTGAAGTGGTATTTCTTTTTTCTACCTCATGCAGATGTATGGAACATATGAAGTGGAGTCTTCATGCAAAGATTGGATCATATGGATTTGGCAGTTCCCATCCCAACGCTCATCTTCATTGGTGGAACATAATGGAACTGAATCCTCCATTCATTCTGGAACAGGATTGTTGCAGTCCAGGTTCATATCCTTAATCCACTTAAACCAGAGAAGGCAAAGCTGCTCCTCATTAGTTGAAAGGCAGCTGAAGTGGGGATGGGGTTGCACTCTCTCTGAAAACACAGGTGTGCAGCTTGGGGGTGCTTCTGGATTCATCTCAGAACCTGGATGGCCAGGTTTCAGGAGTAGTCAGGAGTGCCTTTGAACAATTAAAACCAGTGCGTCAGCTGCACCCATTTCTTGAGAGGTCTGAACTGGCCATGGTGATGCCTGCTTTAATTCCATCCTGGCTGGATTACTGTAAAGTTCCCTAAGGAGGGCTGCATGTGGAAAGTGTTTGGAAAGTTCAGTAGGTCCAAAATACTGCAGCCAAATTGTTAACTGGGCACAATTCAAAGTGCTAGTTCTAACCTATAAGGTCCTAAACTGCTTGGGTTCAAACTATCTGAAAAAACACTTCTCTCTCTATGAGCCTGTCCAGGTCATCAGGGGAAGGCTTTCCCTTGGCCCCACCACCATCACAGGTGCACTTGGTGGGGGCATGGGAGAAAGCCTTCTCTGTCCCAGGATGGTCTCATCTTTGCTGTCCTTCCACAAGCAGCCAAAGACCTTTATCTTCAGGCAGGCTTTTCCTTAATGACTAGATGTCTGGGAGAGAAAATAATAGGTCTGCTTCTATAAGCTTAGAAGTCTCCACACTCTTGGACACCCTGCCTTATGAGTTGAATCCACTTAGAAGCTCTCGTCAGAACCTCTTGACCACCTTGTACAAGAAATAAACACATGGGGATATTGGACATTCCCTGTATGTTGTAGAGCAGATTCCTAAGCATCTCCACTGAAGTGCTTATTAGCTGGATCCACTTGAGAATTCAAATGGTGCAAAAAAACAAACAAAAAATCCTTGAACTGTCTTAGTTGTCCCAAGGACAACATTGGATCTGGAAGCATTACTGATTACAATCTTTCTTTTTCTTTTCTTTAGGAGAGTAAGGAGAGCACTGCAGCCCTCTGATTTTGAATTCTTTTCCAGCATCACACATGGCACCACAATCAATGATTAAGGTTGATGGGCACTGCACTCCAACAGCAGTAGGAAGGTCTCAAGTTCCTCTCTCTGATTTGAAAAAGAACGGGTCAAACATCATGCAATAAAGCACATGGAACCACCTACTAAAACACTGGTTCCCAACCCTAAGTCCCCAGATGTTCTTGGACTAAAACCCCCAAAACCTTCACCATTACCTGTACTGGTCAGGATTTCTGGGAGTTGTAGTCCAAGAACATCTGGGGACCAAAGGCTGAGAACCCATGACGTTGACTCTCTTATCTGGGTTTAATTTGTTGAGCTGCACTCAGACAGATAATGATTCTTTCCACATTGATAATGCATGCTGGTGGCAATTTCTCCAAATACTGTCTGAGGTCATTGCTAACTATTACTTGGCTCCTGCTACTATATTTAACTTCTCTGTTGGAACTTTTATTATTATAATATCACAAATATAAAGATTTTTTTAAAAAATCTCTCTCTTAAAAATAAATTATATACATAAAAAAGCAAAGTGTGTTTCTTATATACCACCCCAATGTGCTTAAAGCACTCTTTGGGTAATTTATAAGTTAATTTTGCAGGCTACATATTGCTCCCCAGTGAGTTAGGTACTTATTTTACCAGTCTCAGAAGACTAGAAGGCTGAGTGAACCTCAGGCTGGCTACCTGCAATTGAACCTAGGTCATGAGCAATGTTTTGGCTGAAGTACAGCAGTTTAGCCACTGCGCTACAAGGCTCATAACTCTGTGGACTTTTCTGTAGTTCAAATAATTTCATGACAATTCTCACATTTTATTAAAACTACCTCCCCTTGCATGTGCTGAAAAGTTGCCTCCTATTTGCTCTTAGGATGAAATTGACCGTGGAAGATATTAGAGCTGCATCTGACATTATGAGAACATATTGGGGGTTTATGATGGCTAGACAAATGAATCTGTCAAAGACCATATGCAGACAGCAAGGGAAATTTGCCAGTGCTTGTCTTGGTCCCATCCCCTTAATGCACACACTTTCTGCTGTGTATCTTTTATTGCCAAAAGGGAGATGCACAGATTGTGTGTGGGATTTTCAAGTATTTAAGTGAAGAGGTGAGGAACCTAGAAAGGTGCTGGGGAAAAGGGGGCTGAGCAAAGAGAAGTGTACGTTTTCTTTCCTTCTCAGTCCCAGACATGAGGTCTTCCATCTGTGGATGAGGATATTGCCAAGAGGCCATAGTTCCTTCTCTAGGAAGCACGAAATTTAGCTTCATCCATTAGGTCCACAGAAACCAGTGGGTGAAGATAACAGTGGGATGACCCACTCAGAAAGCCAATATCAGTGCCCCAGGAGAAGATACAGTAAAAAATACCATCAGTACTGGAAGTCTACTGAAGATATAAGACATAGCAAATAGAAGAAAGATCCACTCTCTCTACATTCTCCTAGGGTGTGTGTGTGTTCCTTGCTCTTGTGTGAGCCCTGTGGAACAGTAGCAGTTCTTTCTGGTCTGTGTTCTTCTACCCAGACAAGAAAGGAGCTTAAACTGGGCATATACCAGAAACTGGTAATGCCAATAAAGGTTTCTGCATGTATGTATGTATGTACCAGAAACTGGGGAGGTTGCTTACCAATCTCGTAGGAGTGGTGGATCCACTCAGTGGTTTACTCTGAGCTTGATAGAATCTATCCATGGTGCTACATCCTATCCCTCAAAAAGATTCAGTACCTTGATATCTCCTTTGAAGTTTGGACTGGAAACCAGAGTGTCTCCACTGTCTGAGCCACCAGCCTTCATGGCTTGGAATTCTCATTCCCCACCTCACCCTTCTGTAGGACAAACAACACTATATGTCTCCAGCTAAGTACTGGATTTGTAGTCATTTACTGGCATAGCCTGAGAGACGCTCAATTACAATCTTCTTTATGCTCCTCTTTGAAAATCAGTTTCACAATATTTCCTACCATAAGCACAACACCAAAATATTTGCAAGCAAAAAGTCTAAACCTGGGTGTTTTCCTAGGTATGCTGGTAAGAAGGTGCCTGACACTTTTCCTAAGAAGCTAGGCCATACTGGAAGGAATGATGCTGCCTGTTTTTGCTGGCTGCACCACTTACTGCAAGTTTCTCATAGACTCTGGTATCAGCAGAGAAGCAGTATCTGGTCCTGCTCTGTCCTTTTCCCTACCCAGCTTTCAACAGCTTAAAGGATATAAAGCCTTATTGGACTGATGGCTGGCTTAGTTTATGCCCAAGGCAAGGAGTGGCTAGCACTTGGGCAGATTCCCCTTAGGGAAAAACACCTGTGGTTATATACATTGTTAGGCATCTCTAGCTCTGTTTAGCTTCAGGTTGTGACCTGGCAATCTAATTGCTACACAGGATGTGAATGATACAGCTGCAAATCCTAACTTGTTTCCTGTTTTGCCTTAAGCAATGGCAGAATATTAGCCCCTGGGTTTTTTTTTTAACTTTTTCCATTGAAATGTATCATTTACTTACAGTCTGTCATCAAAGTCTAGAAAACGACTTTTCAAAATAAATTTGTTCCTATGCTTTGTCAAGTGTTCTAGAAGTAATTAATTGCTATTTCCGATTACAATGTTTAGGAAGCTATCTGCATTTCCTCCACAATGAACCTAAATTAAATGTAATCTGTAACTTGAAAGTTCTGTGTAATTGATCTCAATGGATGTTTCCTTATTCCTCTGTCACTGGCTGCACACAGCCCTCTTCCAAATACCTTCAGTTCCTTTAAGTGTGTAACCTGTTAGAAAAATTATACAGCAGCTCATCTGTTAACTAGCAGTTAGTTTCCTTTCAAGAATGTGAAGTCAAAGGTCTTATGATTGCTGGGATGTCTGAAAGTCTGCAGCCTTTCATTTAAGTTAGTTCTTTCTCTCTGCTTTATTTCTATGGTTCATTCTTCCCGCTTTTGGACAAATTGGCAAAAATGCTATTTTCCTGCAAATTAACGTAAACTGTACATGCCTTTGATGCCTCCTTTGCAGCCACAGAACATGTCTAAAAGTTTGACCTTGACTGATTTTGACCTTGCTATTATTGTTGTGCAAGAATGTGAGGACAATGTTGAATCCAGGAGTACAGCAGTGATCTTGTGCTGACAGAGCAAATCAGCATCCTATAAGACAATTCTAAAAATGTGGGGAAATCCAAACAAAAATATATATATCACTCTTAAACTGGGCTTCAGATCAGCACCAAATTTGGCATAGTTGTAGCAGATAGCCTGTTCTTCCTCTGTGCCAAATTTGGACAACAGATTTTTGAATTATGATATTTTAAATGTAAAACTGTTGTATTCTCTCTGTTCAAGAAATAGGTAACCCTAAATGTCCTCTGATTTAAAACAGATCACATAAATTGAAAAGACCAGCCTTGCTTATCTTGGGGGGGAAATGGTTAGCTCCACCCACTACAGGCTGCAGGGGTTGAAATATTGATCCACAAAAAAAGCCTTTCAAAAGGGGAAAAAACAGCCACTTTGTTATAAGACTGAGCATGTGTAATACATATTTGCTTTAAAGGTTTATCAGAAATACATGAATGGAGTGACAGTCCTCCAGAAATGGAGATATTTATTTATTTATTTATTTATTTATTTTTTATTTATTTATTTATTTATTTATTTATTTATTTATTTATTTGTTTGTTTGTTTGTTTGTTTGTTTATTTGTTTATTTGTTTATTTGTTTATTTGTTTATTTGTTTATTTATACGCCGCCCACACTACCCAAAGGTCTCTGGGCAGCTTACATTATATTTTGCCATCTTAATTAAATATTATCTCAGGATTTCTGAGACCAGTCTCCTTACATACCTTCTCAAAGGAGAGATCAGCTCCACTTCTGGGACAATCTGAACTTTTGACCATGCCAATGAAAATCCAATTAGCTGACTTTTAGCAAATTTTTACTCTTTCCTGGCAAAACGGATTATCAGAATTGCAAGGAATTCTGTGTTTGCTTGTAAAAATTCTGGCACAAAAGAACATTAATTTTAAAAAAAACACACAGATATTGGAAATATATGTTTTCTCGAAGGCTTTCATGGCCAGGATCTGATGGTTGTTGTGGTTGTTTTTCGGGCTCTTTGGCCGTGTTCTGAAGGTTGTTTTTTTTCCTGATGTTTCGCCAGTCTCTGTGGCTGGCATCTTCAGAGGACTGGAATAAGACAGAGCATGGACAGAATTCCTACTCCAGTCCTCTGAAGATGCCAGCCACAGAGACTGGCAAAATATCAGGAAGAACAACCTTCAGAACATGGCCAAAGAGCCTGAAAAACCCACAACAACCATCAGATATTGGAAATATTTTTTAATATATTAAAAACAGCACAAATATTCAGAAGCCCAGTTGTTTAATTTGTGAAGTTACTTTTTTCTGCATTGCGGCTGGGGATGGTCTTACTTGATGTTAGCAGAGTTTGGTGCCTATATCCTGTCATAAATTTAATTCCACCAATCGTGTCACTATACGATTGCTTGGTACAGTGGTGCCTCGCTTAATGGGCACTCCATTTAATGATGAAACCACATAGCGATGAAGATTTTGTGATCGCAAAAGTGATCTCATTGCGATGTTTCCTATGTGTTGTTTTTTTTTGCTTTGCGATGATCGGTTCCCTGTTTCACTTACCGATCATCGCAAAACGAAGATTTTTTAACAGCTGATCGGCGGTTCCAAAATGGCTGCTGGGTAAAAAAAAAATGGCCCCCTGCAGTTTTTTTGCACTGATTCCTCGCTTAAAAGGCAGTGAAAATGGCCACCGTATGGAGGATCTTCGCTTTAAGGTATTTTTTTTGTCCATAGGAATGCATTAAACAGGTTTTAATGCGTTTCTATGGGCTTTTTAAAATCGCATAGCGACGAAATCACTTACTGTAGCACCGATTTTTGCTGCATGGATTAATGTTGCTATGCGAGGCACCACTGTAATTTCAAAAAAAAAAAACCCAGTGATGGTATGTACGATCAGGTCATTTCTGATGTGTGGTGATTATATGAGTTAATTACCTCAAAATGTCCTATCATCAACAGCTCTGCTCAAATCTTGCAAAAAAAAAAAACACACACACACACCTCATATAAGTTTGTTCTCCCTTTCTACTCCCCCCTGCCCCCGCCTTTTCCAATAAGTTCTGCCAAGGTCTTAAAACCTAATAACTGTAGATTATTTTCTTGAATCAACCCATCTCATGTAAAATCTTCCTCTTTTCCTATTGCATCCCTTCCCCACTTTTCCCAGGAACATTGTCTTTTCTGACCAGTTCTGTATTCCCATACAGTGGCACCTCAACTTACGAACTTAATTGGTTCTGGAACTCTGGTCATAACTCAAAATGGTCGTTAAGTCAAAGCACCATTTCCCATAGGAATGCATTGAAATGCAATTAATCCATTCCAGCCAAAGGAAAAAATTTCCAAAAAACCCCCACAAAACACTGCAAGGCCCATCAGAAACATGATTAATCTGTTCCAGCCGAAGAGGGAAATAAAAAAGAAAAGCAAACAAACTGTGCAAGACCCATTGGAAATGAAAACAACAACAACAACAAAAGCAAACAAATCCCGTAAGACCCATTGGAAATGGGGAAAAAAACCAAAAAGCAAACAAACCCCACAAGACCCATCAGAAATGAGAACCCCCCCAAAAAAACACAAACCCTGCAAGACCCATCACAGCACAGAAACATAATCCCACCACCTAGCCCAAAACCATGCTGCAAAACCCACCTAGAACACTTTTTAAAAAGCAGAGAGCAGCACCTTACCTTACAAGGCAGTCCGAAGCCTCCTCTGATCGCACTGACTCTAACCATTGGGGTAAAAGAGCTACAAAGAAGCAGCCTCTTCACCTACCAACGGTTAGCAATTTGAATTATCTGCCTTTTCCCTCTGCCTTTTTCTGTTCATAACTGGAAGCTCTGGCTGCAAGTCGAAGTAAAATTTTGCAGCCAGAGCTGGTCGTAACTAGAAATGGTTGTATGTCGGGACATTTGTACGTCGAAGCAGCACTATATGTGCAAAGTTGGATTACCTCAATTTACTCGTTTATACCTATAGTGAGACTTGACTTGCTTGAACACCCACTCATTTGTCTTTCTGGTGATATGTGGTATTGGTAAGGCTCATGTCCAACACGACATTTCAAATGAGGATTCACCCCCCCAATCTTTTTCACTTTCTTTGACATAGTATGGAAGATTTTGACCTTGATTCCAAATGATGATCTTTGCTAACTTTCAGGTTCCCTTTTTTAATTTAAAATGTGAGGAGACATCTTTTGGAAAACATCCAGGTAACACGTTTGTAGAGTAACGGTTTGGAAACCAGAAGATAGCTCTCTTGTCTGCATTCTGCAGAGCAGGCATGGCAATATTAGTTTCTCTGAGAGAATAAAGGGTGTGTATGTTTCTCTGTTGCATTTGTTGCACTCATTCACATGTTTGTGTCACCATTTCATTAAGTCCAAAACAGTTCTTCAAAAATTTTGGCACGGAAGGACTGCAGCAACATCCCAGCTGTTTTTGCTTCTGTCCTCTCCCAGTAATCATATACAGTGGTGCCCTGCTTGACAATGATAATCCATTCCAGGAAAATCGCTGTTAAGCGAAATTGACGTCAAGTGAAAAAAAACCCATTGGAATGCATTGAAAACCGGTTAATGCATTCCAATGGGGAAATACCTCATTGCCCAGCGAAGATCGCCCATAAAGAACTGCCGAACAGCTGTTTAAAATCACTGTCTTCCGAAGCAGGGGTCCGGAAAGCAGCCATTTTGCGAAGGGAGGGAAGCCATTTTGCAGAACTGGAAAAATCATTGCTTAGCGAACAAACAGTTCACGAAGCAGGCTCCTAATCAACGTATTGTGAAAAAAACCCATTGGAACCATCATTTTGCAATCGCAATAGCAATCGCAGAAAACTCATCATAAAGCGATTTCATCATCTACCAGGTCGTTGTCAAGCGGGGCAACACTGTAGTAGACACGATAGTGTTATCCTCTAGTACTGGGTAATTCTACATGAGAAAAATTGTTGCTAAAAATGTGTGTATTTTATGTGTGCTTCCATTTTTAAAAAGCCAAGAAATTTAACTTTTCAAGGACACTCCCTTTTATTAATGTTAGAGACTGCACATCTCTATCTATGATTCAAAATGCCAGAAAATGGCCCAATATTGCTATAAGTTATTGTGCCCATGTTCCCGGCAGGAAAAAGGATATCAGACTTTACATTACAACAGGCAGTCTGAAGGCTGATGACACCCATGTCAGCAGTAAAGATGGTCTTACAACATGCCCTCTTGTGTTCACTACCATTCACACAGAGATGCTAAGCAAAGGAAAATCCCTGACTCCTTTTTTCACCAGTTAACCACTTCTCACCCAAACACAAAGAAATTGTCATGGCTTTTTTTGAAGAAGTTCCCTAGGTTGCTTGAAACCACAAAGTAATCAAAATGCTTAGAAAAAATGGTAGTGCATAGAAAAGGGTGAGACCAACTTGACAGCTAATTAGGGTATTATCAACATTCAAGCTGCCCTTTGCATTGTAGAGCTTGGCATCTTTTTCCTACTAGCAACACAGGCATAATATTGTGCAGCAATATCGGATCAATTCCTGACATTTTCAATCTTGGGTACAGAAGAAACTGAGCCTCGTGGTGCAGTGGTTAAACTGCCATACTGCAACCAAAACTGTGCTCACGACCTGGGGTTCAATCCCAGGTAGCCGGCTCAAGGTTGACTCAGCCTTCTATCCTTCTGAGGTCGGTAAAATGAGTACCCAGCTCGCTGGGAGGGGGGGGGAAATGTGTAGCCTGCATAACTAACTTGTAAACCACCCAGAGAGTGCTTGAAGCGCTATGGGGCAGTATATAAGCAGCACACTTTGCTTTTTCTAATATCCTACATTCATACTGTAAACTGGAGGTTTTTTGAAGAACCAGTTAGCACAGTGTGTGTGTGTGTGTGCGTGCGCTTGCTTGTGTGTGTCATAAGGACATCTTTGGAAAATTTACGCGGTTCCTTCCAGCTTAATGATCTCACTCCAAAATATACCCCACATCCTTTGCCTCAGGAACTTAAGGTGTATCAAATACTCAGAATGGGAAATGATGAATAAGAAATGGAGTGCTGTCAAACAGTATTGAAGCCTGGAGGCATTTTGTTTTTAAGTTGTCTAAGGCAATAACTCAATAAATGTATTAACATTTTCTACCCTGGATACATTAGTATGCCTCTTTAGGTATTTGAGACAATCAACAAGTCATTAGTTTATTAACCTGTTTGCCTTATGTATAAATTATCAGTACCAGAAGATCAAGGATGATACAGGATACACATGTGAAATATATGCATATATTTTTTATTCAGACCTGGTTTATGGACTATTCGGGCAGATTATACACAAATAGCAATGTGAAGGTATCCATAAAATGCTTACTGTAGTAGCAGAACCAGGTAGTGGTCAGTGGTCCATCATGTACCAAATGGCAATGTTTATGTTGTTGATAGGTTTAATTGTATGTCATCATCTATATGAAGTATTTTGTTTCATGTGTCTCTTTGGAGAGAAAAGCACCATATAAATGAAAATAGCTCTTTTACTCTCAAAATGTTCATTTGTTTCCTTCAGTACTAGCACTTCTGCACTGGAAGTGAAGTATAATAAACTTTTTAATTTTTATGTGCGTGTATAAGCTCAGATTTTTAAAAACTGGGTGTTAATTTCAGAAAAATTGTAAAGTCATATTTTTGGTTTAATTGATCATATTTAGACAAATTTAAGATCATAAATGCTTGCATATTTCAGACATTTTTAAGTCATAGAAATTCTCGCCTTAATTATAGGCATTTGTAGTGAAGACAAAGTGTACCCTTTGTGACCCTTTTAAAATGGGGCAAATGAAAAGTCTAGGAAGGCACTGAGCTCTGATGACTGGTAACAGGTGTTAAGCCAAAATTTTCAATAAAATAGAGTCAGTAGTCTTGTCACTTCCACTGGCAGTGCAGAAAACAAAACAAAACAAAAACACTTTTGGGCAGTAAAGAACCTCTCGCCTCTGAAAAACCATTGAGGAATTTCTCTTTTCCTTGGAGAAATCTGGTGGCTCCCCCACCTCCGTTTCTCTGCTCACAAATTGGATAGAGAATTTCAGAAGACCATCTGGGCTCAGCTATAACAGTATGCATTTTGCTCTGTTTATTTTGCCATGATTTTTCTGGTAAATAAAACGGAACAATGCAATCCTACAATTGCAGTATAATGCAATTTTCCATTCAGAATTAAGCTCCCCTGAGTTTAGATGCTCTTTAAAAAAAGCTGGCGCAATACTGGAGCTAAAATAACTTAGAAAATAGTACAAGAGTCATACATGATTTATTATTTATTTAGACTATTTATATTCTACCCTCTGTCATGAGATGTCAGAAAGAGGTATAATAAAAGTAATTTAAAACATTTTAAAACATATGAAACAATTGAGATGCAAAACATTTGAAACCATTTAAAATTATACTCTGACAAAGACTCCACAGCCTATTGTAGTGCCAGTAACAATATTTTAACCCAGAATCGTCAGCTAGAATGGTAGCCTGTGAAATTATTTAAAAGGCTCTGTCTTCCTGAATCTCATGGAACACAGTCAGGACTGGCCAAATTTTTAGGAAGAGTGCAAGATCCCGGCCGTGAAAGCCTTTGCGAATACAGTGCGAAATTTGCTTCAGGCAGCGGATACAGGGGACAACAGTGGTAACTGTTACTCCTGAGCCCTCTGGCCTTTTGCCTTTCTCAGAAGACAAAGCTGCACAGTCCGTCTTCTCTATCTTGCATCTCTTAAACTGATCTGAACGTTCAGGTGTTACTCTGTTTGAACTACCTTTCAGCTGCTAGTTCTGTCAGCTTCTGCTTGTGGAATGGAGGGAGCACCATCTTATCTTTCTCTTCATCCAGCAAAATGTCTTGTGCTGTCCACAAATATGTCTAGTGGAAGAGAGAGAGGGAGGAGGGGAGGAGGAGTTAGGGGGCAAAGTGGGAGGAGACAGTTCAGTGTATCAAGGAGGTAGAAAAAGAAGGAAGGGAAGGAAAAGAGGTGTGAGAAAAGAGAATATGAATATGACAGAATGCACAGGTTGTTGGAGGACTTCAGCAGAAGCTCTAGAATGGACAGTTGTGGTCTTTCCGCAGGAACAAGGTCACTCAAGGAAGGTGATTCAGCTGGACCCTTCCTTCAACCACCCACCACCAGAGGGAGATTGGACCAGATACCCTTGTTGTGGGACAATATTGGAGTGTTCTGCTGAGGAAGCCCACAGATCGGGAATGTTTTGGGCCAGCCCCTCAATGAATCCTGTCAATGTCCAGACAGAGTTATCATCCTCACAATTTGGACAGTTACCAGATCTTAGTTGTTTTGAACCAATAGAAGTTGGTGTAGACTCACCTAATGTTAAACTAAATAAATCTGTTAATGTCCAAAAAGAAACTCAGTTGTCATTTTCCGCCAAAACCGAGGAACTGCTTCAGATCTTTAATGAACCCAATCACACCACAGTTTGTGAATGACATTCCAAACCTTAGGAATTATCTGCATGTCCCTGTTGCCTTCAGTATCAAGGTTCTTTCTCCAGTAAGTACTTGACATTATTGGATTTGAAGGGGCTCTTCAAAGGTGATCAGGACCCTGCACATAGTAAGTATTGTCTTCCACAGATCTAAGTCCACTGCCCTCAGGAAGGGCACACAACTGGGACTGGCCTGCTGCTCACAGGACCTTAAACTCCACTTTGTGCCCCATGGCCTTTTTGGAGAGGAGAGGGACTCGGGTAGCTGTATCTGGCAGAGAGAGTAGCCCGCAAAATCATTCTGCCTTTGGGGGCCAGGACTGACACTGATTTGCCCCCAGAAGGAGCAGGGGCAAGCTCCCCTTAATGGTTGGCCTTCCAAGAGGAAAGGGTTACCTGGATTCCTTAATTTTCCACTACCTCCTATGTCTCCCATCCTCTCTTGCCCCATCCCTTTGTCTGTTGTTTCCACTGCTCTTTCTTCATTCTCCTCCCCTCCCTCCTCCTTCAGTGACTTTAGCTTCTTTCCCCTCCTTCATTTCCAGTGCCATCTCTTTTACTCTACTCTCTTCTCTCCCTTCAATAATTAGGCAACTGGGTCAACACTCCACACATTTGATATAGTGAGATGTAATCCATAAATGCTGATGCCATACAACAGGTTGTTAGTCTCTATGTACTCTGAGATGCTATGTGATACATATTAAATATATCAAAATATGACATCCAGTTTGAGATGAATAGACATATTTTACAAATAAGCAAGCTGAAGTTTAAAAAAGATCCACAATGGCCATTTTGGAAGGGACAAAGGGCTCGGAATGAATAGCCAAATGGCTATCTCTCAAAAGGTCCCAATGGGGGAGAAATCGCTGAATGTTAGAAATAAGGATGATAAGAGGGATTACTTGCAATAGTGATGATATTGTTATGTCTGTAGTTACTAATATATTTTTATGATACTTTTGTATTTTTGTCACATTGAAAATAAAAATATTTTGAACACTGGCAATCTAAGGAGGAGGAGGAGAAGGAGAAGACAGTGAAAAAATTTGCAGGGTTCTACTGCCGGATAGCCCAATGACCTGGCATCAAGTGTTCCTCAAATGTTAGCACAATGAGAAGCAACTGAAGCCTGTTACACCTGCCTGCTTCTATAGCTACATCTTCCAAACAGCTTTCCTGTTAATGTTGCATGAGATCATTTTGTATATGCATTTACAGCTTTGACAATGGAGAGGGAAAGCATTAAAAGGGAGCCTTCTCAAGCCTTAAATACTGAATTCACAGTGTTTCTCAAATGCAAAGGATAATAAATTTACATTTCAAAAACAAAGCAGTACCAAATATCTTACGCTTTTACCACTCTGACAATGAAGATATATGAAGAGTCCTTTTGCAGGCCTCTAAAGGTGAATTCCAACAGCGCTAAAAAACTCCAAATGAAAGATCACATATAAATTTCAGTCAAACCAATGGCAACAATCCTCTGGCTACTTAAATCTACAGTGACAGGAAAGATAAAGATGCTCATAAAGAGCAACTCTGTTCAAAGACTATAGTGAGAACTGAGCTACATTTCCTCCCCTCCTCACTTCCCTGCCTGGCTTGTCCTGCCATCTGCAGGCTTCAAAGTTGGCTGGCATTCCAGTGGGAGGAGAATGTATGAATGAGAAGGGGAGGGTTTCACATCATTTACCAATGAAGGCTTCACTTTCTTGGCTTTGGCATTTTAAAAAAAGCAAAACTTTTCATTCTTTCTCCTTTACAAATATGAAGCACAACCATAGTTGTGTTTTCACTCTAAGGGCACCTATCTTGAAGAGCACACTTAATGAGGACTAGAACTCCTCCCCTCACTTGGGTGTCTTCTGGGTTGAAAAAAAAGTGTTCTTCCCACAAATTTGAGATGAAAAGCTTTATCTGAACATTTGGCTCAGCTGGGGCTAATTTATTTATGTCAGGGCTTTGACAGTTCCATTTTTCATTTTTTAAAACAATATCAAATCAGTTAAAAAATATAATAGAAGAAATCACTACAATCAATACAATTAATCATTAAATTGGAAAAAAAAAATAGGGATGTGCACTAGCACCAAAACTTGGATTCAGAATTCAGATTCGAAATTGCAGGTCTTCAGATTCGGAATTTGGAATTTCAAAAATTCAGAATTTCCAGATACCCAGAACTTAATCAGTTCTGGGTATCTTACTAATCAATGGCAATACTATATAGTCATCATTTTCCCTTTAAAAAAATACAAAGAGGCAAATCATTTTTAAAGGATTTCCTTATGGCTCTGACACCTTCCCAGTGAGTGTGCTAAACAAAAAGAGTGCATATCAGCAGTGCTTAAATATTAGGAAATGACTGTAATGAGTATACTAATTGAATGGTGGGAATACTGGCAGGAAATGCCAGCAGTATTGGGGAAGCAGAGGACAGATATCACTGGGGGAGTGGACAAGTACTCTGGGCAGGAAGGCTGGAGGTGGGAACTCTGCCAACAGCATGGAGCAGAGGACAGTGGATCAGGCACAGTCTTGGGGTAGCAGTTGGAAGAATGAAAGAGGCAGAAGGAGGGGATAGCAAGCAAATTTTCAGACAGAGAGTCCAGGATATTAGTGCTCAAATGGATATACAACTGCTTTCTAAGAACAAGTCCTTAGGTTGGTTATCCGAGAACAAAATTGTTTTTCAGTCTGAGAAATATTTAGAAATAAAACTGTCTCAATCTCTTAGAAAGGCTTTTACCAGACTCAGATTCAAACTGCTGGACTCCATGACCAAACATGGTTGCCTCCTTCAGTTGCCTTACCACGAATGAAGTTGCATCTGCAGTGCCCCTGCTATTGAAGATATTACACATATATTATTTGATTGTGAGCTATATTCCACTGCTACGCAAAACTATCCGTCCTGTTGGGGAAAACAGGTCATTGGAATGTGAACTTTAGACTTTCATAATTTCTTTAGAGTGCCAATATGAAAGCTGTCCGCAATATAGCAAAATTCATATCTAAGGTGATGGGCATAAGATCTCACTACATTGATCAAAAAGAGGTTCCCTGTAGGGGTGACTCACTCAATTAATATATGTACATATTGTTTTATATTTTACTGTTGAAATGTATTTTATCTCTTTTTAGCTATTTACTTCGGATCTATGTGATTTGTACACTTTTGATATAGTCGAAATGACTAATCAAATAAATAAATATAATAGCGTGTGTGTGCATATGTTCAAATTTACCATTATTCAGCGAATTCCAAATATTTTCAAATCTTAATGTACATCCCTAGGAGTAAATATTACTCCTTTACTGATAAATTCAATTCTTCAAAAAATGATTCAGTTTATGAATGTGTGTATTGTGTTTCTGTACCCATGATTCAAAATGCCAGGAAATGGCATGAAATTGCAGCACAATATTGTACCCCCATTGCCAGCAGGAAAAAGGATGCCAAGTTTTACATAGTAAAGGAGAGCCTGAATGCTGAAAGTGTGGCTGCCCTTACATATGCTTACAATAGATAGCCTTATAACAAAAGGCTTTAATAAAGATCTTCCTCAGAGCAGAAGTTGAAGAAAGGGCCAAAGTATCTCAAAGGGGGTGGAGACAACAGAGTGAAGGAGCTGATTGGGTGGGTCTAACTGAGTAGTACCAGCACCAGATCTGAGGCTGGGAGTCCTTGTGTATTAGTGTAAATAGGAAATCTAGCTGAGGGAGGCTTGGGGGTATCAACCTCCCATTACCTGAAAAAATCAGTTGGCTAACTCATTTTATTTCTAACTATTGTTGGTATCTGTAACTACATAAATAAATTAAATGATCAGATGTTCTTGATGTTATCAGACTTGATGAAGCATAACAATTCTGCGGTATGTAACTACTGCCTAGCAGCCCTGCTCTGAATACAGCAAGACATGAGTGTTTTAAAGTACCAGTGGTGCCTCGCTTAACGAGCACACCGTATAACGACAAATTCACATAGTGATCTCTTTTTTTAGATCGCTAATGCGATCTCATACCGATGGTCTCTATGGCCAAAAATCACATTGCGATGATCGGTAAGCGTTTCGCTTACCAATCTTTGCATTGCGATGTCGGGAAATCAGCTGTTCGGCGGTTCCAAAATGGCCACCGGATGACCCAAAATGGCCACCGCAACCATTTTTGCGCCCTGCCCTCGCTTACCGAGGGAACGAAAATGGTGGTGCTATGAGGAAACATCGCTTAACGGTGAGTTTAGAAGCCATTGGAATGCATTAAACTAAGTTAAATGTGTTCCTATGGCATTTTCCTATCTGTATAGCAATGTTTCCCCATAGCGATGGTTAATCCGGAACGGATTAACCTCGCTATGCGGGGCACCACTGTACCTGCATAGGCATAAACACATATACTTTCTGCTGACTGACTAATCTTTCCATCTTTATTTTTATTTTTATTTTTACTCTTCTATGGAAAAGAACAAGGGTGGACACAACTGATGGCCATTTCTCCCAGGTTTCCTTCCTTCCTTCCTTCCTTCCTTCCTTCCTTCCTTCCTTCCTTCCTTCCTTCCTTCCTTCCTTCCTTCCTTCCTTCCTTCCTTCCTTCCTTCCTTCCTTCCTTCCTTCGAGTAAGGGCTGTTCTAAATGTTCACAGTTTGCAGTTTAATTGTTTTCTTCAAGAGAAAAGCGATAGATTCCAATGTCAATTGTTTTATAAATGGATGAAAGAGCCTCATGGCACAGTGGTTAAACTGCTGGACTGCCGCCAAAACTGTGCTCATGACCTGGGATTCAATCCCAGGTAGCCGGCTCAAGGTTGCCTCAGCCTTCTATCCTTCTGAGGTCGGTAAAATGACTTCCCAGCTCATGGGGCGGGGGGAATGTGTAGCCTGCATAATTAACTTGTAAACTGCCTAGAGAGTGTTTGAAGCACTATATGGCAGTATATAAGCAGCACACTTTGCTTTGCTTCAAGTGTTGCAAGAAGTGTGAGCAGCTAGAAGCTATTAGTCTGGCCTTCAGAAAATATAACCAACTCAAAGAAGTGGCTTTACAGAGGGCATTAAGCCAAATAAATAAAACATTTTTGGGATGCTAATAAAGAAGTGCTTATAAAAAAGGAACACTTGTTGAGATAGATAGATAGAGAGAGATCCTAGTAATATTTTAACAGCTTGGCTATCAAGCAAAACTATTATTTGGAGAACTGGAGTGTCACACATTTCCAGTGCACTGGAAATGTAATTGTAGAACTAATCTAACAACAGAATTCTCCAGCAGATGTGACATTTTAGAGGGCTAATTTAATTTGATAAATATCCCCTGAAAATGTAATTTTAAGATGTGAGCATTTCCCCCTGCTGCATTTCGCAACAGATTGAGACAACCAAGGTTACTGAAGCTTACTTAAAGCATGTTTCTAGTGGAAACTCATTCACATTGTGCATAAAATAGTAATAAAGAGAAACTGATGCTTGTGGAATGGCTAAACATATGCCTTCCATTCTTGTTCGTCTTTCAGCAGTGTAGATTTAGAAATGGCTCTGATCCTTTCTCTCTGTGTGTGTTTCCTTGCCAAGTAGTGGGATTTGCTCTCAGGCTGGCAGTTTGGTGAGCAATCATTAGATTTGAACCTAGATATATCATCAGTCTAACCTTCCCTTAGAAAAACTTTCATTTTATTGACTACCAAAAACAAAAGCAAACAAAAACCCAGAAAAGCATTCTAAATGTATATTTGCATCCAAATTAAAAATAAAATAAGTGCATTATTTTCAAAAGTTTTTTGGTGAAATACTCCCTGTCACTTTATCTCTCTTTACTTTATATTTTGAGAGTAGCAGCTTTTGACAGTTAGTGAATACCTTGAAATATATTTCAGCTGGTGGTTCAGTTTATGGGGGGTGGGGTGGAAATTGCCAAATCTTCCTGCAGTCTTAAATGTTGTTTGAATTAGAATGCTATGTGCAGGGGTCTAGCCCAAGCCACTGCCCTCAAGGTGGATTGGAGGACAAAACCCCCCAACATCATCTGTGCTGCTGAAATTTGTAGTCTAACACAGAGGTCATCAACCCCCATTGCCGCTCCATGGCTTGAGCCCGGCTGGGCCCATGAAGACAGACCTCCCATCCCCCCCACACACACTCCCCTCCCCACAGCTGCTTTGCACTTACACATGCCAGGGCCGGCGTGAGCGCTCCCTCACCCCTTCACGCAAGCACCCCTGTGTGCAAAGCAGCCGTGGGGAGGGGAGTGTATGCAGGGGGTGGGGAGCTAAGAGCCGGGAGGCAGAGCATGGGCAGGTGCACCGGCTGTTCGCCTCCCAGCGGGCTCCAATGAGGCAGGGGTCAGTGCTTCTCACTGCCTTCAGCAGGCCACTGCCACTGCTGCTGCCTCCAGCTCCAGAACTGGCACCAGTGGCTGCATTTGAATTTCCTGTGGAGGGCGGCGAGGAGTAAAATAAAAAATGTTTAGTTAATTTTTTAAAAAAGAAAGACTGCCAGGCCACTGCCGCTGCTGGCATGCAATCCCTCACCCCTTCAAGCATGCACCCATGCTCAGGGGTGGAATGGGTGCATGGGTGGACAGGAGCTCCTGCGCATGGGGAAATGTGCATGAGCACGCCTATGGTGCGCATGCTCCCTAACCACTTTGCATGTGCACCAAGGGCCACCCCACCTCTCTCAGAGGCTCCACCAGTCCGCACTACTAAAAAGATTGGGAACACTGGTTTAACACACCTAAGTGGTGTCAAGTTGCAGAAAACTGACTTAGAGCACTGTTGTTACCCATTCTATGAATACATCGGCCCCTTTACCACATGGAGAATATTTTTCATTGTGTGCCTTTGTGTGTTTAAACTGGCCTTTCCTTTGTTGTAATGCAAGTAAGAAGGGGGGAAAACCCACTAGAAATCTTTTAGGAATCCATTCAACAACTCAGCTAACAGAAAAAAAGAAGTAATCATAAGTACAGATAAGAAACCCACAAGGTTAAAATGTGATGAAACTACAATAGGGCTGCAGTATTTGTGGGGGATCAGTTCCAAGCCTCCACCCGCGGATGATGAAAAATATGGAAGTACCAAGCACTGTATATTGCATGGCCTGTGGCTCCCTCTAATGGCCAATTCTGTTAAACACACCCTGGAAATATAGATATATGTTTCGGGAGGGGGAGATTTATTTAGTAATTTCAGCCAGTGGGTAAATGAATTAATGGATACTGATTCTGTGGATAGGAGGTTCCTACTACAGTGGTGCCTCGCTTGATGACAATAATCCGTTCTAGCAACATCGCTGTAGAATGAAATCGTCATCAAGCGAAAGTAAAAAGCCCATTGAAAGGCATTGAAAACCGCTCAATGCATTCCAATGGGTGAAATACCTCAGCGTCCAGTGAAGATCCTCCATAGGGCGGCCATTTTCCGGTGCCTGTAATGCGAAAAATCCATCCTAAGCACAGTGGGGAGCCATTTTGAACAGCGGGTGGCCATTTTGAAAACCCAACGATTAGCTGTTTTTGTTCTGTTGGAGTTTTTACAAGCATACGTTCTGCCTGCAGTTTGTGTGGCTGGGAGGGACCTTTTTGGGCTGGAGTAATTGTCAATCTATGTAGCACCAACCAGTCATTCTTTCTCACCTCTGAATTCAAAGACAGCATCACCTCTCTAGTCTGTTGAAGTCAGTTTGTTTATTGGGTTACTATTGATCTGTTCACAACTGTAAGTAATGAAATGATTATTCTTTCTACTACTAATGTCTTGGAGTCAGTTATTGAGACTGCAAGTGCAATTTAATGTGAGGAGTGGACTATCACAGGAACTTGAAACTACTCTCCTATGTGGATCTTTGTACTTCTACTGTGTCACAAAAGTTTTTATCAGAAATTAAAAACTCTGCAGCAGGCTCTACATACAATAAAGAACCATGGAGATTCTGGATTCTTTATGTTCTTTAGACCCTGTATGCAAACATTTCCTATTCACACTTGTTGGTGAAACAAAATTCTTCCCTGTTCTTAATTAGGCTGAGAAATAGTAACCGGACTAGGGGTGTAAAGCAGGAGAAAAGTGGTATAAAATGCAGCAAATAAACAAATGTGTGTGCAGAAGGTGATGACAGAGGTGGTAGAACTGGGTACTTCCTTCTAACCACGTTGACTATGCTTGATTAGATAACTCCTGAAAAGGACTGGAGTATTCTTAGAAACATGATGACGACAGTGATTAGCTTTTGAGTCTCTAAAGTTCATCTCAGTATTCAGCTACTACCTTGTGTCAGGACAATTGATCATGCAGGATAAATGAAACAAGATAAAATGGAAGCTGCTCCTGTAAATCTTCTATTGTTTTTGCCACTCTTTTGACCTTGTCACTTTGACAATCTGTCTGGTCTTTAGTTTCTGTCATTGACCCTGGCCAAGCAAAGCCGAGAATATCTTGTGGTGTTCAGCAAGATAAACCCTTTGGACAGCAGGAATTCGATTCTGCTTTTATGATGGCTTATAAAAAGTGTCAGGTATGGAGTTAAACACTGTGAGAATGAGGTAGCATCGTTTATTGAAATGGGCTGAAAGCATCAAATAATTGAAACTAGAATGAAAAGCTATGTTTCATTTATTATTTCCTTAGAGCATATGGTTTATTGATTTTTAAAGTTGCATTTTTAAGCTCTGCTACCAAGGAACATATCTGTCTAGATACCTATATCTATATCAAGATAAAAGCCTGTGCTATAGTCATTTGTGGTTTGCAAATTTAGTAGACTCCAACTCATTTGTTAAACTCTCACAATTTACAGGGCAGACATGGGTCTCCAAGGAAACACAAAGTCATTCAAATTAAATAAAGCCCTTGTTGAAGATCAGACATCAGAATATCTTAATGAGATATGGGTTCTATCCCAAGATGTCTCTGGCTTTCAAGTGTAAGATCTCAATTTTCTATTCTAATCTCCCACTGAGAGCGATGACAATTTTTATAGCTATTTAAAAGGAAAGAAAGAATGAAAACCCTTCAGGTATGTGTATTAAGTTTTAAGCCAGAAGCAAGCTCTCTCTATTACTTTTTTTGTGATGGTAGTTATAGTGGAAAATAAACTCAACATTTCATATACCAGAAACATTTTCATTGTCCTGCTGTTCAAGAATGATGCTATTCATATTTCTGGGTTTGTGGTGGAGGAATGCTAGCATAATTTCTGGATTGGTTTCCTCTCAATCTACCAGCCATAATCATGATTAGAGATGGGCATGAACCTGAAAAATGGCGGTTCGTAAACAAACACAAATCAACTGCAAAAACAAAGCAGTTTCCAGTTTGTTTTTCAGTTTGTGCCTGGTGGTGGGGCTACCTACTCCTGTCGCACCGCTACCACCGCACCACCTTGCATGGAAGCCAGGCAGGCTGCCTGTATGCAAGGAGCCAGGCCTGCTGCCTCTCAGGATAGAAGTGGCAGTGGCAGAAGGAGCTTCAAAACAAGGTAGGGAAGGGATGGGGCAGGGGGATGGGCAGGCATCCCATTTTGCCAAAACAAAACAAAACATCAAGGGGGGGGGAAGTTTGGTGCTTCATTTTGTTTAGGCAAAATGGGATCCCTAAACCAAACATATACTGAACCATGTACCAACCCAGTTTGTGGTTTTCTTTTCTTGTTTCTGGATTAGTTCATGCCAATTTCTAATCATGATTTTTAATTTGATAACTGCCTGATTAATAGCACTTTGATAAAAGGCTATCAATCATTGCAGCTCATCTGAATTTGTAGCTACGACATTAGTATAACGCTGGCTGAAATCCACTTGGGCAGGATCTGCCTATGCAAGAGGAATGATGTCACAGATTGTCATTTTTGTGATTTCATGGTGCATGTGACTTCACTGCACTGTGTGCAAGCTGTGTGCACCCTGAAATCACAGAAAGAAGCCTTTAAAGCAGTAATCTGCCACTGCTTATGACAGCATTCCTGTTGCCCACCCTGAACTGCAAAGCAGGATTTCAGCTAATTTTATTAGTTTGCCAACTACTGGTGATGAACTAATATGAATCATTGTAGATTTAGAGCTGCTGGGGCATCTGCATTCATGATGGCATCATAACCCTCTGTGGTTTTGGGACAGCAATACAGTTTTTTTTCAATGCTTGGTGGATTTGGATGGAATAAACCTTTTTATTAGGCATCTTTTACACAATGTCCATTGTACATCCTTTGTGTCTTAAATGATATAAAACACTGTGAAGCTTGTGCCAATCTTGCAGTTTGGGCCAAATTTTCAGAAAATTATACAAATGAAAATTATAGGAATTAAAGGAATGATGTAGAAGCTTCTTGATTTTTCAAGAAAGTTTCAAAGAGGGGGAAAGAAATGTTTAGAATTTCAGATGGTAGATTTTGGAATAGCCTTGATCTCTGATAAGAGAATCATTCTAGTTAAATGAATAAATTGTCTATTAGAAAAACAAACAATCCAATAAATTCTTCGTGTCTTGCAATCAACCCACATTTGACACTTCTGTTATGGAGCGACATCACAAGTGTGATCGCACCAACAAGCATGGATCAAAAAAGGGTGTGAAAGAAAATGTGGTGATAAGGCTCAGGTTCAACGTTGGATGTCTGCTTCTAAGGCCATTCTTTTGCTGTGGCCAGAGGGACACCACAGGTGAGCAGACAAGGATGTACAGAAGGCCCACCACTATTCACTGATTCTCTCCAATGCTGAAATGAAATGTTTTCCATTATGTCTAATGATGAGTCCCTCAACTCTCTCTCTCATTGGGATAGAAATAATACTGGAGATGCCTATTGCCCCTAGCAGAGCATCAGGGAAACCAGAGATGGGAAGAGTTACTTTTGGGACTGCATTTCTCAGAACATCCCCAAACAGTATGACTGGTGGCCACATAGGCCAGGGCATTCTAGGGGCTATAGTATAAAAAAATAACTTTTCTTGTCTCTTCATATTCCACTCTGCTAACTTTTAATCCAATTGTATTAATATTTTAATTGTATTTTATGATTATCTATATTTTATATTGTCCATTTTATGTTGTAAGCCACCCCGAGTAGACATCGTCTAGAGGGGAGGGGTATAAATAAATAAATAAATAAATAAATAAATAAATAAATAAATAAATAAATAAATAAATAAATAAACTAGAGCCTGAAAATACTGTCATGCTGCAAGTAAGGCCTGTATTTTTTAAATGGCTTTGTTCAGTGCATGGTTGCAGAAGGAATTATAGAAATAATAATAAATCTTACTGCAAGCCTATTTTCTGGGTATATGTCTATATGGACCATGTCTGACATATCTCAGATGTAGGAAGCGGATATCTAAAAGTGGATATCATTCCTTTCCAAAATAAGCATCACTAATACCATTCCTGCATCACTGTTTCTGCTTCACAGTCTTGTGTTCACTGAATTAAGACTAACGAAATGGACTCAGTGAGACCCATAGTGAGTCAATGTGGAGAGTCAATAAGGCTGGTTATGTGCTGGGATGTTAACGTCCTGCGTTGGATTCCCTCAGTTCGTGGAAAGACACATGTTATGGTTTATCAGTGCCCTGAAAATACTGCAGTTTTCATATAAATCTGACAAAAGTTCTCTGTGGTGCAGCAGCGTGTCAGAGAGAGTCATCACACATCATAGAGTTCTGGGAGTCTTGAGACTGTCTCCATTCCTCCTAGAAAGACAACATTTTCTTACATTGCAAAACTGTTCCCACATTGGTTAACAGGGAGCTCAGCAGGTAAGGCAATGAACACCTGTGGTTTGGGGTGTTTTATTTAACTCCCAAGAGTCTGATGATTTAGGATGTAGTCAAATTAGTCCTGAACAAAAATACATTTCTCTTTTTATCCCTACTTTTAATAAGCTGCTCAGCAGTCTCAATAGAGAAATAACCCTTTTCCCCAAAAATAAGACCTAACATGAAAATAAGCCCTACTAGGATTTTTCAGGATGCTCGTAATATAAGCCCTACCCCAAAAATAAGCCCTAGTTAAGTGAAACCCCTCCCTCCACCATTGTGCAGCAACGAGATGATATGACAGCATTTGAATAAATGTAGATGGTTATACATGAAAAAAGAATATCCCCTGAAAATAAGCCCTAATGCATTTTTGGAGCAAAAATTAATATAAAACCCTGTCTTATTTTTGGGAAAACGGGGTGTATTCCTAGTCATTATTATTCTTGCCATGAATCTTTCTGAAACATTTTTTTATTCCAGTGGCTACATGGGAGCATATAAGCCATGAATAATCTCCACTGAGCAGCAATGTGCTTTATAGTCCTTGGAATTTTTGCAAAAGTGGACTTAAATCTCTCTGGGCATGATAGGAACTGTATGCTATAAATTCCTCTAATACTGGGGCTATCAATTTTATTTTATGGAGCTAGCTCCTACTTGTGCTTTACAGCTGACTCTGGCTTCACTCTTTCTTAACAGTTTTCTAATATTACTTCCATTAAGAATGTGAAAGACTCTGATGCTTCCTAGAGATGGCGTTATTCATATTCAAATATGAATATATCTGCGTAGTTTGAGTTAACAAGGGTCTGCCCCCTAGGGCTGGACCATCCACTCACGTGTCTGGCAGCAGCAGCAGCCCCGCTCATCCTTCCAATCACTACTAGAGCCCTACTCTCTTCCTGCTTGGCTAGCGACTCGGCAGCCATGAAGGGAGACTTGTTCTCCCTCCCACCTTGCCTGGAGTGACTAGCCAAGTAGGAAGAGAGCAGGGCTCCAGGAGTGACTGGAAGGATGAGAGAGGCTGCTGCTGCTGCCAGATGCATGAGTGGATGGTCTGGCCCCAGGGGGTGGACCCTCATTAACTCCAGCTGTGGGGGGATATTTGTATTCATATACAAATACCCCAATCTCCAATGCTTCTTTAATAAGCACACCAGCTGAAAAACACTTCCAAGGGTTTGTCTGCAAGGGTTTGAAAAGTTGTCTTCGTTGATGCAGAAAAGCAAACTTCCCTGCTAGGCCTTGACTCAGTCATTCAAAGAATCCCTTCCACCTCTGCAGTTCTAAGATTATAATAAGATTATTAATGAAGACTCAGAGCATGGTGTGCAAATTGTTTTTAACAACTATCTTTGAACTCAACAAAGCAAGGCAAGAAGGCTGCATTCTGAACTGGAGTTTAAGTTAATAAAGACTTGCATCTTTTTCTAGGAGTAGTTCAAATTCTCCAGCCTCCTCATTACAAAAGAAGAAGAAGAAGAAGAAGAAGAAGAAGAAGAAGAAGAAGAAGAAGAAGAAGAAGAAGAAGAAGCACTCTGATTGAATTGCCAAGCCTTCCTCCTGTTGCTCTCACTTCTTCCTCCCACATTGCCTCTCCTTTTCTTCCCTCTCTCTTCCTGCTACACCCACCTACCCAGCCACTCTCCTCTCCTGCTCCTGTCCCACTGTGTCCTTACAGTCCTGTGAGCTTTTTGCAAACCACTGTGCTTGAAGCAAGGCTTTGTTTGAGGTGTGTCCACGGAAATTGCCTGCACTGTGGCAAATTCTCTGCAGGCAACTGGCTGGATACCTCACAAACAATTCTGCTTCTGAGAAGTCCTTAGACCTGGTTGTTAGAAGAAAACTAAAGCTGCTCTGGCAGCTTCTCTTTACAGCATAGGGAGAGGAGTAAGCTCCTCCATGAACTGATCATTGCATTTTGCCTAATGGCAGGGCTGGACCTGTGCTATTCTAGATGGTGAGGTCATGAAAAGTGAGTTTAGCTGCCATTCCACAAATGATTCTGAGTGCAAATTTCATTTTCTCCCATAGAGAGGTGAGCCACTATTAGGAAATTCAGTGTACCAGTATCAGGAACAACACTGTGGAGTGAAAGAGATAGAGAACTGGACAGGAATTCTCCAACTCTTCTGTGGTAAGATCGGCTGACTCTTTAGCAATTGCTGTAGAGGTAAATTTGGAAGTGCTGGAGCCTTTTATTTAAGTTCCCCAAAGCCACATCCCTAAGGAGAGTCCAGAAATGCAGACCCCTATGTTGAATCAGATGAGTGACATTCTACCATTAAAATCAGAAAAGTCAAGGAGGAGGATTTATTGCTTATTCTCTGACAGTTATTTAACAAATTGGCCTGAAACAAGAGGGCAGAAGAGATGGGTTTCAGGGTGGCCTATGTCAAGCTTGAGGTAAAGAGGTGAGAAATTAGAGTTTTTAAATGAAAGTTTGCAATTTATTTCCACTGTGTGTTGAGGGACACTGTTTCTTACAACAGGTCCGAGGAAGTTCTGATATACACTTTATGTGGATATTGTATTGGTGCATTTTAAGCTATGGTGGTCTTAAAGGTATTCTCCATAGGAAGGAACATTTGTTAGCTATCATTGAAACTTACATGAGAGTGGACAGCAAGAAGGAAGCAGAATGAGGAGTCTGTGTGGCTGGATATCCAGGAGAAGGGATAGAATTCAGGACAGGAGAGAATTTTGTCAGTTAAAATGGCAGTTGTGAGTGAGTGAACTTAGAAGAAAATAGAACTTGCAATGGGCAAGCATACGTGGAGCCACATGCCAGCCTTGGGCAGCATCACATTCCAGAGTCCAGAGATATGGGATTTTATCCACAATTCCAGATCAGAACCCTTTAGTTTCCCCATTTTCAGTTTCTTCACTATTTGGACACATATAATGAAATATTTCAGAATATGTGGATACAAATCCACTCAAAGAAAATCTGTCATGATTTGTAAGACAAGTAATTTGGACCAGTTTTTGTTTATTTTATTTTTTAATGGAGAGGCAGCCCAAGGCTGTCTGCACATGTGACTGCTTCTCAGCTGAGAGGCAAGCATGTGTGCAGAGGCAGTTGGCTAGGAGCTGGCCTAGTTGCCCCCCCCCCAATTTATTTAAAAATTAAATATTTGAGACAACTCAATGACTCAAAAATTGCTAAAAGTTCACCAGTCCGGGTGCATTTGAAGAACATGAATGAACAAATTAGTGATTTTCAATTATTCATTTCTTGCTTTGTGCCAATCTCTAGTCTAGAATAGTTCATTCCAGCTTCAGTGCTAACATAGTGTTATATAGCTGACAATGATGGAATGATAGGCTGAAAATACAATTCTGTGTCTTCATTCGTATAGAAAGAAATTCAAAATGTTCCTTCTTGGATCACCATCACTCCTAAGATTTCTGTAGCTAGCGTAACTAGTGGGAGTTTCCAAGTTGTTTGAATAGATTCATAGGATGGAGTCTATGCAACTGAAGCTAACATCTAACTGAAGCTAACACTTCTTGTCACCTGCACCTAAGTGATCACATCCATGAGTAATGTAGAACCATCACTCAGCTGCTGATAGACATCCAGCTCTAAGGCAGTGGGGAGGCTGGAGTGTTGCTGAATGGAGGCTGAGGATATTATACACCCAACATGTTGCATCACACACACTAGATCCCAACAATATTGATACTTATTTCTTCTGTTATAAGGATTGCAATAATTTTGTTTTATTAAAGTAAAGGGGATTGAAAAATTGACTGGGAAATGCAAAGGAGGTGTCAGTGGCGGCGGTGGCAGAGCCCCCCCCCCACTTTTTGAATTACATTTTGGTGGAAACAGGTGGTGCAATTCCCAGGCTGAAATGGTGGTTATTCAAATGTTTGCCCCCCCTCCGCTGTTTCTCTTTATTCATAGCAGCCTTGCAAATAGCTTGCGGACCGAAAAGATGACTAGGCCCATATCGCATAGGACCTGGTAATAAAAAGAAGAATAAAATAAAACAAATTAATCATAAATAGGAATTAAAGTAATTAATAAATTAAATGCTAAATTTAAAAAAGGGAGAAGGGAATTAATAAATGGCTAATATATTGAATAAATTAATTATTACTAATTTATTAATTAACTTAATAAATTAATTTGTTATTAATATTAATTAATTAATAATCAGCAAGCACTGTCATTTACATCAATTAATTCATTTTATAAATTACAGATAAAAGCTGTTTCATTCATTTTAATAATAATTAATTTAATAAGGACAGCAAGTGGTTAGGGTAATCAAGGGATCGAATAGTGAATTAATTAGGAATTTGAGCAAATAGGGTCTCACATTTGGTGAATAGACAGGACTCTCCTTATTTAGGTACAAGGTTTGTTGTGCAGTTTCAAGGTCACTAATTAAAGAACCCAGGTCATAGTGAGTGACCATAATTAAGAAATAGTGATAATTACGCACCTAGGGAGTGCTAAGTAGGAACTCAGGTTCTTAACCTGTACTGAGAAGAATTTCAGCTATATTAGCAATTGTATTGCTGAGGCAATCGTTAACACTTAACCAATAGGAAGCCTTGGTTTATAATGGCATCGAGAAAAGGGGAAAAGAAGGGGAAACAGCCAGCCAAGAAAAGGCCAGTTCCTCAGGTGTCTCTGCCCCAATCCTCTTCTGATGAGGAATCCTGGCCGGTATGGGAAGAGCTTCAGGAAAAAAATCTCAGTATTAGAAGCCGAGTGGCTGGGGAGACAAGCTCCGCAGCCAAGTGAAGTTCAGCCACGTAGATCAGCTAGAGATGCCAAGAGCCACTGTAGGGCTAAGCTCAAGGCAATAGTGCATTATCTAATGGCTTGGTTTGCTGTTCTTGAGACACAGCAGCTACCTGAAGTGACCACCGGATGTGATGCAGATGGGGCCTCCTCAACACCAAGGTCACAGCATGCTGAGAAAGGTAGAAGGTCTTCATACACTGGGGATAGACCAAGTATGGCTACAACTTCATTAGGTGAGTTGGCCGCTGCATGTGCACACCGACCCCCGCATGGCGTTGGGCTGACAGAAGTCAATTTAATCACACACTTTACACACCTTACAATTCACAGAGTGCGGGGCTTCCCAGCACCACATGGCCATGCTCCAGTCCACAATTCAGTGGCTGGAGCATGCCATACTCTCCTTTCACTTTGCCAGCCCAACCTAACAATATGGCTAGCATAGGGGTTTGGCCTTACCTGTCCATCCCCAACATGGGTTACAATATTGTCCGTATGGAAACTACTCAATGCCTTTGGGTGATCACCTCACCCAGGCAACACAGGAGAAGATATAGAAGGATAAATATGTAGACGTATTCAAATTATTAAACAAAAATGTAGAGAAGAAGGACTTAGACAAGGAAGATGACAAAGAGAAAGAAAGGCGTGGGAGAAAGAAACCCGACAGAACATGGGCAAATTGGCTTCCCAGGTTCTTGATTTACATGGGGGTGATAGTTAAATCACAGCCATGAAGGGCGCAATCCTTCTTTCAGTATTTGGACATAATTTACAGGGCCTATGTTGACTTCACAGGGCAGGCGTGGCTTCATTATGACTAATTGATCCATATGCAAAGCACAATTCATCCGAATATGTGTTGGGACAAGCTCCTGCCGGGTCTGCGGCTTCAGCACACGACCCCCCCCACTCAGCCAAATTTTGGGGATAGATTTAAACAGGAAAGTTGCCCTTAGTCAGAATCCCCACCCTGGATGGGCAGCCGGTTCAACCCCACCTGCTCTGTTGGGAGTACAACTCCAATGGCACTTGTACAAAAAGGCCATGCCACTTCAGGCATGACTGTACCACCTGCGGCAGCCAGCACCCAAACTCATAATGTTTTAGAGCTGGCACCCAGCGCCAGAACAAGGGCACAGGAGGCAGTTAAAAGCCCAACAGCAGCAGGGGTACTCCTAGGAAAGAGACCCAGCCCAATTAAAGTTGAGGTTTTGGAAGCCTGGTTAAGTTTCTACTCCCATAGAGAGTATTATCTTTTTAAAGGCTTTAAATATGGTACTAGGATCGCAGCAGCAGGAGAACGTAGAGCATTTTTTGCACAGAACCTTTGATTGGTGTGTGGGATGAAAAGTATCATCCAGAGTAAGATTGATGAAGTAAAGGAAGGAAGGGTCTTCAGCCCCTTTTCAATGTCACCCCTGGAGAACCTGAGGGTTTCTCCATTAGGCATTGTGCCTAAAAAGGCCTAGGGCGAGTTTCAGTTAATCCATCACTTGTCTTTTCCAGAGGGAACATCATTCAATGACACTATCCCTCCAGAACTATGTATGGTGAGATATACCTCTTTTGAGGAGGCAGTGTGTATGGTTAGGAAGTGTGGAGTAGGGGCCAAACTGGCAAAATGCAATATAAAATCAGTGTTTCAAATTTTACCAGTTCACCCGCAGGACTTGGACTTGTTAGGATTCCAGTTCCAGGGATCTTTTTACATAGATAGGGCTTTACCTATGGGCTGCTCAGTGTCATGTGCTGCATTCGAACGATTCAGCTCATTTATTGAATGGAAGTTACGTGTAAGGTGGGCTGTAAATTGATGGCCCATTATCTCAATGACTATCTTTTCTGTGGAGAAAAGAACTCAGGAAGGTGTAGATTCATCCTGAATAGCTTTCAGGCATTATCAGAAGTGCTGGGACTACCCCTAGCCGAAGAAAAAATTGAGGGACCAGCTACATTCCTCTCCTTCTTTGGGATAGAACTGGACACGACGCAGCAAGCATCATGACTGCCTGATAATAAACTAGTGGTTCTAAGGAACAGGATAGAGCCTCTACTACAGAGGCAAAAGGTGTCACTAAAGGAACTCCAAGAAATAGTACGGCACCTGAATTTTGCCTGTAGAGTGGTGGCACCTGGGCGCGCATTTCTGCAGTGGCTGTGCAATGCTATGAAGGGTCTACATTGACCAATGTATAGGACCAGGGTTACACAAGGAATGAAAGAAGATCTATTAATTAAGGGCACTGCAGTTTAACATACTAGTGTATGCCCGGCACATCCCAGGTCTGGAAAATAGGATAGCTGATGCATTGTCACGCCAACAGATTAAGCTGTCCAGGGAGCTAGACCCTGGAGCCAAGGAGTTCCCAGATGTTCTGCCCCCAGAGATCTGGCAAATTGGTGTGAAGATTCATCACGAGCGATAGGTCTGGCCCTGGCACCAAGGACAAGGAAGGGTTATTCAGCCATGAGTATAGAGTTCCAGGAATTCAGGAAAATGGTCAACCTGGAGCCGGCCTGGCTGGCACCGGTCGAACATTTACAACAATTTATCATACATCTGAATAGAAATGTATGATATGCACCTGGAACTATTCAGGGAAGGCTGTTAACACTGGCCTTTTATGCAAAAATTAATGGCTACAGTGACCACTCAGGGGATTACCGTATAAGAAAAATGATAAAAGGATGGTCCAAAGAGAGGGGTAAAGTACAAGACAACAGAGCTCCTATATCACCTCTGTTATTAGAGCACATTTGTAAGCAATGGGCGCTATTATGTAGGGATGAATACAAAAGGGTCCTATTTGTAGCAGCGTCATTAATGGCATTCTTTGGTGCCCTTAGAATTAGCAAGGTGGTTGCATCTTGAAAAAATGATAAGTCTAGGCTAGCCCTGCAATGGCATGACATTAAGGTTGAAGAAGGGAAGGTACAAATTCTTATTCAGCAATCCAAGGCTGATTAGCTAGGCAATGGTATTTATTTATTTATTTATTTATTTATTTATTTATTTATTTATTTATTTATTTGCTTACTTACTTACTTACTTACTTACTTACTTACTTACTTACTTACTTACTTACTTACTTACTTACTTACTTACTTACTTACTTACTTACTTACTTACTGGATTTCTATCTCGCCCATCTAGACCAAAGGTCCACTCTGGATGGTTTATAAATTTAGAAACAATAAAACCACCTGGGTCTTGGAGCCAGAGTGCACGTCACATGGAAAGGGCTGCAAGGCATGCTGTGGAGCCAGCTATGCAGGTTGGCATCCTTTGGCCAGTCTCCACCGAATGTGTTGGTGATACACCTTGGTGGCAATGGTTTGGTCAGGCATCCTGGGAATGCATTGATCCTGGATGTTATACGTGACCTGAAATGGTTGAAGGCCAGGTACCCTGCTATGCGGATTGTGTGGTTCATGATCATCCCTCGTTTGGCATGGAGAGACACCAGGTTTTTCCTCAACGTTAACACGGCACACAGGGGTGTTAACCGTGAAGTCTGCAGAGCGGTGTGCAGTGAACCTTGGATCGGTGACTGATCACTAGAGGATCCGATTGGATAGGCCGGAGTTTTTTGTTTTTTGTTTTTTTGGAACAATGGAGTCCATCTGTCTAATTTGGGTTTGGATGTCTTCTTGGAAGACATCAAGGGGGGCCTGCTTGTTGAGCTTCAGCGACTCGATGACGGGCATGGGACTTAGCTATGCTAGTCCCTATGCTGTGGCAGGTAGTGTGGAAAAAACAGGTATTTTCTGGTGAGTCCCACTGCAAAATCAGGTAAGCTAACAGCCCATTGGACCTCCCAGTGCTGCGGATTGTGCGATTACAGTGCTTGGGAGGAAAGATGCGCTGGGCCACTACCAGACCAACAGTCATCAAGTAAAGATGGCTCGAGGTCCGGGGGTGGTCAAATTGCGGGCGGATGGGTTCCTGCTGTCTTTAAGTCCATGAGAACCTGGTCTTCTGTTGATTAAGGGGTATTTGGATACCTCTGAGATTTACCTGTTTCCACACTACAGCAGACCCCCTTTGCCAAATGATTGGCAAATTTGAATTACAATCAATAAAGTATGGCCCGTATATAACCCATATTATTTGTCTTGCGTCTTTATTCCAGAGTTGGGAGGAACTTTTAATTATGTATTTTAGAGATGTATTCTCTGATTTTATTTGTCTCTTTTTAAGCTACAAGCTCTCAGAATGTATGCTCTTTCATTATGTTGTCCCTCCTTCAAAAAGGGCAAAAAAGAGGAACCTGGGAACTACAGGCTGATCAGCCTGACGTCAATCTAAGGAAAAGTTCTGGAACAAATTATAAAACAGTCACTATGCAATCACCTAGAAAACAAAGCAGTAATAACTAGAAGCCAACACAGATTTGTCAAGAACAAATCCTGCCAGACTAATTTGATATAATTTTCTGATTTGGTTACCTACCTGATAGACAAAGTGAATGCTGTATACATCTAATATCTTGACTTCAGCAAAGCTTTTGACAAAGTACCCCATGATCTCCTGATTAGCAAGCTAACTAGGGTGTGGGTTGGATAGATCAAGTGTCAGGTGGATATACAATTGGCTACAGAATCGTACTCAGAGGGTGATGATTAATGGCTTCTTTTCCAACTGGGAGGAGGTAACAAGTGGGGTACCCCAAGACTCAGTCCTGGGTCCGGTGCTCTTCAACATTTTCATTAAATGTCCTTCTTTTTTCATCCAATAGAAGTAATACCATAATATGGATCTTGGAAGGTGTCTTTTGGTCAACAAAACTATGTCTGCTTCTTCTGTCCCCTTGATTCTCATTATTTTGTATGGTATTGATACATTCCCTATTAACCTTGCTTCTCACTTAGTTTTACTGTTCAGATTGCAGCCTCTTGCATTGTTTTCTAATTTGTGTGCATGTTTCCTGTGAAACTTTATTACTTTTTCTGGCTTTTCTTCTGTTTCTGCATAAGCATTGCCACATTCTACTCTGTTCTTACTTTGAAAAGCTGAAGGAATTACACATTTGTTCCTCAAGAAAGAGTCACCCCAAATTAGATACTCCCCAACTTCCAGTCAATCTAAAAGGTGCTCAATTGAAAGTCATAATAATCGTAAATGATTTTCCCCATTTAAAACTCCTCTTTAAATGCTGTTTTAATATGAGTGAAATCTGGCAGATCTGATCATGCCATTTGTTTGGAAATACCAAAAATTAAAGTAGGAGAGGAGTAAGTGAGTCTTTCCTGGCAATTAGTGAGAAAAAATGGAAAATGTACAAGAAAGGACATTGATTACTCAAAAAGGTAAAATAAAATGAAAGTTTCTTTCTAAATAGAAATGGAAAAGAAAACAATTGGTTTTTTTCCAAAGCTTGCTTCTCATGTCTTCATATTGCCAGAGTTAAAAAGCTACTGATGCCCATCTTCAGATGGTAGCTCTCTGATTACCTCTTCAAATGGACATGAATTTCTTAATATTTGCAATGAAAAGATCTTGAGATTAAAAACATGGGGAAGAACTCAAAGTGTCAGACAGACTGACAGGTTCTCCTAATTCAAACTATTAGTCTTAATTACAGTACACTTGGAATATTAAGAATACTGTCCTAAATTTCTCACCCTCATTGATTTTGGCTGGCATCACTCCCAACAATTTCAGAGTGCAATGAAATTTCCAGCAAGCCTCACACACATAATTATGCAATTCCTCATATTCTATCTGAATAAGACAAGTGAGAGTTCACATCCCAAGTGTAGACTTACTGAATCAATGGAATTAACATTGGTGCTGATTTACTATATTCCTGTTGATTCATTGGATCTACTGTAGTGGAGACTGACAAATAGATCTAGGCTTTTGAATGGTTATCCTTTAAATTTTTTGTTTGAATTATGTGTGTTAAAGCCATGTATGTATTGAAATAAGGTGCTATTCCTTGCTTATAAAAAAGAGTCCTTCTTATTAACTCCTGTATGGCAGGAATTGTATAACATGATCTTGTTACAAAAATTAACAATCCAAACACCTTAGAGGAAGAAAAAGACAACACCCACTATGGAAGGACTTTTAAAATTATTTATTCTGCAAAATAAGGGAGTACACATGGGTTAATACCCTTTTCATAATGCAAAGTACCTGAGAGCTAAAAAATTTAGAAATTGAAAGCGAGAGGTTTTCTTATCTTTAACCACAGCATGCTTCCATACCTAAATCTTGCCAACTTTTTGCCTCATATTAATCAATGACTGAAATCCCATTGCTTAGCATAGTGTGTTGCAACTAGTAGGCCCATTGAATCAGTGGGAATTTGGTGAGTCAACTTCTCTGTAAGTGCCATTTATTCTTATTGTGACTTACTGCACAAAGCAACACGATTTCAGCAATTGATTCGTTCTAGGACAAGCTGCTTGCCCACCACATCTATCAGTCTCCCTCCAAACCACCTGACAGTAAGGTACTTTTGACCCTTTTTAGAACTTTAATTGGTGCTTTCTAAATGGTAAGATGTTGTGAATCAAATGCCAAAGCAAAAGAACTGGCTTTCGAAGAGAAGAGCTTTTATGATCGTGTCATTATCATGGCTAGCTTTGCATGAATGTCTGCTCTTTTAAAAAAAGTCTTTGAAGGCTGGTGACTTTCCTGAACAATAAAGGATTTGAAAGGAAGACTCTGATATTTTTCAGTACACTTGGAAGTTCAGTGTATTTGGGGAATTCATAACAACAGAGATCCGCTTAATTAATACTGAATTACAGTGAAAATCCTATTAAACTACATATGACATTTGCATTAATACCAAATGAGTTCATCAAGAATAATGTTATCACAAGAAATACTAAAGGGATTAATAATAGCTAGACAATTATATAGAGCTGTTGAAGGCACCACAGAAGAAGTCAGTTCAACTGAAGTGTAAAAGTGAACACAGCAAGCATGTTGGTTTCACGTTGAGGAGAAATTGAATTTTTATGCATGACCTTGGGAGATGTAATACAAACATTAAAGCATTTATATATAGCTCCTTCTATACCAGAGTAGCTAATATAGTGATCTGAACTGCTGTGGTGATGGCAACAAACGAAACATCCATGTTAGAAGCAGTATATCACTAATTGCCAGATAAGGAGGACACACATCAGAGGACATTCATCATGGCCATGCTCCTTCCATGAGGCAAATCTAACTGACTGCTGGAAACTGAAAATGATGGACAGGATTAAAATGGGTAAGAATTAGATTGATTTTGTTCCAGAAAAGAGATTTTTCAGGAAGAAAATCTTGAAAATCGATTTGAAAATCGATTTAAAAAACTGCACCTTGGATTTTTAAAAACAAGCTATGCTGGAGAAAGTGAAATGAAAAAAATTGCCAATCCAAATAAGGCACTTCAGTGCCTAGCTATTAAATATCTAACTGCAATTCCCATGTATTTAACCATGTTTATGTGCAATTACGATTATGAGATCTTCTTTCCAAGAGGCTCCTAGTTAGAGATGGGCACAAACTGGAATAGCAGTGGTTTGTAATTGTTTGTGGGTCGTGGCTACTCATAAAATATGAATTATCATGAGCCCCCTCATTCATCTTTCTTTTTTTAAAAAAACCTCCATTTTATGAATGTGGGATATTGTGCTTCTATACTCATGATTCAAAATGCCAGGAAGTGGCCTGATATTGCTGCACAGTATCATCTCCACATTACCAGCAGAAAAAAGGATGCCAAGCTTTACATAGCAAAGAGCAGCCTGAATGTTGACAAAACCAATGGCAGCAATCAAGATGATCTACAGCAGTGGTCCCCAATCTTTTTAACCCCATGGACCAGTTGGGGAAGGAGGGGCATCCCCCTGCGCTTGTGCGCATGCGTGAAAGAGGGCGTTCTCTCTCGTGCAGGTGCTCATGCACTTGTGTGCATGTGCAAAGGATCAGGAAGGCATTTGTGTGAGTGTGCATACACTCATGCCCATGCGCATGTGCATGGAGTGGTGCTCAGGGGCACTCGTGCGCATGCATTAAGGGGCGGTGGAGTGCTTGTGCAGGCGCAGGCCCACACAAGCATGTGCAAAGGGGCTGTGGGGGGGAGTGAGGGGGAGGTCTGTCTCTGCGACCCAGTCCAGCTCAGGCCATGGATTGGCACCAGGCCATGGACTGGGGGTTGGGGACCCCTGGTCTACAGGATACCCTCTTGTGCTCACTACCATTCTCACATGTCAAAAAACAGCCTTCTCATGATGTTCTTAAAGTATGACAGCCTCAATTTTATCATTTTTGCCTCCAGAGAAAGTTCAGGCTTGAATTGCTTGATTTGTTTGTCTTTTTCGCAGACCAGGACATCCGCAGATCTCTCCTCCAGCATTGTATTGAAAATGGATCAATTTTCTTTCTACCAGATTTCTTCACTGTCCAGCATTCACATCATGTATTTTAGAAATTCAGTTCTTCATTCACTGCCATTCACATAGAGACACCAAGCATTGGAAAATCCCAGAAGTTGACTCTTTTTTCTGGCAGTTAACCACTTCTCATCCAAACACCAAACAATTGTCAGAGCTGATCTGAATCTGGGTTTTAAAGTTAGAAATTTATATTTGTACTGCCACCCTTTTTAGATTTGCCTTGCGGAATCTTACTTTGCCCTGCTGGCAAGATATCATCAGAGCACAGGTGTGCTCTGATAATAAACTTACCTACATTTATATTCTGATAATACACTGGTTACCTTTCTATTTATAAAAAAGAAATATTCATCTAGTGCTGAGGAATCTGCCTATAAGTTATAGAAGCTGGGGGAGGAGGGGAGGGGTTAGGGTTTGATTTCCTTAATTCTTAAGCAGCCCTGTTGTGGCGATCACCCCTTTTGTTGCCCCTATTTCTTTGGGCCTCACAAAGGAACACACGCCCTTTTCGCTGCCACCAGGTATTTTTCTAATATCACTTCAAGTCCCACACAGGAACTGTCACCCCAAATAGGTCATATACTTTAGGAAGCAGGGTTTATGATTAAGAATTCTTTTATTATTAACCAAAACAACAGGAAAATCATATATGAGTTCGTTCAGGTGTTAATACTTTTTAGATCATACAGTCAATCACTTTACTATCAATTTTATATCTCTCTTGTTAGGCTTATGTGTTCATTCCTGCTTGTTACATGTGTTTTACTTTCACTTTTCTCTCCTAAACCTCTTTAACCTGTTCCTAAACCCTAACACTCTCTGTACATCTTCTGGTCCCTGACTCTTTCTACCTCTCCCTAACTCCAACTGTCCCTAACTGTCCCTCTAACTCCGCCCCCCTGCTCTATCCTTGGCTCCTCCCCCTTAGCTGCTGTGATGGACAGGCAGGAATGACATCACCTTTTTGAATTCCGCTACACCTGTGATGTCAATCTGTTTGGAATCTTGATTCTATAAACAATCCCTCAGACCACCTTAAGGAACCAGAAAGATATAAGATAAACAATAAATGTGGACCCATTCCCCTAGATCCCATTGGACTCTCTCTATTAACCATAGGGCAACTGAATGCTGTGTCTCTGCACATACTTGAGTGTGCTTTCTACCAGGTGGGCCATATGGGATTGAGAATGAGAGATAGCCAGTTGACTTTCTAATTTGTGAAACCAGGAAATACTACCCCCATTGTCAAAAATAGTAACACCTTCAAATAATTGTTCCATTTTCTCCACTTAAAATGGCACCCTGTTTTCTGCCCCTTCAGACAAGCTGTTTCAGCTTACCTAATAATAGCCAGTTGAAATGGTTCTGTGGTGCAAATCACCCATTGTGGGTCAGCAAGGAGAATAAGGAGAATGTGCCCTTGGGGGCATCAGTAGTGGTCAGGGCAATCTCCCTTTTTGATTGCTCCACAGTGGCAGCTGGCACTTCTTGCCAGGCCTCTTGAGACATTAAGCTTTTCAAACACTTTGATGGGCTTTAGTTATACAGCACATGCTTGCTTACTTCTTTCCACATTAGCTGGAGAAATGAAAGTGTGCACACAAAAATTCAGGTGATCCTAAGTAGAAGTTCCAAGTCTCCCTGTCTAATGAGGATACCTAAGGGGCACTTTACGGTTGCTTTCAGCATGAAACACCATCTATTACTGAACATGCAGAGGTACCTTCCATTTCAATCAAGCAGAATGACACTTCTCAAAGGGGCGAGATATTGACTTTTTATTAGTCTTTTCTTGCTTTTAGATTTTTTTCCCCATCACAGCCTCTTCAAATAAATTGCTTCTACCAAAATAAAGAAAAGAAAAGGGAGGAAGGTAGGAAGGAAAGCAGGGGAAGGAAAAGAACAGGTAGAATGTAAGCCAGTATTTTGTCTCAGAGTTTTATGGCAAGCCACAGTATTGACTATCATCATAAAGAGAAAATTTCAGCAGAGGAAAAGTTCACATCACAAGCCCTAATTCTGAAGTGCTGAGAAGAATGAAAACTCTCACATGACAAATAGACGAGGCAACGGAATGAAAATTGCATGAGCAGCAGCAGGTACCTAGGAACAGAAAGGGCCCAATTTTTATTACAAGATCTCTTTTCACCTAGAAGGAAGGATTATGTTTTTGGTAAGGCACAGCTAAGCAGGATGGGATATTTCAGAAGATATTTTAGTAAAATGTCAAATCATTTCAAATTGTAGGGGTTTTATCGAATAGTGGCTGTGTGCTAGGAAAAGCACATCAACGTACGGAAGACGGGACACCAATTTTTCTGTGACATCCTACCCACCCAGTGTTTTGCAGTCCTCCCTCACAAAATATAGCATGCTCTTCTGTCCTTGGCAGTTCTCTAAGCAGACACAAGTTTTTCAAGGATATGGAACAATGGGACAGAAACAGGGCATTACTGCATAGCTGGAATCCAGTTGTGGGATGATGTAAATACATTCTGCTCATGCAAAACTACTGCTATGAGATGCATGGAGCTCAAATAATGAAAGCTGCTGTTCTAGCAATCAAATAGGTCATATGATCAGAAACATGACAGACAGACATCTCATCTGATGGTCACAGGAGTTCCTGATTTATTGCTCTTTGTATCTTAATATTGACCAGAATGTAGTGGTTAAAAAATCTTCCAAACATAGTAGTTAAAAATCTTCCAACAACTTCAACTTTTTAGAATATTGTTTTTTGTTTTTTTTCATTTTGGTGCATCCAAATCACTCTAATCCAGAAAGGTGCAGGAGATGTCTGAATAGCAGCTCCTCTGATGTGGATCAGATGTAAAGCTGAATGCTCATAGAAATTTGTTAGCAGTTTCAGTTCAAAGGGATGTAGACAGTTACGTCTCTAAAAATGTAAAATATTTTTCTTAGGGATGTAAATCATTGGCTGCCCCATTCTCATGCAGAGGGACAAGAAATGGCATTTCCCCCCCATCCACCTCATTTTTGAGATGCCAGGACGATTATTTATGGTGTCAGGAATTAGAGTTTTCTCATTTGCTTGATAGTTTTGCAAAAATTCTATAAATTGCACAAAAATACTGCAGAATTTCTTTATGGACTGCTAATGCTTAGAAGCAATTGATGGGTTGTTCGTATATTTTGCCATCTTTTAATCAATAACAAAGTTCTTCTGTGCTTCCTCTCTGTGTATGTGTGCACATGCACTTTACTTCACAAAAGGAAAAGTCATACGTTTTGCACAGGTATTTTTCATGCAAATTACAGAAACATTAACCCAAAAAGGCCATTCTTTCTCTTGTTCTTGCCCTGGGAATGAGAGCTCTTGCAGGAGATGCTTCTTCAGTGTGAACAAGTAATGTTATGAGAACTTGTCATATACTTAATTTCTCCCCAAATCATCAATATAAGAAAAAACAACAGAATGGATAAAAAATCTAAGGGAGTCAGGAAAATTGGCAGCTCTAGCTTTTGTGAAGGATTTAACAAGTCTCTCCAATATCAGCACTTTGGTAGAAGGATGTTGAAGTAACATCTTGTGGGACTTGATCTAGTGTACTGTAATCTTTGGCATTTCCTTTCTCAGAGTGAGAGTGTTCCAAGAGAATGTAGCTGTGACAGACAGGCCAGAAACCACACCTGTCTATCACAATGGAACACTAATTCAGTAGCCAATGGTTGTACAGGAGGGCGGAACCAGGGAATATAAGAAGAGAATGGAGGACAGTTAGAGTTTCAGTTAGCCAGGAGTTAGGGGCTTTGGTTAGTGATGAGATAGGACAGTTAATCAGGAGTTAGGGAAAGAGTTAGGTAGTTTGAAGAATTGTTTTGGAAAGAAACACTTGGAAAGAAACGTATAAGAGAACTGAAAGCAACTGTTATAAAGTGATTTAAATTAAATATAAAGTACCCAGCATATTTCTAAGTTAAATGAAATGTAATGAATACCAAATACAATTCCATCTATGATTTCCTCGATTCTTAAATATGTTAATGTATTAATAAACAATATTATATTTGACACGATTGATTCTGTGGTCCTAACTGGTAATTGAGGAAGGATTTCCTCTGGTGGCAGTGGAAGTGGAGACAAGAGAAACTGTCATGCCCGAAGGCAAATCTGTTTGATAGGCAGAAGATACAGAGGAGCTGGGTGTGTGTGACAGTAGCATTGTTTCTCCACTTGCTTGGGAAATGCATACAAGTTTTTCTCTTTCTGTCATTCTGTACACCCTACCCATTACTCAATCCTCTTGTATTGTATCACCTTTCTGTGACTTTGGTGGCTGCTAAGAACAACAACAACCCAAAGGCCTGAAGTGCTTTTTCACATCATAACCTCTTAAGTTTCTGCACCTATCTTTCTACAACTGTATACCTTATTTACCTAGGGATTCCTGTATGATGTTTGCCACTTTAATTAAAAGTGATGTGTTCCCCCTCCTCGAAATCCATTAGGGGATGCAAAAAGGCACTGATATTTTTGCTGCAAAATATACTTATGAATGCTCCCCTTCTATATGAGAAACCATCCATTAACTTATATATCTGGCATTTTGCAGGGAATTTTTAAAAAGTAATTTTTTTCAAGCTCTCACAAACTACAGTGGTGCCTCGCTTGACAACGTTAATTCGTTCCAGCGAAATGACTGTAGAGCGAAATCGTCGTCAAGCCAAATAAAAGAGCCCATTGAAATGCATTGAAACCGTTCAATGCATTCCAATGGGCGAAATACCTGCTCGTCCAGTGAAGATCCTCCATAAGGCGGCCATTTTCTGCTCCCTGTATAGTGAGGAATCCGTCCCTAACACAGCAGGAAGCCATTTTGCACAGCGGGTGGCCATTTTGGAACCCCGACGATCACCTGTTTTGATCGCCATTAAGCGAAAAAACGGTTCCCGAAGCAGGGAAGTGGTCATCGTGAAGCGAAATTCCCCCATTTAAACATCATTTTGCGATTGCAAAAGCGATTGCAAAAACCTAATCATTAAGCGATTTCCTCGTCTAACAAGGTAATCGTCAAGCGGGGCACCACTGTACACCCTACCCCTTCAGTATGGATGCAATAAGGCTCTCTGAAACAAATTGCTAGCCTTATCAGAAATCCTTTGGATTTCCTAAGGATTTAACAGTCATTCCCCAGAGACAGAACTATTAAGTTTCAGAGTGCTAAGGGGGAGCTGAGATAGAACCACCAAAGTATAGAAGCAATGATTTCTATGAATCTTCAGTACTTAAAAGTACATACAATGACAGTGAAAGCTCTAATAATATGAGGAAGAGGCCAGTCATTTGGATGGATGGGCTGTGTGTAAAGCCGGCCTGTTTGCTTAATGCAGAGAACTGTGGTACTGCAGTGTGCTTCTCGTGGTCTGTGAACAAAGATATAAACCTGCACCCTGTGGGATCCTTCTTGGTAGTTCATCTGTGTGTATATGCATCATGCATACAAGGCAGTGGAGGTGGGTGTCAAAAAAGAGGAGGGCAAGTATTGCCTTAGTACAGAAGGCTCAGAGTTTTCCTTTTCCCTCAGGAAGTGATGGCAACCTCTCTGCCTAGCCTCATTCAGCATTCTACTTCTTCCTATCACTACTGTGTGACAGATCATTGGGAAGAGAGATGAGATGTTGGGAACTGGCATGTGTATAAACAGATTAGGGAAGCAGACAGGTTGTTCTGTTTAAATCAGCATACTTAATAAAGCTGTCATTTAACTATACCAAATACCATTTGGAATCAAATTTTCCTTTCCCTCAATTTCTCCCTCCTGTGGCTCTACACTTTCAAACCTGGAGATGTTTTTATTTGCTATCTATCCTCCTTCACAGGAGAGCAATTTTTATGTTTTATTACTAATTTATCTTATTGCATTTCACTCTGCACAACAGGGTTTTAAGTGCTTACCAGATGCCTGGTACCTATGAATCACAATTCTTTCTACATTTTAAATGATTTTGTGTTTTAGCATCAGTGAAAACTCTGCAGTTCCTTTTTTGGTATTTTGGAAGATGAAGATTTCCTGAATACAGGAGGAAAAAGATATGGTTGCTTGTTTTGTTCTGTGATTTTTTTTTTAAAAAAATCTTTATAGAAAAAAAGAGCGTAATGAATATCTGTGCTATTAAGCCCATCTATGGGCTTGGAAATAACACGGATTCACATTGCAGCCCCCATACACATTTAACTTGGAATGTAAACCATATTCTGTAGAGTAAACACAGTAAGGCTTAGATTATCCATCACAGGCTATAATCACATGAGCCAAACATTGCCTTCCTATTCCCCATTGAATTTGTATCATAAATTTGCAGTCAGTGATACATGTCCATTAACAAAACCTGGTGAGCATGCTAACTGTGGATCATTTCTCTCTGGGCCAGAGGTGTCTACTTTTTTTGTTGTGGATCTTTTCAAAAAATGTTGATGCATGCAGTCTCATCACAGCTTTTTTGAACTACTGTCACCATGGATGTACTCCCTTTGAGAAGATTCAGGGTAACCTGGGACCTGATTGGTGGAACTGTATCAAAAGAGCAAAAAACAGATGATGGAATTAAACAGCTCAGACAATGGAGCAGCCTAGCTTAGTCTCTCTCAGGAGAATGCTATGCTCAAATGTTTTTCTGCTGCACTCATGCTTTTGGACTATGTTTCAACCTGACTATATTGTAATTAGTGTAGCATAGTTAGTTTTTTTGTTTTCTGCAGGGACTTTTCTAGAATTGCTTAGCTTCTTAAATTTTAAATTCTTGGATATAAATTGCTTCACATCTGTTTGATTTTCCAGTTTTAAATCTGTTTTTGAACTTTTATTTTCTTTTGCAACATCTTTAATAAAAGAATAAAATACTTCTGACTATTTTGGTCATTTGGAGAAATCTATTATGACCAGAATCTTGACAGTTACCATTATTGTTCCAATGTCCTCAAAAAGCTGCTAGTTCCCATTATAATTAGTTTATTTTAGAAGTAATCCTTTCCATTTCTCAAATATAAGTAGAGTATATTTTTTTCTTTCCTTAAAAAACCCAAAAAAACTTAATGCTACAAGCGCTCTCATCTCATCCATGAGATGCTCTCTCATCTCATCTACTGTATGTCCTCATTGATTCAAAACCCACAACAGAACATAAGAAAGCAACTGAACCAGATATTATTCTTCCTCCACCAGTTCATGAGGCCTTATCTCCATAATTATGTAAAGAACAAAAGGTTCCAGGTACACCACAAAAGGAAGTTACATCAAATTACACTCATAATGTTACTATGTTATAACTTCTTTATGTGGGGGGGGGGATAATTACAACCAAGAAGTTATTAATAATTAGCTATTTTCAATTTCTTCTGCTTTCTTTTTGAGCTAATGGAAGGTGAGGGGATGACACTTCGGCTGAAACTTTAGCAACAGTAGTTTAATGTCTCATCCTGGAGATGTCCGAAGCAATGTGCCCTTTCTCAGAACAGTCACCATGACAGGGACAGTAAGGTCATTGTATAAAAACTTCACTGACCTTTATATTTTCTTGTTGTTTCCATATTAATTAGCTCCTGCCTCTTCATCTACAATTCTGTTTGCTGATTTGGAAAGGAGGTTGACATTCTAATACACTGTGTCTTTTACTTTCATCATTTGGTTCCTTTTTGAAATTAAACAATGGAATATCAGGGACATGTACCACAGTTGACATGGCTGACCTCTTTCAGAGCTGTCAAAACCAGTAATTTAAATTTTTATGTGAGGCACATTGTGCAGCAGATTAAAAAAGGAAAGAAAAAAAAGGGGGGGAAAGAAAAGCAAATTCAACATATGGGAAGACAGCCTGCCAAAATTAAGCTGCTTATGGAATCAATGTGACAACAAGATTGCCACACAATGCAAACACAAATGGAGTGAATGGCAATGCTGGGTGACTGGAAACAGGAAGGAAAACCTAGGTGAGATACCAAATTCTACCAGGAAGAACTACTGTGAATTATAATGTAAAGCACAGAGAGTCCTCTGTTCCTATTCATGTAGGTAAGTAGACAACATAGTTGGTGCATGGAAGACTGTGCAAATATGACCCTGAATTATGTTTACTCAAATTGTCCTCTCAATAATTTGGCTTCGTAGAAGGGAGGAGTTGCAAAGATTGATAGGAGGCTCCTCTTCCCCAGACTGATCTATGACAGTGGAGAAACGGTCGCAAATCTGACATCAGGTACGGCAGCACACAAAGGCCAGTGTTAGTACATTTCAACCTCCTAGGACATTATTTCATTGTTCTCATTGGCCATTGCATTAAAAACCAATTGCAGAGAGAGATTTGAAAGGAAGAGGGCTAGATCCATACCTTTGAGTGTGTATCTTCAGACTTAAATAGAAACAGGGACTTTTTCGGCTGACTGTGGCTGACATCCTGTTGCTTAGTGTAGTAGGTCACACTAGATTAGGTCTATTGAATCAGTAAGATTTATTGAGGCAACTCTCTGTCAGTTCCATTGATTTAACTGGTCCTATTCTAGTTTTGACTTACCTTATTGTAGTAAGTCACATCTAGAGTAGGCTCATTTGAATCAGTGGAATTTACAGAGGAGTTAACTCATCCAATTTCCACTGATGGGCCTCCTCTGGTTTGACTTACTATTTATGGAACAGGATTTCAGCCAATAAATTGAATTTCAGTACAGTATTGTGTAGACAGAAATCAGCTTCTTCCACAAAACTCTGACCTCAGATAAAACCATTTTTCTCATCAAAGAAAAATGTAGTCATTGTGGATTAGCAGACTGAAAGTTTTGTATTACCTAATCACTCTTCCTATGGTCAACATGTTCGTGGACTGAACACTATGAAAGTTCATTGCCATTATATTAAAGGGGGAAATGACAAAAAGGAGAGACAAGGAAACAAGGATAAAATATCAGGGCATATTAAAGTCTAAAAGATTTGCTTCAGTGTGAACTCCTGTGGGTCAAAGTCCACTTCTTCAGACACCTCATTAGCAGTGTTAATTATGCAGTTGTCATCTTAGGTATCCCACACTGCTTGCTCACAGAACAATGTACACTATATACATAAACCTGCAGCTCAATATTGTACTCCAGATGTCTGAAGAGGTGGATTATAACCCAAAGAAGTTCAGACTTTAATTAATCTGTTAGTTTTAAACATGCCTGCTCCCAATTTCATCATCTGATTTTCTGGTGGTAAAAAATGAGGGAAGGGTCATTTCATAAATTGGCAGTAAAAATGCCCAAAATTCAGAGGGGGGTGAACCATTCATAATCATAGTGCAGTTTCCACTCCCCCTCCCCACCAGCAGACAGAGGATGAGGAAGCAGCCGGGTATCTCATTCAGATTGGCTTCACAATGATGCTATGTTGTATGATACTAATTAAAGAAAGGATAGTGCCCACTATTACTCTGCCTCCTGGAAAGGACATAATGATTGTTGCCAACTGCTAGGACAGGGAGCATCCGTGATGAAAAAACTAAAACCAAGTTGTACGGATTTTTTAAAAAGATGAGCTGGGGCAGGGAAAAATACTGGGAATATTTTATTTTCTGGAAGCCAACATTTTCTGCCCTAGGCAAATCCCCATCACCACACCAAAACAAGGATTCTTTCCTTCCTGGCCATAACTTCATAGCACTATACCCTGCTAATCCATTGTTCCTAGCTCTTTATTTACAATCAATTAATGATTGTCTCCTATCAATTCATATTCCATTGAACCTGTCAATTAAGGAAAGGAATGAGTGTTGGTTATTCCCATACATGTAGCAATCAAATCTTTTCTGAATTGTTACAGATTTCAATACTGTTACATGTCCTTATAAATTTGCATTCACTGTCTCTTCATTTTTACTGAAAAGGAGCATTGATATATTCATTCTGCCAGAGTTCAGCCAATGGGACACAATCAGAAAAGCAAAGCAGCTGACATTAAAATTCTGTGTGATGGGATTTGGGATTTCTTTCATCTCAACAAAGGAGGTCAAGATTTTGTCAGGATATTCTCTCTTTGATAACTTAATTTTGACAAGCCCTAGTACTTCTGAGAGGTTCATAAGTTTTTTAATATGCTAATTAAATAAAACTGCAGAAGTTCTTTGACTTCTTTAAATGATCCCTTTCAATCTTTCATTACCCCCCCCTCAGTTGTTCATACAATTAAACATATGAACCAAGATTTGCAAGATATTACTGGGTAAAACATTTGCAGAGCTTGAGATGTTACTTTTTCAAAAGAAAGAATTACACATTGTTATTATTTTTTAAAAGCAGTTCATTTAAGTTATTCCTTACTCATCTTTAATGACTTGTCACATTACTCATTAATAATGAGCTTTAGTTTCTTTTTGTTATATTTTTCATAAAATACATTGGCAAATAGAAAAATTGCCAACCCCCCACAAGACCTCTCAAAAGACCTCTCAATGTTTTAAGGGCAACAAGTAAACATTACCCATTGTGACAAAGACCTAGCAGTGTTGGCAGCTCTTTCTTATGCCCTTTTAAAAAAGCATTTGGGTTGGTAGAATTGTTACACCAAAGTATGATGGTAATACCTTCAATGTGTTCCTTCCAATGCTCTTTTTGCACATTGATAGTATTTCTTATTATTCTCTAAATGAAGATGATTAAAATGGCTTTACTCATACAAGCTTTCTTCATTTTTATAGCAACTTGGGACACTTTGTGTTAAATTTCTTAAAAGCATGTTGTTGTTGCTGTTTAGTCGTTAAGTCATGTCCGACTCTTTGTAACCCTATGGACCAGAGCACACCAGGCCCTCCTGTCTTCCACTGCCTCCTGGAGTTGGGTCAAATTCATGCTGGTAGCTTCGATGACACTGTCCAACCATCTCATCTTCTGTCATCCTTTTCTCCTCTTGCCTTCACACTTTACCAACATCAGGGTCTTTTCCTGGGAAAAGCGTGCACAGCTATAAATTTGTTATTGAAATTAGCAATGATTTCTTGCTTTCCATTAAAAAGCCATATTCTGCTGCCCCCCCCCCATCTCAATGTTCCTTTTCTTTCTCTCCTACATCATTATCCACTTGCGGGCATGATGAACTCCTTGCCCTGTATGATAACAATGTGCTTCAACTAGATGTGACATTTGGGGTTTACTCTCTGAATTTATTCCTGAGTCTAGAATGATAAGACAAGAAGTCTAGAATGATAAGACAAGACTCTGTTCTTGTTCCTACTCTGTCTAATCTAGATGTAAATGATATTCTGGTAGCTGGTGTGGTGTAGCAGAGAGTGATGGACTAGAACTCTGACAAACAGGGTTAGAAAATCTCGTTAGCCATGGAAACTCATTGGGAGAGTGGAACTGATAAAACCACTTCTTAAATGCCTCACGTATCTTGAAAACCCTATTAGGGTCACTATAAATCAGTTCCGACTTGACAGGACATAACAATAAAATTCTAAGTATTTCAACAGATGTCAATAAACATCATAACCTAGAGCAGGAAAACAAATATTTTGTTTTATGCTGATAATGTGGTCATTGTATTGCTACTACATCAGAGCTTAAATTGTTACTAAATTGGTTTTCCCTCTGCTCTGGTATCTTCAGCATAAATTATGAATCATCAGCATCATATGATCCACCCAAGATGTGCTCCCCATGCAGCCATTTTGTTGGAAATGGGAAAATCAACAGTTTCTCTTAGTAGTATGGGATTTGCAGGCAATCTTAAAATATAGGTTTAAGAGTTGCATATTTGGGTGGGCTCCTGACATAATATCCCATCTAGTGGATGAAAGCTACAGAAACTCCTGGACAAAATATGTGTTCAAGAATATCTTCATTTGAATGTCTTCCATGTGTCTTCATGCCATAGGATTTAATTCTGAAATTATCATACTAAAACAAAAACACTGTGCTATCTCATTCAAAAAGTATTTTGTATGTCCATGTGTGATCTGCATACCTCATTTTCTAGGAATCTCCTATGAAATCCGGTTTCAGCAAGCCACTTACTTGAGTAATCTGTATATATCTAAATATCACTTGGCATTCCCTTTAGCTCATTTTAATGTTCTGCCTTCTCAGTTGTTAAGTAGCTGATACGCAGATGTTCCCTCATCTGTGATTATTTGCATATACAGTGGTGCCTTGCATTGCGACGTTAATTCATTCCGCAAAAATCGCTGTTGAACGAAAATATCGCTATGCGATATTAAAAAGCCCATAGAAATGCATTAAAACCTGATTAATGCGTTCCTAGGGGCTTAAAACTGACAGTTCAGTGAAGATCCTCCATAGCACGGCCATTTTTGGTGCCTTTTAAGTGAGGAATCTGTCCCAGAAAACAGGGGGCGGCCATTTTGTTTACCCAGAGGCCATTTTGAAACCGCGATCAGCTGTGCAAAAATGGTCGCTTTGCGATGATCGGTTCCCAAAGCAGGGAACCGATCATCGCAAACCAAAATTCCCCCATAGGGAACATCGCAAAGCAATCGCTTTTGTGATCGCAAAAAGTTCATCGCAAAGCAATTTCGTCGCTAAACAGAGCACTTGCTAAACAAGGCACCACTGTATAACAACCGGGACCTGGAACTGGTAGAGCATGTTCTTCTGTTTTGTAATGCTTATGCTACAATTGAACAGTCAGTGATTGCTGGTCTTTTACCCCTCTTCCTGACCAGTATGCCCAGTCCTATGCTATAATATCCAGCAGTATCACTAGGTATTCCTGAATTTCTGTTGATTGCAATAAGAGTCACAATAAAAATAATGAGTGCTGGTAAAAGTTCTTGTGTGGGGTTATGTTAGTGCTGCATTTCCTATATTTGTATTTTCTGGTTCTTATTTGTTTGTTGTTTCTTTATTTGTTTTCTTGTCTACGTATTTGTGTATTTATTTATTTATTTTACTTAGATACTGCCACATTATATACTATCACCATTCTGGGTGGTTTACAACAATAGATAAAACATACAATACTAAATAGTAATTATACACAAATTAAAACATTAGTGAAATGAGGACAATTAGCACTAGGGATAGCTATCTGAAAGCAGGACAGGGAGTGAAAAGTCAAAAACCGATAGTTCTTGTAAATATAGTAAATTATTTTGTATGTTTATTTTGTTGACCATGATAAATTATGTACAGTGGTGCCTCGCATAACGATCGCTCCGTTTAACGATGAAATCACTTTGCGATGGACTTTTTCCCATCACAAGAGCAATCGTTTTGCGATGGCCCCTATGGGGAAAATTCGGTTTGCGATGATCGTGGGGGAGCGCTCCCCTACGATCATGGCAAAGGCCCCGCCGGTCAGCTGTTCCAAAAAACGGGCTTTGCGCTGCTCGCGGGGAAGCACTACCCGGTGAGCAGCCCAAAGGCTCACTTTTTGGAACAGCTGACGGGCGGGCGTTTGGGCTGCTCGCGGGGAAGCGCTTCTCCGGGAGCAGCCAAAACGCCCGCCCCTCAGCTCTTCTGACAGGCTGGTGTTTCGGCTTCTCCTGGAGAAGGGCTTCTCTGGGAGCAGCCGAAACGCCCGCCCCTCAGCTCTTCTGAGAGGCTGGTGTTTCGGCTTCTCCCGGAGAAGGGCTTCTCCGGGAGAAGCCCAAACGCCTGCCCCTCAGCTCTTCTGAGAGGCTGGTGTTTCGGCTTCTCCCGGAGAAGCGCTTCTCTGGGAGAAGCCGAAACGCCCGCCCCTCAGCATTTCTGAAAGGCAGGCGTTGGGGCTGCTCCGGAGAAGCGCTTCTCTGGGAGAAGAAAAAACGCCCGCCCCTCAGCTCTTCTGACAGGCTGGATTTTCGGCTTCTCCCGGAGAAGGGCTTCTCTGGGAGCAGCCGAAACGCCCGCCCCTCAGCTCTTCTGAAAGGCAGGCATTGGGGCTGCTCCGGAGAAGCGCTTCTCTGGGAGAAGAAAAAACGCCCGCCCCTCAGCTCTTCTGAGAGGCTGGTTTTTCGGCTTCTCCCGGAGAAGCGCTTCTCTGGGAGAAGCCCAAACGCCCGCCCCTCAGCTCTTCTGAAAGGCAGGCGTTGGGGCTGCTCCGGAGAAGCGCTTCTCTGGGAGAAGAAAAAACGCCCGCCCCTCAGCTCTTCTGAGAGGCTGTTTTTTCGGCTTCTCCCGGAGAAGCGCTTCTCTGGGAGAAGCCCAAACGCCTGCCCCTCAGCTCTTCTGAGAGGCTGGTGTTTCGGCTTCTCCGGGAGAAGCGCTTCTCCGGGAGAAGCCCAAACGCCTGCCCCTCAGCTCTTCTGAAAAGCTGGCGTTGGGGCTGCTCCGGAGAAGCGCTTCTCTGGGAGAAGCCGAAATATCCGCCCCTCAGCTCTTCTGAAAGGCTGGCGTTTCAGCTTCTCCTGGAGAAGTGCTTCCTGGAGAAAAGCCGGTGCACGCTCTGGAGGAGGGTGGGGGAGCCTTCTCCCACCCTCCTGGCCAAGCGCCAGCCGGTCAGCTGGCCGAAAAAGCCGGCGCGCTCGGGAGGAGGGTGGGGGAGCCTTCTCCCACCCTCCTGGCTAAGCGCCAGCCGGTCAGCTGGCCGAAAAAGCCGGCGCGCGCTAGGGAGGAGGGTGGGGGAGCCTTCTCCTCCCTCCTGCCTGAGCGCCCGACCCATTTTTGGCCAGCTGATCGGCGGCTCCAAAATGGCCGGTGCAACCATTTTCGCGCAATTTCCTCGCTTACCGAGGGCGCGAAAATGCCTGCGCTATGGAGCTACTTCGCTGAACGGTGAGTTTGGGGCCTATTGGAACACATTAAACGAAGTTTAATGCGTTCCAATGGGTTTTTCTATCCTGCACAGCGATGTTTCCCCATAGCGAAGGTTAATCCGGAACGGATTAACCTCGCTATGCGAGGCACCACTGTATTGTGTTTATATTAGTACTACATACTGTACAATCTTCAAAACACAGGTGAGCAAAGGCACTGCTTTGTAAAAGTACATCTTATGCTTATAAAAGCAGGAATTTTCTCATCACCAGAACTGGTGAATTTAAATTAAAGCATCTGCTTTGTTAGTGATTCAGTAATAATCCAGATGTGCTTGAAAAACTAGATTGTCATCCCTCAAACCCATGCTGAAAAGAAAAAGATTTGCTGGTCTTGAAGGTGCCATAATTGTTTGGTTTTAGTTTTTGCTAATAATCCTGGGATATGGAGACATATTTTCCATATGCAAGAGCTCAGAGGCTAGCTCAGCAAGCTTGTTAACCATCTGATCTTTTCGGCCATAGCATTTCCACTTGCTACATTCCTTTGGCTCAATTCTGCCCTCTTGTATATTCATCCAACATCTGGGTGATGGATTTCAATGTCAGCTTGGGTCGTTGCTTGTCTAAATATTACTCACTGCCCACTCTATCTCATAACCTGTTTATCGGCAAGCTGTGTGTTGGCATTTTGTAAGTTTCAGTGTGGCAAGGGAAAATATTTGCAAATATGAATACTGTATATCAATCAAACTTGCTTACCCAGCACCATGGTGAAGTATTTGCATTTATGGGCCATCCGTGGTTTTAACATATAACCTTTTCAACTTTGCCAGTCTACATATTTATTAAGATCATTAATCATTTGCCAGCATTTTTAAAAAGGTCACATTCAGTTGTATATTTAAAAACACCGGATTATTTTTTATTTTATTTTTTATTCCAGTCTGTCATAACCTAAAAGCAACACATCTAATATCTAGGAATCATTAATTAATATCAAGCACACTGAAAAATTCTAAATAACATTTTACTTATGGTTGTGATGACTAGCCAGCAGCTACCAGCTAGATGTGGCCCAGATTTTATTTGTTTATTTATTTATTTAGAAATAAATGAGCATTGAAGCACTGGTAGTCACAACAGATTCCCCTCCATCCACTCCTAAAGTTCTCCTTGATATTTGAAAAATGGCCACAGAGGACTCCAGGCTCTCCAAAGTGGGCTTTGGGAGCAAACAGGAGGTTGCAGTGGGGTCCGTTTTATTTATTTATTTATTTGAAATATTTTTACACTGCTTATCTCCTTAAGAGGCAAAAATAAAATGCACAGAACTATCAGTCTTGCCTAATAGGAGGAAAGTTTCAGAAGTTTTTCATTTTCAGCTGTGATACACCTCCCCCCCCCCACAAGGGGAAAGGAAAGAGTTCAATTCCACCTCAACTTCAGCTGTAATCTTAATATATTTTGAATTGCCACATAACTCCCAAACTACTATACACATTGTGTTTTCAGAAAGCATATATTAAATGCAAATATGTGTTTAGTGTCATCTCTAGTTTGGACTAAAACAGAAACAGGAAAGTATCATTAAGAAAGGTTTATGTGAAAGTGATTTGACAGAGACAGAGAGAGAGAGAGAGAGAGAGATCTTTTTTTTTTAAAGCCATTTAAAAACCTAGCTCTTTAGGCAGGCCTTCCCTCCAGTCAATTAACTCATTTTCTGTTTCTATTAATCTCCCCATCTTGGCAATGTATATATAAATAGTTTGGTAGGGTTTTACTATGTATATTTATTGTTGTGTTTTATTGCCTGTGTTTTTATCACTCATGTAAGCCACCCCGAGTAGACTTTGTCTAGAGGGGTGGGGTAAAAGTCCAATAAAAGTAAAGTATCATGCACAAGCCAAGGTAAAATGGAATAAAGAAGACAAATGTGCTCCAGTTTAACTAAAGAGATGTGCCACATTCTTTTCCATTGGCCAGACTGATTCTTAGTAGATTATAAATAAGGTAGCATTGCCTCTTGGAAAATATAATCACTGAGCAGGTCAACAGTGCCTCAGAGGAGTTCAAAATTATGCCAATTCTTCTAACCTACATAAATAATTAATTTTGCGACAGTTGAAAAATATATCTAAAATAAATTGAAGTCTTTCACTATTAATGAATCAGAATATTTAGAAATTGCAGCAACTGTCATAATTTCTTATGCATCTGTGTTTTCTGTCTTAGCTGTAGGTCAAGGCAAGGGAACCCATTGCTTTCCAAATGGGGATGGACTCCAGTTCCCATTAGCCTGCCCATTTGTGAGTGATATTGGCAGTACTGGTACATCCACATGTAGAGGGCTGGTCTAGAGGTTCTAGTCTAGGGGTTCATCATTAACAGCATCCACACATGTCTGTTTTGCTTGTAGCATCTATCCTTACACATCTATGTCCTGGTAAAACCTTTGGCCTCTTGGTAATTGTCACCAAGCTAACCAGCTTAAGCAAAGCAAGAATTAAAAACGGACTCTTCCTACTTTATAAATAAACATGTAATTTTTCTTGTCATATTCCATTATTCTGTGTCACCTTTGACTTGTCCAGGCTGGGAAAAGATCGTTTCGTTTAGTCGTTTAGTCGTGTCCGACTCTTCGTGACCCCATGGACCAGAGCACGCCAGGCCCTCCTATCTTCTACTGCCTCCCGGAGTTGTGTCAAATTCATGTTGGTTGCTTCACAGACACTGTCCAGCCATCTCATCCTCGGTCATCCCTTTCTCCTCTTGCCATCACACTTTCCCAACATCAGGTTCTTTTCCAGGGAGTCTTTTCTTCTCATTAGATGGCCAAAGTACTGGAGCCTCAGCTTCAGGATCTGTCCTTCCAGTGAGCACTCAGGGTTGATTTCCTTTAGAATTGATAGGTTTGTTCTCCTTGCAGTCCAGGGGATTCTCAAGAGTCCCCTCCAGCACCACAATTCAAAGGCATCAATTCTTCGGCGGTCTGCTTTCTTTATGGTCCAGCTCTCACTTCCATACATCACGACAGGAAAAACCATAGCTTTGACTATTCGGAGTTTTGTTGGCAAGGTGATGTCTCTGCTTTTTAAGATGCTGTCAAGATTTGTCATCGCTTTCCTCCCAAGGAGCAGGCGTCTTTTAATTTCGTGGCTGCTGTCTCCATCTGCAGTGATCATGGAGCCCAGGAAAATAAAATCTGTAACTGCCTCCATATCTTCCCCTTCTATTTCCCAGGCGGTGATGGGACCAGTGGCCATGATCTTAGTTTTTTTGATGTTGAGTTTCAGTCCATTTTTTGCACTCTCCTCTTTCACCCTCATTACAAGGTTCTTTAATTCCTCCTCACTTTCTGCCATCAGAGTGGTGTCATCTGCATATCGGAGGTTGTTGATATTTCTTCCGGCAATCTTGGGATTCCTCCAGTCCAGCCTTCCGCATGATGTATTCTGCATATAAGTTGAATAAGCTGGGGGACAATATACAGCCTTGTCGTACTCCTTTCCCAATTTTGAACCAATCAGTTGTTCCATGTCCAGTTCTAACTGTTGCTTCCTGTCCCACATATAGGTTTCTCAGTAGAGAGATAAGGTGGTCAGGCACTCCCTTTTTTTTAAGAACTTGCCATAGTTTGTTGTGGTCCACACAGTCAAAGGCTTTTGCATAATCAATGAAGCAGAAGTAGATATTTTTCTGGAACTCTCTGGCTTTCTCCATAATCCAGCGCAAGTTAGCAATTTGGTCTCGAGCACCTCTGCCTGTTCGGAATCCAGCTTGTACTTCTGGGAGTTCTCGGTCCACATACTGCTGAAGCCTACCTTGGAGGATTTTGAGCATAACCTTGCTAGCCTGTGAAATGAGTGCAATTGTGCGGTAGTTGGAGCATTTTTCGGCACTGCCTTTCTTTGGGATTGGGATGTAGACTGATCTTTTCCAATCCTCTGGCCACGGTTGGGTTTTCCAAACTTGCTGGCATATTGAATGTAGCATCTTAACAGCATCATCTTTCAAGATTTTAAATAGTTCAACTGGAATGCCATCACCTCCACTGGCCTTGTTGTTAGCCAGGCTTTCTAAGGCCCACTTGACTTCACTCTCCAGGATGTCTGGCTCAAGGTCAGCAACTACATTGTCTGGGTTGTCCGGGATACCCACATCTTTCTGATATAATTCCTCTGTGTATTCTGGGATAACCAATAAACAGAAATTAAGGCCCACAATAGCTGTAAATATATGATAGTCCATCTCCACACCTAGCAAGATACAAGAGGTAGTGCTGGAGTCATAACTGGCCAGAGTTATTTTTCCAAACAAAGCCAGGGAGGACAACTATGGTCCTCTAAATATTTTTGGATCTTTACCATTAGCTGTGCTAGATAAAGACAACAAGAGCTGTAAGCTAGAAACCCCTCCAGGAAGAGAACTTCCAATGAGAAATTTGAGAGTACTACTACTTTCACCTTTCCCTCTCTCCAAACATTGGGAATTAGCAAGACCCACTGTGGCTTGTGCAAGAAGAGCGAGCCTGCATGGCCCTGGGCAAATTTACACAGTCCCAGGGCTCCCCCAGAAGAACGGAATGATAAACCACTTCTGATTTTTCTCTTCCTGGAAAACCCTGAAAAGGGTCACCATAAGTCAGAATTAACTTGACAGCATATGATTGTGTCTATTTCGCTTGTCACAATTTCTGGGAATGTTCACAGTTTCATTAACATGTGCTCCACGAATGCTTCAGGATGTCACTGGGTGAGGTTGGGCTCATTACACATAAGTCCTATTTAGTTGTTTCCTACCCAGTTTTTATCAACATGCTTAGAGAGGCACAATGACCCCTTCTGGTCTCTGTTGTCACTTTCACCACATAGAGAATGTCGTGTTTAGCGGTAGAAAAGCCTGCTCACTTGTAGGTCTAAATTAATAATAATCCAAATTTCATTGGATTCATGCCTACATGTAGAACCTTCATGCAAGCAGGAGTTTCTCTCCTACAGACACATTAATCTACAGGTAGAAAATACAAAGACAGAAAGGGGAAGGCTGCTCTTTTCTGAGCATGCTGCTAACAGCCAGGTAGGTAACAGCTGATTAAGGTTAACCCTATTCTAACCCTTGTATGCAGAAGAGCATCTAAATTTAACTCCTCTGAGTCCTTTGGAGAAAAGCAGGATACAGTATCTGTAGGTGCAATTTAGTAAAATTAAATTCCATTAAATTGCATATAGGATTAAGCTAGATTTGTTCACTCACATGATAGCGAGAAAAAAAAATGTGTTCATGAACTGGGGCTTTACCATATTTTCTGTATGACAAAGTAGCAGTGATTGGATTGAAAAGGGTCACCCAAAAGTGCAGAGCTTCCAAAATGAGCTCTTCTCAATTCCCTTGGATAAATTGCCTGTTTTACATATCCCATCTATTTGCCTACTTGCACAGTTAGCAAATTAATTTGCATCATTTGTGAGAGATCAAAGTACTTTATCCACAATAAGTAGAATCTCTGTTTACCAATTTAGAACAAAATATGTCTCCTGATTGGTAACACTCTCCTTTGATCTTCATTACCAACATACTTGTACTTGCATAGATCTTTCCTACATCTTCTTTTCTATCCCTCCTAGTAATGGGAAAAAATAGACAAACATTTGCAGCACCAGTGCCTTCCTTGAATTTTCTGTGTTGTGCTGAATTTGATAAGTAAGAACTGTAACTACATCTTATTCACAGTTGCTAATGCTAGAATGTCATCATAAACTAAGAGCACATGATGTTATGGCCTTCTTAAAAGAAATGAATGGAAGCTAAATAATTGCAAATAATTTCAAAATAATTAAAAGCTACAGCTCTGAGTAGAGAGACAGAAATCTACCAAGCCCACTTCTCCCTACCCCACACCACTTTACCCTACCCCACATCAAAGATTGTTCTGTGCTGTTTATATCTGAAATTTTGGAGGGAAAAAATCCGTAAATATTTATGTGCATTTTTTTAAAGAGGAGCACTTAGGTATATGGGACCTGAATGGTTAATTTACTAACATATGTATATGTACATTTTAGAAATATGCACAGCATTCTTGTGTATTTTTCAAATAAGGACATTCTGTCAAATACATATTTCTATTTCACAGAACGCATTGCAAGCCCAGAAATATATGGAATTCCATCCATATGTTACATCCATTTCCATATTTGATATTGGTTGTACAGGTTGGGTAAATTCTACACAATGTAATGCGATGACCGCATTAACCTTAATTATCAACAGAAGGGTTCCTTTTGGCTTTGAAAGGCTTCACTAGATCAACCTGACAGCCAAAAGTAATAACAAGATAACTAAATATATAGTTGACAATAGTTAAGCAAATGCATTGCAGATTGCTGGAAGTCAGCCACTGCAGATGGTGGACTGAGGCATAACAGTTACAAATAGGAAGCTAATGCATGTGGTGTCAGATTACTAGCACTTGGAGTGAGAAATGCAGTGTCTTTACACATGCAGTTGCCATAACCAGTATTAAGGTCCAAATTAGATTATTCAGTTAATGCATCATGGGAAACATAATTTCCTGAAGTGATTAAAAAAAAAAGACTGTCTAGCATGAGCTTGCCTCTTTTGCATTTTGCAATTTAGCTTTGTTTTGGTTTTTGATTCCTCCTCAGGAGGTAAACATGCTTAGACATGGCACTGTGGAGAGACTGCATGCCTGAAGGGAAAACACAAAAAGAGCAAGGAACACACAATTGCTTTGACTTGTGACTTGACCTTCAATTTGCATAATGAAAGAGTAGAACAGGATATCTCTACTGACCGAAGATTTCTGTTAAAACAGTCAATATCACAGAGGCCTCACATGTGACCTTCCTTTCTGGCTATTTGCAAGGGAGAGCAACAATGAACTAATTGCCCTGAGCCAATTTCCACTGTGCAGATGGAACAACAGCCCTAGGGACTGTAAGCAGAACAATGTATTATAAGCAGATAAAGAGGGAAGGATCTCTAGACTACACAAAAATCCATGGTATAAATGCACTATGATATGGAACATAGTTCAGATGCAGCAAAATTCCTGAATCCAGACACAATGGGATAGGCCACCATTCACTATAGTCACAATGATAAACATTTCACTACTAGATATGTATATATATTTTGTGATAATCTGATGCAATTTTGCCTTCGAATTCATGCACAGTATTAGATTAGTTGCCTTAAACTTAGTAGCTAAGAAATGTAATAAAAGAGTGATCATAAGGATGCAAATAAAAACAAGTAAAATGAAGAGCCATCTTTTAAATTTTAAGGAAGCGCTATGAGATTAGCATGGTGTTTTTGTAAGGATGTCAGACTACCCCTTGGAAAATCCATGTTCTGATCCCTATACATGCCGTGCCATTTGGAGGAGGTAGCTCAGTGGTGCCTTACATGCAGAAACATCTAAATTCAACCTCTGTCCCTTCCAGTTACATCTGGCAAGGATCTCTGTCTGAAGCTCTGATGACAGTCAGCATAGACAACAATACTGACTTGGTATAATAAGGCAAGTGCACATTCAAACTGCCGGTTGTGTATTTGTGGTTCTGAACATTATATTGCTCAAAATAAAAAAAAGCCCATACATTTTACTTAGTGTGGACAATTTGAGAAAACATTGCTCTATGAATTAAATATCTAGACATGACAAGGGCAGCTATGGTCAATTTAGCCAATTGGCAAAATCATATACAGATTTGATCCAGATATTGCATGGTATTTATGTAACTGGCAATTTCTCTTTAAACTACTTGGCATTCCAAAAGCAATATATTTTGAGATCTTGGCAGACATTCCAATTCTAATACACAGACCTGGCACATAACTCTGCTTGTACAAGCCAATCTTTCCAATATTACATATTTTCAGTGAATATCTCATCATTTTTGCTCCTAATGCTAGAATGCCATATTTCCTTTATTGATCTCCAATTACTGCATTTTGCTAAGCTGTTGCTTGCTCATGTTTACACAGCTATTTAACAACCAGGTTCCATCTCAATCTGTAAGCATAAGTGACATTTCTAGAAGATGTTTTCATGAAATTTCCTCTCTCCCCCTCTCTCTGAGAAAGCCTTCATTTATTGGCTAATACAGTCTTTTTTTAAAAAAAAAAAAAAAAGATAAACTCTGAGGACTGAATTTAGCTTTGATCTTCTTCACATATTAATGGAAGTATATTTAGAGATGTGCTTGTATTTTCAAAGTTTCTGACAATCTGAGCTGAGTCTCAAGGCACTGAGAATTTACATAAATGGTTTGAATTTCCAAAATCTCTAAGTAAACATCAGCATCTTGAAGATTAATTAGAACTTAAGTGACACAGGAGAGAAGAGCCTCAAAATTCTAATAAGCATGGCTTCTTTAAGCCATTGAGATGACTCACACAGAAGAGTATGTCTTAAGAGCAAGATAACAGATTTGAAGAGTTGACTCGGGGAATTAAAATAGCTTATAAAGATAGCAGTTGGAAAAGCAAAAAGATAGCTTTTGGAAAAGCAAAAAGAAAAAACCACCATTTCTGACATCATGTTCACACTCATACTTGGTCACAAGACAGGATTAAGTGTTTTCCTTTATACTTTGAAATAGCAGAAGCAAGAAGATGATTTTTTTTAAAAAAACAAGTAATTACATGTGCTTTAGGTACATAAATACAAGATCTTCTATTTTTCTTAACAGCATGCTAAAGTTTTTAGAATAATTTTTAAAAATTACATTTTGGACCACATCCTGCATAATCTTCCCATGGTTATACACCAGTGGCCATGCTAGTTGGGGAATTTTGGGATCGGTGGCCCCAGAAGCTAATATTTCTAAGATAAGCTTTTGAAATAGTTGATTCAAGCTGAAAGAGAGACCTGCATGCAGAAGCAAACTTTGACACATACTGCTAATGTGGTTGCTCATTTGCAGCTAAGTTTTTCTCCTTAGAATGACTGGAGCCCTATTGATTGATTAATTGATTGATTGATTGATTGAACTTCTTTCCAACCCATCTAATGGCAAGCCACTACTAAGGGCATCTTACAACAGATATTGTATGAATGTTTTTTGGACTGTATGAATATGAGTTTTCTTTTCTTTTTTAAAAAGGCTAATAGGGATATCTAGCTACTGGATATCACACCTCTTGCTTATGTCAACAACTGAAATTTGGCCAACAGTAACAATAGTACGCTAGAGCATCATTCTGCACACATAAAGCAAAGCAAGGAGTAGCGAGACAGAAGGAGTCAATCTCATGTCATTATTGCTGTGCCTCCCTTCATACATATATGGCTGCTTTAGCATTCATGCTGTCTCATCTGTCTGACACATTTAATTCTCCCATGAAGCTTCTAAAGCATCCTTCCTCTATTTGTTCTGACTTAAAATGTCCCCCTGTGTTCCCTAACTGTGGAAAGATGAGATCATAAACCATACACTATACTTCAAAGCAATATAAAATAAAATATACTGCGGCTGCAATGCCCAGACCACTTATTCTGGAATAGTCTCATTGTCTTTAATATGACCACTGCAGAATCCACCATTTATGGGCACTTAGTTCAGAACACCAGATATTAGTTTAGATGGATTCTATTTATCAGTGAGTTGACCAATGCGCTCAACGAGTGCGACATCCAGACACAAGCCATCCTTGTTGGTGTCTGAGTACACGCTGCTGTCATTGGAAATGGAAAGTGCTTAGTGTCAAATTGTTAAGGAGACCAAAATTAGCACAGCTAATAATAAAAATGGCAAGTTTCCCGACATGTTGACAGATTAGCAAAGTAATGATTATGGAAACATCTTAAGCATAAATGCAGCATGCAAATGGGGCTATGATGTTTTTGTGCACATTAAAGATTAAGTAGATGAAAGAAAACTAATTAACCTTTGTACAGGAAAAAGCAAATAGCTTAAAGGCAAATATGTAGTGATCTTCCTTAAAGCTATTTGAATGCTGGCCATCACCAAATCTTATGGTAGATAATTTGAAAACTTTTAGATAGAGTAATCCTGTAACTGGTCAAATTGTTCAAGGACCAGCTGAACTGATAATAGCCCAGCTGAAGCTGTACTGAACAGTGTCAGAGTTACACATTTTTAGGGGTGGCAGTGGTACTGCTGCCCCATTTCTCTGATTATGAACTTTATGCAACAAATGCTGTGCAATAAATTCCACTTCACATTTTGCTTGTCCCAGCTCCTACCAACCTAGCAGTTTGAAAGCATGTAAATGCGAGTAGATAAATAGGTACCACCTCGGTGGGAAGGTAACAGTGTTCCATGTCTAGTCATGCTGGCTACGTGACCATGGAAACTGTCTTTGGACAAACACTGGCTCTATGGCTTGGAGACAGGGATGAGCACCGCACCCTCGAGTCGGCCACGACTGGACTAAATGTCACGGGGAACCTTTACCTTTTTATATATTTCTTTGCAATATCAGGAATCATGCCTTTCTTAGTTTGTCCCGTGCAGAAACAGGACCCTATCTATGTGCATTTGAAGATGAATTTGTGGCTGTCCTTTCCTCCTTGGTTCAAATATGACATTTTCAAGATGGGTGACTAACATTGTATCTATAACTAGCCATTTATCACCTGTCTAAAAGAAGGAAAAATAAATCTTAAACGCTTTTTAGGCCAGGGATTATGACCTAGTGGTCCTGTCTTATTTTTAAAAAAGGTATGTTTAAAAAGTTCACCTGGGGGGCATGAACAGCTTCTATAAAGTCAACATTGACCTTTGGGTTTTCCAGATAAAGTCCCTGAATCAACATCCCCCTTAACTGTGGAACCATAACTACACAGTGACACAGGCTTTATTATACAACTTCTGTGCTCATAAGGGAGTTACATCATGTAGTCTTTTTTTTTTTAAGTCTTATCAATCTCACCCCTCAGGATGAAAGGGCATGAACAGCTACTTTTGATCTGTTTAAAAAAGTTGGTCTGGAACTTGCTGATAGCTGGAAAGAGTTTTTCTAGGTCAGAAAAAAGGATTTTTTTTTCATGTGCCCTGGTGCTTAAAGAGTGACTAGCTAAAATTTGGGAAGTGAGATATGACTAAATATTTGGAATGTATACATTTGAGAGATGTACAAAATTTTTTGCTGGCAATTAGCTTTGGTATATTTAGCTCATGAAAACTAGGTATTATATGGACATGGATAAATTTAAGAAGCTTATCCCTGTTTTAATGAGCATCTATTTTAGCTGATTAACACTGCTGGCCTGAGGATGAAGCAGAAGGAGCATCTCATCCTTCCACTGCATGATGAATGCAGCCACAGGCTGTTAATGTACACCAGATATTTTATCAAAACTGCAGTCCTTTATATGTGTAGTTCTATGTAATAGGGTTGTTAGGAATCTTTGGTGCTTTTGTCGAAGAGAAGAAGGAAGAGATAGTAATGAAGGAGACAACAGCAATGAAAGGAAAGAAAACAGAGGTAAGGGTGATAAAAGTCATCTTTTTAAAAACTCTCATCCAGACAGAATAAACACCCCAGGAATCATGTTTTCATGTGAAACTCTACTAGACTGATTCATACTGATGTATAACCTCCATCCAAAGTTCCAGTCATTCCAGTGTCCCAATCAAATAAATTGGAGTTTTAGGGGATTAAAAATATGAATATGTGCCTAGGTTTGAGACCCAGATCAAACTACAAGAAGCAACAATTGCATTGGACTGAACTGGTCTCTGAAACAAGACAAGAATTGAGTTGGGGATGCGCATGTAACCTGAGTATTTCGTGGAAGAGCAAGCACCTCAAGAAATGCATTTAAGCATTTAAAAAATGAAAAATTGCATGGTGCTGGCCTATATAAACAACTTGGAATTTGGATGACTCAGCAATGGGATCCTGGCTACCGGAGAGAGCAGCTGAGAGAACAGTGGGGAGCTTCTTTAAGATGAGAAATATAAACAAAAACTTAAAGGTGGCTTTGAGAATGCACACTGTATCCGGCTATCTGTTCCATAAAATGCAGACAGCAAGAACACATCAGTCATATCATGAGATCTGACGCGTACATAGCAGCCAAAATTGTACAGTTGTGCAAAATGTACAAATTGTGGAAGCTAACTGCATTAAGTAAAAAAATTTCTGCCAGTACTATCTGTGCATGTCTACAATCCATGTACTGTAGTCTAAAATCTATTTCTGCTTTAGAAGTTCAGTACCAATTTGCTATTTCAGAGTTGCAGTGTGTTGCTAACATGTGCCATTTCAGTAACCAGATATGAAGGCACAACAGTTTCAGACTAAGAAGTCATTGTTAGTAACCCCAAATTAGTAAACAATAGATACCACATTTTTTAAAAGTGAGGAGAAAATGAACATTAAGAAAACCAGTCAGGTGTTTCTCAATAATCTGTTTGCCAACAAGTTGGTTAAGGTGTGTGTGTGTTTGTGTGTGTGCGTATGTGTGTTTTAAATTTACTACACTGGTGTAGATAATAGCTACTGTGCTCCTGCTTTGAACTACAAATTGCAGGGAGCCCAATGAGTTTCTCAGTGTTACATAGCTGAACCTTGCCAACAGAAACTCAGATGGATAGAGCTATTACACTGAAGGGCAAAATACTCATTAAACAATGGTCAATACAAATGGAGACCTTTTTTTTTGGGTCCCAAGGATTTGAAAGCTGAGTAATTTGAGACAAGGGCAGAGGCACATCATGAAACAGCCTGAGATCAATGGCTATTAATTTAAGAGCAGGACATTTCCTAGAATGAAACAGTTTATGTTGTTAGGTGGGATAATTACCATTTTCAATTATCTGACATTTCACACAGCTGGGGTACTATAGTGACAATAACCCTTAGCACCTAATGTCTCCTCCACTGCCAGCCATGCCTTTGAACAATAGCCCTGTAGGATTATTTCAGTGTCAAGCCCAATATTCTATAAACCATTGCTTTCTTTGTCTTATAGTACTGAGAGGTATACACAGTTCAAACTAAGTTCACACAAGGCTTAGGTTGACAAATAAAAGCAGTCAGCCCAGCTGTTTCTTTGGCAGATCTCTGGAAGAGGAGGGCCAGAATGTACTGGAACCCCAACACCCTGGTCAGGGGTGCCTGACCTCCACCCCCCCCATGGATGATGAAACAAATTACAAGGAGGCTCCTATTGTAGTCAAGGGTAATTGATAAAGAAAAGGGAAAGATGCAGGTCATTTTCTAGAACTCATCTACCAGCTGGATTTTTATTTCTTTTTATTAGTTACATCTATATCTTCCTTTTCCTCCAAGGAACTCAAAGTGACATACTAGTCAGGGCAATCAGGGGAAGCAGGTCAGCGTGGGAGAGATGCTGGGAGATACAGCACTCCAGAAGAAAATGTCTTCCCACGCCAACAGATATTCACCTAGTATTGGTTGTGAGACTTCAGCGGGAACTAGAACAAGTAAAAAATGGTTCCCCCAAGTCCCAAGCAACATTCTCATCTTGTCAGTAATAACTGTATTGAGACTTGGGAACAGGGTTTTCGTGCAGATGAAGAGGCAAGTGATTTGAGCTTGAACGTGCACACTTAGTAATTAAATTTGCACTAAAGAGACTGTGGCAATCGACCTTGTAGCCCCTGTTTATATGGCCCTCACAAAGGATCACACCCCTTTTCCTTCATGCTGCCACCAGGTATTCTCCTAATACCAATTATGTTATACACGTGTGCTGCCCAAACTAAGGGTTATTGAACCTAGGAATCAGAGGTTTAATTAACAAATATTCTTTTATTGTCAAGTAAATCATAAAGAAAAATCACGTCTGAACTTCATCATGTATTAACACGGATTGGATTATGTATGCAATCATTTTTATTACAAACTACTATATACTTTTGATCAATATCTCTCTTACAGTACTTATTTATAACTTCATTCCTGCTTGTTCAATATATTTTAAACTTCTCAATTCCCTCTCCTAACACTCTTAGCTCAATTCACTAACCTTCTCTCTCCTAAACCCTGACTGCTATTTCACATCTCCAACTGTCTCTCTAACTCCGCTCCTCCTGCCCTGTATCTGGCTCCTCCCCCTTGAGCTTCTGTGATGGACAGGCAGGAATGATGTCACCTTCTGGCATTTTGCTACAGAGACCATGTAGATATCATAAATCAGGCTATTTAGCTAGCCAGACGTTTAGGGCTGCAGGTGTCCATCAAAGTAGCATAGTGGGCTACTTTGCAGCCACTTACTCTGCCCAACACTCCCCTCCATACTGAAGGTGAAAATGTCTGCTGATACATAGCCCTGTAGCATCTTTCCTTGACAACTTTCAAATACTGAACTTTTATACTGCCATTTTTGATGATTGCCAGTTTTTATCCAAGACATTCAGACAACCACTTGAAGTGCCAGTGTCAATTGTTAAACCCATGTACCAACTTGAATCATCAAACCTAAAATTGTCACACTCTTTATATTTTCATTATTAGTTACATTTCTCTCTCTCCTTTCCTCTATGGAGTCTGAGCTTGTGTCCATGATCCTTATTCCCATTTTAGTCCTGACAACAAACCTGTGGGGGACAATGGACTGAGCTATAGGGACTCACCCAAGAGCACCCACTGAGCTTAATTGTCAAGTGATGATTTAAATACGGGTCACGCCAACACTAACTTAACACTCTAACTGCTCCGCCACACTGTACCTCTAGTAAGGACCCTTTCACAGGGAAATAGTTTTTCTCTAAGGATTTCTGTGTTGCCTTTCGGTACATGTGTTTCATTTTCTCACATATATCTACAATCCATTTTCTCTGAGGTATTAATTAGTACTCCCCACATTTGAACATATCATGTTTTTCTATGTGCTACTGCTTTGTTTTTCTTTTCCTTCCTGAGTTTCTTTCTCCTTGCTGCAATTTTCCACCACTACTATCTTACTCTCAGAAACTTTTCTCTGCATCAATATATAAGCATCTTCAGGAAGGCTGATGCAGCTTTCCAAACACCTGTTTGAAAAGCTGTCAAACCAAATGTCATTTCTCAATATTCTAATAACCTTTTCTTATCTTAGTATAAACATGCCTGCCATAATTTTTTTTTCTTTTTTGGATGAAAGGATATCCTCATGTTTTTCTCTTTTTTGCTGTCCATTGCTATTAAATTCTTGTAGTCATCTCTGCATGGTCATATATGGAGCCGTGCACTTCATTTTGAAATATTGTTGCCTTTAAAAATGTATATAAAGTGAAATAATTCAGATTATCTTCTCAAATAACAGTCTGTTTTGCAAGAGCTATGGCTCTGGGATTAGATGAGCAGAACATCCATGTTCTTCAAATTCTGCTCATTATGTTTCTTCTAATGATAAAGTCAGGATTTATGGAATATTACCTTTACTTGAATTGGTACTGAGGCTCTGTAGAATGAAAAAATGTGCCCCCAATGACATATGACTCATGTGCCAATTGGTGGGTGGATCCTCCATGATTTCATGAGATGCATTGTCCAGCCCTCACATTCTTTAGAAAGGCTGCTTCTGTGTGCATACCTTTTCTCCTAGCAACACAGAACTGAATTTTAAGTATGAAGGTATGCAAGTCAACCAGATGCATGAAAATTATGGCCATCAGTGGAGCAAGAAGCAACTGTTGCTTGGGACAAGGAGAATTAGACTCTATGCCACAATCATTCACGGACTCACATTCATTCTCAAATGCAGGTGCTTTTCAGTTTATTTTTTCTCATGTTATTTTTACTTTTGCAGATCTCTCTCTCACACACACACACAGACACACACACGCACACACACGCACACGCACACACACAGACACACACAGACACACACACACACACACACAGAGAGAGAGAAAGAGAGAGAGAGAGAGAGAGAGAGAGAGAGAGAGAGAGAGAGAGAGAGATTTCACTATATTATTTTCCATTTTCCATTCTGGTTTTCCCATCTGAATTCTATGGATCAATTCTCTTGCACATTCCTTCAAATGGGTAGCTAATATGTCTTTCTTTCTCAGTCTTCAGGCCAAGTAGCTGGAACACAGTGAGCTTCGACAAGAAGTCTGGCGGAAGGTTAGGGGCAAATGTAATGTTTTATAAATGGCTAACTGTGGCTAATTTTCTGTAACTGTAATTTTATCTGATATTTTAATGCAAGTCATTGTGCTTTGTGCTTTTCATTTAATCATTGCATTGTACTGTGTCAGAAATCCACTGATTTTTGTATTCGCGAAGGCTTTCATGGCCGGGATCTAATGGTTGTTGTGGGTTTTTCGAGCTGTTTGGCCATGTTCTGAAGGTTGTTCTTCCTAACATTTCGCCACTCTCTGTGCCCGGCATCTTCAGAGGACAGCACTCTGTGCCACTGATTTTTCTTTGATTTCTTTTATATTGTGCCTTCAGTTCATGGATCTTATTCCCTGTTTATCTGCTATGATTTAAAATGCATCTTCAAATTAATTACAACTATAGATCACCTCAGATCATATCTGATTACACCTTTCACCCACTGGGGGAAATAAAGGACCTCATTTTCAACAACAAGAAACAGGAGGCAGATGCCCCTATTGTATGTATGATAATACCCACAAATTGCAAAAACAGATTTAAAAAAAGAACCTGCCTAGAAGCTGTTCTTATTTGCTATAAAATATGTAGCTTCATGTTCATTTAAAAATAATAATTATATATATATATATATATATATATATATATATATATATTTAAAAAAATAGATTACTATGGATTATTTTCATGAAGTACCGCACAACTTTTTAGGAAGGGACATTACTGCTGATCTGGTTTTTATAAGATCTTTTAAAGTTAATACTTGTTTGGTTTCTGCTCAGCAACTCTTCTGTGAACATTTAATCACATTTGAATGAATATGGTGATAAAATGTAGTGAAGCATACACCTTGAGCCTGAGTAATTGATAATTAGTGTTCTTTAATATGCAGGATTCATTTAACATCAACAGAAGTCACTTTGGGTCTGGTGCTGTATGAAGTATTCATCGAGTCAGTGAAGTAAACAGGAGCCATAATTGATTTTATGAAGTGATAGGTCAAGTGCATAAAATGAATTCTTCTGATTTCCCTTCCATCCAACAAAACACCATGCATCGAACTCAAGGCTATCGGGAGAGACTCTTTTCCAGGGTTGTGTTCTGTGTCAGCAACTCAGAGAACCTCCTTCACCGTGACCCCCCACCCACTCACAACTATGGAATACCTTCCCATTGTGGTTGGCAACACAGCATTTTGTTTCCCAATACATTTTAATTGGTTGATCCAGTCTGGTTGATTATGTTTGCTGCTTTCTTTATCTTTTATGTTGATAATGATGATGATATCATGTTGATGATCATGATGATTTGGTGTGCTTTTATTATTTTAACTAGATTTGTAAACCAGCCTATAGGGATCAAAAGTGTTTTAAATGTCTACTTCTCCATAATAATTCTGATGTATCCCTTATTTGCATTTCTTCCAATTCATCCTTTTGTTACATGTTTAGACTCTCTCTTTCTCTCATACTCTATTTCATCACGTGCACATCTATAACATATTATATATTAGAAAGGAAATTAAATATCAGTTAGCCTACCTGTGCACTTTTTCTCAGCTACTCCTTCTCCTCCCCAAAAATCCTTCCTCTTCTAACTCTGATCTCCACTGGTACCAACCTGTCTGAGGACTGAGCTATATTTGTTTCCCAAATCCTGGAAGCCATATTTTTTTTTGTATTATATATTTGTGTTCAGCCATGTAAGAGTTGATTAGCATCTGTGCTTGGACAAACACACACTAAATTCCCTACACTACTCCACTAGAGCTGCTTTAAAGCAGAAAGACGGCATTGTTAATTTTGTGCACCTTCTGATGATTCTCTTTTCTTTACAACTTGTTCTCTTGACAGAGTCTCTGTGCTTTTAGGGGGGTGCAAGAGAGCCAGATATTAAGTACCGTGTTTCCCCAAAATTTAAGACAGAGTTTTATATTAATTTTTGCTCCAAAAAAAGCATTAGGGCTTATTTTCAGGGGATGTTTTATTTTTTTTCCATGTACGACAATCTACATTTATTCAAATACAGTCTTGTCATCTTCTGGTTGCTGCACAACGGTGGAGGGCGGGCTTTCACTTAACTAGGGCTTATTACGAGCATCCTGTAAAAAGGTTAGTTCTTATTTTTGGGGAAACAGAGTAGTTATAGTTTTTCCTTTGAATGAGAGTTACATGAAGTTTGGGATCCTATATGGAACATCCCAAAACCCAATTGCATCAATGTTCATCCTCATGCGCACACCCCAGCTACAAACAGGAACAATCAAACTGACTGATTCAAGTTGTCGTAACAATGAACTGATGCTGGAAATCTGGTTTGTATGGTCCAAATAACTATTGGAGGGGAAAGTTTTCATTATGCTACAACTCCCAGAAGCCCTCCAAGGAACATGAACGGGGGGGGGGCTTATTCTGGAAATTGTAGTCCAGAAAAATAACTGTCCTCATTTCTTTTATTAAAAAAAACGTTTGGAATCCTAACTACTAATGTTATTGATAACACTATGTAATAATAGCACTGATGACTAAATTGCACTGATGACTAAATTGTGTGTGTCAGCAGTTCTTTCTACTGAGAAGGCAAGTCACTTTTGTTTTCAAAAGTGGACCCGAGAACCAGTCGCTTGTGATCCTATGCCAGAGAGATTCCCACCTTTCACATTAAATCATCATCAGAACCACCAGCACCAGCACCATCATAATCTCTAATGATCAGAGCATGTTGCCTTGCTAGCTTAGCACCAGCAGCCCACTTTGTTTGTTTGTTTGTTTGTTTATATCCTGCCCATCTGGTCAATTGAGTTCCCTCTCCCCACTGCATACGATGCAGCCAGTGAGTGCATCTGGTGTCTTATCATCAGTGGTGTCACACATACCAATTAGATCTTCTCAGGCCACATCGTAATATAGACAGAGAAGCCCCTGTCCATATGAGTAATCTTTGGGATGCAGAAGGGGATGTTGGTCATCATCAGAACTGGATGTGGAGGGAGGGAGTTTAACTGACTGGTTTGCATTCTGCACTGCCCTCTCCTTCCTTCCTATCCTCTCCCTTTGGTTTGGCTGGCTTCCAGCAAGTAGACTGCCGGCTGCCTGACCTGGCCAAATCCAAGTTCCCTTTCACAGGACATTTCTTTCATCTACCCTCCTTAAACAGACAAGGTCAACAAGAAGACAACAACAAGGTGGAAAGTCATCAGAGGGAGATCCAACTTGGAAATAAGGAGGAATTTCCTGATGGTGAGAACCATTAAGCAGTGGAACAGCTTGCCTCCTGATGTTGTGGGTGCCCCATCGCTGGAGGTTTTAAAAAAAAGATTGGACAGCAATCTGTCCAGAATGGTATGAGGTCTCCTGCCTTGGGCAGGGGGGTTGGACTAGAAGACCTCCAAAGTCCATTCCAGCTCTACAACAATTCTATGATTCTATGGCCCTGTGTCTGACTTGGCTACATAAACACTGCACAGACATAGTAATCTAATCAGCTAAGAAGGGAGTATTACACAGCAGTCCCTTCCTTCCTTGCTCCTCCCCCCCCCCTGCTACTTCCCATTTTCTGTGGCCCTCTACTAACAATTTCAAATTCACACCCATACATTTGCCTTACCAAAGCCATCATCTTCTAGCAGTGCTCTCTGACTTTCAGAGGTCAAGGGTGGCGACAGACTTTTAAAAAACCTTTCTAACCTGTATACACCTATCTACAATGGGATCTGGGGTTTTATTTTTATTTTTTAATACCTCAGAGAAAGGGAGCAGTGGAACCTGACTCTTAGCCCACATTAGATTGTTTCTCACGGCCTAACCTGGATATATGCAACATTACACTTCGTATGCACTTGATCCCTTGGCTCTAAATAATTCCACATCAGAATTCTGGGGGCTTTAGACAAGAAATCAGAGTCCTCACACAGAAGTTCTCAATTACATACAGGTGGGAAATGAGGTATCAGTCAGCCATTTTTTTCCTTGAAGAAAGAAGAGAAAATGGGTGGGAGTGAGGAAGCTCCATAGAGCTGCAAGGGATTAGGAGAACTGGTAGTTTCTCTGCCCATTAGGCTGCACACAGAGTGCTTTTCAAAAAAAACATCCAGCCCCTAATCACTGTGCCTATTAGATTATGTACAAGGTGTCTATCAAAAAACTAACCATCTTCTATCAGTTCTTTCTTTCTTTCTTGATTGTTTTATGGGCTGCAATCCATTCTCTGGGGTTATCATTTTTTAAAATATGCACATTTTTGAAATTGGATGCACTGCTTATACACATTTCCCCATTGCCTAAATCATGTCTGAAATCTGCATATTTCTCTATATGCTATTTTAAGATATTTGCATTGCATTGGATATATGTACTCACAGCCATCTGTTAAGGGGTGTATGTTGTAACATAGCATGTCTCAAGTCGATATGTGGTTTGGGGAGTGCAGACAGGAGAAAATCCATATACAAAGTCAACCTGAGCAGATTCCTGTTACAACTCCAGTGGTGCAGCCCTTCACAAGGCTCTTCTGTGCTGGTAATGAAAAAGCATTCTGAGCTCCTGGGTGAGAATCTCTGTAATGGGAATCTCTGTGCAAATGTAGGGCTTGCCACTTTCACGGTATTTGCTTTACACATTTTTCAAGCATGTGTAATAAATGGCAGTTGCAACTTTATCAAGGCTCAACATGACGTTTTCTGTTGAAACTTCTGACCTGAGGGAGCTATTGCCTGGAAGCACAAGACTATAAATTGTTTTTTTTTTTCACTGTGGGGAAAAACACATTGCTTGCAAAAACAAAACAAAACAAAAAACCCACGACCTATTACATTATTTGATATGGAGCTTAATTGCTAATAATTGCCGTAGGGGGCCAAAGGAATTTTTTATAATTATGTTGATAAATGTTAACACTGTTCTGTTGGCTAAACATATTCTTCATTAGTCTTTCATCTTTTTTTTAAAGTAATAAGCAATTAGGTACATAGGAAGCTGTCTTTTACCAGACTTGACTATTTGTCCATCTAGCTTGGTCTTGTCTGCTCTTCTCACAGTACCTTTCTGAGGTTTTCTCATAATCTGCTGTTTGTTTTGTTTTGTTTTTTGAACTGGACCTGCTAGGACTTGATTTTAGGACTCTCTGCATGTAAAGCATGTGGAAAACATGTAGCCTATTAAAAGATTATATTTGTAATCTGTAAAACCATGCTGAAATGGAGCGCACATGTACGTATCTTCAAGCTGAACAGAAAGACTGGAAGCATGATTGAGCTTGGAAATAACTTGCACACTCCATAAGCTGTTTGTCTTAACTTGCAGTATTCTTACCAATGTCACTGCTGAAATTCAGTAGCTCAGGGATGAATTTGATGGTGGCACAACAAGTGGGGTGGTAGTCCTCACTGAGTTCAAGATGAGCAAACCTACACCACTCCACCCCCACCCCTGGAGACTGAGTATTTGTAAGCTAAATTATGAACAATGCAACTGAGCTATTGTCAAATTTAGGAGATCAAGGAAAGACATGTTAGTGGTGGGGAACAATGATGTGATGATAGTTTCCCTTAAGATGCTAATGGCGTCATGTAGTTATCCTGATTGTCTATCATGTCTATCTTTCCTCTTCTACGGCTTTGAATTTGAGTAAAGGAAGAATGTTTCCAGTCTCCAAAGCAGCATAACACAGGGAGTGATGATAGATGCTAGCTTAAAATTGACTGTTGCCCTTCCTGAAACCTTGAGCTTCCCAAAGAACTCTAGTTTATAGTTATTATTCAAATAAATTTTTGTTTCTTTTCTGAAGCTTTATTTTTAGTTCACATATTTATGTGTCCATGCACATAGGTTTTCACACACACATTTACAATGTATGAGGATAACAACGCAAAAGTGAAAGCAGATAGTATTGTTATTAGTATGATTATTATCTTCTGAGACTGAGTCATCAGTAGTGTCCCACCTCCAGAGTCAACAGTGGTTCAATCTGTGTAGCAGGACAGTTCCTGAGCAACATGTACCATAAAGCTGCAATAAGACACAGTTGCTGGTGGGTGATATTTACATACAGAACCTTCAGTCCTAAATGAACCCATAAGATAGCATCAGAGATGGGCTTTGGTATTAATGAATATCACTGTGCTAATGTGCTAATTTCAGCTATGGCATCGTGAGGTTGGCAAGTCAAAGGGTTAATAGCTCAAATATAAAAAGGAAATCTATTGCAGCTTTAACAGGTAGTATTTAAATAGATATTTAATCGGGGCAGTTAAGTGGTAATGGCACCAATTAATCAAGAACTGAAAACACATTCACCTTAGAACAAACCCAACCTGTTAAATTCTGAAGGAGATTAATTGTGTTCATCAAAACCAACAGTGAAATCAAATTATTAGCAGGACAATGTCAAACTGTCTCCCCTCACAGCTGAAGCCCTTCTTGGGTTATGTTAATGCCTTCCCACAATCGATGACACAAAGTTTGGTTTCATGCAATACTGGAAGACCTTACATATAATTGCAAGGGTATTAAGGAGACAACTCAGAAGGTGGTGCTGGGGGACTCCTGTTCAACACACTGGTCCCTTGGGTATCTCAGGGTTTTGTCTTCTATGTTATTTAACATTTACATGAAACTGCTGGGAGAGGTTGTCCAGAGTTTTGGGCTTCATTGTTACCAGTATGAAGATGACACCCAACTCTATCTTTCCTTGCCATCTAAATCTGAGGAAACTGTTTCAGCCCTAGATCAGTGTCTGATGTCAGTAATGGAATGGATGGGGTTGAATAAACTGTAACTTAATCCAGATAAGACAGAGCTGCTTCTGGTCAGTCAAAAGACAGATCAAAGAATAGGACTGCTATTTATGCTGGAGGGAGTTGTGCATCCTCTTGAAAATGCAGGTGCACAGCTTATGGGTGCTACTGGATTAATATCTGAGCCTGGATGCCCAGGTTTCGGCAGTGGCTGGGAGTGCATTGCACAATTAAATCTAGTGCACTAGCTGTGTGTGTTTCTAGAGAGGTCTGATCTGGCCATGGTGACACCTGCCTTCTGGTTGGATTATTGTAACATGCTCTACATGGGACTGTCTCTGAAAACTGTTCCAAAACTTCAGCAGATTCAAAATGCTTCAGCCAAATTGCTAACTGGGACTGATTACAAGGATCACATAACCCCCTGTTAAGGCAGTTCCACAGATTGCCGATCCATTTCTGGGCAAAATTCAAGGTGCTGGTTCTAACTTATAAAGTTCTAAATCAGTGGTTCTTAACCTTGGGTTACTCAGGTGTTTTTGAACTGCAACTCCCAGAAACCCCAGCCAGCACAGTTGGTGGTGAAGGCTTCTGGGAGTTGCAGTCCAAAACTCCTGAGTAACCCAAGGTTAAGAACCAGTGCTCTAAATGACTTGAGCCCAAGCTATCTCAAGGACCGTGTCCCCCTTTATGAGCCTGCTCGAGTGTTAAGATAAGAGACCTGCACAGGTGGAGATAATGAGGGTCTTGCACCATGGTGCCGGATGGTCCACTTATTGATCCGCTGCTCTTGCGGGCTCCACAATCCCATCCTATCACTCCAGAGCTCGCAATGGATTAGCCCTTCCTTGCAGGAGGCAGGACGACAAGCCTGTCTCCCAGGTCGAAGAGTGGCTTGCTGATTGTGAGCTCCAGAGTGATAGTAAGGATGCCAGAGCTAATGGCAGTGGCAGAATTGTGAGTGGACCGTCTGGCACACCATGCAGCCAGACCCTTGTTATCTCCACCTGTGTGGGGTGGAATACAAAGACCCCCATCTCTAGTTAAGATCATCAGGCCTTTCTCTCACTTCCACACTTTCACAGGTGTATTTGATGGGGGACATATGAGAAAGCCTTCTCTGTTGCTGCTCCCAGATTTTGGAACTCCCTCCTACAGGAGCCCAGGCTAGCCCCATCTTTGCTCTCCTTCCACAAGCAGGCAAAGACTTTTGTCTTCAGACAAGCTTTCACTTATTGGAGTTGGGTATGGGCCTCTTCCTCAAGGACCTACAATGGGACTTTTAACTGAAATTTTTGGCTTGGGTGGCAGGTTTGGGGCATATAAATAGACCATAGCTGTGCCAGGTAGTGTGAGGAAAAAAGTAGGGGTGTGTTCACATTGGTACAGGGTTGCCAAAAATTATGGCATCTCGCTGGCAGGTCGAGCCTATTGACTACCAGGTGAGAGGTGTCTTATATGGAAGGACCAACCTGCCAGCTCCCCATTTAGGGTCTCAAGGCTTGATGGGAAGAGCTGGTTAGGGGTACAATTTCATAGAGCAACTGAAGGCGTGCTGTTCAGAGGATGGCACAATTCAGTAATAGGAGCTCACCCTGCTCTAGGAAGCGTGCAGAGATCTACAATTATCCAGACATAAAAGGAACTTACACTATGGTAGGCCCCCTCGTATTTTGGGGGATATAAGTTAAATAAGTTAATAAAGTTGTGGCCCAAGTTTTAATCCAACAATCTTTGTCTCACCTTGTTATTTCCAGGCTGGGAGGGCAATGGCTCCAAAGTTAAATGAAAAATGTGATAAAAACTAGAAACAGTTCTTTCTCCCCTGATGTTATACTGTTCTATGGTCTGGAACTATATTACATGAAGAAGAAATCTTTAAAATATGCCATATTACCTGAAGATGTCTTCCATGTCATTTTGCTCAAGATGAAGCTTGACTCTTAGGCCTGTCTGTACATATGTGCACATTATACATAAAGTATGGTTCTAAACACTGGTACACATCTGATTGACATGCTGGTAAAGAGTTACATGTGCACACTAAAGTCCTTGAATAGCACCACGGTCCCTGAATGAGAACCAATGTTTCATATATCTGCAAATGAATGCACTACAGCAATCTGTAGACCCCTGGTATCGATGTATTGATGTGTGAAAGCATAAAAGCATATTTGAAAGTACACTTTCAGACAAGTAAATCCTTGTGCACAGCATTCATGACAAACTGAAATTAAGCTTTGTAAAGTGTGAGGTGATGAGTGCAAATGAATTTTTGGCAAAAACAAGGAGTAGAAGAGACAGTACTTAAGATTGAGAAAATGTGTGCCTGTATAATTGCTGTGGCATTTATGTTTTATTGTGGGGAAAACAAGTTTAACAGCATCATTAGAAAAAACGCCTTACCAGCAGAGGTTTATTGTTTGACTTGATTACCTGGAGAATTCAAATTTAATTCTTTCACCCTTGGATGTGCAATAGAATAGCATTTTCACTTCAGAGAATATTGGTTTTCCAAAAGTCCTTCATTATTATGCTAATTTCCATTTGGAAATATTTAGAACTATGGCAGCAAGTGCTCACAACAACCAGAAACGTGTATAGAGAATAACTACCAAGACAATATGAAACATAGATTGTCAATACTGCTCTTGGAAATAATAACTATGACATAAATATCCAAGGTTATACCAATGAATCTTTTCAATATGCAGAGAAATAAATGAACCAGCTGAGCTGACAGATGATACTATGATGATATGTAAGTCACAATCTTTGCATAGTTTCAGACCATGATACAAGAGCATTAACATTGACTATTTATTTTTACCTTCATCTTCTGTATTCTTGGTTATTGTCAAGAGATTATTTTAACTTTCTGTTTCAGAGATGCTAATTAGCATACACACACACATACATATATATACAAGAAGGGAAAATAAACCAGTTACAGCAAGAGTGAGAGAACAAAAATTATGAACCTTCCCCCTTCAATCAGGTTCTTGGATGTTTGATATTCTTCTGTGCCTGCAGTAAATACGGAAGCAAACAGGTGAAATGGGTTTTCATAACATTTTGTGTGTCTCTGTTCCATTAAAAAAAGATAATATGCTTAATTTCTGCCTATCACACTGTTGCTAAAGGCACAGAAACTCTGTGAACAAAAAACACAGTTGCCGATTGTATGCTGTTTCCAGTCATCCAAACAGACCTTAAGCCTATCATTCCTTTGACCTTTGACTCAGAACATGGCAGATGATTTGCCTCCACAAAAATGGAGACCGGGAACTGTAATGAATGGTAACATTTTACTGATCCCATCTCTGTGTGTGGCAGAAGAAAGTGTGAGTTATGAATCAAAACCAAATGTTCACAGATTGTAGATTTTGGGTGCTATGAAAGGGCAGCACACTATTTGTTATTTTGCTACTGAATACTGATACATGTATTAGACTTTGCATGCAACTTGACTAGAAGTCCTCTGGTTCAGTTTTCGATTTGAAGGGCTGTCCAGTATATCACCAGATATACTGTCTAGTTGTTTTTGCTGCTGCTGTTGTCACTGTCTGTTGTTCATTCTTTTCCAGCACATGATGACCCTAATAAGGTTTTCAAGGTATGTGAGATGTTGAAGGCATAATTTATTGTTGCCACCCTCCCGATGAGCTTCCATGGCTGATTGGGAATTTGAACCTAAATGATTAGACCTATTCAATTCACTGCCCCAGATTAGCTATTAATTTCTACTGAAATTACAGTAATATTTCTTGTTTGCTTCTGTTCCTTTTGTATTTTCCCCAGTCTAGGCAAATCATTGTCAAGACATGCCAGAGTCAGAGGTTCCAAATAAGTCTGCCTCCCTGTCATCACAGCTGCACAATCAGTTCCTTGATTCAACCACAGACCAGCTTCCCTCCCCTGTACAAACAAATCATACAGTTTTTTCTTTTTGTATCATCATTTGGTGACATCTATATACTAATCATCCAAGGCTTTTCTATATGGGATGGAGGGCCTGGTAGGCTTCTATTCCAGTGCAAATTAATTGAAGACTAGTGCTAGGAAAAGTAAAGGTTGGGAGACCATCTTGATTTCCTCAAATGTTATATTCTTTTCTGTTTTTTTTTTTTAAACTGTAGCGATGAGCTTGTTGTTAAAGATGCTGAAGCAGTTTCCTTCCATCATACTGTAATTCAAGCACTGGATAGAATTCCAGAGGCAAAGTTTTGGGACATCTTCTTCTTAGTGATTCAAAACTATGATTGACAAGATTTCTCTTGTGATATATGCTTTTGGCCCAGATAAGCCCAGTCCAAAAAAAGTTGGCATCACTTAGGCAAAAAAGAAAATAGGAGAGACTGACACATCAAATGTGTGTGTGTGTGGGGGGGGGGGGGGTTAGAAAAGAAATGAGACTTGTGAGCTTCAATTCACTTTTCAAATAGTTTACAAGGACTCCTGCCTCTTTGACATATTAAAATAACATTTTTCTCCCAGAACTGTAAGCAGACTTCTGATTTATTTCCAGTTCCTTTCCTATCCTTTTTTTTTTTTTGGGGGGGGGGAGGAGGGGTTGTGTGTTGGATATCTGTGAAGCCTGTGGAGGACCCTTGAGCTAGAAAGCTGGACTGCAAAGTTGCCTACTTATTGTGTAGAAGATCCCACTTACCAAAGAAGTTCTTTCATTATTGAAACACAGGGCCAGTATTCTGTACATGGAGTACAAACAGTTTCTAGAGATTTGTTTCTTATCACAGTTTAACATTCAACAATCTCACTCTTTTTATAATATTTTTCTTACCTTTTATATTCTTGAAAATTGCGGTTATGGAACAGATGGTTAAGGCATACTTTTCCAGTTGATTGTGAGAGCTATTCATTCACTGAGGTAGAAAATTATTGTACATCATTCACTTTCATTGCGAAAAGTCATCTTAAGTGCATGGACATAATACATTACTGCAGGAACAGCTGGAGGTTCTGTCAACTAATACCTTGTACTACTTTTTCTGCATAAAACTTCTATTAAATGTCTTTTGCATGGAAAAATATCTGATGTTTTAATCCTTCCTTTGGGACTGAAAATGCTATGCTTTGGCAGATAGGTATCTGAAACAAGGGTAGTCCCATAAAGATTAATATAAGATTGTCATTTTTTTATGAGTGGTGAATGGTATTCTGTTATTTAATGTCTTGCAGTTTAGAAATATTCTTCAGGCATCTTGGATGATTTTATTATGAAGCTGAAACACATTCTGGGAAGGAGTAAAGGCAGTCTAACACATGTAAGAGAACAAGACAACAGTCACTGTGGATGAGAATTTTGCTTTCTAATGAAAGGCACAAAACACAAAAGAGGCTTCCCTGCTATCTTGTTCTCATACAATTTGTCTTCTTTTGTTGATTGCCAAAAGAAAGCCTCTAAGATTCATGTGATTTGTGTTTATGAAAGGGGGTACATGAAAGTTTTGTGGTATATGTGTGATTTTTTTCTTCTTCATGTTCTCTCTTGTGTAATCATTCAGCATCCTTCTGTCTATCACATTGCCTGAGAAATTTGCCACCCAGTACTGGTCATGGGAGCTATCAATAGCCAATCAGAATTTCCAGGGATGCAAGAATTTTGAATCTGTAAAAAACATGGAAATAAATAAGGAGTGCGCTTCTTGCTGCATTTGTTCCTTGTGGGTGAAATAACTGTGTGCCTGTTGAACTTCTGCTGCCCCCATTTTTTTTCCTTTGCTGCTTTTTATTCTTTATGTACTGTTGTTGACTTTTTGGGTAAATTGATTCTCTGTTGTCTTATCTCTGCTTTTTTGGATCAATTTTAGGCATTCCTTAGGGCTTTCAGTGTGCCAGAAACATGCATGGAGAAACGCAAAACTTTAAAGAGGCTTCACCTTCCATGTAAAATGAAGACTGGTACACAAAAAAAATACGAAAATGAAAAGAGGCATCCCCTGAACTTGTTTTTAAAGAATGTCTATAGACAAAGACTGACCCACATATGTGCTTATACTGTAGCTGTCTCATGTACCTATTGATTAGTAGTAAAGATGGGCATGAACTGGGAGAACAGTGGTTTGTGATAGTTCATGGTTTGTTGCTATTCATGAACCACAAATCATGAACTTCCTTGAACTTTCAAATGAAACCATTTCATTGTTTATGCAATGTGGGACTTCTGGGAGTGACAGAAAAGCCCGTGCATGAGATAGTTGCCAAACTAACAGCAAATCTTCACCTGACTCTCCTTCCCATCCAATCTAAAGACTGGATTTGGGACATCCAAATTGTAGTCCTACAAAGCAGGTGCCCCAAAAGTGCTCTTTACCATTCTTCCTCTCCCAGAGGTCCCAAATTGTAAGAACCACAAATGAATCACTGACACTCAAATATAGTTCATTATTTTGTTTCATTATGGACAGCTTCATTTTCTTGAAGCACCCCCAAAGTAACCATGAAAAAGCTAAATTTGTGGATTGCTTTCCTTTGTAGTTTGTTTTGTGCCCATCTCTAGTTAGCAACTGTGGTGTCAGCTAAGCTAAATGAGACATTTGGCATACATATGCAACCCCTAATTTATATGTACGCAGAGAGAAAATCCTATTCATATTTATGTCAGGCTTACATAATTTGCTGTGGCTAATTTTGGTTAACTGATGTGATGCCATGGGATGTGTTGCAATCCCATAGCTGGTCATGCACTCAGTTGCACTATTAAGCAAAGCAAAACAAAGCAAAGCATGCTGCTTATATACCGCTTCATAGCACTTCAAGCACTCTCTGGCCGGTTTACAAGTTAATTATGCAGGCTACACATTGCCCCACCCCCAGCGAGCTGGGTACTCATTTTACCGACCTCGGAAGGATAGAAGGCTGAGTCAACCTTGAGCCAGCTATCTGGGATTGAACCCCAGGTCGTGAGCACAGTTTTAGCTGTAGTACAGCAGATTAACCACTGTGCCACGAGGCTCTTTTTAAGATGCACCCTGACTCCTTGTCAATTAACTACACTACAGCATGTTGCACAATCATTAGGAGAAAACCAATTGAATTCTGGCCATATGAATACAAATGCATCATTTTTAAATGTACATTTTTATATATACAACTCTGTCTTGACATTTCAAGAAAACCCTTCAAATTTGGTAATGAAGCATCTGCTTGGTGTTCTTATTTTTAGACAGAAGATACTCACGTATACACTACGGCCAACATTCCCCCCCCCCCGCCGCCAATCTGGTGTGGTGGTAACTATGAGATACATCCTGTTGTACTGCATATTTTATAAAGATTCATGCAATCTACTTATTTTGCCAATATTAAAACATTATCCAGGTAGACCAAATAAATTTTACATCTCTTTTCTCCTCTGATTCCCGAGGTGACATTACAGCTTAGTTTGCAAAATTATGTGTAGCAGCTGGTATGATAACAAAACAGATGGTTAAATCACTTCAGTAATCAGATTAGGAAAACACACTTAATTGTAATCTGAATTCTGGTCTGCTTTGTATTGATTGTAAATACTATATGTTTTACTATTGTATTTTAGTCTTGCATATTTAACATGGCAGATGCATGCTTGTAATAAGAATAAAGTTAAGATCTTTACAACAGGAGTAAATAGGCACCGCCTCCACACAACAAATATGATCCTCTTCTTTTTTATTATGGTTTCCTCACTAACCCACATACTTTTTAGGCAGTCTTTTAATACTTAATGAGTTTGGGCGCTGTGCATTATTTTATGTATATTTTAACTTGCTATAAAGGTTTTTTTTTTAAAAAAAATAGCTTTAACTGATTGTTTTAATACTTACATATGTTTAGTTCTTTTTTGATGTAATAAGTTGTTACATTTTAAATGGTTTGCTTTTTAATAATTTTTGAGGTGTTTTGAGTCCTGTAATTAGGAGAAAAGTGGCACAAAAATTAATCAATCAATAATTACTAGAAATACTAGAATATAGAAAGCCACTTTGAATATCTTTCCCCCCCATGATTGTCCACCATTTGAGGAGCAAGGGGTTTCCTCTCCTTCACCTTAGATGGAGCCCTGCACCCAAGCATGGCATTAAGTGGAGGACATTGTAGAGAAAGTGAAATGATAGCCAGGTTGTCAGCACAACAGTTCTTCCTACTTGCAGTGGGAATGGAAGGAGCAAAAATTCCTCAAGAAATGAACTATCAAAGTTGTACTTATTAACCACAGCTAAAAATGAGGTTCCCTTTGGTGCAACTGTTGGAAAAATTTGACTTTTTCTGGAGTAATTTGGTGAAATTCATGAGAATTTCTCTTCCCGCAAACACAATGGAGAATTTTGCAATGGCATTTGTGCACAGCTCTTAATACCCACTGACTGCTGCATTCAGTAACACTCATTGCTGCTTTCAGTAAATCTCAAGGGATTTACTTAGAGGGAAAGTCACCTTCAATGAGTTTTCCCTGGTGTTTGACAAGAGTTAGAAATTATAATAATATATATATATAATAAAGTGTTTAGTAAATATTTGTGCTCATTCCAGTGTAAAAATGAAAGCAGTATCATTTAAATGAAATATGTGGCATATTTTAGAAAAAGCTTAATTTGTTCCTGATTTCTCCCCACCTAGCAGCTATTCAGCTTGGCACCACAAAACAGCCCACTTGCCTACCCTTTCTTATCCACTCACCAAGGCACCAATTCAGTATCAGTTGGGTTTTAAATGACTTTTCAGGGAAGAAATATAAGGATCACAAAGCTACAGCTGCACATCTTTCTCTACTCTTCTTTGTACCATCAAACATGACAAAACGGATGAAGACAGGTGGCCCATTGCAGTGAATGCAAGTAGAAGGGAAGCAGGATTGTACCTCTAGGCCAAGTCTCAATGCCAGTTCAGCATAAACTGTGAAAAACTCTCTGTTGGGGTAGAGAATGAGTAGTCTTGGAGATGTTGATAGATTTCAGCTCTTGTCATCTTTTAACAATGGTTGGGCTGGCTGTGGAGGCCTACGTCCCTCCATGTTGCTGATAACCCTGCTTTTTCAAAGCTTTCCAGTCTAAGGCACAGCAGCTATGGACACATACTGTGTTTCCCCAAAAATAAGACAGGATCTTATATTAAATTTTGCTCCAAAAATACACATTAGTGCTTATTTTCAGGGAATGTTTTATTCTTTTAATGTACAACAATCTGCATTGATTCAAATACAGTATAGTCATATCTTCTTCTGGTTGCTGCACAAGGCTCTCTTCAAAATGGCTAGGCTGAACGCTCAGATGTCAAGGTTTCCCATCTGTTGAGGTCCATTCCTAAGGCCTTCAGATCCCGCTTGCAGATGTCCTTGAATCACAACTGTGGTCTCCATCTGGGGCGGTTTCCCTGCACTAATTCTCTGTACAGGAGATCTTTCGTAATCCGACCATCAGCCATTCTCATGACATGCCCAAGCCAACATAGACATTGATATTTCAGTAACGTATACATGCTAAAAATTCCAGCTCATTCTAGGACTACTCTATTTGGAACTTTGTCCTGCCAGGTGATACCAAAAATGTGTCAGATGCAACGCATATGGAAGGTGTTCAGCTTCCTCTCCTGCCGTGCACAAAGGGTCCAGGACTCACTGCAGTACAGGAGTGTGCTCAGGACACAGGCTCTATAGACCTGGATCTTGGTATATGCCATCAGCTTCTTATTCAGCCATACTCTCTTTGTGAATCTAGAGAGCATGGTAGCTGCTTTGCCAATGCGTTTATCCAGCTCAACATCTAGGGACAGAGTGTCAGAGATTGTGGAGCCAAGGTACACGAAGTCATGAACAACCTCCAATTCTTGTGTGGAGATGGTAATAGAGGGAGGTGAGTCCATGCCCTGGACCATGACTTATGTTTTCTTTGGGCTGATTGTTAATCCAAAGTCTTAGCAGGCCTTGCTAAAATGATTCATGAGTTGTTGGAGGTCTTTAACAGAATGGGCAACAATGGCTGCATCATTGGCGAAGAGGTAGTCCCACATGCATTTCAGTTGGACTATGGTCCTCGCTCTCAATCTAGAGAGATTAAAGAGCTTTCCATCTGATCTAGTCTGGAGATAGACACCTTCTGTTGCAGTTCCAAACGCATGCATCCGCATGACAGCAAAAAGATCCCAAAAAGGATTGGTGTGAGGACATAGCCCTGTTTCACTCCAGATGTCAAAGGGATCTGATGTTGAGCCATCAAAAACTACAGTGCTTTTCATTTCCTCATGAAAGGACCTGATGATATTAAGGAGTTGAGGTGGACATCCAATCTTGGGAAGTATTTTAAAAAGGCCATCCCTGCTAACCAAATCAAACGCCTTTGAAAGATCTATGAAGGCCACAAAGAATGGCTGTTGTTCCCTGCATTTCTCCTGCAACTGTCTAAGGGAGAATACTGTACCATGTCAGTGGTGGATCTATTCGCTCAAAATCCACACTGTGATTTTGGATAGACTCTGTCTCCAAGCACCTGGAGCCTCTTCAGTACAACATGGGCAAGCAGCTTCCCTACAATGCTAAGAAGGGAGATGCCACAGTAGTTATTACAGTTGCCCCGTCTCCTTTGTTCTTGTACAATGTGATTATGTTTGCATCCTTCATGTCCTGTGGTACTCCACCTTCCCTCCAGCAAAGACAAAAGACTTCATATAGTTCAGTGGTGATGATCTTCTTATAGCACTTCAGCACTTCAACAGGGATGTTATCCTTTCCAGGTGCCTTGCCGGAGGCGAGAGAATCTGAGGCCACTTTTATTTCTGCAATGGTTGGTTTGCTGTTCAACTCTTCCAAAACAGGCAGGCACTCAATGTTATTTAATGCTTCTTCAGTTACTACATTCTCTCTGGAATATAGCTCAGAGTAGTGCTGCACCCAACGTTCCATCTGCTGTGCTCGGTCCTGGGTGATCACACCTGTAGCAGACTTCAAGGGAGCAGATTTCTTCTGCATTGGACCTAAAGTGTGCTTGATACCATCATACATTCCCTTGATGTTACCTGTGTCTGCTGCTATCTGTATCTGAGAGCAGAGCTGAAGCCAATAATCACTGGAACATCTGACAGCCTGTTGGACTTGGCTACGAGCAGCTCGTAGAACTTGCAAGTTGTACATGCTAGGACAGGCTTTGTATGCTGCTACCGCTCTCCTCTTATCCTTGATGGCTGGCATCAGCTCCTCCGAATGGGCTTCGAACCAGTCTGCCGTCTTTTTGGTCTTCTTGCCAAATCTGGACAAGGTGGTGTTATAGACAGCGTTCTTGAAATGTTCCTATCATTCAGGTGCATTTGCATCAGCTGGGCCTGGAAGGGTTTCCTCAAGCGCTTGGGCAAATTCCTCCACTTTTCTTTTATCGCGAATCTTGGTGATGTCAATACGTGGTCTTCCTTCCTTTTTTGTGTGATACAATCTCTTTGTTCACAGTTTTAATATACTATACTCCAGGGAGTGATCAGTATCGCAATCAGCACTCTGATAACTGTGTGTGATTGTAATATTAGGAAGGCTAGAACATATAGTGAGGATCAAATCGAGCTGATACCAATGCTTGGATCTTGGATGTCTCCAAGAAACTCTGTGTTGAAGCTTTGTATATTACAGAATGTATTGCTGACACAGGTTCCCCTTGACATTTAGTCCAGCCGTGTCCGACTCTGGGCCACAGTGCTCATCCCCATCTCCAAGCCATAGAGCCAGCATTTGTCCGTAGACAGTTTCCGTGGTCACGTGGCCAGTGCGACTAGACACAGAATACCATTATCTTCTCACTTTGCTGACAACAGCAAAACTCCAACAAGCGTTGGCCATTTTTGTTCATCCTTCCAGTGCCAAAACATCCTAGACAAGTGGGCCAAGAATTGTGATCCGCACCAACTCTAGTGTTAAAGTCACCGAGAATGAACAGTGGCTCTCTTTCAGGGACTTTTTTGATAGTAGCTGCCAGATCATCGTAGAATTTCTCTTTCACTTCTGTAGTGGATGACAGTGCTAGTGCATATGCACTAATGAGGGTGACCGGTCCTCCTGATAAGTGTAGCTGCAGAGACAGAATTCTTTCACTCCCCACAGTAGGTGGAACAATGCATCTCAGAAGAGAATTTCTGACTGCAAAGCCAACAACATATTCTCTGGTCTCATTCAATGGTTTCCACTGAAAACCAAGAGTATATATTTTAATTTAATTTTAATTGTTTTAATTTTTTTTAACTATAGTTAAATTGTTGTCAGCCACCCAGAGACCTTTGGGTAGTGTGGGCGGCACATAGGCTAAATAAATAAACGAATAAACGAATAAACGAATAAACGAATAAATGAATAAACGAATAAACGAATAAATGAATAAATGAATAAATAAATAAATAAATAAATAAATAAATAAATAAATAAATAAATAAATAAATAAATAAATAAATAAATAAATAAATAAATAAATAAATAGGATAGCCAATGCAGGGAGGGGAAGCTATGCAATGAAGTGGGCCTCCAAGTGGAGAAGCAGGTGCTGATTCCTTCCAGTGGTGTTTAGGTGTCCCATTTGCAGAAGGAGCACAGAAAATCTATATAGCAGGAAATATATATCCGCAGGCTTTGAAGAGCCTTTGGGAAGCTTGATTTAGCCACATACATTTGTTGCAAGCCTTGTCTATGGTAATCCACCAAAAATGGACTAGATAATTGAGAGTGCAAGCAAAACTGAGGCTCCAATTAACTGAACATTCCCCCATCACTAGGGACATCTATTTTGATCATTCATTCTTGTGGTCCTTTGCAATTTCTTTTGAATGTGTCTCAGTGCTGTTTTTGGAGCACTACTTACCAATTTGTGGTGGAAGTAGGCACCATGTCTAATTTTCTCTGTGTTACACATCTTTCCATCATATTGCTGCCTCCCTACCTGCCAGGACTTCCTGATCTGGAAGAGGCTGGTATGGAAGGAGTTACTTCATGCCCTTCTCCTCAGATATTTAATGGAAGAGGAGGAAGCTAAGGAGGCTTCTGGCTGCCAGGAATGCAATTGCATTACGAAAGGCAAACACACACTCCTCAGCCATTTTGTAAGCAGGAGAAACACAGGAACCCCAAGCCTTACTCATGAGCTATTCTCTGATTTTTTTTTAAAAAAAACTCCTTTGAATAGTTTTGCAAAGGCAATTTATGTTCTATCAAATTAATAAGAATGGCTAAACACGCAGACTAAATTTTTGGCACAACTCTAAAAATCCATGTGTAATAACCTAAGAAGAACTGTACTGGATCAGGCAAAAGGCCTGTTTGGTTTAGCATTCTGTTCCCTATGGGGCTGTCAAGTAGATACATATGAGATGCTGAGAAGCAAGACATGGACGCAAGGACAACGTATGTTCCCTAGCCACTAATATATGAAGGCATATTATCTGTGATACAAGTAATAATATATGGCAACCATATACAGTAGGAACTCCCCCCCAATCTTCTGTATCAATATCCACAGATTCACTTATCTGCTGCCATAAAATAATTTTTTAAAAAACACGTCAGAAATATCATTTATACATAATCCAGGGTGTATTTACCAGAACTGGCCACTAGGGGGAGTTAGAGCCCATGCTATGTATAGCATTTGCTACAGTATATCCACAGTTTTTCAGTGTCTGCTGGGGGGTGGCTTGGAACTGATCCCCCATGGATACTGAAATTCTGCTTTAAAGATGTTAGGTGTGTTTATTCAACTGTCTAGTTGTTTTGATCTCAGCTCCCAGAAGATTCGACTATCATGTTTAATGATCAAGAATTCTGGAAGTTGAAGTCCAAAACATCTGAAAATTTAAAGCTTTGAACTACTACTATAATCATTCACTGGCAAACATATTGAGTCAATGAAGAAATACATTGTGCTGATAAATCTTGAAACAGCGGATTTAGAAGACAGGTCACAGTTGTAATCACCATGTTCCAAACCTGGAAGCATGGGAACAGTGGCTCCCTTTTATGCCATCTAAGCAATTTGTGTCTAGGATGAGATTTGAGCTCAAGTCTTCCTGATTTACACCAGCCATTTAAAGCAGCTACAGGGCACCAGGGCTTGAGAAATCAATGTCGGAAAGTAGCACTTGGTCAAATATCACCAAATAGGAGCAAGGAAAGGGAATCTTGAGGGAAGCATCTGCTCAATAGATATGCTGTGAGAAGTCACAAATGCAAAAATAGGTTTACTAAACAAATATTTACAAGGCATGTGTGCCTGTCAGAGACTACAAATCATAGACCCACATTTGCAGGAAACAAGCTTATGGGCTTTTGGGTTAGCTGGGAGTGTGTGTTCATTTTCCTGCTGCATTATTAAAAAAGAGAAATGTCTGACATATTTGAGAATACAGATTTATACATATGCTGAGCAGGAGAAAGGGAATAAAACATTTATCAATGAAATCCAGCTATAGTGAGCTATAGTGTTCTTTCTTGTCAGCAAACAGGGACAGTGGGCTTGGAAAATACAACTTTAAGGTTAGAACTAGATGTTATTAGGGGAAGGAGAGGGATGTGTGGCTGTCTGAAAATTACAGGTTCTGAATTAGAAGCTGCAGACTACAAAATCTGATATTGGAATTTAGGAAGGTGAGATAAAGGTTTTCTCATGACTGGGCTCATCGCTGTAGTGGCCACTTGCACATCACTAAAATATGCATCCATCGTTATACCTGCAGGACAGTGCAACAATGTTATTTTGCAGCACAGCAAATCAACACTCTACATGACAATTCTAAAAACGGACAATCTAAACAAAAAATAATAACTTTCTTGTGTCATCAATGCTCAGAATGCTCATTGTAATATAAAGTCTTTTATTCTTTTTCCTGCTGGCAACACAGGCTCAATATTGTGCAGCAATATCAGGCCATTTTCTGAGATTTTGAATTATGGATACAGAAGCACAATATCTCACATTTTAACTGTTTGTTTTTTGGTGGGGTTTTGTGTGATTTTTTTCCCAGAATTGCGTTTAAAAAGTAGGCAAAGAGGGACACAGAAAGCCGAATAGTGAGCTACAATATATGACCGTGGTGGTTGTCCTTATTCCTTTAAAAGCAGGAAAATATCTGGATGGGCACTTCTAGTTTCTATCTGGGGGAGGCGGTGGAAAAGATGTACCTGGGCAGGACACCCCACTTCCCTATTATGAAAACCACTGCTTTTCTACAACATAATAGGCAATAAGAGAATGGAACTAGTGATGATAGGGTGGTCTGGGTAAGGCGAAAAAATACCTCTAGAGAGCTAGATGTGCTCTGCAAGGCACAGATTGCTTAAACCAGTTTTTTTTTTAAAAAATAACATGCAGGATTGACAATTATAATGACAATGAATGGTAACTATCTGCGATGAATAGGACAGAGATTTCTAAGTCTAAAAATACTGAGATACAACATTTTTTTCCTGGTACTATAAAAAGTTGTGATTTTAGGCAGAGGTCCTCAACCCTCGGTCCATGGCCCACTGCCGGTCCCTGGCATGAGCTGGACCGGGCTGAAAAGACAGACCTTCTGGCCCCCCGCACACACTCCCCTCCCCACAGCTGCTTTTTGCACATGCAAGTGTGTCAGCACCGGCATGAGCCTCACCCCTTCATGCATGCACCCAAGCGCGCAAAGCAGCTATGGGGAGGGGAGTGCATGCAGGGGGGAGGGGGAGGTCTGTTTTCATGGCCCGGCAGTGGCAATGGGAGTTGCCCAGAGCCAGGAGGCTGAGCATGGCTGGGTGCTCTGGCTGCTCACCTCCCGGCGGGCTTCAACAAGGCCAGGGGTGGCTCTCCTTGCCACACTCCACCATTTGAATTTCCCGCTGCAGAGGGTGGCGAGGAGCCCGACTGCAACCTTGTTGGAGCCCGTCAGGAGGTGAACGGCTGGAGGGAGCACCCTGGCCATGCTCAGATTCCCAGGCTTCTGCCGCTACAGCCGGTGCTTGTGCACGTTCCCTCACCCCTTCAAGCATGCACCCACGCGCAGGGGTGGGGTGGGTGCATGGTTGAGCAGGCGCTCCTGCACATGCACGGAGCAGTGGGGGAGCGCATGAGCATCTCTGGTGTGCACAATCCCCCACCGCTTAATGCATGCGTCCGAGAGTGTGAGCACAAGGGGGTGCCCCACCTCCCTCAGAGGCTGAGTCGGTCCGCAGTAAGAAAAAGGTTGACAACCTCTGACTTAAGGGGTAGGTAACCTAGTGTCCACTGGCTGTTTTTGATGAGAGCGCCAATCAGCTCTAGCCAGAATGATCTCTCAGATTTGTCAGGGAGCATTAGGGCCAAGCCATCTAACCTATGCAAGGTGTCCATTCATTTTAAACATGAAATACTATGAGAGCATTTCTTGAAATGCAGTTTGTTACTGAGATGTATACATAAGGAGAAGCTGCAGTCCAGGAAACATGACAAGTCAGATTATCCTCCCTCCCTTTTCTTACCAAAAATCTTGTTCCTCATCAAAAGAGGTAGAAACACATGAGGTTCTCATCTGCTCTGAAGTCTTATGCCATGTGATTGAATTTGTAATAACTAACAGACCTTTTAAGGATCTCTAAATGCGACTACTCACAGAGCATTACAAAATTAGCAAAAGCCCAGTTCAACATGATTGTTATCTAGTGAGGTCTTTACATGCAACAAAATCAGCTGAGACTCTCTCCATGAGCTGACCATTTCCAAAATGTATATCTTTATTGAAAGAGAGAAGGATAAGACATAGAATGCTGCAGTTCATGGTAGCCCACAACAATCTAAATCCTACAAATTTAAGTTTGGAAGCAAAAGGGGGAAAATCTTTTGGGTGCAGAGGCGGGATAAGTAATTAGAAAAAGAACATTTTTCTCTGTTCTTGCTCAATGCAAGAACATTTTCCATCTCTAACTCTTATAATTTTTGCATCTAATCTGGGGCAATTATCTACCTACACCAATTTTGAATTAAAATGTAATACGACATGTTCCCCTAAAATGTCTGAAAAGGCCAATGTGTCAATGCAAGATGAGATTGCATTTATCTAGAAAAGAAGTTCAGCTTCATTTTTAACTGACATTTTATCTTCGGTAGAGCTCTGCCTGTACAAAGCCAGTGGGGGGTGGGGGTGGCAGTCTCTACTCTTCTCTTACTGACAAATATCTAATAGTACAGCAGTTGTTGTAAGCGCCAGTGGCCCTGACTCGGAATTGAAATGTCAGAAGTAGTGCTGTAATGTAGCATTTATCTGTTCAGACACTTAGGAGCATGAAACCTTAGTGCTGTGATTATAACACGGTATGCTTTAACGTTTGTGTGCAGTACACATACAAGGAGAAAGCAGAAAAATGCTCACACCATAACAAATATCAAGAATCGTTCCGTCAGAGCATTTTGAAACAACATAAAGGTTTCCGTGATCAAACACATGTCAATACTTGTGTGAAATTCCTGGCTTGAGGATTTATAGATAACAAAGCAAATGAATGCAAATTTGGGGCAAAGGTTTTCCTTAAAATTTTATTTTAAAGGGAAGGTTTTTCTCTCTCCTGTTGACTATGGACAAGACAGATTCATTAGCATATAAAGTAAAAGATATCTTAAAGAAAAGCAACAAAACTAATAACAATGGAATTGTTTAAACATATTCTGGAAATGGGGCTTCCTTGGCTATTTTGTGGTGAACAGAAGCCCTGCTTTAGAAATATGTACTGCATTTGAAAATGAGGAAGTCACCCCCATGTAAGACTCAGAATGCAAACATTCTGTCAAGTTTAAGTATATTGGATTTTTCCAAACCACACCTGTATTTTACCCATCCTTATTTTGTACTGAATTATGAGACTTTTTGTTTTATTACTGCACTGAAATTAGGGTATGTTTAACCTCCTTTTTCCACAAGTGCTCATCTGTGCATTTTACCAAAATTATGTCCCCTCTATGGGCCTGTCCACACTGTGAAATTTGGTGCAATCCAGCTGATGCTTAAAAGGTCCTTATCTTCAGTGCAATCTATTTTAACTCTTGGTACCCATCTGTGAAGGAAGTACAAAAAACTATTTTGCATCTCAATGAATCATCCCCGAAAGATTGCATGCCCTTTCCCTGTGGCAGAATGATATGGGTCAGCTCAGGATGGATCAGTTTAAGCAGAAACAGAAGTGGACATAGTCTTTTACTCTGTGCTATCAGGGAGCAATATATCATAACTATATGCCAGTGTGGACAGGCTCCGAGTCTGCTCAGGATGGCATGAATACCTCCATATCATTGCAGAAGAAAGCTGACCTACAACTCTAGAACATGAAGGCCTGTTACATACAACTAGCCTGCTATTTCCATATTAGACTATGATTTAAAAAACAAGTCATGTCAGACTAATCTGATCTCTTTTTTTGATACAGTTACAGGCTGGATAGATGAAAGGAATGCTGTGGGTGTAGCATATCTTGAATTCAGTAAGGCCTTTGACAAAGTTCCCATGATATTCTTGCAAGGAAGCTAGTAAAATGTGGTCTAGACAGTGCTACTGTTCAGTGGATTTGTAATTGGTTGACTGACCGAACCCAAAGGGTGCTCACCAATGGCTTCTCTTCATCCTGGAGAGAGGTAACTAGTGGGGTGCCTCAGGGGTTTTGTTCTGGGCCCTGTGCTATTCAACATCTTTATCAATGACTTGGATAAAGGAATAGAGAATATGCTGATTAAATTTGCAGATGATACCAAATTGGGAGGGGTTGCTAATTTCCCAGAGGACAGGATTAAAATTCAAAATGACCTTGACAGATTAGAGTCCTGGGCCAAAACTAACAAAATGAATGTCAACAGGGAGAAATGTAAGGTCCTACACCTAGGCCGAAAAAATGAACTGCACAGATAAAGGATGGAAGACACCTGGCTAAACAACAGCACCTGTGAAAGGGATCTAGGAGTCTTGGTAGACCTCAAACTGAACATGAGTCAGCAGTGTGATGCAGCTGCCAAGAAAGCCAATGCGATTCTTGGTTGCATCAATAGGAATATAGTGTCTTGATCGAGGGAAATGATAGTACCATTCTATTCTGCTTTGGTCAGATCTCGCCTGGAGTATTCTGTCTAGTTCTGAGCACCTCAATTGAAGAAGGATGTTGACAGCCTGGAACATGTCTGGAAGCCATGTCCTATGAGGAGTGGCATAGGGAGCTGGGAATATTTAGCCTTACAAAAAGAAGGTTAAGATGGGACATGATAGTCATGTTTAAATATTTGAAGGGATGTCATGTCGAGGAAGGGACAGGATTTTTTTTCACGGCTCCAGACACTAGGACAAGGAGCAATGGTTTCAAACTACATGCATTTGGTGAGAATGAAGAGAACCTGTTTTTGCTCTTTTTTTTATTCAGGGAGTTCTACACCCTTTTGGTAATCTCAAAACATACAGATTCCTGCCAATATAAACTGTCTCACGAAACAACTTAATTGTTCCTCTACTTCCTCTCCATTTAAATGTGGAGAATGATCCTTTTTAGCCACTTCTAATGTATTCTTGTCTTTCTAATCCCAAAGGTTGCTGAATAAGGCAAACATTTCCCTGTCTCACTCCAGGTTACTTTTATTTCCCTTTAATCAATGAAGAGAGAGTATCAGCTGGTATCAAGCCATTATAGACTCCCTGAGAATATATAACTGGCATGTGAAGAGTATCAGCAGTGGTGGAAAAGCTAACAGCTATAATAACAGCTGTCCACTTGCAAAACATGGAATTCTACTATATCTATCAGTACATCTACAAAACCACACACAGAAAGTAAGGCTTAGAAATCAAGAACCAGTTCTTATTGTATCTGCATGATATGACTGCAACAAACAAACAAAAATCAGCAATGTTGGAAACCATGTTCTATACTGACATATATTGAGGAAACATTTCATTAGAGAAGTACATCTTTACTACTCGCCTCTTGCATGGTTGCAGGAGGAACTGCAACACTCATCTCATCCACAAAGCTTGCAAGGAATTTTCTGGCATGATCAACAGAGTTCTTGCATTAGTGAGAACAAAGTTTTGTACGACAGTTTTCAGGATATTTTCACACAAACATGGGCAAATTATGCAAATTTCAGAAACTGCACAAAATTAGAATTGCTGCTGCATTATTTAAGAATCTGAAGCATTAGATGGATTATTTGTGTTGTTCTGAATAATGAGCCAGTCTTTATGCCTCATCTGAATGTGGTGGCTTTGATTTTCAAATGGAAAGGACCCAGGAGACTTTTTGCACAAATGACAGACATCTTGGGGGGTTGGGAGAGGGCACTTCATCTTTGCTTTCAGCTGAAAGTATAGAAACTTGCAGGGCTTTACAATTTCTTGTCCAGCCACTCTGTTGTGTCAAGGCAGCCTAAACTGGTGAGAATGAAATGTATTATTTTAATCATCAAATATTACCAAGCACTGTTTATTATATTAACTTTGTTTAACTGTTTGGCCCCAGTGAGAAGAACTATGTTCTTCTCAACTGGGAGAACTATGTTTTTCTCAACAGGGAGAACTATGGCAAAACAAAGAATTGCTGTGAACAAAAAAAAAAAGTGAACGCGAATGTCAATCTGCTGCTTCAAGTTGGGTTTTTAACCCCCTTTTTTATTCCCAAGTGGAAGGTATAGTTACAAGCACTTTTGGAGTTATCCATTTTATCAGGCTGCAATTTGAAGTGGTACAGTAAAGCATGGCCCCGTGCACACTGTCTGGCCAGGGCACAGGGCCGTTTGCCATCTCCACTCAACTGCATGTCACTTGTGGCTGTGTATGGTCAGTCAATGGGGAGTCTGCCATAGACTACCCACTTGCCAGCCGGAGAACAGCTGGCCTGCAGGGCTGAATGCAAGCAAACACTGGGTGCTGCTGTGCTGGCTGGTCCGTACACAGACCAACCAGTGTGCATCTAGTGTAAGCATTAAATTCTAATCTAGCTATAGTGGTGCTAGTGCTGGTGTGAAATAAGTATGTGTGTTTTGGACCAGAATCAGAGGCTTCACTCACAGTTCCCAGGTCTCTAATGATAACGAACTGGCACCACCAAAATGGCCACCATCAGTACTCAAGACACCTATCTGCTAATGCTGGCAAGTGGCATGTTGTAGCCCGTGGGTAAACAAACCCAGCATGCGCAGTGCTGAGGAGAGAAATGAATACTTTATACCTCAGTATTCACAGTAGCAGGATGGCCTTCTGGGCCCCCTATCCCTGCAACACTGTGAGGGCCACATGAAACAGCTCAGTGGGCCAGATTTGGACCACGGGCCTTGAGTTTGCCACATGTGTTTTAACTCATAAAAACATATGAGGTGATATTTGGATGAATACCAGGTTCTGGATATAGATTTGATTCATGCACCATACATCTCTATCCCATAAAAGCCATTTTTCTGCACCAGCTGCAATGGATTATTCAATTCTTAAGAAAATCTCCAGTTTACAGCTGAATGTGGGGTATTGTACTCTGCATCCATGAATCAGAACACCATGAAATGAACTATATTGCTGCACAATATCATGCCCTTGTTCCTGGCAGGAAAAATTGTGCTCACTACCATACACAAATTGACAACAAGCAAGGGGAAATCCCAGAAGCCGACTCCTTTTTTCATCAGTTAACCACTTCTCATCCAAACACAATACAATTTTCAGGGCTGTTTTCTGACAAGTTTGAATGGTAGTGAGCAAAGAGGGCATCTTGTAGACCATCTTGACTGCTACCATTGCTGTTGTCATCATTCAGGCTGCCCTTTGCTATGTAAAGCTTGGTGTCCTTTTTCTTGATGAAGGTTTTTGAATAACTGAATTTCCAGACTTTTTAAAAGTGAGATTTAAGTATACATACACTGCACACATATTCCAACAGAAACTTCTCTCATGTAGAATTACTCAGTGCTAGAGGATCCTAGAAGATGAGCACATAGTCTGTAATATGGTTGCTGGAAGGGAACAGAAGGAAGAACAGCTGAGATTATGCTGTAGTCCTTTTATGCCACAGTATTTTGAAGGGCTGTTTTGAACTTAATGAAATGGTAAAGCAAAGATGTGAGTGTAACACATACAACAGACCCTTTAACTTCTCAGCCCACTTTCATCTATCATGCAGCTATAATAGGCCTTGAACTGGGAAAGATGCTCAGTAACTCAGGTTTCTTTTGTAAATAGATTTTATTATCTAAAAAGAAAGTCAGTCAGAGTGACACAGGTATAATCTAAGTGATGCTTCCTTTCCATTGCTTTTTGTTACTGTTTTTTTCTAAATTAACCTCTTGTCCTTATCTTTTATAAAATAGAGTTTTCACCAGAACAAAAACCTTCTTTGTTTATATTCAAGCTGATTAAAACCAGTAGCCATTCATAATTGTGGTCAATTTGACTCCATAATTTAGAAAAACCAAACAAACTGGAATAAAGGATTTGGAAAGAGAAATGAATGAAAAGATGCACAGAATTATGATAATCTATACCATAGTGTTAAACTTGCTTAGATTAGAAGAAGGGAAAGCCCCTTGAATCTGTGCTCTAGCTGATTTTCCACATTCTGTTCATTACTATTATATGTCTCATGGCTGCTTCTGGGGACTTTGCATAGTCAATGTCAGGACTAGATTATGCCACCCATCACTGGCCAGTCTGGAGCTAATTGCCCACACCTGTTTTCACTTGATCGCTGCCTTCGCAATTACATGCCAAGTGTTCATCAAGCACACAGAGCAGGAAATTGGTCCTTGATGAGCTCCATAATGGTCTAATCCAGTGCTGATTGCAAAGAAAAGTAGGAAACAATTACTGGGTAAATCCTAAATGCCAGCTCATTTCTGTGCAGGTCAATATTATATGTTCTGTCTTCCTCCCCACCCCTTTCTCTCTCTATCTGCATCAGTAGACATGAAGGTAGAGCGATGGTTGTGTGTCTTGTATCTGCAGTGTCTTTTTCTGATTACTACTTATTGAATCAGAAAGAGCAATTGCTTTTATATTGCCAGACTCCTTACAGATTAAGTAAGTTATTACCGTAGCCTTAATCTTCAAAGGATGGCTGCCGTAGCTGTGGTGACAAAAGTGTTCAGAGTCAGACAAGAACAAAAGAGCCATTATCTACAGTAGGAGATGTTCAGTGGGAATGCATTATTATCACCAAACTTCAATGTCTGCTGTATCTTCACTGGGAACTTGGATGAGCTTCTTTTTTTAATTATCTCAGGGCACAAATTACTATTCTTAATTGAAAAAAATGGCACCTAACTAACCCATTTGGATGGCAAAGAATGTAATAAGGACTGAGAAAAATGCAAACTTTTTCATTCTTGGAGTGACAGCTGGATGAGAAATGTACTCAGAAAGGGACCTCTGGTCTCTGCATATGATTGTGACAAGAGAAAAAACATTGAGGTATTAACCCATTTTCAGGAACATCTCTATATCACAAGCTGACAATAGTGGGTCCCTGTTGTTAGAGATATTAATTGATTTTATACCTGCATCTGCTCATACTTATGAATTTTTACAACACCCAGTAATGCATGCATAGCTTGATCTTGGGGCCAAAATCCAGAGACCAGCAATCCTGGGACCACACAGGACCAGCCACAGAATGGCAAGTGATGGAGGGTAGCAGCAAACAGCTCAGGCAGTGAAGCCAGGAGATAGAATTTTTGAGATAGGCTGAATGTAATGAGTGAGTGTGATGGGTAGCCCAATACAATGTTAAAACATATGAGGTACAATATTTTAAGTGCATTCACTCCCTCTCCCCATGCCATGGAATAACACACTGGTTTCCTGGCTCTTGAGCAAATATAGGAGACATGGAGAGGGGACTCATCACTTCCCAAGTTTTTCTGACAGACATCTTCTACCAGCGTAAAAACCCAACAGCACAAGGACTCCGTAGAATTGTGGCCATTATGTCCAGCCTGCATGGAATTGGTTTTATGTCCTGCACCAGGAAACATATGCAGGCAAGTTGAGCAAGGACAGTTGAGTGAAATTAATGGACAATCCATACTTGATTTGCAAAAGGATCCCAGAAGGACATTTGAATGGTTGGGCTTCCATGAATCATGCATATGTGTCAGGTCAGCCAGAATCAGTACCTGTACTAGCAGAAAGAATAGGTGCTGCTCAGTGGAGAATTTCACACCTTTCTTCAGATTTTAAAAATGCTATAAATGATAGGTGGGTACACACAGAGTCATATGTGCTGCTACTATTATTTTTTACGTTAACAGCATAATAACGGTGTTTATTCCCACATACATGTGTGCTTGAAGGTAAAAACAAATTCAATTTTACATCAGTAGGCATGATGGTTCTGGACAAGGCTGCATAGAATCTCCCATGGTGGTGCAGGTAAGAGGGGGCTCCAATGTCACATGAATCAATACACTTTTGCTCTTATTTAATGAGCCTATAGGTCAGACAAAGGTCCTTTTACTTTTCTGGCACTGAACGTGTCACAGTTACTGACATGTTTCTCACAGATGTACCACAGCAGTCTCCGTGGTATCCTTTATGGTGAATGTGGTAGGTGGCTAGGCGGAGACTTGTAGCCAGTATAATAGATGTTTGCTTGGCATCGCTATGTGGAGCCTGAAGGTTTGTGCACACACTCTAATGAAGAGAGATCACCTTCCTGTCTTTTTCTGCCATTAACAGCATCACCTCACCTGAACTTGGATCTTATCCAAAGCTGCGAGATGTTTCTCTTTTTAACTGCACAACTCCATCTCTGCAAAATGACACCCCTTATTACCATGGCATTTCAATCCTAGCCCCTTCGGTAGTCAGCCTTGTCCTTGCTAGCCTTCTCTTTTCAAGAACGTTGAAATGCAAGTTCCTGTTCTTTGGGAAATTAAGACAAGCTGCAGGAGCAGCTGATTTCAGCTGATTTGAGCCAGAAGCAGACTCTCACACCACCACAAAACACCCAACATGCTTGATGTGAGGAGAAATTGGCTGAAATCCAATAGTAAGTCTAGAGAAGACCCCCTTGAATGAGTGGGGATGTGGTGAGTCAAGTCCTTTGCATGTTCCATGGATCCATTGGGCCTACTCTAGTTGGTAGTTACTCTTGGATTTCAGACATTTTTTCCAGCATAAAGAATGTCTACAGATAGATTAATTTCTGTAGCTTGGCTCACCTCCACAAGAGAGAGTCTCACAACAAGCGGCAATATGTGTTTTTTGTATTATTTCACTGTTTTTACTATATTGGAAGCTGCCTAGAGTGGTCTTTTAGACCAGATGGGTGGGGTATAAATCAAATAAATAAATAAATAAATAAATAAATAAATAAATAAATAAATAAATAAATAAATAAATAAATAAAATATACAGCATGTATTTTTTCTTACACATGTAAGAGGGTTTCTTTTTTAAACTTTTAAAAAACTCAAACCTTATAGACGTGGTAAGATTATTCTTATACTACACAGTTCCTATGAAGGGATGTTGACGCCTTGGTGAAGCACACTGTTGTTCCATTGTGAATTTCAGTTTTCAATTAAATCAGTGGTTCTTAACCTTTGTTACTCAGGTGTTTTTGAACTGCAACTCCCAGAAACCCCAGCCAGCACAGCTTATGGTGAAGACTTCTAGGAGTTGCAGTCCAAAAACATCTGAGTAACAAGGGTTAAGAACCAGTGAATTAAATCACTCACTGTTGCTTCTTATACATTATATTATGAAACAACAACAAATTCCCTCTTTCAGTTGTCTGATCCATTCATTCTTTGTCCTCCAATGTCAGGAATTTGTTTGCACATTAAGTGAGCCAGAGGGTAATCAACTTTTGTTTTCAATGTACAGTATCTGCATCATTTCATATATTGATTAGTCCTTAAATCGACAGTTATGTGCAGGTTTTACAGGCTAGATGTTTGTGTGAATTATTAAGACTGCTATAATCATGGTTGAAGAGTGTCTGAGATTTTGAAACAGAAAATTAAAAGAATAGTTACAGCAGAGTTATTTCATTGTCTGCCCCCCATACAGACACAGAGAGTTAGAGAGTGAGAGAGATTGAGAACCCCTGAAAGGAGTACCACAGAAATCAGTCACACCATAATGAAATATGTAATGATATTATATCCGCCGTTCTAACTTTTATTTACTTTTAATTCAGAATTCTAACAATTCCTTGCTTTTAAACAAACAACTGATCACTCAAAGCATGAACTTGATCTCAGCTTGAGGTCCTGCTTGATCTAGAAGCAGATGCCATTACTTACAGAGTTAAGGCAATTTCTTTTATGTGGAGAGGTGATAATTGTTGTCCTTGGCTTTATTGTCTCAGAAATAAACAACAAATTGTATTTGAGTTAATGTCACTTCGCTACTTCAATTTTTTTTTCCAGCTAGGAGAAAGTGATGACTACAAAAATACAGAGGTTATGTAGCATGAAGATTTATTTGTTCTTCTTCATGGCCTCTGTGAATGCACACAAATGGGTTCGACCAGCAGTTCTTAACCTTGGGTTACTCAGGAGTTTTGGACTGCAACTCCCAGAAGCCTTCACTACCAGATGTGCTGGCTGGGGTTTCTGGGAGTTGCAGTTCAAAAACACCTGAGTAACCAAGGTTAAGAACCACTGGGTTAGACTGTGCCTGTGCAGGACTCCTCGGAATATTCTAGAGCTTAAAGAAACATGACTAATATTTTATTTATTTATTTATTGCATTTATATGCCGCCCATCTAGACATCGTCTACTCTAAGCGGCTCACAACATGTACGATAAAAGCATTTAAAAATATACAGAGTTTACATAAATAAAAACAAAGCAATATAAAATGTAAATCGTAAGTTTATAATTTATAAATTTATAATTTATAAATTTATAATTTATAAATTTAAATTTATAAATTTATAATTTACAATAGGACGCTTCCCCATAGCATGCATGCTCCACATGCATGCTCCACCCTCCCGTAATACCTCAGTTCCTTGCTGCGATTGGACTCCTTTGCGACATCTAGAGCGAACCTCTCTTTGTATTTTTGACTTTTTGACTTTGGACTGTCTATCTAATTACAATTTCTGGATCACAGACTTTATCTCTATTTCTATGGTTTGATTTGATCTATGGTGTTTGATATGGACTGCTAATCATTGACGTTTTCCCATGAGTTGTTTACCCCTTCCCTTTCCCCTCTCTTTCTCGCCTATTTTTATGGCCTTGTCAGGCCCCTTTAAGCATTGCACATCGTATGCCAACAAGATTCCCTTTACCAACGGCCATGATCACTGTTTATTTTGCTTAGGGAAAAGGCATTAGACGCACTCCTGCCCAGAGTGTAAAAATTGACCAAGTCAGCATTTAAGCTCCACTTACAGTGGCTTCATTCTTATTTGTGGGAAAAATCACTCTCTCCCTCGAGCCCTGCATCTATGGAGCCTACCGTAGCTTCCCCTCCTCCTGCTCCTCATCCTGAGTCTGTTCTTCTGCCAGTTTCTGCTACTCCTTCTCCGAGGTTCTCTTTTAAAGTGCCAAAATCCAAAACTCCTTTGGTATTGACCTTGGTCTCGATGTCGAAATCGCCATCGACAAAAGATCCCAAGAAAAAGAAGGAGACAGTTAAATAAAAGAAGTCTAAGCATCCTTCTAAACCTGTTCAAACTCGAGAACTTCTGCCGATTCAGCTTTCCCTACCGTCCCTGATCCTGGAGGAGTCATTTAGGGAGTTACCGGGCCTGGATTCTCCTTCTGAGGCAGGCAATTCTGTACCACCTCCACAGGCTCAGGCTTTGGTGTCGATACCAAGCCATGGTCGTTCTGAGGCTGATGTGATCTCCAGCCTGACCTCGGCCCATTTAAGCCCTATTTCTATCGGTCAGGCAACAGTGATACAACTGTCTAATTCAGAGGCTTTGCTGTACCAATCCCCTCCTCGCAAATGACTGGCCAAGCATCGTCATATCTCGCCAGCTCAACATTGTACTTCTCTGGCTCGACAGTACCCCCATCATAGTGACATTATTATTCTTTCTTGTTCATCCCAACGTGTCTCGAACTTGGGGTATGAGGAACCTTTTTACATGGAGGCGGACCATCAAGGTGGTAGCTATTGCTATCCAGGAGACAAGCTCAATCCATATTATGACACCGGCGACTATGTGAGATCTAAGTGACTTCACTATGTATATGCATCACCCTCTGCATCTTCTCAGTCACCATCGCCACCACCTTCCCAACATTGATACCGATCCTATTATCAACTTGAACCTCTGCCAGCGAAACACATCTAAGCTCCATCTTCAACAGGTTACTTCTTGACAAGGGCCTCCCCCATAGAAGCGCCCCCGCGTCCCTTCGGTATAGTCTTCCTTGATGTCACACCTGAAGCTATCTCACTCTCTCGCTGGTCAGGGCAGTGCTCCTAAAACTTCCTGCTCATCTCAAACGGCTGCTTTGGTAGAGGTTCCTCGAGCTTTAACTTCTGTATCAGGAGAGCATCATCATTTGCTATCCCCCCCCTCTCCTTTATCAGGGGCTCTTCGGTCTCGACAGTCTCTGAATGAGATCCATCTTCAGAGGCTTCTAGAGAGTCACCTTCAAATCTATCAACCCCTGACTCTGATGTGGCTGACCTTCATCCCCCATAACCTTCTGAGGACTTCACCTCTTACTCTCAGTTAATTTTACACATGGCAAAATCATTAGAACTGGATATAGAACAACCGCCTCCTCCAAAACAGGACCTTGTCTTTGATGACGTAAACCAAGAAAAATCTCCTCCACTGAGTTTGGCATTTATTTTATTGAAATAAATGCTAGACCTCATTAAGGAGTTGTGGGATCTGTCATCATGTAAAAAATCATTATAGAATGCATGGCAGTGATACTACATTTCTGACTGAACATCGATCACCAAACTCTATCATTGTACAGTCTAATCAAGTATGAGCAGGGAATTTTTCTAAGGTCATAGGGGAAGGTCGAATGCTAATGTTTTAAATCATTGCCTCTATTCCCTAGCTATGTTTCTCATGAGGGTCTCAAACTACCAAGCCACTATGGGAGCCTACCAGAGACAACTATGGAACAAGGTTCTACTAGTTCTCCAAGCCGCTCCTGAGGAGACTAGGACCAGTGCCCTCAATACTCACCTGGAGGCGACTACGTTGGCTCAGCAGCAGCACCTAGCATCCCGTCATACAGCTGATGCAGCTTCAAAGGAATGATCTCTGCTATTGCCCTTAGAAGGCATGCTTGGCTGCACTCAATGGGAATCACTGATGATGCCAGATCCCGTACTGAGGAACTTCTTTTTGATGGTGTTAGTCTGTTTAACCAAAACAACAACAACAACAACAACAACAACAACAACAACAACAACAACAACAACAACAACAACAACAACAACAACAACAACAACAACAGAAGGAGTAATGGACAACTTGCACAAGATCCGGAAGGCAGCTCGTTCTTACTCTGTCCAACTACCAAGATACCACCATAACTAGTGGAGCAGGCGCTTTACCTCTCTGCAATCCTATCACCAGGTATATTGTCCTTACAAGCCCCCTGCTCAGGAGAAGTCCAATCCTCCTCCTTCCTCTGCTGCCCCTTCTTATCAGTCACAGGCTCTTACTCAATGTTGGGCGGTCTCCCATCATCCCGCAAGGAAGAATAAGCAATACCTTTGACTATCCTACTTCAAACCCATCACTCGATCGTCTTCATCACTCCCGGCTGGCACCTTTTATGGTCTATTGTCACCAAAGTCTCTTGGGTGCTTGCCATCATATGTTATGGTTACCTGTTAGAGTTCATAGACCTCCCGCCAACTGATCTCCTCAGACCCACAGCTTTCTCTCCTGCTCTGGAAGATGAAATTTCTGTACTACTTCAGAACCATGTTATTCAACCCGTCCACTCTCACGATCTTCTGAACGGTTTCTATTCTCGTTACTTCACAGTTCCCAAAAAGTATGGTGGTCTCCAACCAATCCTAGATCCCAGACTACTCAATACTTATATTCATCCAAGACGTTTCCGTATGGTCACCCTAGATTCGATCATCCCTCTTCTTTGTCCAAATGATTCATTTGTCGTTATAGACCTGCAGGATGCTTATTTTCATATTTCCATCCACCAGCATCTACGCAGGTATCTTCACTTCTACTTCATGGATTTGGTTTCAGTTCCATGCTCTCCGCTTCGGGCTTTCTACCGCCCCAAGAACTTTCACAAAATGCATGGCTCCTGTGGCAGCCTACCTTCATCTACACAACATCACGGTCTTTCCATAAATAGATGACTGGTTGATCGTGGCTACTTCTTACCGCAAAGCATTACCAGACACCAACTTTGTTCTTCAGACACCGGCAGACCTTAGCCTGCAGGTCAACTTTGCAAAATCTCATCTCCAACCATCCCAGGTCATGGACTATATTGGTGCACACCTAAACTCAATCAAGGCCAGAGTCTTCCTTCCTCCCGAACGAATTCAGAAACTACGTTGACTGATCCACCCTTTTTGTCCTTATGCCAAAGTTTCTGCCCACCATACACAGCATCTTCTAGGTCTCATGGCCTCCACCACATCTGCTCTCACACATGCACAACTGAAAATGTGCTCTCTACAGGCTTGGTACCTGTCTCAATTCGATCCTTTGATGGACAGCCTTACCAAGCATCTGCGTGTAACTCCAGAGCTTGTGAGTCAACTAACATGGTGGATGTTCATGCCTCACCTTCTAGTGGCTCATCCCTTCTGGCCCATTCAACTGACAGTCCAGGTTACAACAGACGCCAGCCCAACAGGTTGGGGTGCACACTGTGGCCCTCACAAAATCCAAACCCTGTGGTCCAGGTCAAAAAAACTACTTCACATCAATCATCTATAGATGCTGACAGTCATCAAGGCATTTTGCGCCTTCTATCCTCTCATAGTAGGTCAAAGGGCCCAGGTGGCCATGGATAACACCACAACCCTATATTATATCAACAAGCAGGGAAGGCACCCACTCATTGTCACTCCTATATTTGGTGATTCTTCTTTGGGAATGGTGTTAACAGCCACCACATTTTTCCAATCACCATTCATGTGTCTACAAAAGACAATGATATTGCTGACCGTTTGAGTCGCCTTTCCACTCAAACTCATGAATGGGAGCTCGACGACTCTATTTTTTCTCAGATCAATGGGAACACCGACCATCAATGTGTTCAAAACCCAGGGCAACTCCAAATGCAGCAGGTTTTGTTCTTGATCAGGAAGAGGCAGGAACTCTCTTGGTGACACCTTCATGGTGAACTGGGAAGATGGTATCCTTTATCTGTTCCCTCCTATCCCACTAATTCAGTGGACATTAGTCAGGATATGCCAGCTACACTTTGATGCCATTCTAGTGGCCCCATGTTGGCTTCAGCAACCCTGGTTTACCACCCTTAAGGCCATGACTTCCGAGTTCCTGAAGCTGCCTCCCCAACCATTTCTTCTGACCCAGGATACCAGCAGGGTCTGTCATCCTAACCTGGAGTCGCTCCACCTCGCAACTTGAAGGATCCCCCCAGTATAGCAGAGGTTTTGGACAAAGCCAGAAAACCCTCCAGCAAGCTGTTGTATTCTTACAAATGGGATGTTTTTTCTGAGTTCGCTGCCTCTAGAGGTCTGCTACCTGTTCCAGTTTCGTTGGATACTCTTCTTGTTTTTCAGTGCTATCTATTTGACCAAGGACTGGCCCATTCTACATTAAAAGTTTATATCTCTGCTATCGTCTCCTACCAACCTGTGGGCTCAGAAGCCTCCCGCCTGTTCTCACACCCGACCTTGAAGAGGTTTTTAAGGGGCTCATGTAATATTCGTCCACCTGTTCAGCCTCCATTGCCTCAATGGTCCCTTCAAGTTGTGTTGCGAGCACTTACTCGCTCCCCCCCCCCGTTTGAGCCAATGGCTTCTTTGGATCGTTGACTTCTCTCTTTCAGGACTTTATTTCTTATAGCCATAACTTCTGCACGACGAGCGAGTGAATTAACTGCCCTTCGGGCTGATGCCTCTTATATACAATTCCACCCAGACAAGGTCATCTTATATCCTGATGTCTCCTTTCTTCCCAAAGTTGTATCAAGTTTTCATGTTAATCAACCTTTGATTCTTCTGATGTTATTCCCTGTTCCTTCTTTGGATACTGAGTGCAGGCTCCATTCCTTGGATGTTCGTTGTGCCTTAGCACGCTTTACTTAGCATTTTACATTTCTAGAACTAAAGGTTTCTGCACTTCTCCTAGACTATTTATCTGCTTCCATAGCCCATGTAAAGGCTCTCCTGCCTCCTCACAGACAGTTTCTAGGTGAATCGTGTCTTCTACTATCACCTTGGCCTATGACCTGGCTGGCAAGGCTCCACCAGATGTGTTAAAGGCTCATTCCACTAGAGCTATGGCTATGTCAACTGCTTGGCTGCGCAGCATTGAGGTCTCTGACTTTTGTCAATCAGCCACTTGGTCTTCGCCATTGACCTTTTTAACACATTAGTGGCTGGATGTCAGAGCCAAAAAGGAAGCAAGTTTTGGAAGGGCTATGCTGACTTCAGTATTACCATGACAACCCTCCTTTGGGTAAGTGAGCTTGCTAGTCACTCATTTGTGTGCATTCACAGAGGCCACAAAGAAGAAAGAGAGGTTACTTACCTGTAACCATGGTTCTTTGAGTGGTCCTCTGTGAATCCACACATCCTGCCTATCCTCCCCGCTGTCCATCATGGCTTGTCTAGAGCTTTGTTACACTCAGAGCTATGACAGCAGCAGACATTTCGGAACTGAGGTATTACAGGTGGGCGGAGCATGTGCACTACAGGGAAACATCCTACTGATCACATTTCTTTAAGCTCTGGAATATTCTGAGGAGTCCCACGCAGGCACAGTCTCACCCACTTGTGTGGATTCACAGAGGACCACTCGAAGAACCATGGTTACAGGTAAGTAAACTCTTTTTAAAATTATTATTTTATTTACTATATATGGCCTCATTAGTGTGCACACTGTTCTGAGTGGTTTAGAAGTTAAAACTTACAAATCCTGAAGACCTCACATGGCAATACATATAATAATATGGTAATTTTTTAAAAAAATCTTTTAAAAAGAGAAAAGAAAAAAATCATTAATATTAATATCAATACTAACAGTATCTGGGAGACTCAATTGTTAGAGGAAGCTTTGAATAGTTCAGTTTTTAACAGTTCCCTGATCATAAGAAGGCAAGGAGCCTGGTTGTATCTCTACTTGTAACCTATTCCAGAAAATGGGGGCCAGCACTGAGAAAGCTGGATTCCCTGACTTTACCTTTCCGGACTCCTTTGGTGTGAGCACATTTAGCACCATAGATTGAGAAGAATAAGGGAAATGGGGAACTGATTTCTGGGAGAGACATTCTGACAAGTATTGAGGTCCTAAACTATTAAGGGCTTTATAAGTCATAACTGGCACCTTGAATTGAACATGGAAGCTGACAGCAAGCCAATGAAGGTGTGCCTAGACTGGGGATATATGACTGCATTTACTAATTTCAGAAATCAGTGTAGCCACCGCATTTTGAACCTGCTGAAGTTTTTGTGCTCTTTTTTTTGTGTGTGGTGCAATAAAGGGTCTTTATTAAAAGACAGTATATTACAAGGGTATTGTAAATCAAACATCTAAGCTTCAGGGGTATTAGAAACATATGCAATACAGGATAGCTTTGCAAGCTGTATAGGTAGAAGCACATGCAATGCAGGCTATTCATACAGGGCAGTTTCTTGTCCTCAGCAGCCCAAACCATCTCTGATGGGTGAGGATGAAACAACGTTGTCTGCTGCTTTCAGGGCAGTTCTGTTTGGCCCATGTCCACAATCACACACAAGCCCATCATCCTTCTCATCACCACACATCGGGGTGCAGGCCGGCTTTCTTGTGCTTTTCAGTTTCTGTTTTGGCTTTCCGGTAAATATGAATAGGTCTTCTGCAGACCTGCATTTTCTTCTTAGATTTTCTGTCTTCAGGCAGCCTCTCCCTGAGGCTTGGAGGGGGTCCTAAGGGGCCCAGGGGCATGGAAAAACCCACAAGTCCCTGGTCGTAACCTTTGGGGCGCAGGCGACTTTTGGCTTTCAGCGGGTCCTTTCGGCTTGTCCCAGCAATCAGGTTTTCCTTGTCCTCTGTCATCTCCAAACCACACCGGTCTCTGCAAAGAGCGGCAAGTACTCTTTTCAAGGGCAGGCCTTATGTACAGAGCATCAAAGGGGTTTATTTTTATGGATTACTGTTGTTAGCCATTATTTATCCAGGTAGGAGTGCAACAGAGCAATTAACCAGTTGGTAAAAAAGCACTCCTGGACACAATATTGTATCTGAGCCTCCAAAGAGAGTGTCAGATGCAGGAGTACCTAAGCTGTGAACCCAATCCTTCAGGGGAACTTTAACTCCATAAAGGCCAGGCAGGTCTTCCTCTAATTATTCTGATAACCCTCCTTACAGTAGAATCTCCATCTTATTTGGATTAAGTTTCAGTTTATTGGCCCTAGCCCAGTGTTGATAGTAGACAGCACTCAAGGAGCTGTGTAGAATCATCTGCAGATGAAGCAGAGAGATAGAGCTGCATGTCCTCAGTGTAGTGGTGACAGCACACACCAAATTTCTGAATTACTTCTCCCAGCGACTTCAAGTAGATGTTAAAAAGCCTCAGAAGATGGGCGACCTCTATAAGACCCCATAGCAGAGGAGTTCCCAAGGGATGGAAATGACATCCCCATACCATCTGGGATGGGCCATCCAGAAAAAGCCAGAGCAGGTGGAGAACAGAGCTCTGATCTCTGTGTGAGGTCCATTCTACTGTAGCATCATTGGCAGATTTTAATAGCCATGATGGGCCAGGATCTAAGACAGAAGTAGTAGCATTCCTAGCATTCCAGTGCCTTGTCAGCATCCTCAAGCCTTACTAACTAAAACTGACCCCATGAAACCTGACTAGATAGTGCACTGGACATCTCAAACTTATCTACTAGGATAAATGAGGCATCAAGGTCATGAGAGATGCATTCAATCTTAGATCTGAAGTGGGCTGCCAGTCGGTTACAATTCTTTATACTTGATTGTAACTTTCACATGTGTCTGGCATTTGCAAGGCTGTGGACAAGTCAGAAGAGTTTCGCCTGTTGGTGAGAGGCAACATTAATCAATTGATGTTATAGCTTCTTTTTGCTGCCTTAAGTAAATTACAATATTTGCCAGACATCTCCCTGACTGCAGCAAGATTGCATTCTAAGGGAGTTTTCCTCCATCTGCTCTCCTGCCATCTTCTTAATCACTTCATCACCCTAAATTCTTCTGTAAACCCTGGTGAAAGTCAGGCTCTGAAATGAAGAGCACATTTTGAAGTGATCAGGTCTACTGCCCAGGTCAGTTCTGAGTACCAGGGTGGACCTGGGCTTTGACAGGAGGGCCAAGCAGATCAACCAGATGGAATATCCTGTAGGGGGCATATCTGGGAAAGGGCAACCCCACCTTCCACACCCATCCAAGTGTTATATAAACCAGGTCAACTTTTTTTATCTTCCATACAATCACAAATTAGTTCAGATTTAGATTGACATTTAGCAGCAGCATGAACAGATCAGGTGGTCAACTGGTAGGAGTATCTTGATTCTGCCTGGTGAGAGGGGGACCAGAACATGGGAATGATATTAAACATCTGGAACACACTCTCCTGTAATAGCCTGACCTTCTCCCACCTTATTTCTATCTACCTGTTATCACAGATGCAACCTTGCTCTTGATGACCTCAGCTATGATTAACTAACAGCCAGTACTCTCCTTCCCTTCCTCAGCTGCTAATTTTATCTAGAGTCCCTTCTAGATGCAAGGGGAAAAAAATAAATAAGTTCAGAAATACATTACTATCTCTCCTCATTAGATATGATTAGACTGATTCCTTCTAATATACTTATATACATTAAAATTAAAATTAAATAATCACTCTAAATAACAATAAGTACTCTGGTTTACAAATAAATTCAGTATCACAAAATATATTCCCTATCTACCTCCCAGTAAAGTAAACGTGCTCACCCCAACTTCAACTCAGAAAAAGTCCCCTAAGGCAAATAGACTCAATAGGGATAAAAGAATAAGTACATTAAGTTAAATAATGTCGGTTAATGTAAATAAATTATACAAGGCAGTCTATGGTACCCTATCAGCAAAATCATTTTATTTATTTATTTATTTATTTATTTATTTATTTATTTATTTATTTATTTATTTATTTATTTATTTATTTATTTATTTATTTATTTGATTTTTACCCCGCCCCTCTAGACAACGTCTACTGATTACCAAAATCAATTGGTAACAAAAGGCCAAACACTTAACCAAACAAAAATACAAATTAGCAAATTAATGAATTGACAAATTGATAGGAGTAATAGCTAAACAATGCTGATATTACAACTCTCACCAAATTAATCCAAGAAAATATTTAAGTATCTGGCTGCAGAGCCAGAGGTTGAGGGTCTGAATCCCCAATGGGCCTCCTTGACAGGGGATGGACTTGTTGCTCACAAGTGGTGGGCCTACTCCATGACACTGAAATTCAGTTACTGGAGCACTGCAGAGAAAGTATCTCTTTTCTTTTTCTAATTTGTCTCACTGGAAGATTCTGATAATTGTAACTAACACTGCATAACTGCCCTTTTCCTGGATTTCCTTTTGAAATTGTATTGTAACAATTGCTTCAGAAAAATTGGCTTCATGGACAGATCTTCCCAAATAATGCTGTTACAGAATTTTTAACAATGACTTTTTTTGGGATGATAACTTCCAGATTTTGCCAGCCAGGAGAGCAGAGGGAATATGGGAGCTAGAGTAACTTTTTCAAATTTCACAACTTTTTCAGAGCTCTTGGTTAGTGTTATGATGATAATGTCAGTATGAGTCAGGAACACATAAAAACTAGGGCATGAACCCACATACTGACCTCTGCCTGTTTGGTCAGCTTCCCAGACACTCACAACAGAAGCACTGGTTTTTCAGATCCTCAGATAGTTCATTACCATGAGGTGCCATGTGGAACTTCCAGTGACCAGTCTGAGAGAGTGAGAGCGATAACACCTGCTCCCTCTTCACACCTGAGACTTGTGACACTAAAAGGTCTCATGTCACCAGGGAGGAAAAATGGCTACTTGGGCCCAATTTGGACATTGTCACTCAGGGGTGTACTCACTTTTGTTGCCAGTGGTTTAGACATTAATGGCTGTGTTTTGCATTATTTTGAGGGGAGAGCACATTTATACTTTTATACAAGCTGTATACTCACTGCTTTGCATTGTAGCCAAGTGTCATTTCTTCAGTGTTGTCACATGAAAAGGTATACTAAAATATTTATGAAATGTGAGGGAGTGTACTCATTTCTGTGATATACTGTAAGTGGAAATTTTCCATGCTATTCAAGGCAACAAGAACATGATATCTGAACACATTTCATCATGAGTAAATCTAAATAAATTGTTTTAGATGTTACATGGTCTTTTTCTGAGATATATTTAGAACTGTGGTACCTTTTAATACCCAAACAAAAACCACACTGGGATGTTTTGAACTTTGCTGTCAATGCCAAACATAAATCTCAGCAAGCAAGCATTCTTGATTTGTTCTAAGCAAACATAGGACTGCTTATGTATGCACTTGTGCATGTCATTTTTTTAAAAAACTAACACTACAAATTTAAAATATTTCCATCTGAGCATACAACAGTTCAGTAAAGGATAAAATTGAATTTGCCTAGTACATTGCACACAATGTTGCTGTTAAAAGGAACCCAATAAACATTCAGAGAAACAAATATGGAAGCTATGGGTATGTCAGTCCTGTGGAGCTAGGCAGGAAATAGACATAAATTATGTCAAAATAACAATTTACTTTTAATCAATACTAAAAGTATAATTAGACATGGGCTCATGTCTAATATTATTTCAGTGCAGTGAGAATGATGTCAGCAGCAGCAGATTGCCAGCAATTGAAGAATTCCTTTTCTCAGTGTTGGGATGAGTGAGATTTATATACAATCAGACAAACTTATGAGCAATTTGAAATCAAAAGCAACTCCAACTACTAGCAGTCAGCCAATGTTGCTGTTAACGTCAGTCTGCTGCATAGGCAGAGCTATGCATCAGGATACTGGTCATTTTGATTACAATTTAATGAGGATGATGGTTGTTGTGGTTTTTTTTGGCTCTTTGGCCATGTTCTGAAGGTTGTTCTTCCTAACGTTTCGCCAGTCTCTGTGGCTGGCATCTTCAGAGGACAGGAGTCAGAACTCTGTCTGTGCTCTGGTGCAGTTTGTTTGGATAGTTGAGTATCCATAGCTGTGCGATCAGCTTTTGTCCTTTTCAGGAGATGGGTGATTGTGGTGATCAGCATATTTTTGTTGTAAGTGTATTGTTGTGATGAGGGAGAGGTTATCTGTCACTGTGACTGATGGGTGGGAATAATCAAAACACTGGTTGACCATGCAAATAGGAATTGTGAAGCCCAATTTCTCAGCAACGAACTCAAACATCTGAATTGGGCCCTACAGGCAAAGGGCTACTACAAAAATGAAATCACAAGAGCCATCAAACCAAGAAAACAACACCAAAATGAAGAAGAAAAACAGCCACCCACAAATAAAGTATTTCTGCCATACATCAAAGGGGTCACAGGCCCCATGGGGAAACTTTTGAAAAAATACAACCTACAAACAGTATTCAAGCCCACCAGAAAAATACAACAAATGTTACGGTCAGCAAAGGACAAAAGGGACCCCCACAACACTGCAGGAGTATACCAGATACCTTGCAGTTGTGGCCTGATATATATTGGAACCACAGAACGTGGCATCCACACCAGAATCAAAGAACATGAGAGATACTGCTGATTAAAATAACTGGAAAAATCAGCAGTAGTTGAACATGCCCTAAAACAAGCTGGACATGACATTCTATTTCAAAATGCGGAAGTACCGGACAACACCAGCAATCATTATGTTAGACTGCACAGGGGAGCCATTGAAATCCACGAATACCAGCAGAGCTTCTACAAAAAAGAAGGAAGTCTAAAACTCAACAAAGCCTGGCTCCCAGCACTGAAAAATACAGCCTGCAAAAGGTCAGCGAACTCTACCCAGCTACAAGGACCGGTGATCACCGCACACAAAAGACCAGCCAAGATAATCTCCTCCTCTTATCACAACAGTACACCCACAACAAAAAAGACGCTGATCACCACAATCACCATCTCCTGAAAAGGACAAAAGCTGATCGCACAGCTATAGATACTCAACTATCCAAACAAACTGCACCAGAGCACAGACAGAGTTCTGACTCCTGTCCTCTGAAGATGCCAGCCACAGAGACTGGTGAAACGTCAGGAAGAACAACCTTCAGAACATGACCAAAAAGCCTGAAAAACCTACAACAATCATCAAATCCTGGCCATGAAAGGCTTCGAGAATATAATGGGGATAAATTAACCTATTAACTAACTCATAATAAACTGAAAGTTGTTTGCCATTGTAATGCTTTACTTTAGCCATGAAAACATTCAAGCTTAGCTGTTTTTCTAAGTACCCAATGCATATTTTGGGGGAGGTTGCAGCTGATTGGGAAAAATGACAATGACACAAAGCTCTGTGAAGAGATTTCAGAGAAGGTTCTGCCCTTGAGTTAATTACCTGAACCCACTGGGTTTGAACTAAGGTTGTAAGCAGAGCTTGGCTAAAATACTGCAGTTTAACCACTGTGCCACAATGCTTCTCATTCAAGATTGGTGACACTGCACAAACTAGCCAACCAAACAGATCCTGCTGTATTTTAAGTCAGCAGTAGAAACTGGAGCAGAGATTCAGCTACTCAGAGATATGCTTGGGAAGAAATACATGGAGAAAGCAGTCCCTGAGATACTCAGCCATAGAACACTTTAAAAAACAAACAGGCAGACAGACAAACCTAGCATGCCTGTTTAACTACTAAGCTAATTGTGTCTATTAGAATGTATTTCAATGGAAATGTGAAAACATGGTTAAGAAGAACAACAGGGATCAATGTACATCTACAGAGCTCTCATAATAAGGGGAGAAATATACAGCCTGTCATCCAGCAGGGCCTCAAACCTATATAACAATTTCCCCTCCCAGGAAATAAGTGGAAACCTTTATTTACTTATTACCCCTTGCCAACTCTTAACATGTTAACTCTTGGAAAATCTCATAACATCATTCTAAGAAAAGAAAGATTGTGGTAGATTCTGATTGGAGAACAGGAGTATCTTTTGCTAATATAGTTAAAGTGCTCATTTCTTTGTAGCAGAAGCTATTTTCTTGTGATCTTCCACAGGACATCATCATCCACCAATTAGCAATTTCTTTCTTTCCTCAGTTCCTGGGATGAGCAGGCAGACGTATTGATCCAAAAGTTAGCAACGCATCTCTTGATAAGAAATTTTACTGGCATTTCTGCTCCCTGTATTTTCCATTAGAGGAGTAAGGTACTTTTTGGCAGGGACACCATCTGATGGGAAGCAATACGTCCTCAAATCTCCTCTTTGGCATACATGCTCTAACAAAGTAGAGCTGATGTACCCACTTTTAAAGTAACCTTTGCTTTTTAAAAATCAAATCTATGACACATTTTCTGGGCAGGCACTGAACTTTTATTGCATTAGAACAATGAACTGATTCATGTAGTACAGTGCTTTTACAGGGTGTTTATCTTTGTGCAAGACTATGGCTGAAATCTAGTAGCAGAACTTGTGCTGCACACTGCATAGTTTTTTGGAAGTTAAATATTTCCAGTGCCGTCTCTTCAGGTCCCAAGACTCCTGCCAGCAGTGAATTTTGGCAATTAAAGATGTCTGCCCCGTCCTCTGGCCCTGAATAACTTTCCCACACTGATAGGGATCCCAAGGGAACCCCTTTGCGGGAAGGGGAAGTGATTGGAAATTTTTAATTTCTGAAAAACTGTACAGCTGATGGTGCCATCCACCTTACACAGTGTGAGTTCTGCCGCTGGATTTCAGGCAATATGTGTTTAGCTACCTATACAGCCCACTGGGGGGCGTGGTGGCACTGTGGGCTAAACTGCAGAAGCCTGTGCTGCAGGGTCAGAAGACCAGCAGTCGTAAGATCGAATCCACGCGATGGAGTGAGCTCCCGTTGCTTGTCCCAGCTCCCGCCAACCTAGCGGTTCGAAAGCATGCAAATGCAAGTAGATAAATAGGGACCACCTCGGTGGGAAGGTAACAGCGTTCCGTGTCTAAGTTGCACTGGCCATGTGACCACGGAAGATTGTCTTCGGACAAAACGCTGGCTCTATGGCTTGGAAACGGGGATGAGCACCGCCCCCTAGAGTCCAACATGACTGGACAAAAATTGTCAAGGGGAACCTTTACCTTTATAGCCCACTGGACAGGTGATCTCTTAAGATTCTAAAATGGCTCATTGGTCTGGTACATCCCCACCATAAAAAGCATTTGCAGCATACCCAATACATTACAATAAACACTTACTTGTCTTCCATTTGGAAGAACTATCAGGATAGCCGTCACTGAGAGGTGGGGGACAATTTTCACTCTCTCCTAGGCCTCAAGGGCCCACGTCCACCAACCAGAAATGATTTGAATGAAACGTCTTTTTTTTAAAAAAAAAAAAAATTAAAAAGGCTTTTTCAAACTCAACACAGACCCCTGGGGAGCAAAATAGCTAATAAATTACCTGTCAGTCCCCGTCCATCCCCACATTTGGATAGAGTGATTGATTATTAAATGAGTGATCATTTTTATACTTCTTTTCAGCATGGGAGATTTTGAGGGGCAAGGGAGCAGTCGGGATAGTGGTGGAGTGTGTGCAAACTGCACGTGGTTCTCCCTTGAGCCAGGTTCAAGCCCCCTCTGAGCTATGGAACTCACAGTCCTATCCACTTGTGGAAGTAAGTCCCATTCTATGTAGTTGACCTAAGTTCTGAGCAGATATGTTAATATTGCTTCTCCCATAGGGAACTAATTATTGTGTAGATAGGCTGATGTCAAGTGCAGTGGCATAAACTGCAACAAGTCGCTGCTACTTAACATGTCAATGCTTGTACTGTTCACTAGTTGCATGAGTGAGTGTAGAGTGAGGGACACAAGCAAAAAATCATTAATGAAAGGCAATTGGACACTGTGCTTTATGCCATTACATTTACACCAGCATAAATAACCAATCTGATACTGGCCATGGTCCTCACTTCTTTAGACCCTAATTTGGCACTTAGTCATTTATATGTTGAAGTTGGAGTTGTTGGAATTTTTACAACCTGACATGCTGCCTGAAGAAGAAATGGTTGGAGGGGGGACCATTCTAGACTAGGGTAATCTATCCAGTATGAACCAATAGTTCCTTCCCTGCCTCTGAGCTCAAAGAGAGCCTCTCTGTTCTCTAGAGTCTGTTGAGATCAGTTGTTGAAAGCTGCCACATTTGTCAGTTTGCTGTTCATCTATAAGTAAATGAAACGTTTTATTTGCTCTCCCAGTTAATGAGAAAAAGGAGTGGATTGCTCTGGGGAACTTGAAGCTTTTCTGTTCTTCTGCTGCATAGCTAGAAAAATTTAACCCAAAATTCAAAACTCGATAATAGAAGTCAGTGAGACTTATGATACTCAACAGATGGAAAGATTTCACCCATAAAGTCCAAAACACTCTCTCTTATCAGCTGTTTTCTCTCATCAGTGTTCAGGAAAAAATGGTGAGGTTTCCCAGGCCTGCTTCACCTAAGGCAGAGGTGGTTAAAAGAAACAAGGGGTGCACTAAAACTCTACCCATTGACCTCAGAAACTGCACCCACTCCTGCATCTTGCCAACCCCCCAAAATATTTTCTCTTTAAAGGCTTTCTTTAAAAAAAATGCTTGTTAGGGGCCAAAGTTTAAAAATGGAATGCCACAAGATTCTTGGGAAAATGCTTCTCTCCCCACCTAGCAGGTGCAAGGGGAGTTTCTGAGTCAATTAAAAATGATTTCAAAAACACACAATTGATCACCTTGAGAGATGCATGTAATCAATTGGCTGTACTTGACCAAACTCTGGCATAAGGGGTGGGGTGGCGTTTAAAAGCCATCTTCCACCTGAAACGTGTAGCACTATGTGAGTTGCGTTGCTCAGTTGGGACTTTGTATTGAGGTGTTGAAAAATGGTCACCAAATTATTCTTTCTTGATTAAATAGGCCGGATACTGAGGCCGCCAATAGAGAAGTCACTGAGACTCATTCAATTTCTTGCTTCCATCATGAGAAGAAGGGGTGATTTTCCCCCCATTAAGGTGTCTCCAAAATGTTTATATGCATAAAATGTTTATGTGCAAAAGCAGTATTTTTCTCCTTTCTGAAGCAAACCACATTGTGAGGGCAGGACTGGCTGACTGATCAGAGAGATAAAAACAACCCATCCAATATTTCTTATCTTCAAAAATCCTTGCATCAAGTCAGTAGCTATCACAGTTTTCTGCAAAATGCGCAATTTGCCTAATCTGCACAAAAATAATCCCTTCAAATGTGAGAAATTTTGAAAATATCAGCAGAAAGTATCCTGCTCTCTTGTAGAAGGTAAAGGTAAAGGTAAAGGTTCCCCTTGACAATTTTTGTCCAGTCGTGTTCGACTCTAGGGGGCGGTGCTCATCCCCGTTTCCAAGCCATAGAGCCAGTGTTTTGTCCGAAGACAATCTTCCGTGGTCACATGGCCAGTGCGACGTAGACACGGAACACTGTTACCTTCCCACCGAGGTGGTCCCTATTTATCTACTTGCATTTGCATGCTTTCGAACAGCTAGGTTGGCGGGAGCTGGGACAAAGCAACAGGAGCTCACTCCATTGCGTGGATTCGATCTTACGACTGCTTGGTCTTCTGACCCTGCAGCACAGGCTTCTGTGGTTTAACCTGCAGCGCCACCACGTCCCTTGTAGAAGACCAAACTATTTTTTTTTTGTTTTTTCATCCCTCCATCAGCATCACACTTCCCCAGATTAATTCCTGATAGAGCTGGTCATTTGTCCATGATGCATCATCCCTGATTAGTGTGAAATAAATTTAGCCAAATAGGAAATGGATGACATTGGGTTTATGACCACACCACAATCAACGTTCAGCCTATGGATTCTGCCCTCAATAGGTGTTCTTCACCCTTTAGCTATGTGGAGTTTCCTGGTTTAGAGGAAGTGTCTATTTGGGAATCAAGTGCTGGGTCCAGCCATTGGAAACGAGTTTCAGCATCATAGATACCTGTGTTTCCCAGAGGTATCTAGATGACTGCTCTTAGAGGCAAAATTCTGGACTAGTTGGAACTATCTGATCTAGCAAAGTAGTTAATCCTTTAAGAAAGTGGTAGATCTCATACTTTCAATCCCAACACTTAAATAAATTAAATAAATAAACATTCCTGATTCACTCCCTAGTTTCACCAGGTTGGGGGGGGGAGATCCTAGAACAACCATTGCCTGTCATTATTTATTTATTTATTTATTTATTTATTTATTTATTTATTTATTTATTTATTTATTTATTTATTTATTTATACATACCCCACCTATCTGGACTATTAGCCCACTCTAGGCGGCTTCCAATACAAAAGACAATAAAACACTAGGATGTACACAATCGTTCAATAAAAATGTCAATGAAAGAAAAAAAAGAATAAAATAAGGAAAAAATAGGAAGAAAGATCAGGTACTGGCTGGAGGGAAGGCCTGGATGTACACCATATTTTAGTTGGGTTTTAAAGATACCCAGCATAGGGGCCGCATGAATCTCCGGAGGGAGGTTGTCCCAGAGGCGAGGAGCCACCACTGAGAAGGCCTGGTTTCATGTTTTCTCCTTCTGGGCCTCTCTCGGCATCAGGCTCCTCAGCCTCACCTCCTGACTTGCACGGGTGATCCAGGTAGACCTTGGTGGAAGCAGGCGTTCTGCCAAATATCGAGGTCCTGAACTGTTTAGAGCCTTGTAAGTAAGCATTAAGACTTTGAAGTTGACACAGAAACGAATGGGCAGCCAATGCAGTGTGGCCAGAGTTGGAGAAATGTGTTGGTATTTTCTCACTCCAGTAAGGAGCCTGGCCGCCGCATTCTGCACCACCTGAAGTTTCCGCATGAGCCTCAAAGGCAGCCCCACGTAGAGCATGTTACAGTGAGATTACGAGAGTGCATGCACCAAGGTACTGAGTGCCCACATGTCGAGGTAGGGCTGCAGCTGGGCAATCCGCTAAAGGTGGAAAAAGGCGGTGCGGACTACTGATGCCACCTGCGTTTCCATGGTGAGCGTCGGGTCCAAATGTATGCCCAAGCTGTGAACCCCACTCTTTGCGGCCAGGGTCACCCCCCAAACATGAGAGAGTCACCCAGGCTGCCAACCACAGGGCCACCCCACCCTCAGAACTTCTGTCTTGTCCTGGTTCATCCTCAGCCCATTCTCCTGCATCCATTGCAGTACAGTCCCCAGGCAGCGCTGAAGGGACAGGATGGCATCACCTGCAGTTGGTGAGAAGGAGATGTAGAGCTGGGTGTCATTGGCATATTGATGACACGAAGCCCCACATCCCCTGATGACCCCTCCAGCGGCCTTATATAGATGTTGAACAGCATTGGGGAGATGATTGACCCCTGTGGAACCCCACAATTGAGACTCCACAGGGCCGAGACACTCTCCCCAAGCTGCACTCTCTGGGGACAGTCCCCCAAGAAAGAACGGAGCCAGGCGAGAGCCGAGCCACCAATTCCCAACTCGGAGAGCCGCCCCAGGAGGATACCGTGGTCGATGGTATCAAAGGCTGCTGAGATGTCAAGGAGGACCAACAGAGACATTTTACCCCGTCAGCCTCCCTCAACAGGTCATCGTACAGGACGACCAATGCCGTCTCTGTACCATGGCACGGCCTGAAGTTCGACTGAAACAGATCCAGGGCATCTGTTTCATCCAAGTGGGCCTGAAGCTGATCGGCCACCACCCTCTCGACCACTTTGCTCATGAAAGAAACATTGGTGACGGGCCTATAATTGCCAATTTCGTCCGCCACCATATTAAGTTTCTTTCGAACTAGACTGACCAAACCTCTGACTCAATGTCATATGTTTATATGTGTTCATAGTGTTTTTCACTGCAGTGTATCTGGAAATGATATTTTCCTGCTCATTTTAAGCTGCTTTTAAAACTACTGCTGATCTTCCTTATACTCTATTGATTTGCCAGTTACGTTCAATGTGGTATAATATCCTATTAATACAGGCAACAACTGCATACTGCCTTAGTGGAGAGAAAGCTCATTGAAATCAATGGTGGTTACATCTGAGTAGACATACACAGGCAATGTGCAGTGAGTGTACTATTAGCAAAGCCCAGAATTTGAATTAATCATTCTAATCAGCATTAATAAGTATGTTTTCTTCATTAGGCTAGGGAAAATGGCCCGTCAAATTTATGTGTGTTCCTAGATTCCTGCTATGGTTATAGCTATACTTCCTTTCAGGCTATAATGCTTGCATAAGTGGTTATCATTTAATTTATATGATTAAAATCTGGCTGTAAAAAAATTATTAAACTGTACAGTTTGAAAACAGAAAAATATTTAAAAGAGAATGCTGCTGTAAGTTTAATAAGACCAAAAGTAATTATAGCTGTGAATCACACATTACCTAGCGAAACAGTAAGTGAAAACTGTTCTCAATCTATTATTTCCTTTTGAGAGCTTGTTCCATTTCTGATGACATTGCTAGCTAATCAATGTAAGAATATTAGGAGTGGTCTCTCCACATTATTTTCATACATAATATTTTAACAGATCCTTTGGAACCAGTAAGAATACGAAAATGGAGATCTGATTTGACTGAAAAGGCAAAGGTTGGGAAGAGCAGCATCCTTTTGTAATAAATTCCTTATTTCATTTGTAAATAGCAATAAAATAATTAGGGGTCTTTCAACCACAGCTTAATTCTTCATTTAACTTTCAAAAGTAAAGAACAAACTATGATCTAACATTCCTTTTTATATTATCATGTTGCTCAGCAAGAGGAAAAGGTAAAGGTAAAGGTTCCCCTTGACAATTTTTGTCCAGTCGTGTTCGACTCTAGGGGGCGGTGCTCATCCCCGTTTCCAAGTCATAGAGCCAGCGTTTGTCCGAAGACAATCTTCCGTGGTCACATGGCCAGTTTGACTTTGACACAGAACGCTGTTACCTTCCCACCGAGGTGGTCCCTATTTATCTACTTGCATTTGCATGCTTTCAAACCGCTAGATTGGTGGGAGCTGGGACAAAGCAACGGGAGCTCACTCCGTCGCGTGGATTCGATCTTACGACTGCTTGGTCTTCTGACCCTGCAGCACAGGCTTCTGCGGTTTAGCCCGCAGCACCACCACATCCCTTGTAAGAGAAGTGTAAATACTGGAGGGTTTATGCTATGTGTTGCCATGAGAAATATGACTTATGGTGACCCCGAGTAGGGTTTCCAAGATGTGAGAGATATTTAAGAAGTGGTTTTACCAGTGCCACCCACCAGTGAATCACCATGGTCAAGCAAGAGTTTGAACCCAGATCTCCTGAAACCTAGTGTGTCACTCTATCCACTACATGGCACTAGCACTGATAGGGTGCTGATCATATCCCAAAGCATGTAGATGTTTTCCAAGGGCTGCATATGAGTGTGCCCTATGCACCATTACTTCTTCACTCTAATAGGGAATATTTTACCCAAAGCTTATATTATCAATGCAATGTAAGTTTATAGCCTTCAAAAATTCAGAAGGCATAAAAAGCAATTGTTTTTTTATCATTTCACTTAGAGGTTTTGAAAACATGCTGTACTTTTATAACTCATATAGTATTTGTGCCAAATATGTACAGCACGGCATTCTTTAGACTAGTAAAACATTGATATATGCTGCACACTAATGAGAGAAATGTCATCCCCATAATTTGTTCTGACAACGTTCTAGCCCTTTTCAACACTTCCATTTCACTGTATCAACTGTTGTTGCTGCTAGCTTTTGAATTTCACTCACATTTTGGGAAAGGGGCCACAAGTATTAAGGGCATAAAGTCTGTCTCAAAAAATATATATATATAAATTTTACTATTATTGGAAAGGTGCCTTCATAATATCTCCTAATATCATTCCTAATAAAATATACCCACTGAATGCCACCAAACATTTAATGCTGCTTTACATAAGAATGATGGATTAAAAGACTGCAAATATTCCTGCCTATATGCTACATATTTAAAGCAGATCCACTGAAACTAATGTGACAATTAGCTGTTAAGCATATTTGTATGCCTCTTCCAAGGAAAGGGTAATTCATCTTATGGCAGCTTTCAAATGTGAGATAAACACATGGATAGCTTTCAAGGTAACAGCATTGCCTACCACAGTCTTCCTGAGAAAGGCATTTAATATTCGATAAACTCAATGTCCTGATTCAAGGCTTGATCCACTCTGACCTTATTCAGTGAAATCCAACTGTGGTCTGGAAAGAACCATTCCACTGGTATGAAATAATATTATAATGCTATTGAATCCACTTATGGATAATGATTGTGGAAAGATTATTGGATAGTAAAGGAAAATTTGTGCATCCCTTCTGTCAGCACAGGATTCCAAACTGATCATAGAATAATGAAGTTGGGAGGGGCCTATAAGGCCACCAAGTCCAATCTCCTGCTTAAAGAAGGAATACAAATCAAAGGATATTTGCCAGGTGGCTGTGTACGTTTCTCTTGAATGCCTCCAGTACTGATGTCTGAATGATGTTCTCTAAAGGAACATAAAGGTCATTGGGCGCTTCCACATTTTTAACCCTGAAGAGAAAGCCAGGGAGAGTTGGCCTAGACACAGCATGGAAACCAACTGATATTTCTGGTATATGATGAATAGTGTGAGAGATTCAGTGTGGCATTGTTTTGTGCTAAATACAAAACTGTAACCCTTTCAAAGCCAAGGCGAACTGGAATATGACATTTTGAAAACCCCTGTACCTCCTTGTGTCAATGTCTTCTTTTATATGTAACCATGATCACAAATGATGAACATTGGGTAACATAGCAAAGGGTACATTAGGTAACATAACATATCAGCGGCTTAAAAAAAAGGTCTGATTGTATCCCCCACAATGGAGATTCTATTGACTTCCAAATTTTGGTCTTCAATTTGATCCATTTGATCATGTAGACATTGTGAAAGTATTACCATCTCTCCTGTCCCTACAGTGATGTAGCAGTAAGTTTGGAAGTGTAGGTACTCATTGTTGACAGAAAACCCAGACCACAGCAACAAATGAGGAGCAGGGGGTGATTTGTTTGTTTGTTTTTGGTAAAACTACTTGCCCTGTGTATTGAAACAGAGTAACTTGCAACATTATACTGTCCCTGGAAAACTTCATTTCTGTCCTGGGTTCTGTGAGTATGACAGCTAAGCTCAGAGGTAAAGGGGGAGTTTGATGGGGTGGTCGATGATGTCATCATCTCTGCTTCTCTGAAGGGTTGAGTCTTTGACTCTGAGAACATGACACATTTTAGGATGATTTACATCTGTAATGACCAACAAGCCAGACTTCACCAAGATCTTTAAATCTAAAATCTAAATAGAAGTGTATCCTAATAAATGTGTAAAGTATGGATAAAAATGGCTAAACAAAGACTTCTACACCCAATAAACAAATCAGTTAGAAAGGTTTCTTTATATAAATTTTGAATTTTCTTATTCTTTCTGGATTTCTCATTTTAATTCAGTTGAATTTTCAGTTGGAATTCAGGTGAAATTTTTGAGAATTCCTCACATCTTGAGTTGAGTTCTTCCCAAACTTTGAGAAGTTTTTTTTAAAAAAACTATTGCATGGAAATTGATGTGTGTGTGTTTTCCCCTTTTTCAAAGTGTGTGCTTTTTATATAATACATTATTTTGTAACCATATCCTCATAATAACATTTAAAAATGTTATTAATACACACATTTTGTGTGCACATTCTCCTATATATATACTGAAGTACTTTCTGTCTCATTTCCCCACATCTGGATCATGTCCAAAGTCTTTCTCAACCTGCCCACAATGTGCCTTCTAATCCAACTGTAGCTACATTTGCTAATGTCACAGAGGCTAGGCCCTTGGTAGTTTCCATAGGAGGTTGGAGATATCTCACATTGTGGGCAGGTCGAGAAAGACTTTGGACATGATCCAGATGTGGGGAAATGAGACAGAAAGTACTTCAGTGTATATATAGGAGAATGTGCACACAAAATCTGTGTATTAATAACATTTTTAAAAACATTTTTAATAACATTTTTAAATGTTATTTCAAGGAAATGGTTACAAAATAATGTGTCTCTGTGTGTGTGTGTGTGTGTATATATATATATATATATATATATATATATATATATATATATATATATATATATATATATATATATATATATATATATATATATATATATATATATATATATATATATATATATATATATATATATATACACACTTTTGAAATGAAGTCCAATCAAAACTACATTAAATATATAAAAAGGTTAGATGAAAGAGAGAATAATAAATCTAATGTGTGTTCTGTGCCACCAAGTTGGAACTGACTTATAGCGACACTAATAGGGCTTTTAAAGTAAGTGAGATATTTAAGTTGTTATTTTACCAGTTCTACTTCTGCCAGTGAGTTTCTGTAGCCAAGTGGGGATTCAAACACCATTCTTCAAAGTCCTAGTCCATCACTCTATCCACTATACCACATTGGGAATTCAAAGTCTAATGTACTATACTGAAATATTTAGAAGACCAGGTCCTGCTGCAAAATGATTGAAAATATGTAAATTTGTTCTGAGACTAACATAACTCCATTTATGACTGCTATCATAAACAGGCAAACAAATAAATTAATCAACAGCACATATTATTTCAAGGATTGGGACTGGTCTTCATGCCAGTACTGGAAACCTAATGATAAGGGAAGATGATAAAGAAAAATAGGTTGGGCAAGCAAAATCTTATTTGATAAACTGTGCCGCAATATAAGAATGGGCCATTCATTTTACAAAATGCTTACACTGCAACTTCTGAAAATTGCTTTCAGTTTTTCTTGGTAGATCTCTCAAACAGCTAAACCAGTTAACCTTTCCAGTGGCCAACCCATTTTCCTGAGCAGCGAAAAAGCAGGAAACAGAAGATTAATTCAAAACTCTGGAATACACATTTATAAGAATGCTGCACTAAAAGAGTTTAATGGGTTTCTCATCTCATCACCTTTTATAGCTGTTAGCCAAAACTCCGCATTCAGAATATGTCTCAGTGATTACAAGCATATTATTTTTATGTGCTTTGCTTGCGAGGCACCGTTATCGTAAAATGGCAAGTACATATGTACACATGCCCTTCATGAAATGCAGAGCAGAGCGGACTAGAACCATTTTTAGAGCAGTTGATTTACAATCTCTCTTCTGATTTGCAGTGTAACTACATTTAGACACCCATGCTGGGAACATCTGAAGGTATTGCCTCATCAGAACCCTGATGATTCTGCCAGATGGGAGGGGGAAGAGAGTTTTCCTCTTATCCTTTATACTCAATACAAAACTGAAGTACTTTCTGTCTCATTTCCCCATATCAGAATCCTGTCCAGTCTTCCTCGACCTGCCTACAATGTGCCTTCTAATCCAACTGCAGCTAGATTTGCTAACGTCACAGAAGCTAGGCCCTTGGTAGTTTCCTTAGAAGGTTGGAGAAAATATCTACATGGTGTCTTTCTCAAAGGGGAACATCTGGTCTATTCTATCCTACGATAACTGCATATCCTTTTTGATACCATAGGATTACACCCTAATTATATGGAAATACCTAAAGGAGTGGGGAAAACCCTTGCACAGTAGTTCAAAAATTGTGTTGATTTCCTTATTGTTTATTTAATTAAGTGTAGTTTTCAACATAGCCTGGAAATCCGATATCTATCAAATGATCCTTGGAAGGATGCATGAACATGTGAACAATGCATGTGCCTCTAGAACTTGGAATTTCCTCACTATTAGATAACAAATTTGAAAACTGGAATTTTTTCCAAGAAGCATGACAGGACAATGCACCAGTTTCACGAGTCTATTTTTTTTTTCCAGAGAAAAAGTCATTTAAGATTTTCTAGTGGCAAATGTCATATCATAAAGATTATTGGGGAGTATAAGAATGATCAAGTTGTTCTCCGCTTTGCTTTCTTATAAAAACCTTGATATAAAACCAGAAATAAAGCTCCTGTCATAATAACTTTTTACAGCTAGATTTTAATCAATAAATTAAGTCATAACCACTTATGCAGGCATTATAGCTTGAAAGGAGGTACAACTATAACCATAGTAGGAATGATGGAAGGCACATAAATTCTGCCTCCTCCGCACACACAGAGGTGCCAATCAGACCTTTCTACATTTGTGGTGAAGGTCTAACAAGGCATGTGTTAGCCTGTTTGGTTGAATGTGCTTATAAGGCTATTATGATTAGAAAGACAAAGTTCCCAATCACAGGAGTATTGTCCTATGAGAATACTTCAGAGTTTTGTCAGAGGACAGAGTGCTGTCCTCTGAAGATGCCGGCCACAGAGACTGGCAAAACGTTAGGAAGAACAGCCTTCAGAACATGGCCAAAGAGCCCAAAAAAACCCACAACAACCACAGAAGTATTGTAAGCATGTTCAGTCAAATGAGCTTCCAGATCCCTCTTCAGACATTCACACAGAAAGGTCTGATGGACATTTGGATGGGGACAGTGGAGGAGATGTTGGGGACCCATCTCTACCATGTTCACAGCCTTACTCCCTTTCAGGTTTTATTTCCTGAATAGGATAACAGTTACCCTATATTTATTATGAAAGATACTTTGAAATATCTTGTTTCATATTATTTATGTGCTTATGAAGATCTGATGTAAGCAAAGGTCTTACAATTTCAGAAGTGAAAGGCCAAGATTATATTTTGTGCACATACACAAGGCAAATCCAGATTTACCCAGACATATGTTCTACAATGTTTAATGAGACTTAATCTCTAGTACCTGTGTCTATGACTGATACCTAAGGTGGAACCCTACACACCTTTAAGCTACAATCAGATTGCTCAAGCATCCTTTAGATTCATTCCAGAAATAAGACCACATGAAACCAATACATAAAGCAAAGATCTAGAAAGCATCCAGGCAGCATCTAAACGTTTAATTAATTTTACATCAAGTGCTTTGTTTAACACATGCAATTATAAGAAGCATGTATACTGAACTGCATAAGTTTTCAGAGGGGAAAGTCCAATTTAAGAACCATTGCTTTGTTATGAAGTGGCAAACCAAGATACAATGTATCAAAAGTAATGACAAAATGATATTTTGTGTGCAAAAAAACCCAGCATTTTGTGAGACGTTGTAGCTGAGACTTATTAGCACATTGTCACCATGGCTAATTCACTTAAACATATGGGGGCTTCAGGCAATGCTGTTTGCCAGTTGTAACATTCACTTCCATCTTTTCCTACTGAGGAAACTTTGTTAAAGAGGAAAGGATGGAATAACTGCACAATGCCTTCTCACTATTGCAAAACGAATCCTTTGTCTAGAAATGCCCTTGTGCTGCATTTAGTTGAGACCTTCCATGACAGGATGAAGCTGTTTAAAATCTCCATCACCCACAGAAGGCAGAGCTTGGAAGTCATTTTTCTAATAAGCTGCTTTTTAAAACGAGTTACATTTTGCAATAATGAACTGGAATGGAATCACTTTTTTTTTTTTGCCTGTAACGCCCATGGCTGTAATTCACTACTTTTCAGTGGAACAAGAACAAGGGACTGCCTGTTTCTTAGCAGTTGGGTGGTGAGTTTGGCCTTAGAGTGGGGGGTGGGGGAGGAGGTATTTCATTCTGTGCTCTTGCCTCACCAGCTGCTGTGAGTGAGAAGCAGATGGGATGATGGGTACCAGATAATTTTTGCAGGGAGATGTAGAAGGTATTTTCACATTTTTGCATTTCCTCCTTACTTCTTTCCTCATCCCAGACTTGGAGGGTGAGTAGGTAGGTTGTTGTCTAAGGCTACGCTGAGAGTAAAAGCCACACTTCCAATAAATTCAATGGGATTTATCTCTGTGCATACCCAGTATGACATACTACATGGTAAAGGCTGTCTGGCATACAAGGTTGTGTGAAGAAAATTCAGGCACTTTCCTTAGCTGACAATATTTTCTCACCAAGAGACTTCTTAATGTTTGCAGAGTAACACAATATCATGAAAGGACAATCTTCATGAAATTTGTTAATTTGCTATTTAATTTGTTAATATTGGTAATGCTGTATGTGCAGTTCTTGTTGTTAGAGATGGGAAGAGATTCTTGGGAGATTTTCTTAGGCGAGGTGGAGAACATTCTTCTGCGTCCCCCAGTGGTAGCATTAGCAGTAATGTCTTACTAACAAGCAATACAACAAAGCAGGTGACAGTAACACTAATGATAATGATCTGATGCCCAACTAAACTAATGAGTAAAAGCAATAGTTCCCTTTAAAAAGTAATTTCCAAGCTCTGATACAAGATACAAAAGCCTGGCTCTCTTTTTCCTTCTCATTGCCCTACTCACTGTGTTGTAAATTCTCTCTTTCATACAATGCCTATAGACCAGGCTAGCCCCATCTGTCACACCATATCTCTGTAGGTATGAGTGTAACTCTAGCTGTACCTTCTCCCCGGTAGTCCCTTATAGCAGTGGTTCCCAACCTTGAGTAACTCCAGTTTCTTGGATCAGTGTCATAGTGTGTGGGGGGGAAAGAAGGATCCTCCTGCCCATACTCCCACTCCTCCTCCCTTCCTAAATGCTGTTCTGCCACATAAGTCAGCATGCAAGTCAAGCTGGCAGGGGTTGGGATGGGAGCTGAGTGGCTCTGGTCAGTGAGGGCTGGCCAAGGGCCGGCCACGCAGCCATCACCCACCCTGCTTCCCAGGGGCCCTTGGCAAGCCTTTCAGGGGATGAGAGGAAAATGAAGGGCTCTCATTCAGGAGATGGCAGGGGAGGGCTGGCTTCAGGAGTGCCTGCATGCAGAATCACATTCCAGGGCTGCTGTGCCCTCCTTCCCCAGAGGTTGTTGGAACAAAACGACCCCGTGGATAGGGACAGCCAGATGAGAAAGAGTGAGGTGTGGGGAGCAGATTGCCTCCACCCACCCCGCCATGCTCTGTGAGCCCTCCACCCCTTGCATCATCTCCCCCTTTGGGGGACGCAGAACAAATGAGAGATCTGTGCTTGGAGAAAGTTATTTATTTGAACTATACAGTCACCTGCTGGCTGGGGGGATTCTGGCAGTTGTAGTCCACAGGTTAGAGTCCATGGGTTAGGGGTCGCAGTACATGCCTTGCCCCAGGTACTACTCATGCTACACCATTTTATGGAATAAAGTTCCCAGAAACCTTCATCTCTAGCTGTGCTGGCCAGGATTTCTAAGAGCTGCAGTCCAAGAACATCAACATAGTTCAACATAGGCGTATAAAACATTATCATCAATTTTATCTGGTGTAACTATTCCTTTTCCTAGCACTTGGTCTTTCAGATATACTACTTATGACTTCTTAGCTGCCATGACATCCTTGGGAATGTTTCATCAAGGATGTGTGGCTATATCCAGCTTGGTTTTTTTTTTTTCTGTGATTCTCATTGGTCTGGCCCAAAGCTCATTCAGACTCAGGTCCACACTGGACTGCAAGCTTTTATTTTATTTATTTTTTTAATGCACAGCAATCCTCTGTGCATTCCACAGAACATATGTGTTTCTGTATGCATGTTTGAAATGGATTTTTTTACATGTTTTCCAAATGACTAAAGCATGTATGTATGCCTGCATTTTTAAAACACATTACTTTTTCGGAACAGGGCCTGGCTTTGGAATGGTCTCACAAGCTTGAAAATTGCATTTCATTCTGTGTCCATTAAAATGCAAATCTAGCAAATTTCTCAGGCATCCCTGGTCTCAGCTTTTAATTGAAGTAATACATTGAACAGACTATGTCCCTTCTGTAGTTTTCTGAACTAGACGAGATGATAGTAGTAAAATGGGTAGGACCTTCAGGAAGTTTACACTAACCCCCTTCTCATCCTAACCATGTTTCCCATTGAAGTTTAGATGAGGGCAGCACATCAACTTCTGCCAAATCATGAACCAAATTGGTGCCCAACTTGGGCAGATTTGTACAAGGTGTACATAGATAAGTCAGAATAGTCAGAAGCAGTTCTGGGACAAAACTATCTGGGATGATCTGACAATTTATACAGCAAATAGGATCAGGACTCTGGAGAGTATTTGTATCAACAAAGGAAGAGTGGGAGGGAAAGTAGAAGAGCTGACTTTCAATGGTGACCTTCAGAGGCATGCATTTCACCACTGCTCCCCATCCACAGTGCTTGCAGGCATGCTGGTAAAAGTCATCTCAGCACCTGAAGCAAGAAGAGAAACACCATGGCTGGTACATGTTGTGCACCACTCCTTGCAACACTCACCAGGAGAGGGAAAGGAAAGTGGCACCAGAAGGGACTCATTCTACCTACCCTGCATATTCTTCTCACCCACTCAGCATAGCCATACCTTTGCCAGCTATAGGGATGGGATTTGGAGGTTTTCTGGACTACAAATACCATAATTCTCTATACTGGGAGTTCTACCTACCTTACAAACACTTAAGTGTGACGTACCTGAGACAAAGGCCTCCACTGGAAGGTTTTGAGAATTAGATAAACCAAACTTCCTGTTCCTGCTCAAGTGCTTGCTGGGGACTTTCTTTATGAGCAGACGTTTCAACAGAACTAGGTCTATCTAAGCCTCAGAGCCTTCTAAAATAGGACTTTTTCCAAGGTGTGTTAACTTTAGGCGTTTGTAAGGTGCCCATGAATTAGGTAAAACTCCCAGAATGGAGAATTATAGTTTTGGTAGTCTAGAAAATTTTAAGATCCCATATCTAAATAATAGAGGATTGACCTGAGGATTACTAGGGCCAAAACCTTATGAGAGGGGCTGAGTGAAAACAGGTGATTTCTCAGTCATCTCTCACCATAAGGCCTTGGCTCCAAACCCCCTTGAAGATAGTCCCTCACACAGCCAGCGGAGTAGCAGCAGGGCTATGCAAGTAGGCAGCAGCACCAGAGATAAAGGCACTGCCACACTCCCCCTCCTCCACTCTCCCAGCTCCTTCTCCTTTTTGAGTTACATAGGTGGCTGGGCAGCACCCAGAAGAATAAATGGTCAAGATGGAAGACACTGCTGTGTGTACGTGCATTTTAAGAACTGTTGTTTATTATTTGGGGAAAAAAGTTGAAGGGTGCCAAGTATCCAAATCCTTGACTCTAGGCATCTGAAATATGGTGGGTTTACTCTTCACAATAAAATATGTCATGTTTCCAAATATCATATACTTTGGTACAACAACAACAAAAAGTTACAATGTTGGTTTACTAATGCAAGTTAATGAGGGCACTGGTGATCTGAATGTATCATTTGTTTCAGATCCAGGGCACAGGTTGAATCGGATGGGGCCTTGCTCACTGTGGCCCAAATTAGGAGCCATTTCAAAGTGCCAAGTTGGCCTTTGAGCCAAATGGGAGATTTTGTGCACAGTCCTACTCTAGATGTGCAATAGGCATTCTGTGAGCTGGGAGGGCCATTTGTTAGTTAGTTTGTTTAAAATCAGAGGATTCCTGATAACCATGGGGAATTTCTGGATGTCTTGGCTGATGTAACTGCTGACATTATCTATGAAATGGAGAGATGACACAGCTAGGTGACATAACTGCTTCCATTCTGCTGACCCTGGAAAGCTCTTTGGTATTCCAGAAAACTACAGAAAACTACAGACAACAAAGCAAGTGTAAAGATGATTGGAGCACATGAGGGAAAGCCATCCAATGGGAGGACAGCAGAGATGGGCATGAACTTCCTGGCTCAGTGATTCATGCCAGTTTGTCCATTGGTCCAATAAGTGTTCCGCGGTTCTGAGCCCTTCCCCTCTAGCGAACACACACTCACAGGCAGCACCCAAACTTCCCTGCCCAGCCTCCTCCAGGCTCTGCTTCTGAGTGGGTGCCTGCCAGAGAAGGCAGGGTTCGGAAACATGGAACACCTGTTGGACCAATGGACAAACCAGCATGAATTGCCAAACCAGTGGTTTGCGCCCATCTTAGAGGAGAGAGAAAGGGGGAAGGAAGCTGGTGGGGGCACTGAGACAGAAGCTGTGAAGACAGTGAAAGGAGAACAAAGTGAAAGTATTGTGGAGAGCTGCAGGACATAATGCAATGAACCCCTATCTCAACAGTACACTTCACACTGCACCAGCTGGGACTTCAGTTTCTCTGGAGGCACCATAACACATTTTCAGGGAGTATCTTAGTACATCTTTGCCACCAGAAATAACAATAAGCTTTTGTGATGCTGGGGGCCTTTTACCATTTTTGATTAGCATTTGATAGATAGATAAAACTTTATTATGGTCAAAAGACCAGCTACAAATAAAATATCAAAATATATAAATATACAGAAGTATATAAAAATATTGGGATCAAATGCAAAGCAATAATCAGTTCTGAGGTGAACAACAACAGCATCAAAACATCTCCCCTAAAGCAATTCCAAAATGTCTAGCAAACCATGCTCTAACTACAGAGCATTCAAGCTATGAGACTATATAAAGAGAGACCACCTGATCACGGTTTTCCTTTTCTCTTCTTTGGGTCAGACCATCATGTGATTCTTTTGTATTTTTTCTCAGTTAAGGAAGAAACATGAAGTCCTAAATGCCCATAAGAAATAGCTGATGATGCGGCAAGTATTGACAACAGCTTCGTCTAATAAAAATAGTACAACTTTCTGGGAAATGGTTTCAAGTAGGTTAAAAGGCTTTTCTAGAATTACTGGCTATTACATTTCTTCATTGGATTGTAATTTTTTAAATAACAGAAACATTATCTTAATCAATCACAAAGTAGAATATATTTATTGCTCCCAGATCAGAGCTCCAATTACCTCTTGAGAAGTTAGATAAACAATGTTATGCTTTAAATCTAGAAAAGTATCCAGCCCAGATTTTATTCTTAAAAATGACTCACTATTGATTGGTGGCTGTGGTTTTATTCATGTTTTGTTTGTTTCTTCAGAAGATTTCGACCCACGTAGTCAAGGTGGGCAATACACTTCATTAAAGACCAGTTGTGGGGGAGGGAATCAAAATACATTATATGCTTTAAAACAAAACAAAAACAGAAAGCTTTTGCTTATGAAAAGTTGTCTTCTCCCTGAAATTTGGCTCAAGGCAATAACTATTTTTCTTATTTTTTTTTTTAAAAAATGTATTTATTAAGCTTTCGGGATAATATGGGGAAATTATAGATCAGATTGTCTCAAGAAATATTATGGATAAGGCAAACAAGACACTGTCTTATTTTAGTATATCTGTCAGAAAAAGAGGGGAAAACCCTGTTTCCACCAGCAGGAGGTTATTTGTACAGATGGAAGAGAAATTTGTTTGATTCACATTTTTATGTGATCACAAGACTTACAATTTCAAGATAAGTATTGATATCTGCACTTTTCAAAGGTTTACAAGCAAATGTTTGCACATACAAAATGCACACAAAAATACAGCAAGTCTACAAAATGTTTCTATTGTAGAGAGGTGCATGTCACAACACTTCTCTTGGAGAATGCTGCTTGGAAAAAAACACAACACATTATTTGAAAATTGCATAGAAAACCATTTTTAATGTTCATATTGAAATATGTATCACATTGAAATATGTATCAATATGCTAGAGAGGGTTGCACTCCCTCTGAAAACACAGGTGTGCAGCTTAGTGGTGCTCCTGGATTCATCTCTGAGCCTTGATGGTAAGGTTTTGGTGATGGTCAGGAGTGTCTTTTTGCAATTAAAACTATTGCCCATTCCTGGCCATGGTGATACATGACTTAATTATATCTCAGCTAGATTACTGTATGTGGGGCTGCATATGGAACATGTCAGGAAACTTCAGTAGGTCCAAAATGCAGAAGCCAGATTGCTGACTACAGCTGGTTACAGGAATCATGCAACTCCCCTGTTACAACAGAACCACTGGCTGCTAGTTCATTTCCAGGTAAAATTTCAAGGTGTTGGTTACAACTAGAGATGGGGATATCCGTAATCGTTAATGAATACAAATATCCCCCATCCCAGGTGCACCTAATGTGGGTCTGGCCCTTGGAACTGGCCTGTCCACTCACCTGCCACCATGCTGCCAGCCTCCCATTCTTCTCACCAGCTGCAGAAGTAGCTCTACAGTCTCCCTGCTCTTTTGGCTACTCAGCAGCCATGCAGAAAGACTTGTCCTCCCACCTGCTGCCTGGAGTAGCTAGCTGAGCCAGGAGACAGTGGAGCTACTTCTACAATTGGCAAGAAGAGCTGGCAGTGTGGCAGCACATGAGGCTGATTCCGAGGATCAGAACCACATTAGGTGCACCTGAAATGGGGATATTCGCATTCATTTATGAAAACCAATATCCCCATCACTAGTTCTAACCTATAAAGCTCTAAATGGCTTGAGCCCAAGCTATGTAAAGCAGTGGTATCTAAAACACCTTAAGTCTCCAGAGATTCTTGGACTGCAACTCCCACCACCTCTGCTGGCCAGGATTTCTGGGAGCTGAAGTCTAAGAACCTCTGGAGGTCCAAGGTTTGGGACCACTGATCTAAAGGACCACATTTCCTTTTATGAGCCTGTTTGAATGTTAAGATCAGGGGTCTCTAAACTTTTCAGTATGAGGGCCACTTTATACATTTTTGAGGGTCAAAGGAAGAAGGAAAAAATCCCTCTTGGGACTGTGTCTTTCCTGCATCCTGTCACCACCCAATAAAAAGTGTCATTTCAAGCCAGAGAGAGAGAGAGAGAGAGAGAGAGAGAGAGAGAGAGAGAGAGAGAGAAGCCTGGGGAAGTGTGGAAGCTTCGTTGTTTCCCTGCAGCGGATAGGCTGAGAGAGAGAGAGAGAGAGAATGCGCGTTCGGGCAGGGGATGAGTGGGAGACCAATCCTGTTTCCAGGCACTGTTAGGGAAGTCAGGGAGATAGGGTGGGATGGAAAAGGTCCTAGAGCCACCACCATCCATTCTAGGCAGCCTCATACCCCCAGCATACTGGACTGGGTAGGATAAAAAAGCAAGGTGGGCTGGATGTGGCCCATGGACTGTAGTTTCATGCATTTGGTAGGTAGAGGGTCTTCTCAATTGCTACTCCTAGACTTTGGAACTCCCTTCCACAGGAAGCTAGGCTTGCCTCATCTTTATTGTGTTTCCTCAAGCAGGTGAAGACCTTTCTATTCAGGCAAGCTTTCTTTGGATGACTGCCTGCCTGAATTTTTTAAATGGATTTTTGTTGTTTAGTCATTAAGTTGTGTCCGACTCTTCCCCATGGACCAGAGCACACAGGCCCTCCTGTCCTCTACTGCCTCCTGGAGTGTGGTCAAATTCATGTTGGTAACTTTGATGACAATGGGTTGTTGCACCTTGCTACTTTGAATGTGACCTGTTGTTGCTTATGTATTTTAGTATGGCGTTTATCTGATCCTTTTTGGAATTTGTATACTCACTGTTGCTCGCTTTAATATTGTTGTTAATGATGTAAGCCATGTGGGTCCTTTTAAGAAGAAAGGTGGGTAAAAATATTGTAAATATATAAATAAATAAATGTGATGAAACTATCTTAACTTTTGGAGAAAAAGAGAAGCTCACCATGATCAGACTTGGAAGGCCAATTCAATCCTAGCTATTTGTAGCCTTTGCACATTTTAAATCAAACTTTGATCTGATACCTAGGAAAATAATGTGGAAGAAACTGCTGTAGCTTCTTTAAAAAATGCCTTATCTCACAAAACAATTATATTCAGAACCTTCTGTGCAAATTTGTCAACTGAATTCTATTTTGCCATCTAGAGTAGCTAGGCAGTTTATTTTGCGCCTCTTTTGTTTATTTCTCCATTTATCAACTATTTTGTTCCCTGTCCCTGTCTTAATTTGCCAGGATTCGCTACATTAAAAGTTGTAGTAGTTGATGTTGGTAATGCAGTTCTTTTTCTTCTATACCACATTTTAATTATTCTAATTACTGTAAGAATTTAGCACTCTTGTTTCTGCAAGTCTTGACATTAGCAATTAATTACAACAAGACCAAAGTGTGGGTATTTCTCAAAATTATGTTGGTGATTATGATGATAAATTAATAATGTTTGTTTGTACTTCAAAATCACCCATCTGACCAATGGTCACTGACAACACTAAAACAACTATAAATATATAATTCAATTTAAGCAACAAATAAAAATTAATTTAAATTGGTCAGGTGGTTATATACAAGCAGACACTCAAGTGCAGCTATTAGGAAAGGCAAGATTTAAAATTTGAATTGTTTTTCCCCATCCTAAAGAAGATGGGTGCCACATGTCCTCACACTGTAAGTCTTCGAAATCCCTTCTTCTCCTTTCATATTCCAGTCTAGACTTTGAGTTTCAATCCAGATGCAGGAAAAGTTTAGGCATGTTATCTAGGGACAAGGTCAGTTCACCAAATTTTGGGTTAGCTGCAGTTCTAAGATGAAAAGCATGGTGACAGCGTGCATTGTCACTGTCTGGAGTTTGCGCTCCATCTTTTGCTTTTAGCTCCTGGTGCTCTCTAGGATACTTCCTGAGTACCAAAGGCACTCTTCTCTGGTCAAAGCAGATGTAGAAAGGAACAACATCAGTAAAAGTGTGGGGGGAAGGCATTACAGCTCACTTCTAGTGCTTCCTGCAGTTTTTTCCACACAAATTTCTGAATGCCATGAGGCCTATGAGATTCAAAAAAAAAGTGCAGATAGGATGAAAATGAACTAAGGTCTTAGAATGTTTTAACTGTTGTCCTGTTTTATTAAAAACTGGAATAATTACTGCATTAGTAATCTGCTTGTAGTATAAACCCATTAAGCCTCCCCATGTTCTTCCTTCACTCACTCTTCTTGTTTCTCATCGGTCGGCTTCTTACTACACCTGGACACTTGAGCATCGTGTACCAACTTCACATACACTAGAAACCTTTTAATCTCTAGCTAGTTTTTTTCCTCTTTCAACTCTTTTTCTGTCTTTTCTGTCTTTGCCTCTTTTTATCTCATTCCATCTGTACAATCTTTGCATGGATTAGAAGCCTATCCACACTGGTGCCTTTTCCTTTTATTTTGCCTTTTGTCACCCACCCCAGTGGTGGGCAAAGCAGAATTTGTTAAGATCCTAAGGAAATGCTAAGTCACCTCCAGGTTTGCTTACAAGGAGAAAGTTTATTGAGTAATGGTTGCTGTGGGTTTTTCAGGATATAATCTCTTTGGCCGTGTTCTGGAAGTTGTTCTTCCTAATGTTTCACCAGTCTCTGTGGCCGGCATCTTCAGAGGACTGGAGTCAGAACTCTGTTACTTTACTGAGTAATTTGCAAACACTCAGGTATAACCAATGAACTGGAATAGATGACAGTGTGGTCTGCAGATCATCAAAAGTAGTCTGAATAACCACTAGGCAGATCAAGCATTTTAAAATAATTTTTGCTGTTTACCTCCCCAAGCTGTAGCTGAGCAATATATCTTCACTATGTTTTGCTCTAATGAGCAGGACAAACATGTGAAATACTCCCCATCATATGTCCCACCATGGTAAGCTTAGGTATGTATGGTTGATAGGAAAAAGCACAACAAACTTGTTAGTGGTGTTTGATAAGCACATGTTGTCTTCAGCCCCACTTCCTTGCCAAGAACTCATCAGGACAGCTTGACTGTCCTTTGATCCATCTTTGCACCTGGACAACACAGAAGAAGCTTTGAACAGCCAAGGAATATGGAACACAGCACATCCAAATGGAAGAGATCAGGCTTAACACCTTCCTTTTCTCTCCCTCCTCTTTTCCTTTCTTGCTAGTCTTTCTCTGTTTCCACCCCAACATTAATTTTAAAAAATGCATGCGGAGTGTCAGCGCATCACTTGTTTGTGGATCCTTCCACCAGGTGGTGCTCTTTCTCCTGAGCCCTTCCTCCCCTCTTGGGGACCTCTTGGTAGAGCTGCAATGAAAACAAAGCCCAACTATAAGTTTCTCTGCTGCAAGAGGCACAAATGCAGCAGAGAAACTCATACCCACCAAGGAAATATTGCCAAAACATCGATGTAACAAAATTTATCTTTTTAGGGTTAGGGTTTTTTAAAACAAAGGAAAGGAAAAAGGAGCCCCATAAACATAAGCAGCCCAGATAGAATCATTCTAGTACTGAAGTGTAGCCAGTCATATCACATTGAATTTAGGAAAATGTTGTGGAAATTAAAAAAAAACACATCAGAAGGCACACCCTAGGATGTATGTCACATGACCTGCAAAGTGCAACTGTTCAGGGAGTAAAAGATGTGATAAAATATGGAGACATTTTGCATGTGTGACATCAGCCTGGGACATACTAGAATGGCCCCTAAACCCATGGCAGTCTCCTAGGATTTGGAAACAAACAGGCATATCACCCCACTAGCTCTCTGCATGAGCCACTGAAGTTGTTAATGAGTAAGGGCAACTTCCAAGCAACAGCAAATGCAACACAGGTTTAAAATGCCAGGAGGAGTGAAGCACAGTCTCCGAATGGGGACAATGATTAGAAACAAACCAAGTGGCAATTTAGGTGATGCCAACTCTGCAAGCTGAGCTGCCTTTTGATTAGATATAATTATTTGGATGATGGGTAGAGAAGGAAAGATTGAGTCCAATTAGAGAAAGACTTCAGGTTATGTTTCTGCCCTCGTCAAGGGTCAGCATTTATTCCAAAATGAAGTGTCCTGCTGCAATTAAGATGGAACTAATTAGCAGCCTAAATAAATTACTTATCAAGAGAATACATCTTTCCTAATTATGGCTAGCTTTCAATAAACTCTTCAGTAAAACAGAGCCAAACAATACAATTACAGAACATGCATATTATAGCACTTTATTAACAACATGTAATTTGTAGGAACACAACTTCTAAACCAAACCTACCTAGAGAGGGAAAATAAGTTTATACTAGACTTGGTACAACAGAATAGGAAATTATAGAAAATGACATCTAATAAGTCACAAGATATTTTTCTTTATTTCCTTCCCCTCACATGTCTATTGAAATGTATGTAATTGCACCATGGGAAAAAGTCTGGGAGTGAATGTGCATAACCAGACTGAGTACAATGTATATATGTTACCCCTCCACTTCTAGGACTCAAATCAACACATAGTCTTTGCGGTGATTTCTTAGCTTTCTCCAGAGTTTTAATGTTGTTATGTGCTGTCATGTTGCCTCCAATTTACGATGACCCTATGCATGAGTGATCTTCAGAATGTCCTGTCCTCAACTGCCCTGCTCAACTCTTGTGAAGTCAAGATTGTGGTTCTTTGATGGAGTCAAACCATCTCATATTTGGTCATCCTCTTTTCTTGCTGCCCTCAACCTTTTCCAGTGTAATTGTTTTTTCAAGTAAATCTTGCCTTCTCATGATGTGCCCAATGTAGGATAGACTCATTTTAATCATTTTTGCCTCCAGACAAAGTTCAGGCTTGATTTGATCTAGGACCAACTTGTTTCTCTGTCTGAGAGTGCAGGATATCTGCAAAGCCCTCTTTTGCACCATATTTCAGAGGAATCAATTTTCTTCCTGTCAACTTTCTTCACTTTCCAGTTTTTGCATTAGAACATAGTAATGAGGACTGCAATTGTGTGAATGACCTTGGCCTTGGTCTCCAGTGACACATCCTTGCACTTCATGGTATTTTCTAATTCTTTCATTACTGCATTTCCGAGTCTCATCCTTCCCCTGATTTCTTAGCTGCAGTCTCCGTTTAGATTGATGTACCAAACACACAATGTTTATACATTCCATTGCTTGCTTTATGGTTTCTAGTATACCTTGATTCGTTTCATGTTCCAATTATGTGTGTTGTGCAGCATCAAACTTTCCTCTCACCTCTATGCATGTCAGCCACTAGACATCCTTCAGATTTAATCTACTTGATTCATTAGAAACAGCACTATTCAGACTTATCTTTTCCTTTTCCCCAGTAGCTGAATGAATATTTTCTTACCTGGGATTCTCATCTTCCAGCACTACCTTGTTTCAATATGGGCTGTCTCATCATAGGTTTTTTTAAGGTAAGAAAGTTTCAGAAATGGTTCACCATTGCTTTTTTTTAACAGTACTAACAAAAGTTAGCTCAAGTGTCACTGTTGTTGTCTGTGAAAGATCATCTGCCAGTGTCATCTTTAGTTACTGGTGCTACCCAGTAGCTTCCCTCCACAAGTTTCTCCACACCCATCACAATTGGAACTATTCATTCTATTTTGTTGATGTGGTTGTTACTCCTGAGGAGGGTGGATACATCTTAGTCTGGTGTCGCATTATGAACTTTCCACCTTGGGTGACCCTGCTACAAGTCCAGGTTTATAATGGATTCTAGCATTCTGACAGCATTCCTTCTGGCTACTCAAACCACCTCAACATGTTAAGGTGTGCATCCAGGTGGAGGAGAGTTTTAATACAAGAGGGGGGAAATTGTTTCTCTTCTTGGAGGGCTTTGAATGGCATGAAGAAACTGAAGAGAAGCAGCACATGACTTTCAGTTCTATTTCTTCTTTTTATAATACCAAGTCAAAACTATTCTCCCAGTTTCAGTTTCTGTTTTTAACCTTTTCTTCCCTGGGGCAAAGTATATTTTTAGTCAAATATGTTTTTAATTGGGAGAGGCATGTACATGGAGAGGAAGTTCTTGACCTTTGAGGTGCTGCATAATCCCAGGGAAGGATGGTGATATTTCTTGGGAACAGAGTATTGCTGAGTTCTTCTGTTAGCTTAGGGACCGTAAAATTTTCTAGAAATAAAAACGTCAGCCCTTCACCTTTTTTCCCCATAGAGGTTTCCCGTAGATTTGCTGAAGGGGGTTGTGTGGCTGAATTAGAAGTCTTCTCTCTCTCTCTCTCTCTCTCTCTCTCTCTCACACACACACACACACACACACACACACACACACATTTTAAAAAAAATAGAAAGTGACATTGACCTGATTTCCATGCTTCTGATGTGACAAATGAAAGGAATGGGCAGATCAAAAATGAAGACACAAGCATTTCCCACTTCTATAGAATCAGTTTCCCCCAGGAAGCTCTTCTTCTGTACATTGTGAAAGGTGAAAGCAGGAAGCTCTTTTTAGATGTACTGCTCTAGGGCATAGTGAATGCACAAAGAGTTAAGGATGAACACAGGAGTTCCATGCTGTTCATTGCTGCCCTTCTCATAGAAATAGTGAATTTCCATGTGCCTTTTGTGTGTTCAGGATGAACCATGATTTAGAACATTGGTTTGGAGCCTTAATTTTGCCAGGATTCTAAATCATGCATGCAGGATCCATAGCTGCAAACACTATTTTGCATACTACACAGTGGCCCCTCGCTTGACAAGGATAATCCGTTCCAGCAAAATCACTGTAGAATGAAATCCTCATCAAGCAAAATGAAAAAGCCTATTGAAATGCATTGAAAACCAGTTCAATGCATTCCAATGGGTGAAATACCTCAGTGTCCAGCGAAGATCCTCCATAGGGCAGCCATTTTCTGGTGCCTGTCTTGCGAAAAAGCCTTCCTAAACACAGCGGGGAGCCATTTTAAACAGTAGGTGGCCATTTTGAAACCCAACGATCAGCTGTTTTCTGATCATTGTAAAGCGAAAAATCGGTTCCCGAAGCAGGGAACCTATCATTGTAAAGTGCATTTTCCCTATCTAAACATTGTTTTGCAATCACAAAACCTATAAAAAACCACATCATTAAGCGATTTCCTCGTCTAACGAGGTAATCCTCAAGCGGGGCACCACTGTAAAGCAGAATATCCAAGAAGGGCTAAAGGGTAATTGACTTGTCCTTCCTCTCACCTCATTTCAATATGTGAAGTTGCTCTGAGTCTCCCTGTCTTCTGGAAGGGGCACTAGATAGACAATTTCTGGGAACAGTGAGCAAAGAATCATGGTAAATACATAAGCTAGCAACTGGTTGTTTCCAAGCCAGATTTGGTCTACGGCCCATCAATATTGCTTCTACTGTAATAGTAAACAGTGCTCATTCATGTAAGAAATGAAGAAATGTTCTTTTAACTCATTTTAACAAAGAAAAAGATACATAATCACAAAATACAATCACATGTATCCCTTCCCTGGAAGACACCTATTTTGAGCAGTAGAACACCAAATGAAACAGAACGTTTCATCTATATTTTGTCTAAATCTGTTCTCACGTACTATTTATTTTTCCCTGTCAATGAGATTAATATAGTCTGCTGAATTGCAATAAAAGCCATGGAGGTGATCCTATGTTTTCACCAATGCTGTGCTGAGGGATGCTAATTCTTATACTGAGTCAGACCACTGATCTGTCTGGTTCAACATTTTGCATGATGGCAGGAACTGGTTCTCCTGGGTTTTAGACTGGGACCCTTCCCTGTCCTATCCCCAAGTGCCAGAGACTGCACCTGAAAGCCATCCTTAGTGTCCTCTTAAGGGCAGAATTGTTCTCCTGGATCAGACTGCTGCACCGAGACTGGTGTTTTATCTCAAGGTAGTAGTCGGCTAGATGCCTCTGAGATATTTTATCAAAGTGCTAAATCTGAGAGGTAAGTGATGTAGTTGCAGGGTCGGAAAACATCATCCTGCAGGTTGCTAACTCGTCTTTCACTAGCCTTTCAGTTTGCATTAGCCAAGGCATGCTAACACTACTTCAGACTACAGGGCAACCATTTTAACTGTGGTGAGGCAAGCACAACTAGCTCTAGGTTTGGAAGTGCCCAGAGTCTTCTTTTCCAGTCAGGGAACTTTCACTGTGGATGTCCCAAGTGGCAGTGATGAAATGGACTTAGGAAACCAACTTACCAGCCAGTTGCATCAGGTACACTGGGTACTGTGGGAAAATTTAAAGAGATGGCTTCTGCCTGTTGCTGCCACCAAATAAGTAGTGAGAGTCAGTGCAGTAATGGTTGTTGTGGGTTTTCCGGCTCTTTGGCTGTGTTCTGAAGGTTGTTCTTCCTGATGTTTCGCCAGTCTCTGTGGCCAGCATCTTCAGAGGACAGCACTCTATGCTCTGGTGTAGTTTGATTGGGAGTTGAGTATTTATGGCTGTGAGGTAGGCTTTTGTCCTTTTCAGGAGATGGGTGATTAATCAAAACACTGGTAGACTGTGCAAATTGGAACTGTGAAGCTCAGTTTCTCAGCACTGAACTCAACCATCTGAATTGGGCCCTACAGACAAATGGCTACTCCAAAAATGAAATCACAAGAGCCATCAAACCAAACAACACCAAACTGAAGATGAAAACAGCCACCCACAAATAAAGTATTTCTGCCATACATCAAAGGGATCACGGACTACATTGGGAAACTTTTGAAAAAACACAACCTACAAACAGTATTCAAGCCCACTACAAAAAATACAACAAATGTTACGATCAGCAAAGAACAGAAGGCACCCCCTTACCACTGCAGGAATATACTGGATGCCTTGCAGTTGTGTCCAAGTATATGTTGGAACCACAAAATGAAGCATCCACACCAGAATCAAAGAACATGAGAGGCACTGCAGACTAAAACAACCAGAAAAATCTGCAATAGCTTAACATGCCATAAACCAAGCTGGACATGAAATTCTATTTCAAAATACTGAAATACTGGACAACACCAGGAATCATTTTGTCAGACTGCACAGGGAAACCACTGAAATCCACAAGCACCAGCAGAACTTCAACAAAAAAGAGGAAAGTTTGAAACTCAACAAAACTTGGCTCCCAGCCCTGAAAAATACAGTGTGCAAAAGGTCAACAAACTACCCAGCCACAAGGACTGGGGATCACTACACACAAAAGACCAGCTAATGACACCCATCAATCACAGTGACAGATAATCTCTCCTCCTTATCACAATAATACACCCACAACAAGACACACTAATCACCCATCTCCTGAAAAGGACAAAAGCCTATCTCACAGCCATAAATACTCAACTCCCAAGCAAACTACACCGGAGCACAGAGTACTGTCCTCTGAAGATGCCGGCCACAGAGACTGGCGAAAGGTTAGGAAGAACAACCTTCAGAACACAGCCAAACAACCCAAAAACCCACAACAACCATTAGATCCTGGCCATGAAAGCCTTCGTGAAGTCAGTACAGTACGTTGGATAGAATGTTGGGGGCAGACTCAGAAGACCAGAGTTCTAATCTATGCTGAGCCAAGAAGTTTCCTAGGCAACATTTGTTCAGTCACTATCTAGTAGCCTAACCCAATTCACAGGATTTTCGTGAGGTTAAAAATGGTCAGACTGACATGTATGCTGCTTTTAATTCATTGTAAGAAAGGTAGAGTAGAAGCCTGATAAATAGATAAATAAGTAAATAACTTGGGTGACAGGACCAGAAACGGTGTCAGTGGGGCCAGCTATCTTCAGTGGACCCCAGCAAGGGAGTAGATGACATTTACTAAGTGCCAATGCTATTCCTTTACATCTGTATTGGCATACATAGCTTTACAGAACCAGGTAGAGCAAAACAGTAGTTTTCATTTTACACAACCTTAACTTTAAATGTGAGAGTCAGTGTGCTATAGTAGACTAAATACTGGACTCAGGAGATCTGGGTCTCATATTCTGACTTGGTCACAGCAATCCACATAGGAGATGTGTGTGTAAGGGAATTAAACCACTGTTTTAACATCACCAGAAGTTGGAAATGACTTCAGGTACATAACAAAAGCAAATTTTGAAAAGTCAGAATTTGCTAGGGATCTGATCATCACTACCCAATGTCTTTTATTTATTTTACAATTCAAAAATTCTATGATATTTATTAAGTATTTTATATTCATGCTGGCATAAACAACAATTTGACTGATTGTATCTCGAATATGTAGATGCAGAACACTGTTATATTTATCAGATATAGGAGGCAGAATATGAAAGCAGTTGTCTCCAAATTATTTTTCAGCTATATGAATTTTTTGGTTCCATTGAAGGAAGGAAGGTATAAACAAACAACCATCTTCTGGTTTAGCATTTCATGAATGTCCTTAATATTTACATGATGATTCCACTCCAAAAAGGGAGAAGGAAGCAGGAGCAACAAATACATTGTGACCTCTTCACATAAAGAGACTGCCTCTAGAGACTGATTGCTAGAGATACGCTTGGCTGAATCCAATATATCAATATTTATTAAGCAGACAGAAAGTCAATTTCACCATAACTTGCTTTGCACAGGTGAGGAATATCTCTCCTAAAACAAAGCACCAGTCCTCATTTTAGTGGACCCTATCAAATTTATTGACAGGAACAGTTTTTTCCAAAATGCAGTGATCGATCTGCAGACTAAAGGTGGGGATCAGTAGACAGATATCACTAAAGTTGTTGCTGAAAATTTGTGTTGACTTATTGCTGCCTGATGGTTAGGACAGTAAGGAGAACAGGCTCCTGTTATCAAACACATTCTTTCTTCACCTCACCTCTTCTGCAGCTATTCTTTTCTCCCATTCAGTGTGAACCTTCGCAGTGACCTGAACCTTACAACACAACAGCAACCTACACATTACTCCACAAGACATTCCCATCTTGCTAACATTGGAATTCTGCATCATTTAAAACATGAGCTTGAAGGTTCCCCAACTATCCAGAGCAGGTTTTAAGGGGACATGGAATAAAGGGTCTGCAGAGACAAAGGGGATCATCCCCCACTTTTTTAGTAATGGAAGTGGATCCTGTGAAGTGGTTAGCATAACATCTGTAACAGTGCTATCACTAATCAGAATCAAATTTCTGCTGCAATTCATGGTTGAAAAGAGGTTTGTAAATCGTGGTTTAGGCTAAGTATGCTTTTCAAAAAAAGAACAGTTGGGAGCAAAATCTGAAAGTTCGCTCTCAGTCCAACTTGCAAGTAATGTCTGACGGCAGCCCAATGTGCTTCTTGACACTGCTGTTACAAGCCAGATGATGCTATGCTTAACAATAAAAGAAGCTATCACTGCACATCAAACCATATGTACTGGATATGAACTAAGGAGATGAAAACCTAATCTCATCTATGCCTGAAATCCAGTAGTAAATCACAGCTAGAATAGGTCCGTTGAATCAATGGGGATTTGGCATTCATTCATTCATTCATTCATTCATTCATTCATTCATTCATTCATTCATTCTTTCTTTCTTTCTTTCTTTCTTTATTTATTTATTTATTTATTTATTTATTTATTTATTTATTTATTTATTTATTTATTTATTTATTTATTTATTCATTCATTCATTCATTCATTCATTCATTCATTCATTCATTCATTCATTCATTTATTTAATTATTTAATTATTTAATTATTTAATTAATTTCATTTATACCCCGCCCATCTGGTCCAGGGACCACTCTAGGCGGCTTCCAGATAAATAAAAACCACAAATATACACAAAATTTATAACATCCGCAAGCAATTGAACAGATTATACAAGATGGCAGAGGAAGAGAAGGAAAAGGTAATCCAGAGTTGACTGGAGGGAAGGCCTGTACAAACATCCATGTTTTCAGATGCTGTATTTTTTTGTGTATAAGACATCCCCATGTATAAGACGCCCCCCCACTTTTCTAACCCAAAATTAAGAAATCTAAGTGGGGCTTAGCAAGTGTAGTGGGAAAGGGATCAAAGTCCTGCAGGATCGCTTTGATCCCTGCTTTCCCCTCCACTTGGTTTTTTTCTCTCCTCAGCTTGCTTCCATGTATAAGACGACCCTCAATTTTTAGTCTAAAGATTTTAGACAAAATATAGTTTTATACATGGAAAAATACGGTAATTCTAGCTGTTTTTAAAAATCTAAGGTAAATTCTCTTTACATACATCTGATCCAAATCTGAGAGGTAGCTAACAAACTCTCCTCTATAATCTGCTGCTTCCGCCATTAAAAATCCACAATTGCAGATGGGCACAAACTGCTGGTTTGGCATGGTTCATTTCCTGGCTGAACAGCTGGTCTGTGGTTCCACCCCCCCACTCCCTCCAGTGGGCACACAGTTGGTGGCAGTGCCCCACCCTGGCTCCTCTGGGCACTGCTCCTGAGTGTTGCCTGCTGGAGGGGGCAGGGTATCAAACAGTGAATCAGCTGTCTGGTCAGGAAACAAACTGCTCAGAACAGCCAAATCAGTGTTTTGTGCTCCTCTCTATCCCCGATCCTAACCTTCTCACACTCACATTCTTATTTATCTGGTATTTTAAACACACACTCACTCCTGTTTACTCTCTCCCCATCCCCACTTGGACTAGGGAAAGCAGCCAATCATAACAGAATTCTATATAAATATGTTCTTTGCCCTTCCAACTGTCATAACTACCTTTGCTGTTATTTACCCAACATTCCCCTGTCAAGCAATTCATTTGTTCCAAGTTGAAAATGTCTTATAGCAACCCTAATGGGGCTTTCAAGGTAAGTAAGATATTTAAGGAGCGGCTTTATCAGTTCAACACCCCTGGTGACTTTCCATGACTGAGTGAGGATTTGAACCAAGGTATCCAGAGTTCTTGTCCATCACTCTATACTCTAAATCAAACAGAAACATTTAAGCAGATATTCGGAAATATTTCAGCTTCTACCTTCTTCATTTGAATTTTCATTTTACATATAGATAAGAAATGCACATGAAAAATCTATGTACCTTTTTTCAATTTGTACGAAATAAGAGAAGTGGTATGTTTTGCTCCACTTTTGTGGATTTTGTTTGCTGTGTGAAAACTTATGCAGGGATACCTTCTACCTTAGCTCCTTTTTTCTACAGTATTGAACCTTTCACTTCTGTATTATATCAACTGTATAGTGGTGCCTTTGCTCTTGACAATGAAGAAGTCTATTATTTATTCATTGACTGATTTGTATCAACCTAATATCTGAACTCATCTGGGTGGTGTACATGCTAAAGAAAAATACAACCCAGCAATAAACCAACAATAAAACATGACAGAGAGAAGTAAGATAAAATCACCACCACGAACAGCTGAAATGGCAATCAAATGTGATACCTACAGCAAGTTGTTGTTGTTGTTGTTGTTGTTGTTGTTGTTGTTGTTGTTGTTATCATCATCATCATTAAAAAGTCTCCACTTGGTGCCAACAAGAGATTGTGCAGTACCATGAAGAGTTGGGGACCACACTGTATAGAGAGAGTGCGTCCACTGAGAGGGCTCTCTATCATTTTGTTACCCACCTTGTCTCATTTATCAGAACTTCTGGACAAGTTGGCTATCATTGATATAGAAAAAAATATATAATGCTTTCATTATGTACAATATCATTTCATATGTATAATATCTATTCAGTGATTGGCTTCTGGATTTTTCTCCATTGTCGCTGCAGGAGTTCACTGCATATAAAACATAACTACATAGCTACATGCAAAAGTTACAACACGACAAAAAGTGCTTCAAAAAGAAAATGCACCCCATTTTGATATAGCATATTTTAGTTTTCCATTGCCAGCCACATCGGGACAAAAACAAGTGTCAATTTTCAAATCAATCAAAATCAGATGACAACCACCACCTTAAAGATGAACAGATTTACTGTGGCAGACAATAAGATTGTCAAGATCATGGAACTTTATGCCCCAATAAATGTGCTAGTCTTGCACATGCTATAAGGCTATTTCACTTATTTGATTCTGTTTGCTGCAAAAATGCACTAAAAGAGACCTCCCTTGGAAAGAACTAAATTCTTTGTCATGCTGGTCTGTTCCTGATTTTTGTTTCTCTCACCAGAAATATAATTTAAGGAATAAAATGAAATATGCTTTCCACCTGAAAAAGAGAGTTTACTGAGCTCTCTGTTTACACATGGATGTATATATTGGCAAACACAAAGTGTCATTCAAAGTCAATAAATGAAGGGCTGGAGAATCCCCACCCACCCCCTTTACCTTTCTGCAAATTGGTAATAAAACACCAGAGGCCTGCTTTTCATCACTGCAGCTTATGTCAAGAGATTTGCATTCACTTCAGATGCTGATTAAACTACCCACAAAGCTTACAATGCTAAAATTTGCTTTGAAGTACAGGGATATGTCCTTTAATCATATATCTGTACTAACTCTGAAAACAAGAAACAGGAGAGCAAAGAGTGCCCTTCCCCCTTCCTCAAAATGCACCTTGGCTCTTGTTTAGTTTGGGGTGGTTTTTTACATCTTTCTCCCAATTTGTTGTTCACATTTGACAGCTTCTTAACAGTCATTTGCCCCTTAACTCCCAAGGAGTCCAAGAACATGTAGCTGAAGAAGTGCCAGACTTCAGACTTCTCTGTTGTATTTACTTAACATATGTGAACTGGAGCTCGGAAATCATGCATTCAACGCAATGCACTAATGTTAAATGCATTAATTTTCTGGATTGTTGGGGGGGGGGAACTCTCTAAACCTCCCCCCCATTTTTTATTATTTTGAAAGTATCTTGATGTTGGATTTGCTCATTAAAAATATCAATTTGTATGTCTACTTATAAAGGTCCTCTATCTGTCCATGATCCTTGAAAAAAAAGAAAGTAAGGCATTTATACCTCCTTTCAAAGACCAGAATTATGGGAGCTAATCCCAACTTTGATCCCATAAATATATTTACACTAGAAATGGGAGTATTCATATAAAAATATGAATACCCCCGCACAGGTGGAGATAATGAGAGTCCATTCATCTTCTGCTGCCGCGGGCGCCACACTCCTGTCCTATTGTTCTGGATCTTGCGACTGGCTAGCCACTCCTGGCAGGAGGTGGGACAACAAGCCTCTATGCAAGGTCAAAGAGTGGCTTGCAAGATCTGGAGCAATAGGACAGGAGTGTGGAGTCCGCTGCAATAGTGGATCGGTGAGTGGACCGTCGGGCCACATGGGGCTGGACTCTCATTATCTTCACCTGTGCGGAGGTGTTCGTATCCATATACGAATACAAATACCCCAATCTCTACTTTGGACTATAAGACCCAGAAGCTTAAGCATAGTCAACAGTCTATGGTTTTGTATTCTCAAAGGCTTTCACGGCTGAGATCTGATGGTTGTTGTAGGTTTTTGGGGCTGTTTGTCCATGTTCTGGAGGTTTTTCTTCTTAACATTTTGCCAGTCTCTGTGGGTAGCATCTTCAGAGGACAGGAGTTATAAGTCGGTCTGTGTTCTGGGTTTTATATACAGTGGCGCCCCGCTTGACGATTACCCTGCTTGATGCTGAAATTGCTTAACGATGAGGTTTCTGCGATTGCTATAGTGATCGCAAAAAAGTGGGGAAAATCCACTTTACAACAACCGGTTCCCTGCTTCGGGAGCCATTTTTTTGCTTCACGACGATCTTTACAGCTGATCGTCGGGTTTTCAAAATAGCCTGCCGCTGTTTTCCAGACCTATTTCCGGAAGACAGTGATTGAAAATGGCTTCCCCTATGGAGGATCTCCACTGGACGATGAGGTATTTCGCCCATTGAAACACATTAACCGGTTTTTAAGCATTTCAATGGGTTTTTTTTTACTTTCACTTGACGACAATATCGCTTAACAGCAATTTGAACAGAATGGATTATCATCATCAAATGAGGCACCACTGTATATAGAATATATCTATATATATATAAAACCCAGAACACAGACAGACTTATAATTCCTGTCCTCTGAAGATGCTGTTATATATTCTCTTAGGCTTCTGGAACTTACAGGACAAAATCCTGTTGTGTAACTTTGTACCTGGCACAATTCAGATCAGGCACCATAAGCATTTCATTTACATCAGGGTTCCCAACTTTGGGTAAACCAGGTGTTCTTGGACTGCAACTCCCAGAAACCTCAGCCAGCACAGCTGATGGTGAAGGCTTCTGGGAATTGCAGTCTGATAACACCTGGGTTATCCAAGGTCAGGAACCACTGACTTACCCTAATTAAAAGTTTCCTCTCTATTTGTTTTGTGTTTCAAGGCTCTCTTGGGCTCCCTTTTGCCCAGAGGAACCCTCAGAAATTGGGGAGGGGCCTTTAAAAGTCAAACATCACTATCCGGATTGGGATCACTACACATTGCCCATTGTCCAACAAGATCAATTAACATTATGTTTGGGAATAGATAAGGCCATGAACTACAGGTTTGGCAGTTTCTGTCAGTTTGTCTATTGGTCCAACAGGTGTTCCATGGTTCCGAACCCCACCTCCTCCAGCAGGCACCCACTCAGAGGCAGCACCCTGGCTTCACTGCCCTGCCTCCTCCAGGCACTGCCTCTGAGTGGGCACCTACCAGAGGAGGTGGGGCTCAGAACCATGGAACACCTGTTGGACCAACAGACAAACCAATATGAACTGCTGACCCAGCACTTTGTGCCCATCTCTCTTTGGGAATCATGGTTTTACACAGAATCAGTGGTTGTTCAACCATTTTCAGTTAAACTCTTTTGCCACAACTCTTTAAGTGAAACCTTCTCTTTCCTCCATGCTCTTTTTCTTCTGTACGGCTAGCCAGGTCACTGTGACCAGTGCCTCATACACTCACAGTCTGTTCAGCTGAACATTTCCATTACTGAAATAAAAACGTTATCCTACCAATAATCAATTTTTTTTTCAAAAAATCAACCTCTTTGGAACAAAACCAGCAGTCTGTAAGGATGAGAAAGCTGGTGGCATGCTTCCTCTCCGAAGCGTTTTGACAGATTGTTCCAAAAAAGGACATGTTGTATAATTACAGCAAGAACAATTAGAACAAAAGTGCCTTTTGGTACTTCTAAGTCTAACACAGCAAACTTATTCAATTCTACACTTGTCAGTTTGTTTATTCTTTATGTTATGAAGTGGCTGTAGTATATTAAAGAAACTGTATTAGATATCTAGCCACTGATTTTCCTTGCCGTTTCATGATCCATGAATGATGGGCAGAAAGTGAGATTCAAGTGGGCATGTTGGGCTCTAGTCCGGATTAGTATTTCTGGACTGGTATCTTATTGCATTGCTCCACCTGCACAATGGGAGTGACATTATGGGTCATGGAAGATTGCTGATTTAAAGAGTTCTTTTTTTTTTAATTTCAGGATGCACACAGCCCTAACATAATGATACAAAATTGTGTGCACTCTGAAACAGAAAAAAGGAACTCTTTTATTAACAGTGATCGACAACTTCCAATGATATCATTGCTATTGCACCGGCAGAGTGACATAATAGTTACAGAAAACAAAGAAAAATATATTGCATTCTTGCACCAATTGACATTTATTTTCCTTTAAATTTCATTTTCTGTTTCATTCAAAGTGGAACATTTTCACCTATTGTATTGCCAAAAATATCTGGCTTGGTTATCTAGCATTTTAGCCTCTATGTTTACCTTTTAATCATCAGGAGTACAAAAATTTAGCTATATATTGGGTTTTCTTTTCCACTCTACAGAGGCCTTTAACAGAGATATCACACCAGGAATCCCAGCTACATCTTCCACATAAGCTGCTGGTTTTACTCCAAATAAGTCAGTTTTCAAAAACTGCCAATGGGTGACTAAAGACAGTCTTTAATTTACTTTGGATTGTTGCCCTTTCTCCTGCTTTTTCGAAGCAATTGTTGTTGTTGTTGCATTGTTGTTGTTGTTGTTTAGGGTTTTCACTTGATTCTTGGTTGCCTGCATTGCCCTGCTCCTCTGCAGTATTTAAGGCTTCTTTAGCACTTTGGGTTGAGTGCCAGACAAAACACAAATGGGGGAAAAATGAAATGAAAGAACCTGAAAGAGCCAGTCTGTTTTGAGTTTAACAAAAGGAACAGCAAAATAAAAGACTCCCCAAATCATGAGACATCCTCAGAACAAATCAAACCCAGCAATTTTTCCTGTGTACATCCCTAATACTAGACATTCACATCCAAATTGGGTGGAACATTAACTGTTCCATATTTCCAGATTTCAAATACTAGCTTTCGGGATAGAGAACTATAGTTCAGAGCAAGGCTCAGTAAAAGATTATTAGTAAAATCTGTATCCTCTTTCTCATGGCAACAAAGTATCAGAGAATTATAGCAGATAGGTAGAGAATATAGATTTAACTGATAGTCCTGCACCAAACCCAAATCTGAACTGTCGTTCTCTTAACTGAGAGCTAGGCTTTCAGAAGGGAGACTATGTGGTGTAGTGGATAGAGTGATGGACTAGGATTAAGGTGGTTTGGGTTTGATCTCTGCTCAGCTATAGCAACTCTGGTAAAGTACTTTTTAAATATCTTGCTTGCCTTGAAAGCCCTATTAAGGTTACTATAAGTTGGTTCCAACTTCATGTCACATAAGAAAAATAACAAGACTTTCAGAAATGCATTTTAAATATGGAAACTGGAACAATCAACATTCCATCTAATATGGACATGAGTGGCTAAATCCATTTATTACTCACAAGTAGAAGAAACCCATCGGGCTAACACGAACACAGGTTATGTGTTACCTTAGTAAGTCCCATTCATCTAATGGGTCAACAGAAAGCTGAGCTGGTTTGACTTTAGACCAGTGTAGCGAACAGCCCTGCCCTCATCTGTCCGTCACAGCTGAACAGTGGAGTACGAGCCAGTGAGAGGACGGAAGGTGGAGCCAAGGGGGGAGGGGGCTGGATATAAAGGCTGGTGTATGGCGCCTGTGAGAGAGATTTAGTGAGTGAGTGATAGTGTGAAACTTAAAAGTGAACTTTGAGTGAGTTAGAGATCTTTAAGAACTCTGAATGGAACAGAGTGTTAGTAGGAGTTTAAAGTTAAAGTAGAACTGATTCAAATACAAGTGATTAGCAACCTGTGATTTGGTTATTGAATAGTAAAAATATGTCAACTTCCCTGATATAATAAATCATTTAAGTTTTAAAAGCACACATGTCTCCTTGATTGAATGGTATTGAGACAGCAATGCCTGGTAGCAGCAAAGCAAGAAGAAGAGTGAGAACTTCGTGAAGACCTGAAGGAATAGGGGCTTTAGAGGAAATCACCATAACCAATATATCCCATGTTGATGTCTTTGTCTTCTACCATATTGGAGATGCAGTCTGTGCTCAAAATTAATTGAACTGGCTTTAAAGGGAAATAACCTGGTTTAATTAATTTTATTCTTAATCATAGCTCAAGGTGTGTACTTCACTACACTACATCCAGTTTATCATAAAAAATTAAGAGTCACAATTTCTAAACAGCATAATTTAGGGGTGGGTTAATAAAAAATAAAAAGTGAACTATAGCCACATTTTTCCAATTTGCCTTTACTTTTATTGAGCACTATTTAAAAATCAGGCATTTTTAAAAAATTGCATGTAGTCATTGGTCAATAAGCAAATCAGCTCTGGCAGCAAATTTAAGCCTCATGGCACTGTGGTTAATATCAGTGCACTTAATTTAAATGTCTGATGGCTAGAAGGAGAACATTGAAGTGCGCTCATGGGGCAGGCAATTGCATTTTGTAGATTTAAAGAATTATCTTAGGGAGGAAAGCAGGATGGATTTGCTTTCATAGCACAAAGGAATTTTTTTTCTGCCCTGTGCCTACTATCATTAGGTCAACACAACAAAGATGCTTTTTTAGTTTGGGTTGGTTTTGATTTGGGCTGGGTTGGATTATTTTTTAGAGAGATCATCATGGGTTTCTCAGTACAGATTTTTTAGATTTAGGAGGAAAGAGAGTTTGTATATTAAGAGCAAACACTTCATCTGCACGGTGAATAGAGGAGATGAGGAAACATTTGCTAAACATTTCTAGAATGAACCAATATTGTGTTAAGTCCATCAGCTATTGAGAAGGGGACTGATGTTGGGGCTAGGCTTAGTCTCCTTTTCTCAGGAAATGGCTGATCAGCAAGGCTGCTTTCTTCAAGCATGATAGTGATATGGGAAATCATGGCGCAGTGGTTAAAATGCTGTACTGCAGCTAAAACTGTGCTCACGACCTGGGGTTCAAATCCCAGGTAGCTGGCTCAAGGTTGACTCAGCCTTCCATCCTTCCGAGGTCGGTAAAATGAGTACCCAGCTTGCTGGGGGGGGGGCAATGTGTAGCCTGTATAATTAAAATTGTAAACCGCCCAGAGAGTGCTTGTAGTGCTATGGGGTGGTATATAAGTCCAAAAAATAAATAAAAATAAATAAATAAATAAATAATAAATATTGACTCTGAATGATGTCCAATCCACTTAGTTTTCATTTGTTCCAAAATGAATGCCATGAATGACAAAGAAAAGTAGAATTGCCTAGTGCTCCCTCCCTTCACCCAGGCTCATAGAAGCTTTGCCATAAATATGCGAGACCAGAGTTATGGGTTAAGCATGAGCCACACTTTATTGAGTAATCAATGTTGCCAATCCTTTGGCAAATGGGGGGTCCTGCCGTAGTGTGGAATCAGGTTTAAGCACAGAGGTCTCAATGGACCCCCTAACAAACAAATGGGTGAGTCCCGAGCCCCAAGATTTCGTGGTCATGAAGACAGCGAGAACCCAGCTGGCCCAAATTTGACCACCCTTGGACCTCAAGCCACCATCTCCTTGTTGCCCTGGTTGTGGCCCCAGCACATCTTTTCCCCCAAGCACTGTAATTGCACAGTCCACAGCACTGGGAGTTCAGGTGAGCTATACATTACCTGAGATTGCTATAGGACTCACCAAAAACCTGTTTTATCCACACTACCCGCCTGTGTGACTGAAAATTCCACCTCAAAACTTGTCACACACCTTTTGCAGTGTGGGATAGGCAAAAAATCCCTGCATCCAAAGGCCAATCAGGATACGGATCAAAAACTCCTATCCATTCCCAAAGGTGACCAGATAAACTCACACTAGCATATAGGTTGAGTGGGTGGGTGCCAGCGAAGGAACAGGAAGAGAAGAGGTGGGAATGGCCATTATATAACTGATAGTTCCCCCCTCTCCTACCAAAGTTGCTCACGCAAGACTAGGAAGTCTCGCAAAGTCTGTAGAAAAACATGGACCACACTTTATTGAGTAATCAATGTTGCCAATCCTTTGGCAAATGGGGGGGGGTCCCGCCATAGTGCGGAATTAGGTTTAAACGTAACGGACCCCTTAACAAACAAATGGGCGAGTCCATGGCCCCAGGTTTTGCAGTTGTGAAGATAGCAAGAACCCGGCTGGTCCAAATTTGACCACCCTTGGTCCTCAAGGCACCTTCTTCTTGTTGACTGTTGGTCCGGGTGTGGCCCCAGTGCATCCTTCCCCCCAAGCACTGTAATTGCACAATCTGCAGCTCTGGGAGTTCAGATGAGCTATACATTACTTGAGATTGCTATGAGACTCACCAAAAACCTGTTGTATCCGCACTACCCACCACAGAATAGGGACTAGCCATGCTAAGTCCCAGGCCCGCCATCAAGCTTACCAAGCTCCAAAAGCAGCACCCCTTGATGTCTTCAAGGAAGACATCCAAACCTCCTTCCGATAGATGTATTCCATCTGACTAAAAAAACTCAGGCCTATCCATGTGGATCCTCTGGTGACCCATCACCAATCCAAGGCCGCTGCAGACAGCTCTGCAGACTACCCTGCTAATACTCCTTCATGCAGTGTTAAGAGGCCCGGCTGGGGCTCATCCCAATGTAATTCCATGTGATTCACCCTCCTCCTGGGAATGATTTGTTATAGATCAACCAAGCCTGTCCAGCAAAGTCCTATAAATCAGAACTAAATATTGGGCCCGCCAAGGCTGGGCCTTCACTACCACCCCAGCATAAATTAAGAAACTGGGTAGCCAATTCACCCATGTCCTCTCTGCTCTATGCCTCCTACACCTCTCTTTGTCTCTCTCATCTTCCTTATCCAAATTTTTCTTCTCTGTTCAGCAGGTCAAATAAGTCTACATAACTGCCTGTCAGATTTTTCCTTGGTTGCCAGGGTGAGGTGATCACCCAGGGGCATTGCGTAGTCGCCAAATGGTAAAACTTGTAATGTTACAGTGTTATAGCCAGTATCTGGTACTGATGGGTAAGGCCAATTGCCCACACCAGCTGTTGAATTTAGCAGGGCTGGAAATGTAACTTGTGGATATGGTGCAGCCTAGCCACCAAGCCATACCCTCGTACTAGGCCAAGGGTTGCTTGGAGCCATAAAATTATGCAGATCGTATGCTGAATAGAAGGGGGAATTAATCTGCCCAATGCCTGTCCAAGGCTGAGTGGGCATCGGTGGAGGGGTGTCTGATGTAATGGCTAACTCACCTGACAAAGGCATCATCATGACTGGATCCTCCCTTCCATACTGGTGTTCAGGACCTGTGTCATCCAGCACCTCATGCCTGCCCTGTGTTGTTGCCGCTGTGCCAATTGCTGCCTGGATTGGGGTCACTCTTTCTTCCTCCACACACTGCCATAGCAGTGATACTGCTGCCCCATCTGTGTCCTGTCTGGAGATCCCTTCAGCCTGTTGCTGTCTTTGACAAAAGTGACAATGCCACTGGTCCATCCCTGCTGTACTGGTTGTCTGGACCTGCCTCCTCCATCACCTCATGCCAGCTCGCCATCACCACTGGTGTACCAGTTGCTGCTGGGATTGGGTCGCTCTTCTTTCATCAATTCCCTGCCACAGCAGTCTTACTGCTGCCCCATCTTCTTCCCACCTAGATGTCCCTTCAACCTGGTGTTCCACCTCTAGGACAGCAAACCTGGACATTAGATTATCAGCCATAGCTCTGAGCTTAGCCTTCCGGTGGCTCTTGGCCTGCTTGGCCAATGTCATGGCTGCGCCTCACTAGTCTGTGGTAAATCATTTACTTTAATCCCACTAGTTAAATATTGCAATGAATGTGTTTATACCCATGGGCTAAACGTGCTGTACCACGGCCCCCACGACCACTCCTGCCCCTAAAACCCCACCAATTAAGCTAGCTGATTACCTGAAATTATAACACGTAAAACTAAATCAAAAACACAAGAGGAAGCATTGGGCAAACTGTGGGAGGGAGCCGATGCTACCCCCTCCTTTTCCCAAGGGCTGAGTCAGTGGGCGCCACAACCACACTATGCAGTGTGAAAGGCAGTCAAGCAGCTAAACTTCATCCTTGACTGTTGCCAGCAAAGGAAGAGGAAGATAAGAGGGGGAAAACAGCCCTTAAATAACCTATAGTTCCCCCCTCTCCTATCCAAGTTGCTCACACAAGACTAGGAGGTCTCATGACTTCCGTGGAAGGAGGCAAAGGTGAGCCACACTGCCAAGTGTGGCTCACTAGTAGCTCAATCAAATGTTTTCCAAGTACCTCTCTCCCTCCCTCACAATGAAAAAAAATGCAGTAGCAATAAAGTAAATAACTACCCATAATTGTTTGATTATCACCCTCGGCTACCTCAGGCAGAAGGGATGGAGACTCAAGTCACACAATTCTCTGTCAACTTAAGTTGCACTGGTGACTCAACTCAGACTTGACTGGGGGGATTTTCAATGATTTGGACTCAACTTGTGACTTGGAACCAACCCATCCTCTCCCTTTTCTTGGAGGGAAAAATTGTTTTTAATAGGGACTACAACTTGTGACTTGGGCTCGAGGCGGGGCTTTGTTGCGGTGCTGCCAGCAACTCCAGAGAAGAGCTCTCTGGAAAAAACTGGAACCCTCCGGTCCAGGATCCCCCTTTTGAAATGGGGATCAAAGGAGAGTCTAGAAGAAGTCTCTCTGAAGCAGATGGTGAGCAGCAGAAGGAGAAGAAAGGGAGGCAGACCCGGACTTTTTTCTTCTGAAGAAATCACCGTGCACGGACTGGAGCGGGCACCATTTTTTGGCACTGAGCCGCGAGGAACCCTTTACCGGGGGAGAGGAGAGCAATCAATATAAACTAATAATATATAACAAGTAAGTAAGCCGAAGCCTCTGATTTATGAAACAGCCTCATTAAGCTGAAATAAGAATGAAAATATTTGGCTGAAAGAATAAATGCAGCGGCGGGTTTATCTTATCAGTCTGACTCAAAAGCGAAACTAAGCTTCTCCAAGTGAACTCTTAAAACACCAGGCTGATTCTAAAGCCGAGAGTCTGAGATGGAAAAATAAATCTTATGTTTCTGGAAAAGAATCCCAGACAGCAACACCGTCTGACTGGATTTAAGAGACTTCGGTGGATGCAGTGTGGCTGGGATACGTTACTCTTTGCCTTCTCTGGACTTTGGGAACTATAAATAATAGAATCTGGTGGTTTTCGGGAGAAGGAGCTGACGTGGCCGACTGGACTAAGGAGCATTAAGGGGTTAATGAAGATCACAAGACGAGCTCCAAGGACAATCTACTGGACAGTTTGTGACTTTATGATTGTTGTTTTGTTTGTCGGACTGCAGACCATGTGTATCTAATAACAGAAGCTTGCTGAACCCAGGAGAAGAAGAAATAACTGTGTCACGGTTCTATTTGATATTGTATTTGCTGGGCTAAAAGTTGATTTTTATATTACAATATTTGGATAAAGATTGGAGGGAGATCTAAGGGGAGGATTATGATGAGGGGTTTGAATTGTTGATAAAATTGTGGAAACTGTGGAAGGATTTCTAGGGGGTGATTATTGTGGTATTTATACAAACCCCAAAGCCTGAGATGGACCCCAAAAATTCAAAAGAACAAATGGAGACTTGGTCTGTTCAATCCCAAAGTTCTGGAATAGTGGTGCAAGAAATAGAAAAGGAATGGCAGATTAATATACAAAGGCTAATATTAACAGGGTTCCAGCGAGTGAATGCAGGTCTTAGCAAAATAGAAAATTTGATGAAAGGGACGAAAGAGGGGACAGTAGATGCCAAACAAAACTTAAATGAAGTTGTACAAACTTTAGAATCGTCTGTATTAGACATGACACCAGGTAATATGAATGCAGTAGAGAGTTATCCAGTGACCCATGCAGCTTCCAAAATTAAAAAGCATTATGACAAAAATCTTAAGGAGGCAGAGTTACTGAAACCAGACAATCTTATGGTGAAAATATGGGAAGTGAAAAAAATGGATATTCTGTCAGATGGGCTGAAAGACTGTTCAATTCAAAAAGAAACTGAACGATGGGATGTATTGTATAAATGGCAGCAGCTACCAGACAATGTTGGAATAACATAGAATAAAATTAAAATTAAATGATAAGATAAAAGCAGGAGGGTAATCAAACTGTGAAAAAGCAAAAAGTTGATATGTATTAGTAATATGAATTGATTGGATGATGTTATACTTTATGCTCTCCTATCCCCCAAAACCATTTTTCCTTATCTATCCCCTCTTTCTTTTTGTACCCTTTATCCCTGTTCCTAAATAAATATATAAAAAAGCAAAAAAAACAAACAAACAAACTTGTGACTTGGGCTCAAAGACTTGCCAACATCTACTTCCCTTTGCTTCTGGCAGGACTGTGGCATCCACCTTCGTGCCCCTTGCTTGACCTTCAAGCCCCCAGAGCACACGAAGGCAGACACTCTCTTTAACACTTGCTGCCACCAGGTGATCTCTAAATCACCATTACTTCAGAAAGACTCAGGTCCACACTTCAAGTCCTTTTAAAATAAAACTTTAGTTTATTGATTACATAGATTAATTCGTGAATATCTTCAGTATTTAATCATTCCTCAGAATTCCCCCCCCCCAAAAACTATACATTCTATTACTCTGTCAGGCTTTTCTCTCCTGCCTGACTCTTATATTTCTCTAACTGACTTAATCTCCACACTCTGACTTGAACTTCACACACTGACTTGAACTCTCTTAATCTTACACTCTGACTCTACTCTCAGTGACTCAATCTGACTTAAACTCACTTCATCTCACAATCTGACTGAAATATTGACTCAGGCTCCGCCTCTTATAGTATCTGTCTCAGCTCCGCCTTTCAGCAACATGAATATTCAAAAATCATTACATTGTACAACAAGAACCATAGATCAACTACGTAAATAGAGAACGCTACAAGGACCGTCAGCTTATGTTAACAACAGAGTACAGCGGTTGGTTGCAAGAGATAAAGAAATACTGTTTCTGTGACAATTCCTCAGCCTTGGAAATATTTCCAAAAAAGAAGACAACAAGCCAGGAGACTGCATTGTTTTATATGCTATTTCACTTGTCTAAAATTTGTTTGTTTTTAATACAAAATATAACTGATTCAGAAATATGTTAGTCAGAAAGTTACAATATAGCATCTTAAAAAAACTTTTCAAGAACTTCCATGAGATTGCAGAAATGGACAGGCATTGTTATAAATATTGCTGGCTGAAATCCTATTCTATACGTTATGCCATGTAAGGCATCAGCTGTAGCAATTTTCTGAATATAAAACTTTCCTGACTTCCTCCTTGAAAGCCATGAGGCTTTCATACTTGGGAAGCCAATAGGAGATAGGGGGAAAGTCTTTAATTATCTTATGTCTTCAACACTGGTTTGATGTCACTGGAGGTAGCAATTTCTATTTATTTATTTTATTAGACTTATATGCCACCCATCTAGAACATGTATACTCTGGGCAGTTTACACAATTTTTAGTAATTAAAGACTGTAAAATCTTATGGTCTCCATCAGCCTTAAGGGATTCCATGGGAGTGTTGGAACGTTTGAGGAAAAATACAATTTTTTAAATTTCCCAATAAATTACCATGCCTGATGACATTGCATAACTTACAAAACAGGATTTCTGCCTATGAATTAATTAATATTCACTTAGTTGTCTGGATCTGTTTTTAAAGGATGTTAGTTCATCCAGTGTCCCCTGCTTGTTTTCCCCAAACCAAGGGTTCACTCTGGTGATGTTCTCTCTTTCCTTCGCTGCCACCAGTGGATTTCCCCTATCCACACTGTAAAAGACTTTAATCAGACACTTGCTGCCTACAGAACTTGCTTATTAAAAGATATTAGGTTGAATCTGAATCACATATGTTCTTTAATCATTGCATAGCATCAAAATCATTGAAAACTCATATATTTTGTTACACACTCAATCACCATTTGCTTTATTTATTCACTTTAACCAGTTTATCTTTATTAATATCAGCTCTCTCTATTTCTCTATCTCTCTCTCTTCACTCTTCAACCTCTCTCCTTCATACCCCGCACTCTCCTTCTGTAACTCCTGACTAACTGATCCCGCCCCTCCAGTCCCCTCATAGGCTCATGCAAATGAGCTCCAGCTATGAGTGACAGGAGTGACATGGGCACTTGTCAGTTAGTTTAATAATAATAACAATAATACTAATATAAACAATAACATTTAAAGAATGTTGGTTTAATAATAATATTTGTTCGTTTCCCAGGATGCACGATCTCCTTATCTTTATGTTCTGCATCACTTTGAGGAGTCTCATTGAATGAGAACTGAAAAATAAATGCTGCTGCTGATATTAATACAGGTTTTGTCATTCATTTTATCCTCATTTAGGATTAGGGGGACGTATTTTTCTGAAGCAGGTGAGGCAGCAGAACTGATTTCCATTTCTCCTCCTTGAGGCATTTATTGTCTTTTGCCTGTTCCCTAAATGCTCTGAGTATTCTTGGACCAAAGTAATGCTAAGAACACATGGTTATTATTAATATGTTATTAATAATAAATGACTTCTTGGAGAAATCCATTCAGCTCCATCTGCCATCACAGACAACAATCAAAAGCGAAGGAAGCAAAAAAGAAACCCATAAGAAATGACAGAAATATAGGTGACAAGACCAATGTTAGTGAATGAACAATGAAAGAGATGTGACTCTCACCAAAAACAGTAGAAAAGAAACAATTATTTACTTTGGAAAAAAGAGAGAATATGGAATTATGAAACCAACCATGTGTCTAGAATTCTAATCCTTCAGTTTCCACCCATCCCTCTGCATGTAGAATCCATTTTGTTCAATGAGGCAATGATGTTGTGGAAGCCCCTCCCTCCCCAGAATTTTTCCTGAGACCCCTACTGGAGGGCAGCCCTTCAGGTACTGTGGAAGGTGTTGTCCTACAATTCAGTGCTGAAGTAAAATTCACTTGTCAGTTCAATTTCCACCCACCCCTCTGCATATAGAGCTGGGACACCTTTATTTCAAGCACTGAAACATCTTGGGCTTACCCCCAAGGATCATTGTCACTATGTTCAGATATATAGGACTCAGATATGATGCAGAGATCAAAACAGACTACCTTTAGACTAATTTCTGGGCCTGTTTCCATAAATGTATAATTTTAAGCATACCTTAACAATTATGAAGATTATGTCTGCTGAAACACCAGTAACCACAAATATATCATTTATCTTATTTTCCCCTCCCACCTTCCCTGAATTAATGACTTTGAATTATAAGGGATATGTGTCTTTTAACTCTCTTTTTCCTCTTCCAAACATAAAAAAAAGAAATAAAAAGCAAACTAAATTAAAACAATGCTAACTTTCAGAGAAGGTTGTCAAAATATAAGTAACACAATGGATTTAATGTGTGCATAGGGGGGAAGCCACATGAAGCAATTTTGTTACCAAAATATGACAAATTCAAAATGAGAAAGATAACTATGGAACACCTATTACTGAACTCTGGTTTTTAAATGAAGTTAGACATCTGTGAAATATAAACCCCACAGCTAACAATTTATGTGACACTTTGTTAAAAAGGAAAGAAGGCTTTGACATGCAAATTCCAAGCTTACATTGCATCAGAACAAGGTAACCTTGCAAAACAACCTTCACATACACATGTATGCCCGCTCACCTATACAGTATGCATGTCCACATGCACACACAGAGAGACTGTCTTTCTCTCTTCAGCCTAATGCCTCCCATACGGATCTGTTTTTCCTCCTCCTTTTCTAATCAAGCTGACAGCATTTCTCAGTTTATTATCTATCAAAAAACCTTGGTTGAGCCTGTTATGAACTGCTCTTTTACTATCATTACCCACATTTCCGTCTCTGAGATATAAACAGCTACATTGTGTGAGCTCATCTTTGCATATTGGACATTATTGTGCACACACAAAACACTTATTGCAAATGTCAACCTATTACTGAGTATTAAAGTCAGGTCATGATTAGAGATGGGGACGAATATAAAAATGCTTTTTCCGACGAATATAGCCAATTCGTTAAATATTCATAGATCCGTATTTGTGGGTTCCAGAGACCCCCACAAATATGAAGGGACAAATATTTACCAGTTTTTATTCGTCCTTTGTATTAACCCACCCCCCAAAACTCACAGCATTCTGCCTACCGGCTGCCGATCAACTGATCAGTGGCAGAAAGGCAGCCACCACCCCACATAGTCACCCAATATCACAGCCTACCCCTCCACCCCCTTCCTTTCCCTACCTTAGGCCCCACCCCACGCCATGCCACCCACACCAACACCCTCTTACTTTAATCGCTGCTGCCGAGGTCTTCTGGCCTCAGACACATGCATGTAAAAATGGAGACTGGCTGCAAAGATGCCATCTGCAGCTTCATTTAGGGTAGGAAAGCAGCAGCTGCCATCTTTGCAAAGGGCAGTCTGGATTCCCTTAGCCTGCCTTAATGGAATCCAGACTGCCCTGTGCAAAGATGGCAGCTGCAGCTTCCCTACCCTAAATGAAGCTGCAGCCACCTTCTTTGCAAAGGGCAGCCAGTCTCCCTTTTTACACGCAGTGGCTGTGAAGACCTGATGGAGACCTCGACAGCAGCTATTAAGGTAAGGGGGTGTCAGTGGGAGTGGGGTGGGGGCTCAAGTAGGGAAAGGAAGTGGGTGTGGGGAAGGCTGTTGGGGTGGCTGGCTGTGTATGTGGGGGTGGCTGCCTATTGGCTTCTGATCAGCTGATCGGCAGCCGGTAGGCAGAATGGGCATCTGTGCTGTGTGGTAAACTCTCCTGGGGGGGGATACCTTTTGTTTCGGTATCTCTGCTTTCTTCCAATTTTTAGCATAAAGCTTTCTGACTGTAGTAGATCACTGGATAACTCTTTATCTCATCTATGTTGCCTGGTATCATACTCAATAAAAGCAATTCTGGGGTTAGTGGAGTTTCATTTACCTGTTGTTTGTCATCTAATATCATCTCTTTCATCTGATCTACTATTTGGCTAAGACATTCATTAACTTGCTGAAATGCTGCTGTTATTATCTTTTGCATGGTAGTCTGCCATTCTTTATCTGATACTTGTGCCACTAATTTTCCCAAACTTTGAGACTGGGCAAGAAAGGTCTCCAGCATTTCGTGCTTTAGTTTTTGGGAGGCCATTTTGATCTTTTCAATGAGTGGGCTTTGTATAAAGGTAAAGGTAAATGTTCCCCTTGACAATTTTTGTCGAGTCGTGTTCGACTCTAGGGGGCGGTGCTCATCCCCGTTTCCAAGCCATAGAGCCAGCGTTTTGTCCAAAGACAATCTTCCGTGATCACATGGCCAGTGCAACTTAGACATGGAATGCTGTTACCTTCCCACCGAGATGGTCCCTATTTATCTACTCGCATTTGCATGCTTTCGAACCGCTAGGTTGGCGGGAGCTGGGACAAGCGACGGGCACTCACTCCGTCACATGGATTCGATCTTACGACTGCTTGGTCTTCTTACCCTGCAGCACAGGCTTCTGCGGTTTAGCCCGCAGCGCCACCACGTCCCTTTGGGCACCACCACATCCCTTTGTATAAATAATACTATATCCTTCACTTCACCAAAGTGACCAAGCCACAAATATACCATCTACTCTTTCAGAAGTTTCCACTATTTTATCAACAAACCAAACCCACAATCATAAACCTCCCCTAGGATCTTCCTCCAATCTTTACACAGATGTTACAGTATATTTTAGCCCAGCAGTTTAAAATATAACCGTGGTAAAAATATTCCTTCTTCTCCAGAAACCTAGCAAAATTCTATTACCCATGCAGTCCAGTGAAAAAGTCCAAGCTAAATAGCAATCACAGGGGTTCAGTCTCTCCAGTAGGTGTCTTTATAACCTGTCATATGTTCCTTCCATTAATCCAAAGATCCAATCAAAAACTCTAGTCCTGGTTTTCCCATCTCCACAGTCCATCCTCAACAACATTATCACTCCCAGATCTATGCTATTGAGAAGTCTGGTACCATGATATTATATTTCTCAATCTGATTTCTTTGTTTCTAAAAGCTTTAAGTCACATCAGCTGTTATTCACTCTGGGATTTTTTCCAGAAACAAAAATTTTTTTCTGTCTCACTCTCACTTTTGGCCTTGAACAGCCTGCTGTTTAAGAGTCAGTTTCACTTTTGAGGAGGCAGACCGGCAAGCAAGCTTGCCTCTCCTTGCCTTCTTTCAGCCAAATATTTTCACTCTGATTTCTTTTTCTGCTTAATAGGGCTGTTTATAAATCAAAGGCTTCAACTTACTTTCTTGTTGTATATTTTCAACGCCGTATTTGTTTGTTCTCCTCTCGTCCTTTGACTTTGCCTCCTTCCATGTATATAACAACCCTTAATTTTCCTCTAATTAGTTTAGGAAAAAATGTTGTTTTATACACAGAAAAATATGGTATCTATTATTATTATTATTATTATTATTATTATTATTATTATTATTATTATTATTATTATTATTATTATTATTATTATTATTATTATTATTATTATTATTATTATTATTATAAGAAACATCAGGCACAATCAAAATTATAAAAACATTGACTGGTATTATGTAACAGATACAAGTTTTAACCAAAAAACCAAGTATCTGTTAAATATCGGCACAGTATGTATGCTGTTCTTAATATTGCTGGGTTTTATAGCTCTGATGGTGTGATTTCTGAGATCTGCAACTGCTTATAGTACTGTGTGAAATTTCTTGATATTGTTCCCAAAGCCCCAATGGCTACGGGGACCAATTAAGTTTGTTTCTTCATGAAGCGAGATGTTTCGATTGTCAGATCTCTGTACTTTGTTAGTTTTTTCCAATTCTTTATTTTCAGCTCTGGCATCCCTTGTAATTGCAATGCCAATGATCCAGACTAGACATGGGGACGAATAAAAAAATGAATTGATATATTCATCAGAAATCACTGATTCATTAAATATTCATCCCTTCATATTTGTGAATTACAGAGACCCCGATGAATATGAAGGAACAAATATTTTCCAATTTTTATTCATTCCCCATGCAAGTGGGGGGGGGGAAGCCATCCAATGGCTTTTCCATTCTTCACTGTATTACTACTATGTCTGGTGTGTTATGTTCAAGTTGTCTATCTGTTTGGATCCAGAAATCCCAGAAGATCTTAACTTCCTCATTTTCTGACACCTTTTCTACATGACGTTCCCACAGGTTTTTGGAGGCTGGTGAGTTATATTTTTTGCACAATGACCAGTGCACTTATTTTGCCACTCTGTTGTGTCTCATTTTGTAATCTGTGCAATCTTTGGACATTCACAGATGAAGCGTGACAGAGTTTCTTTCTTTGTTTTTTTTGGCAGATTCGACATTTGCTGTTTGCACTAACTCCTTGGATCTTAGCTTTCATCACATGGTTTGGAGTGCTTGTGCAGCAAAAATTGAGCCTTCGGTTTCTTTCTCAAGCATCCCCAGTACTTTTTCTATACCCCCTTAATTTTTAGCACTCTATATAGACACAATTTTTCATTTTGACACACAGTTTTTCACATTTGAAAGGCCTTTTTTGAGGACTAGTCTTTCAGTCTCTGCAGCCTGGATGCTTTTCAAATAAAAACAGTGGGTGTGGCCAACCATTTTGCTACAACACAAACAAGAGTGATCTTTTCAGTTTATATCTGGCATTTTATATCTGGGGTAGTTTGGGGGATTGCCTGTTCTTAAACTGAGGTAAAACAGTTTTACTTTTTAAAGATCTTAATTTGAAAATCATTTTCCCATTTCCCCTAGATCTGGTGCAGAGCAAGAGCAGACTGTTCCAGAGACCAGTTTCAAAGGCTTTTTTTTTTTTTTTTTTTTGCCTGAGCTGCCCCCACTTTTAGAATTGCCTTGTAGAATGTTGCTTTTCTTTGCTGCACAATAAGGAAGGGAAGAGTAACTACCGTGTTTCTCCGATAATAAGACACTGTCTTATTATTTTTTGGGGAAAGAAAAACACCAGAGGGCTTATTTTCAGGGGAGGGCTTATTTTAATGAACATTGACAGCACTCATCTCGCCCTTGTTGGTCCTTCGGAAGCCGGCCGGAGGGTGAGGTGGGCGGGGGGGAGGAAGGAATCTCCTGCCGCCCCTGCTCGCTATGGGAAGCCGGCAATTCCTCTTGCGGAGCCGGCCGGCTCCTGCTGTTGTTGCTGCTGCTGCTCCCGGGAGCTGGAAGGCTGGCCCGGCCGGTCCGCGCTTTCTCTCGCCCAGGCGCGCCTTTCTTGCCGAGCCTGCACCCGCTGCCACCCCGCCTGCCCTCCTTTCGCTGCCCGGCAATGGGACGGCGGGGCTGCTAGATGGGCAGCAGCTCCTCCCCCGGCGGTGGTGGGTCAGGCACGCCCCTCTCGGCTCCCGGTCCCCATGGCTCGGTAGGGGCCTCCGGCTGCCGCTGCCCAGAGACGCCTTTGCTCAGCCCCCAGTGGCAGCCATGGAGGCTCCTGCGGCTCCGGCCGCCGTCGCCGCCGTGCCTGCCTTCCCCCGGGCCTCCCGAGGCGTCACCCTTGTCTCTAGCCTCCTCGTGGTGAGTCCATCGCCGGCAAGTGCCGGTTTGGGGCGGCCGCGGCAGAAGCAGCCTCGCCGGCGGGAGGGTGGTTGGAAGGGTGGGAGCTGCGGGCCAGGGACTCTGGGGGGCACCTCGGCAATGAGGGAGGGTGTGGAGCAGCTTTCCTGAGGGGGGAGAGGGTGATGTCACAAAAAGGAAGCCCCATCTTTCACCCACCCGACTGGCCGGCGGCCTTTCTCTCCGCCCACTGGTCACCACCGGCGGGGCGAAGAGGCTCCGCCGCCCTTGTTGGTCCTTTGGAAGCCAGCCAGAGGGTGAGGTGGGCGGGGGGGGGAGGAAGGAATCTCCTGCCGCCCCTGTTCACTATGGGAAGCCGGCAATTCCTCTTGTGGAGCCCTCCGGCTCCTGCTGCTGTTGCTGCTGCTCCCGGGAGCTGGAAGGCTGGCCCCGGCGGTCCATGCTTTCTCTCGCCCAGGCGCGCCTTTCTTGTCAAGCCCGCGCCCACTGCCGCCCCGCCTGCCCTCGACCGCCTGCCCTGCTTTCGCTGCCCGGTAATGGGATGGCGTGGCGCAAAAATCAATCTCAATAGGGCTTATTTTCGGGGGAGGGCTTATTTTAGAGGAATGTTACACAGTAAGGGGAGGGCTTATTTTCGGGATAGGTCTTATTATTGGAGAAACACGGTAGCACTCATGTGGGCTCTTGGAGCTGAGATCTTTTGGCACATAGATGGGTTGTGAGTGACCTCAAGGATTATTTTTATGCTATTATCATTGTATGGAAATTTGAGACTAGAAAATGTTTGCATGGCAAGAAGCACTTTTCTGCAGCATGGGAAACCACTGAAGGAAGATTAGTTCTGCTTTGCAACCTGTTCCACAGAAATGAGCTGTGCTTTGCATGTCTGAAAGCTTCTGTCATGAGGGATACTTCTAAATCTACAGTTTATTAAGTCATGCATTTTAAATCAATTAATCATGTTTACCAATCCTGGTTTTGCTTTTGTAGTATGTCTTTAGCATATTGCATCTCACTGCATGCTGTTTCCATCATCTAATACCAGAAGACAATGAGACAGAAAGCATAAGTTTGCAGAGCTCTGTTGTCACCTGCTCTTCCCTCCATGCTACCCAATAATGTTTTATTTTGACTGTCCAATTTGCCATCATTGTATTTGGAATGCCATTTTTTTTCAAACCACATTTTGTCCCTCTTTTTCCAACCTTATGTTTATGTTTTGGTTTTGCTTTTTAAAAAACTGGGTTAGAAATCTCTGGAGGTTTCTTGTGCATTACATAGTGGTGGTGGATTTGAAACAAGAACTGATATTTATTTCCCCTGGGAACCTGGTGCTTCAGTGGATTATGGTCCTGCCTGATGTGCAGAAATGCAAAGCAATGATGAAACCATCTTTGCTCACACTGGGCTTGTATCTGGTGAACTTGAGAGAAAGAAATTTTGACAGGAGAAGAAAAGGAGGAAAATCCATTAAAATGTGTAAGAAGAAGAGGTGAAAGAGCAACTTTCAATTTGGTGCCATCGTCAGATCCAGATCAATGTGTGCATCTACTAGGAAAGGTGCAAATACTTGTGGGAAAGTCCTGTTACTTTTGCAACACTGCTCAGAGAAGTGGACAAAGATGGACCAATAATATTTAATATTAAATAATATCTATCCCACTGTAAGTATCCTCATCTGCATTGTAGTTCCTGTCTGATCTCTACAGAACTGCTGGATGTGTCTCTCCATGACAACAGAATATCCAGATTTCAGGGATCTTGTCGTCTGCGACTATGGTTGGACAAAGATCAGTGCTTTCACGAAAATCATTGAAATTGTGTACTCCTACAGAACATTTGATACAGCCGCATGCACTGAAACCAATGGCTTTAGGTAGGCCTAATTCTCTTTCAGATTGGATTGGATGGCACATTTTCAGTTTGGCTAATTTTGACATGGAGAGGCTGTTTGTCCCATAGAGGGTCCCTCAGGCAGAAAAGTTGCCCACCCAGATGGTCCTAAATGGAAGAGTACTATACTACCACATGGTATTCCAATTTCCATGTTTTTTTAAAATTCTGACTAATAATAATTATTATTAATAATAAACTTGTGCACTAGCTCAGGGGTTTTGTCGAGAGAGAACACATTTTCTTAATACGCACAAAAATGTGTTGGGGAACATGTTTCTCTCTCATCCAGTAGCACCATTAATTTTCTTCAGAGGAAGGAAGTTGAAACAGCAGCTTTGTCAATGGGAGCTTTATAGTCACAGTGAATAAACCCATAAATGCCTGTGCTATGAATTGGAAATGTGACCTCATGCTCTCTGTTGCATTATTCCTGGGGAGAAAGTGGGCACATTAAATCAAAAGTGCTTTATAATACATGGACAATTTCATGATTGTACAAGTGAAAACTATGGGCAATAGAATGTAATGTCTGAGAATGCAGCACAGGAAGAACTTAGTTCAAACGTTACTTCAACTTTAGCAAAGCCCACTTTGCCCCATATCCCCATGATGTTGCATATAAAGCAATTACTTCTGGCCTACTTTTCTGGATTTTTCTCATGATTACTGGACTTGTCATAGAACAGGAGTTCCCAACCTTGGGTAATCCAATGTTCTTAGACAGCAACTACCAGAAACCCGAGCCCACACATCTGGCGGTGAAGGCTTCTGGAATCATAGTTCAGGCAGACCAGGGTTACCCAAGGCTGGCAACGACGGGCATAGAAGATTCTTGACATATCATTCCTTTTTGCAATGAAATGACCAAACTCGGTTTCAACTCTTTCATTTTCTCAAAAGTCCAACCCTCTTTCATTTTATCAAAGACTCATAAAACAAATCCTCTACCAAGTGCCCTTTTTCTTGATCTGTCAAGCTACAATAATCTGAATTAAACCAGGAATCTAAAGCCTCTGGGGTTTGCTTATTTGTTTATTTATTTTGGTGCGCTAAACAAATGATGACCCAATTAACTAGTTCCTAGATTTTCTCATGTCCCTTGACAAACAGAGACATAATCCTGAGCATGCACATAGAAGCAGCCACAAATAAAAAATGCAAATATTTTATTTGGCAAGGAACACAGATTGTTAAAGAAAAAAAATCTGGGAAACGGCATAGAATTTGACTGTAGCATTTTTGATTGCTCATGTAATTCCTTGCATATGTTAAGGGTTGTTTTTTTTTTTTTTTTTTTTTTTTGGTTAGATAACACATCCAATCTGTCAAGGAGGGGTCTATCAAAACAAGAAATAGCAGGTTTTAAGCTCTTAGTCAAAAAGAAATCTGCAAAGTCTGTTTTGCCTGAAGGACAACTTGAAAAGCAGCAACAGTTGGTACTGCAGATGGCATAGATGTCTGGAATGAGAGGGGCAATATTTCTGCAATAAGTGTGGATAAAATATCAGCATATGGGCATAATAGACTTAAAAGGAATCTACGGTCTTTATCTGATTTTTTTTTCTTTTTAATTTTACATAGAAAATACCTTGCTCTATGAGTGGATGTTTACCACAGATTTGCATAAAGAAAATTCTGGAGACCATTTGGAATTTTCATCTAAGGAAGTGTCACAGGAGACCAAAACAGTTTTGAGGACCTATGGACTTTCTTCAGGCATTGGAGGCCCCCCAGTTCCTTCAACAAGCAGCAATCCCTAACTTAATGGAGGCTGCTTTTGTTATCAGCAGGGCTCTGGAAGTCTGGGGTAGCATGGTGGCTTCCATGTTAGGGCCACCTTCTTTATTCCAATGAGTTCTGCATGGAAGGAGATGCTTCTGGCACTTCCAGAGCTGATAAATCAGGTTGGCTGGTGAGTGGTGCTCAGCCTGGAATGTATAAAAAGGGCAGGTCTCAGCTAGCTGGCTTCTTTCATCATTGGAGCTTCAGCAAGAAGAATCAAATTGCCTTGAGAAGTGCAGAACAGAGCAAAGATGAAGAAGCAGAAGAGGTGGAGAAGAGGCAGCGGCAGCAGTAGTATGAGGACAGCGAGGAGAGAGCAGAGTTCACAGCAGTCCCATACTCAAAGGAGCTGAATTCTCTCTCTCTCTCTCCCTCTCCCTCTCTCTCTCTCTCTCTCTTTCTTTCTACCCCACCCATCTAGTAGCAAGCCACTACTCCTGATGGCTGTGACAAAAATAAACATAAAACAAGATAATAAACATAAATTGAAAAGAATGCTCCCAAAACCCAACCCAAAACTCCATGTAATTCCCAGGATGGCGGAAATAGCATAAACTATTAAACAATAAACAATACAATGATGTTAATAATTAGTTAAATTAGAAGGGGGTGAGGTCCAGCAAGAAGAATCAAATTGAATTTGCTTCCTAAAGCCAAGTGGTGGTGGGGGGCCTGACACACCTCCACTGGCAGAGATCTCCATAACGAGGTGGCCACCCCGAGAAGGCCCAGTTCTTAGCTGAAGATTTCCAGGCTGCCCTTGGGATGGGCATTTGCATGTCAGCATTAACAGCTTGAACTTGACCTGGAAGCATACTGGCAACTCCCCAAGTGAGAGAAATATGATCACATTTTAAGGTACTGTATTTTTCGCTCCATAAGACGGACCTTTCCATAAGACACACCAATTTTTTAGGAGAAGAAAACAGGAAAATATAATCTGTTTTCTTCGCTCCATAAGACGCACAGACTTTCCACCCCCCTGTTTTGTGGGAAAAAAGTGCGTCTTATGGTGCGAAAAATATGGTACCTAAAACCAGTCCTGCTGCAGCATTTTGAACTTGCCTTTGAGGGTAGCCTTATACAGTATAGCATTGCGACAGTTATTCCTCAAGATTACCAGTGCGTAAACCAGCGTTATTAAGGACTTCCTGTTGAGATAAGAGTGAAGGTGTGTAATCTGCCTAAGTTGGAAAAAGGCAGATCTGGCCACAGGATTCAGGAGCACACCAAAATTACAAAACTGATCCTTGAGAGGGAATGTGACCCCATCCAGACCAGGCAGAACAGCCCCTAACCTATCAGGTTGCCCTCCTAACAAGAGGATCTCTGTTTTGTCAGGATTTGACTTTAGCCTGTTAGGCCTTATGCACTCCATAACTGCACCTAGCAAGCACTCCAGGGTCCTCACAGCTTCTTTAGCTGAAGAGGAAAAGGAGAGGTAGTGTTGTGTGCCATCAACATATTGATGGCAGCACATTATAGATCTCCGAATAACCTGCCCCAGTGGCCTCATATAGATGTTGAACAGCAATGGCGAGATGATCGATCCCTGTGGGACACTGCATTATAGGACTTGTGGGAACAAAACAGCATCCCCAAGCTGAGCCATCTGGCACTAGTCACTGAAAAAGGACTGAAGTCAGTGCAATGCTGTACCCCCAATCCCCAACTCCATGAGGATACTGTGATCAATTGTATCCAAGATAGCTGAGAGATCTATGAGTACCAAAGGTTCATACTCTACTGGTCACCCTCCCATAACATGTCATCTAGCAGAGTGACCAGAATTGCCTCAGGCCCATGGCATGGCTTGAACCCTGACTGAAACAGAGCCACACTATTGGTGTCTTCCAAGAACACCTGCAACTGGACAGCCACTATCCTCTCAATCAATTTACCCATGATGGTATATATGAGACAATTCATGGCTATTTGTGCAGTTCTGTAGTGACAAGGGTAAAAAACTATAGTAAAAACTATGTAAGTAAAAAACTATAGTAAAAAAACTATGAAAGTGATGTCTTCAGTTTTACAGACTGGGACAGCAGCACTTTTAAGTCTACAGAAAAGGAGCATTTTTTCTTGCATCATAGGCAAGTTGAAGGAGCAGCACCTGGGGGGAAACAGCACAAGAAAAGAAATTGTGACTATCAAGATCCATTTTCAGGACATGTATTTAAGTAGTAGAAAGCACATTTGCATTGGAAATAATTAAATATATATATATGCAGATGCCATTATTAAATGGAATTACTACTATGCATTCATTTCCGCATACATCAGGGAAATCTGAGCCTTCAAACAGCTTAACACCAAAAAGCTAAGCATCTGGCTGAAGTTTGCATTAGTAAAATGATGTTTAACAGGATGTACTGAGGCAAAAGATGTTCTGACACTGTATCTCAAAAATGTTTTTGCATGAAGTGTGGCAGAAATATACTTTAAACAACGAATTAATATTTAAATCCTGTTGTGTTTTCAAATGCATCTGGTCTGTGGCTAAAGTGAAAGAAAATATGTCAACTTTTACAGAAGAATCCAGTTTACTTCTCAGCATACACAGGCAATGTGATAAAACACCAAAAGCACAAGAAACATTTGTGGTTCTCCTGCATCACTTTGCTGGGAATATTATGTTACTCAATGGCTAGTTCCCTATGTATGTATGTATGTATGTATGTATGTATGTATGTATGTATGTATGTATGTATGTATGTATGTATGTATGTATGTATGTATGTATGTATTTATTTATTTATTTATTTATTTATTTATTTATTTATTTATTTATTTATTTATTTATTTATATTCACCCCACTTTTTCCTTAAGAAGGACCCAAGGCAGCTTACATCATGAAAAGACAACATTTAAATCTAGCAAAAGTGAGTTTACAAATATTAAAAAGGATCAAACAAATATCATACTAAAAAAAGTGAACAAAAGCAATACCAAAGGCCATTCAAAGCATTAAGGCACAAAAATCCATTTTAAAGTCTCACACAGGCAGCCAGTCACTGAGGGAAAGTGAAGATAAAGGTCTTTGCCTGCTTGCAGAAGGACAGCAAAGATAGGGCTACCTGGGCCTCCTGTGGAAGGGAGTTCCAAAGTCTCCTATGTCTCCACCAAATGCACCTGTGAGAGTGGTGGGATCAAGAGAAAGGCCTTTTGTTATTGCTCCCTCAGTCAGGCACAATTAATCTCATTATCATTACTTGGCTGGGAAAAAAACAGGGAAATACATTTTTATCCCCCCTCTCCACAGGGCTAATTCTGATATCGGACCTTGCAATTTATAAAGATAAAAAAGAAAGAACCAAGCACTGCTGCTAGGCCAGAGATTGGGATTTGATTTCTCACTGTGTTCCCCGGGAGAAGACACAACCGTGTGGCCTTGGGCAAGATGAACAGCCCCAGGATACCTCCAGAAGAAGGGAATTGTAAACCACTTCTGAGTATTCTCTGCTGAGAAAACCCTGGAAAGAAGTTGCCATAAATCAGAATTGACTTGATGACACACAATTTTTTTAATAGATCTTTTCCCTTTACTTGTAGGACTTATAATGATGTTGAAGAAAAGGTGGACCATCATACTGTTATTTCGCATCTAGATGTCCAAGAAAAATCAACATACCCAACCCATGGATCTTTTGATTTGAAAGCAAAAGTAGTGTGACTGTGGTTATCATTATGCAGACTCTATATAAGGGAAATCAAAATTTCTTCTAGCAGCCAGACACAGGAATTAATTGAGGGGAATAAATATCCCACAGTACTAGAAATGGGCACTTCATTTTCTCTAATTTTGTTTTATTCTACCTTGCGTTATGTGACTTTGGGTGTTTGAGTAGGACATACTTTATTCTGCATACTCCTTTGGATGTGAAACATTTTTATAGCTTTCAGTACATTTGAATCCTAGTTGGAGTTAGAAAACACACTACAAGTCGCAGGCTACATGTTTCTTCACCCTAGTGCATTGGGGTCTTCACCACTTTTCTTAACTGTATCATGGCATGACATCATTGCTAGGTGTAATGGCTGATCCCGCAAACAATCATGGGGGCCTCTGTCTCTTGTACTAATTAATACCTCTAGGGATGATGCTACTTCTTAACACAGTGTAATTCCATTGGGCATGCTGACCAAAGAAATGCAGGCGGAGCCTGGGAGACCCTTGCCTTCAACTGATAAACTGCTTTGTCTCGTCTAAAGCAAGCCAGCCCCATCTCTACAAATCTCAGATAAACTTTCTTGTCCTCTGTCTTCAGGCCAATTTCTTTTTAGATAACTCCTTTTATGGAGGAGTTATCTAAACTCATTTTGACCCTATTATTCTTTGAGGTCAATAGAAACAACTTTATGCTATAATAAATGATTCAGATTCAAATTGAATCTTAGCAGCAACAGCACATGGTATAATACATTGTGAGAGAAATGGATTCCCTCAATTCCATGCTCCATTTGGACTCTACAGTCCAGCTTCATTTGAATTGTAGAGTGAAGGGAGAGTTTTAAAATAATCATTCTGAATGTGCACCCCCAAAAAGTTATATTTCTTTTTTCAAAAGTACCCACTGTGTAAACACTTAGAGAAATAAAATATAGTTTGTGGTTTGTATATATTTTTAAAAGTCAAGCTTCTGTTTGTGTTGGTTTTTATTTAAATACCCAGTACTCAAGGTAAATGACTCGTTTACTGTCACATTATAAATCTAGGTTATAAAATTAGGTTACTGAAAATAAGGCAATGAAGATCACAGTTATCAACGTTCTGGATACCCTGATCTTTACCAAAGGGGTCAAGATGATGAATGTTAAATTCTATTAGATTATATCCTATTTCAAGTTTGTGTTCCATTTTAAAAAGGAAAGAAGGAAGGGCTGTTGTTCAGTGGTAGAGCAGATGCTTTATATTAGAGGTGTGTGTTTCTGTATCTCTTGGACTACAGGTTCCAGAATTCCTCAAGGAGCACAGCTAGCTGAAATAAGCAAGATCATTAGTACTTGGGTTGAAGACAACCGGGATACACACGTTCTCCAGGCAGGACTATGAAAGAATCTTTCTCAAAAACCTGGAGAGTAGCTGCCATTCTTATATATTATAGATTTAGTCAAAGAGTATGTTCACCATCTTGGGTTATCAATGACTGTGCAGCATCAATAAATTGCTTGTTTAGGGGAAAATATTATTTTCAAGATTTGCAAGTGAGAAGCTTCTGGATGCTCCAAGAAGCTTTTGGAAATGGCTGGGACATTTCCATTTGTTGTCATGATCGAAGTTGTGTTAATTGGAGCCATTCTCCTATGGCTTATTCATCCTGGACAACATCTCATTATTTCTAGCAATTAGTTGCAGCACCTGGTAAAGGTTGTTTTACCTTTCATGAAAAATGAACCTTTTTCATAAAATGTAGGCTTTTCTGGAAAACAAGCTGATGAGGAGTAACACTAAACATACCCAGTAAGGCAGAACCTCAGAGTCTGAAAAAAATATCAAAGAAAGGTAGATTCTAAAGTAACTTCACTAGACAGAATGTGAAAAAGGACTATGAGAGCTTTCCATGGCTCAACACTTCAAGCCACTTGTACAACAGAATGAACAAAAGAGCTTCCATCTTAATTGTTGCATGAGCTATTAAGCCCCTAAGTGTCCATGTGCTATAATGTCAGTGACTAGGTCAAATGGTGCCTTTTGCTGCAGAAAGACATGTGGTCTGTGGTCAGTAACAAAAAGTTTAGATAGTACTTGAGAAGAACACCGCAAGGTGATAAAAGCTACGCTCAGCAACACGTTCCATTCCTTGGGCAGGATCACAGGCTCCCTGCTATTTTCTCTTCAAGTTGGAGTTCCCTCATCAAATGCACTTGAAGAACAAAGGAAAAGGGGTGTCTAAGAAAGAACAGCTGAGAAAGATCTGTAACTTTTAAGGTAAATAAGGAGTTCTACTCCTCTAGTGAGTTTTTGTGGCTGAGTGGTAATTCAAAACCATGTCTCCTGAACCCTAGTCTATCATTCTGTCTACTACTACACCATACTGGGTATCAAACCCCAAAAGTAAGTGCACTTAATTCAGTTTGCTCATTTCATGATCCTTTTTTTCTCCTCACTGGGACAATTTTATCACAATAGCTTATTATGAGTTGTGACCAGATAAACATCTCAGTTTCATGGAGAATTTCTTCATCCCTTGAGCAATTTTTTTCTTTTCTCTAAGACATGTTTTTTCCCCTATACTGAAGTAAAACTAAATTATGAGTGGATCAAATTTGGGAGCATTGTATGTTGACATGCATACGAAAGTCTCTTAGAACAGGAATGGACAATTCTAGCCTTACAGGTCTTTGATAGCAAATTACATAATCTGTTGATCTATTCTGAGTTCAATTACATGTAGAGAGCCAGAGACTAATAAAATGATGTTTTTATTATTATTAAAATTCCTAGAATCTCCCAGCCAACATGGCTACCAGCAGCTGGGGATTATTGCCTTGAAGTGTTAAAAATTAATTTTTCCAAGTTCTGCACAGAACCATTTCCCACCTCCATCCCAGAAAGTCTACATTTTAGGTGTGTTTCCATGTAGAGTCATAGAGTCAAGCTAACTAGGTGTGGGGTGGATAGATAAAATGTCAGGTGGATACACAATTGGCTACAGAATCCTACTCAGAGGGTGATGATTAATGGGTCCTTCTCCAACTGGGAGGAGGTAACAAGTGGGGTACCTCAAGGCTCAGTCCTGGTCCCAGTGCTCTTCAATATTTATAATAATGACTTGGATGACGGAGTGCTGGGAATGCTTGTGAGATTTGCAGATGATACAAAATTGGGCGGAATAGCTAATACCCTAGAAGACAGAAACAAAATTCAAAATGACCTTGATAGGATGGAGCACTGGGCCGAAAGCAACAGAATGAAATTCAACAGGGATAAGTGCAAAGTACTGCACCTCAGACAAATAAACTAATTGCACAGTTACCAGTTGGGGTATACCTGGCTCAGCAAAATTACAAACGAGAAGGATCTTAGAATTGTCATAGATCACAACCTAAATATGAGCCAACAGTGTGATGTGGCTACAAAAAAGGCAAATGCTATTTTTGGCTGCATTAATAGAAGTATAGTTTACAAATCCAGCAAGGTGCTAGTCCCCTTTTATTTAGCACTATTTAGGCCTCACCTTGAGTATTGTGTCTGGTTCTGGACATCACACTTCAAGAAGGATGCTAACTGTGGTGCTCGCCCTTGTGGCCCCTGTTTTATTTCTTCCTCACAAAGGCTCACGCTCCTTCCTCCTCTTCACGCTGCCATCAGATTTCTTTAACATCAATTAAGTACTGGACACTTATGCTGCCAAACACAATCAGTTTATTCAACAGGGTGGGGTTAATATTCAGTTGGTAATTGCATTATAAATCACAGGAAGCGAATCACATATATTAAACAAGGTTTGGTTCATTCAAATCACTCTTTTAACTCTCCCTATCTATCTCTGACCCTCCTGGTCCAATTCCCAAGCCTCCAGCTCTCTAACCCTCTTTCCAGCCCTCTCTCTCCTCCTTCCCGACTCCTCCAACTCCTCTCTGGCCCTGCCTTCCGGTCTCTCTATTGGCTCTCCCGTCAAGGTTCCGCAGTGACAGACAGGTGATGTCTGGGCTATCCACTACACTAACAAACTGGAACAAGTTCAGAGGAGGGCGTCAAGGATGATCACGAGGCTGGAAACCATGCCTTATGAGTAAAGGCTGAAAGAATTGGACATATTTAGCCTTGAGAAAAGAAGACAGAGGGGTGATATGAGAGCACTTTTCAAATATTTGAAAGGCTGTCATACAGAGAATTGGCAAGATCTGTTCTCGATCATCCCACAGTGCAGGACATGCAACAACGGGCTCAAGTTAAAGGAAGCCAGATTTCAGTTGAATATCAGGAAAAATTTCCTAACTGTTAGACCAGTACGACAGTGGAACCAGTTACCTTGGGAGTTGGTGAGTGCTCCAACACTGGAGACATTCAAGAAAGACTTAGGTAATCATGTGGCAGATATGCTTTGATTGTATTCCTGTATTGAGCAGGGGGTTGGACTTGATAGCCTTGTAGGCCCCTTCCAACTTCACTTTTCTATGATTCTATGACAAACATTTGCCCCACACAGTACAATGAGGGTATGCATATGTGGCAGTTCTGCCCATTCTACCTGGGGTGTTTGTGTGTGTATCATAACAACAGGTATGCTATATAGTTGTGGATGGTTTATTAGTATGCAAGCATAGACTGGATGTGAGAATCACTGGTGAAAGTGTGATGGAATGTTGGATGCAGGGCTGAATGCTGATTGGTTGGTGTGTTTGGAATGGGAAGAAGTGTTATGTTAGGTTATGTGAAGTGGCAGTTGGGCAGTTAGAGGCAATCTGTTCCTGGGGAGTCAGAGAAGAGGAGTCTGCTTAGAGAGTCTATTGCGTAGAGTATGTGGAAACAGTTAGTTTTGGGTTTGAATTGGGAGAGTGGTCGAAGGTGACATTTGTGTGAATACAGTTAATGCATATACAATTAGAGTTGTTTTTCTCTTAGAATCATAGAATAGTTGCATTGGAAGGGGCCTATAAGGCCATCAAGCCCAACCCCCTCCTTAATACAGGAATCTAAATCAAAGCAGATCTGACAGATAGTTCCCCAATTTTCTCTTGAATGCCTCAAGTGTTGGAGTGCCCAACACCTCCCAAGGTAAATGGTTCAATTGTTGTTCTGCTCTAACTCTTGATGTTCAAATGCCTCCTAAATTACCTTTCCCTTTGTTCCATTTACCTATTCATCCCAAATCATTTTTGAAGAGGTACCCGCATAGGTCTGTGCTAGCATATCAGGAAAAGAAAGAAAGAAAAATTAAAGAAGGAAAAAGTGTTGCGGCATCTTAAAGCCTAGCTGCTATATTTTAATGTGATCTTTCATGGACAAGTCAATTTCTTCTCTCTGAAGAAGAAAATGGACATGTGTACAAAAGCTTACATTAAAACATAGCAGTTAGTCTTCAAAGTGCCACAACACTTTCATCTTCCTTAATTTTTCTTTTTCTTTTGTTTTTGCCCGACATGTCATCCCAAATAAACTCCTCCTGTTTGTTCGAAATACAAATTTTCTCCTTATTTTTTTTAGTATAGTTTTACTAAAGGGTATTTAGCAATCAGCTATAAGGAGTACAATTCCAATGTCTATGCAGTCTACACAGAAGAAAAAGAAGGTAGAGTTTTCACTCAACAACAAATCAAAGTATAAATTCTTGTCTTCAGAATACCTCTGATTTATGAATGTGGTATATTATGCTTCAGTATCCATGATTTAAAATATTGTGAAATGGCCCAATGTTTCTGAACAATATTGTGCCCACATTGCCAGCAGGAAAAAAGGTTGCTTTACAAGCTTTGCATACCAAAGGGCAGCCCAAATGTTGACAATATCAATGGTAGTAGTCAGGATGGTCTACAAGATTCTTTCTTGTGCTCGCTACCATTCACATTTGTCAAAAAACAGGCCTGACAACTGCCTTGTGTTCAGGTGAGAAGTGGTTAACCAATGAAAAAAGGATTCAGCTTTTGGGATTTTCCTTTGCTTTGTGTCACTTTGTCATAGCCTAAATGAGTGAGCTTCTAAATGTTTGTTCTATTTTCTTTTTAATATCCTTTAAAGTATTCTTATAGCCTGACTCAGAATTCCTTTCCCAGCACCATTGCTTTTTTCACCAGGAAGAAGTTAAAAGTACTCCTCCTGAAAGTCAGCAGAGTCCTGATTGCCAGGATCGCCCCAGATTTGGGGCTGATTTCCCTTTTCAAGACCTATACCAGAAGCCTGGTCTCAGAATTCCTGAGGGAATGTTTATTGAAAGCATTCAGGGTTGGAACAAACACAACTGTTCTGTGCTTTGGTAATGCAGAAATAGTTTGAATATGCCTTACAAAACTGTATGATGATGCGTGGTAAAATGTCCCTTTCCAGAGCATTGTCACTTACTTTAAATTAAGCCTGTGTTGGTTTGTTTGACTCTTCCAAGAGAGCCTCTCTCTTGATTGTTTCTTGTCATTGCTCTCCAGACATCTTCCTTCCTGGCCCATGAAGTTCCAAAATGTATCTACTTTGCAACACTTTTGCTGGTAAGCCTGTTCCATGCTCACTTTGTTTTTTTCCCCCTTTTGAAAGGCCTTTTTTGAGGATTAATATTTCAGTCCCTTCACCCTTGAGTCTTTCCAAATAATAATAATAATTAATAAAGCAATTGGAACCATCCATTTTCTTTCAAGATAAGCAACATTGATCTATTCAGTTCATATAAGATATTTTAAAACTGGGGACACTGGGGTTGCTTCTTTCTGAACTGGGGGCAATTTTATTTTATTTTTTTAAAAAATCATAACTTAAAAATACTTTGCCCAAACTTCACCAAATTTGTCACAGAGCAAGAGCAAACTGCTACATGTGTGCCAAATTTGTTGCTGATCTAAAGTACATATTCCAAATTATATTTTTTGTTTATTCGGATTGTCCCCATTTTTAGAACTGCCTGGTAGAGGCATGATTTCCACTGCTGCACAATATTTGCACTGCCATTCCACTGTAAGACCAGCTAAGTCCAACATTGGTTGGACAGCATAATTCAAGGGTAACTCGAAATACTTTGAAAAGGTGGTGGAGTAGTTGTTTCTAAGCAAACTCCTAAACCAACAACACAAATGAGCTAGCTGAGTTTAGGATGAAGGTGTGAGAGGTGTATGTGTGCCTCATTATTGGGAGAGTGTGTATCTTACTAGTGTGGTAGTAGTAGCGAATGCCTCTTTGGGGACCTTGTAAAATGCCCTTCCATGTGTATGAACCAGGTGATTCAAGATGCATCCACTCCCAACTGAACGAATTATCTTCTGGAGATGTGGGGCAGGCAGTGCATACTTGAACTGCCATACAATTTGACAAAAATGAGCTGAGAATCTCTTTCTTTGCTAGAACAACTAGCTTCTCACATTCAAAAAGCACATTTTGCCATTGGCGGTTTTTTATAGATACATTATCCAGAGATATCAAATCTATCAAACAAACCATAATAAACCATAAACCTTTTGTTAGGTTAGCCCAAACAGCAATATTTCCATCTTATGAAAATGAAGTAGTTTTACCCCTTGAGTAGAAAATGTGACATTTGGGGCCCATAAAACAAAATGAATTTCCAAAACACATTGCTGTTATAGAATCAGCAGCACTAAAGATCTTTGTAGGCATCTATTATGAAAATTATGTTAGCATTCAGGGTTCTTAGAAAAATGTTGCTAGCTTTGGTCGGTGATTTGGGGTACAAAGGGAATCTCATTGTTGCTGGAGTAGAGGATGAAGGATAGCCGGAATATGATCAATGTCTCCTTTCCCTATTTATAAAACTCTTGCTAGAGAGCATAAAAAGAATAATAGCCTTTCTGCACACACTCCTTTTCACTCCTCTGGCGTTAATGAGATATGGATCAGAACTATACAGAAAAGTTGTAACAAGCAATGACTAGCATTCACTGCATATTAACTTTTATTCAAGCAAGCATTAAGAGCACCACAAGAGAGATGTGCATATGCAGCAGTTCTCGATGCTCTTCTTGATACTGTGGTGCACCAAGGGCAAATTCTAGCTAAAGTGATAAACATTTTTGTACCTTTGATTCCTCTCCCCCCCTTTTTAGGGGCACAGGTGCTTCCCAATCTCTTCATTAAAGGCTACATTCACCTGTTTGGCATGAGGATTTGTCACGCCTGATATACACATAAATGTCCAAATTGTGATGTTTTATGATATTCAATATCCCCCCTCTCTCATCACATCTCCTTTTGTGGTCCTTGTCTCTGCCCTCTTTCCCTCCCATTGTGTCAGTGGTCTGCTTTGGAGCCACGCTGTATAGTTTAATGGACTGATGTTTCTTTTCTTCTGTTTTCCACACTTTTGCAAGTTACTTTTATTTATTTATTTTTAATGAAAAAACAGCTGTTAGTAGTCTAGTGTAAAACTGCTTCAGTGTTACACTGCCTCCCTCACCATCTCACACTTCTGTGGAGTGGTGTAATGTAACTTTACGTAGGTTGGAAGATGGTGGCGGTGGCCCTAGTCAGTGACTGCAGGAATACATGTAAAAAGTACATTGCATGCCAAATGCTGTGGCCACTGACAAGCCCTTGGACTTTGGGCAGCGAGGCTGACCTTTTGCCCTCCACCCAGGATGGAGTGAGACTGTCTCAGTCTCTCGAGACTAGTAAGAGGGAGGGGGGAAAGCCAGGTTACTTAAGGGACTTTCCCCCCCTTGCACCACCCTCTTCTTTTTGGGGCACCGAGAGAGAAAGAGAGCTCTGCTGTGGTGTTCAATTCATTGCTGTGTCACCAAGAAGATTGGTGTTACTGAAGGAAGGGAGGGTAGCATCGACTCCCTCCCAGGGTGCTGTTCATTGTTTAATATTTCTCTAATAATTATTGGACTGCTTCCTTATTGATTCTAAGTTTGCAGCTTTGGTAGTTTGTGAAGGGAGAAGGAGGCGGCAGCGGTGGTGCAGCGCGCACATGCACAAGTGGTGTTCCTTTAAAAATCTTCTCTTTCACAGAAATTAATTAAAGACAGAGGGGCGAGACTACAGTCTCGGGGTCACAGCAGCTGTTTTTTTGTTTTTGGCTCAGGGTCGCACAGCATTTTGTTTTGTTTGTTTGTTTGTTTGTTGCCTGACACATTGCCTTAGGTGAGGGCCGGTAGGTAAGAAGCAGCTGGGGAGTGGCACAGGCTTTTGGATCGGCCGTTGGGGTGCTGACGGTATGGCTGCTCAGCCTCTCGGCCAGTCAGCTCCTAGGGAAAAGAATTTGCAAGACAGAAGGTTTAGGGGCTGCTAGCCCGGCACCTTACCTTTGGGGGGGGGGGGACTGGGTAAGCAGGAAGTCACTGAGGAGCAGCACAGCTTGGATGCTTGCATTGGGGCCACTTGGCTTTTCAGCCGTTTGGAGCTTTGAGCTCTTTCCCCCCCCCCCATCCTCCCTCCTCCAGAGAGTGTTTTGAACTCCTTGGTGGTGCATAAGAGGAATAGCGCCAAGTGTCAGGAACAGCAAGTTCCAGTCAGAAGGCACCCTATTTAAACCAAACTTTTTGATTAATTGGTCAATAATTACAACAGGATTGATTAATTGATTCAGGTGGTAAATTAACTTGGAGTGGTTGGTTGTGAATTTATTTAATAATCAATACTAAATGAGTGATTGATAAAGATATTTAACTAATTTCATTCAATTGAAAGAAAATTGATAATAATTAAAAAAATCTATTTAATATAAAGGTAAAGGTTCCCCTTGATAATTTTGTCCAGTCATGTCTGACTCTAGGTGGCGGTGCTCATCTCTGTTTCCAACCCATAGAGCTAGTGTTTGTCTGTAGACAATCCTCTGTGGTCATGGAACGCCGTTTACCTTCCCACCGAGGTGGTATCTATTTATCTACTTGCATTTTTGCATTTTGCATGCTTTCAAACTGCTAGGTTGGTGGGAGTTGGGACAAGCGATGGGAGCTCACTCCGTTGCATGGATTCAATCTTACAACTGCAGGTCTTCTGACCTTGCAGCACAGAGACTTTAGTGCAAGTGATTGCTACTTTTCTAGGGGATGCTAAATTGGAAACCTAGGCTTCACTTCTGCTGAAGAGTTTCCAACTTAATATTTCTCAATTATTCAATAAGTGTTCATTAGAGGAGTTTTGCCAAATACAATAGTTGTTAAATTCATTATAAAATAATCAAATAATAATCAATCAGAACAAATTTATTGAGCCAATTAATCAAAATAAATTTATTCTAACTTCAATAATAGTTACATTACTTACAATATTAAGCACATGTCTGCAGTGGAATGGTGAGTGGACATGTCCACAGTGGAATGGTGAGTGGACTCATTTTTTCCACCTGTGGGGGGGATATTCATATTCATATACGAATATCCCCATCTCTAGTCTGGACCAGCTGAGCCCGTTGGTGCCCCTCCTCATGGAGGACTTGGGGAACATACAGAGGTACAGAGACAGACCACATCAACAACACTTGTCACTGCATACTTCTCTAAAGACACACCCAGCAATATAAAGGAGGATTCTATTAGTTTGTTGTACACTGACAAATAAGGAAAGTACTGGTATAAAATACAACAACAGGAACAAAACTTAGCTGCTGATGAACATAAGATTTGGGAAGATATGGGGAGCATGATAAGAGAAACATCCTTTGGATGCCAGGGAAAGTTCAATAAGAGTACACAGCTCAGAACTCAATATAGAACAAATGCTGTGTCTGGCAGAACCCTAAAATAGACAGTTCTGCTTATTTAAATTTCATGCACTAGAAAGGAACTTTTATTTTCCCCAGAGAGTCACTTTTTGTTTCAGATTCCAAAAAGACCAACAATATAGACCTTATGTGGTGTTGCCTGAAGAGCTGCAAGCAGTATTTCCAAGTTAGATCCAATTGCCATGAGCGGTGGGTTTTTTACTCTTATCAGACAAAAATGCATGGAATGTTAATTGTTCCCCTTCAAAACAAACAAACAAAAAAATCTTCCTTTTTTTAAAAAAAAATCACTAGTTACTTTATTGTCCCTTCCAAAGTAACATATTGGGACAGATTGTATCTCATGACTTTTTGCAATGAACCATGGTGCTAAGAAGCACAGGTGATGTATTCTCTAGTAGTCAGCGCACACCCAACAATTCCACTAATCCTAGCCAAATGTTAATCTGCAATACATTGGATCTCTCATTGACAAAATACCTCACATCTTAGTTAACATGAGTATTTTTCTTAACCCTGGTCCACTAGGGTGAAAATCTGAATACTGCAGTGGTGCAAAGGACAATCTGTGGTGCAAAATACATTATAAGCTTCAATGGTGCAAAAAACATGGTACTTTCACACATCTTCTACCCACAAATGAAGCAGCAACATGAACCAGATTTTGTTTAGGTGAGAGTCTTCTTAGACCTTTCAGTGAAACCATGTCCCTATAGCTTTGAAAGAAAAAAAAGATGTAGTACCACTGCATCTTCTAACCAAGCCATTTGCCATCCAATCTCTGTTTGAGCATCTGTTTTTCTTAACTAAATATAGAGGTTTACATTTCTCCTTGTTGAAATTATCCTAACCTGTTAAGGTCATGTTGAATCCTGATTCTATCTTCTGAGGTACTAGCTACTTCTTAAAGTTCTGTGCCATTTGCAGATTTAATGAATACCTCCTCTACCCCTCCACCCATGGTCTTTACAAAGATGTTGAGCAGGTGGGCTTGGGTCAGAAATTGTCATTCTATACCCCCTCTCACCACAATATGATGAGGATATATTAATGAAGATAGCTTGTCTATGACCTGATAATCTGTGGCAAATCTACCTAAGAGTAGCATCATCTGCCCCGCATTATATCAGCTTACCCACAAGACTATCAAGGGGTATCTTATCAAAATCTTCACTGAAAATGTCTTGTCCAAGCATGACCTGGAAAAGCTGCACTTGGCACTTTCCTCACATGGATGATCATGCCATTAGGCAGGCTGTACCTTTGTATCAGTGATGCAGCCAAGCCCCCTGTTGACATCCACACTATGGTGAATTGTGAGGTTGGAAATCCACTTCCTTATGTCAACCTGGGACCCCATTTCTTGGATGAGAAAGCCTACAAGGATGTCCCCATTGCAAACATCACAGAATAATGTTTTATCTTTGTCCCTTTTGCCCATCCATCAATAAGAAGGAAGATGCCAACAATCACAGTTCACACCTCATAGGAAAGTCAGTAAGGTGTGGCAAGGATTGGCATTGCTTACCTAAAGCAATTATTTCAGTCAACAAAATACAGTAGCTAAGGTTTGATCTAGCTGTTTGAGCTGGCTAAGATTTGGTGAATGTTCTTTGTTCCTTCAACTTTTCTTATTACTTTCACAGGCAGTTTAGAATAGAATACTGTGGCGGAATGCTCACGTCACTCCTGTCTATCATATGGAACTCAAGTGCAGGAGCCAATGATAGGACAGGAGGGGCGGAGTTAGAGTGGCAGTTAGGGAGTTGGAGAGTTAGAGAGACAGTTAAGGAGAGAGGGAATGGGAGTGAGAGAGTTAGGACATTGAATTGTGAGAGTTAAGACAGAAATTGGAAAGTTGGAGTGCTATAGAGAATAGGAAAGAGTTAAAAGGAATAGAGAATATATAGATAATTAAAGAATATTGTTAAAGAGGTTACTGTGAATAAAAACATTTACAAGTGAATGTGAGTTGAAATCCAATTTAATGAATGATCCTCAACAACTGTGATTTACACCTGTGATTTACATACCAACTAAATGATCAAATAAACCTGTTATATTGGTAGCACATGTCTGAGACATATTTTGCATATGTGGACTAAATCCACTGGTGGCAGTGTAAAAAGAGGAAATGGATCCTGAGGGTGGACCTCTGTTTGAGGAGAACAAACAAGGGACACTAGGGGGACGCGACACTTACTTAGACACAATATAATAAAAAAGAGAGAGAGAGAGAATAGTATTATGCTAAATACTATGACAGCCTGCACATTTGTCACCTTGCTTTTCAAGGTTTCATTATTCAATGAAATAATCATTTCAGGTGATTTCCCAACTCTCAGTGACTATTTATGAAAAGTAATCAGTAACTAAAGAACGTGAAAAACAACATAAATTATTTGTATAAAAATGATAATCTTCTCACTTTCTGGAATTGTTTTACAAGTATATTATTCACACCATGTGGAAAAATCTTGTAAAACATTACAAGGTAGACAAAGATTATGCTCTGATTCTAAGGGCTCCAGATCAGGAATGAGACTCCTTCACCATATAAAATTAGAACCACACATATAAGATACTTTACAACAGTAAGTATGTGGAGTGTCCAGACCCAAGGATATAGCTGTCAGTGGGGATGTGCAGAGTGGAAATGTTCATTTCCATTTCCATTTGGTTTCTTTTTGGAAGGACCTTCTTTAGTTTTCAGTGTGTATATGTGTGCACGTGCGCATGCACACACACACATCTTTCCTTTCCCATGAAAGATGGTTCCTCTTTGGGGTTCATTTTGTCAGGAATTTGGCGACAGGAAAATACGCAGAGTTAATTGAAGACACTTACACGTTCTTCTTCTTTAGCAAGACAGTTGTATTTCCAATATTTACAAGTATATACAGGCTGGCATCACATCAGCATGGCAGGAACTCATTAAACAAACTGGCATAGAGGATAGCAGCAAATGGTGGAGAGAGAAGAGAAAGCTATGAATACACTGTTCACTTATATACATATACAAGGCTTCTTTAGTCCAATCAGAAGACACATTACATCGTCTTCTGCTCCTGGGTGTCTTCTCATCTTCAGACATTGCATCATCTTCTCAGCAGTCACAGTGACTCAGCATACACACATCTGTTCACAATGGCAGCTCATTAATAACACATTTATCCAGGTTCAGGCCTATAAAATTACAATATCTTGACACATTTCACATTGTTTCTTGCTATTGGGTGGCAGCAGTGCTGATGAGGAAAGGAGGTGGAGGGAATACCACAGGGTTGGAAGAACTAATCGCAGAGTAAACAGGTGAGCAGCTATGGTCGCAGCAAGGAAACCACAGGGCTATCAGAGCTGATGGAGGGGGCCAAAAAAAGTGGATAGTGGCTGTGCAGAAAGAGTGGGGCTGGCAAAGCTAGCAGCTTGGTATGGAGGAGTCCAGTCATGGAGGTGTGGTGAGGAAAATTTCCCTGGCAATTTGGGTGAAATAAGTGTTTGATGGGGAAAAATGTTTTCCGATGGTAATCAGACTTTGGAACATTTCCTGAACAAAGTTATCTCATTTTGTCCTTCACTGCTGTGCTCAAAAAGCAGATAGTACTGTTCCAAAGGGTACTGCTTTAACACTGTTGCCTTATAGTTACTATGTGTGATGAACAGGTCAGTAACCACTCCTGTCCATCACAATGGAACTCTTGATTCAGGAGCCAATGGTTGATCAGAAGAGGTGGAACTAAGAAAATATAAGAAGAATGGAAGACAGTTAAAGATCAGTTAGGGATATGAGTTAGAGTTAGGGACTTCAATTAAGGATATCAGTTGGAGAGAAGCAGTTTAGACAGTTAGGACCAGTCTTGTGTTAGAAAAGAATAGAGAGATAGAGAACAAGATAAGAAATTAATAAATACCTAGATTAAAATGTTATACATAAGCAAATATAAATGTTATAAAAGCACAATTTATTAAATGAATAAAATAAGACCATCCATGATTCACTTTATATGATTTACTTATAAACACTTAAATAAACATTGTTTTATTGAATAACACTGATTTAAGAGTCATATGTAATAGAGTGAGGAATAAATCTTCTGGTGGCAATGGAAAAGGGTTGAGAAATAAATGACATACCCGAAAGTTAACCTGGGTTGTGTGGAAGAACAAACAGGGGAACTGGGGGTGCATGACATAAAGTGGTGAGCAGTGGTTGGGATTCGAATGAAATCCAGTGAGCCAAAATAAAGTGAAATTTATGAGGCTAGATATGAATGAAAAAGAAATTAAATGAGTCAAAAATAAAGAGAAGTTTTCTGAGTCTGGGATTCAAAGGGAAGGAATACCAGAAAGCCTAAATTAAAGAAAATCTCTGAGTCTAAGAGAGCTGGTTTTCAATAGCCCAAGGAAGGAGTAGGGAACCCTAAAGCTCTGTGTGAATAGCTTAGTAGGGACTCCTGATTGTGGAAAGACAAAGGCAGGAAAAGACTCTGAGGAGATTTCTGTAGTTAAAAGTTTACCTCAAGCTGAGAGTGTTAGGGATCCCAAAGCTCTGAGAAAGGGAGCACTGAGGGGACCAAAAGTGGAAGCCAAGGTCTAAAGGAACAGCTGAAGTAAATATAACTGAGGCTTACAAAAGAATAATAAAACCAAGCTGAAATAGCTGGGTGACTGGAGGCCAAAAGAGATACAACGTAACAGACACAGTGAGGCTTGAAGCCCAAAGATACAATGTAGCGATATTATAAGCTGCCAAAAGAAAGCTACATAGTTGAAATCTCTAACACACACACACACACACACACACACACACACACACACACACACACACACACAGAGAGAGAGAGAGAGAGAGAGAGAGAGAGAGAGAGAGAGAGAGAGAGAGAGAGAGAGAGAGAGAGGTCCTTTTTAAATTGAGGCTTGTGTATTGGAATTGGTGAGAAAGCAGCCTACCAGTTTAATAAAAATATGAACGATTAATCATGACTTCCAAGAGAGGGAAAAAGGCAGTTATGGAACTTGCTGAGAGTCAGACTTTACCTCAGGAAGGGGAAATCTCAGATCAAGAGGGCCAGGAATATGAGGGCTCAAGGGAACAGGAGGATAGCTCAGTGAGAGGAACTGATTTAACCTCCCTGGAGTTTCAAAAATGGAAAATTGAGAAAGAGCAGGAATTTCAGTTAAGAAAATTACAGCTTGAGGATCAGACCAGACAGCTGGAAATAAGAGAAAAAGCTGAAGAAAAGAGACAGCTGGAAATGAGAGAAAAGGCAGAGAAATGGCCAGGGAACAAGAAAGAGCAATAGAAAGGGCTGAAGCCAGACAGATGGAAATGAGGGAAAAAGAGATGCAACATCAACTAAAGATGAAAAAACTGGAAATGGCATCTCTAAACAGTAACAACAGTAACAACAGTAACAGTACAGATGAAGGGATCTCAAGAGTAGACCTTAAGCAATTCCCTCAATTTGAAAAAGGAGATTGTCCTGAATCATTTCTAATTTCGTTTGAGAGAGCCTGCTGGGACTATAGGGTAACAGAACAGGAATGGGTGCTGATATTAAGGTCTTTAATTAGCGGTGAAATGTCAGAAATTTATGCTAGTATTTCAGAAGACCAAGCTAGAGATTATGAGATCTTCAAGAAATTAGTTTTCTCAAGATTTGGAATAACCAGTGAAAAACTCAGACACAAATTTAGACAGTTAAATAAGAAGCCTGAAGAGTCATATTCACAATCTGGGGCAAATTTGGTTACATATTTACAAAAATGGATGGAGCAATCTAATGTGCAAACTTTGCAAGATATGCACGACCTCATATGATTGGAACAATTTTATTCAGCTTTGCCTGCTGAATTAAATATTTAGTTAGAGACAAACAACCTAAAACAGTACAACAGACTAGTGAATCTGCAGATTTAATATCAGAGATTAGGAATTCAAAATATTCTGAAGTGAAATTGGACAGAAACTTTGAAGAAAGAAAAAGAGAACCTAGAGATTTCCACAAAACCAACAAATAGACAGATGACCATTTTAGAGAGAGACCCTCAGAGCAGTACCAACAGAAGGATAAAAGCTTTGAAGGAAAGGGAGACAGAACCCCTTTCAATGAACAAAGAAATTTAAAAACTTGTTTTGGTTGTGGGGAACCAGATCATTTCATTTCAAATTGTGAATTTATTAAAAACAAAGAAATGGGACAACAGAAAACAGGGGGAGTTGTACCTAAAAAGATCCAAAGGCAGGATGAAAATTCTAAAGTAAGCCAAGATGGTGGTGGTTTAACTGACAAAACAGTAACACAGGAACAACTGCCTCATCTAGCAGATATTGTTCACTGCTATTACATTAAAACCAACAAAGAATTGATGAATTCAGCTGAAGAAAATATTTATATTAACAACATCAAGTACCTAGTATTGAGAGACTCTCGTTCTCAGATAACTATATGCCATACAGATATTATTCCACAGGGAGATATCATTCCAAATGAGAAAATTTCAGTTAAAGGAATTGGGACAGAATTAATTAAGTTACCCATGGCTAAAGTGCATATAAAGTATAAAGAGTGGACTGGTAAATTTAAAGTAGCTGTTTCATATCAGATCCATATGCCTTGTTTAATTGGTTTAGATTTAATTAATTATATCAAAACTGGAATGATCACCACATGCTCATAGAAAAGATAGAAAATCTTTATGGTAATAGTGAGGTTCCTGAGGAAGATATACGTGTCAGTCAATCACCTGAATTTGCAGGTAGATATAATAAATTCTCAGAAAAAGTGTTTTAAACAAAAACAAGAATATGATTATATGCTGCAACGATCTTCTAATGCAGTCAAAGAAGAACCACCTAAAAGATTCTTTATAGATAAAAGTTTCCACAAACAAATGGATATCCTTTTTGAGTACAAAGAGATGTCTGGAGTTGAAAAAGAGATTTGGAATAAGATGAGACATGTTAAAGGTGGTTTCATATATATAAGCTCACAAGATAGTCAGAACACACCCACTACAGTAACTGGAGAAAGTGGGGGAGAAAAAAAATTCTGGAGAGTCAGAGAAATAAATGTAAGGGTATGAGAAAGCCCAATGAAAGGGGTTTTAACCAGGAGATAAAGGAGAATAATAGCTCAGAGAATTGGTTAAAAGAGTTTCAAAATTTCACTCTATTGTTCTCTGAAAGTCCTGAGAAAATCTGTATAGACAAAGATAGTATACCTAAGGAAAAGTCCTTAGCAATATCAGAGCTTAATTTAAAAAATGACTCCTGAAAAAGAGAAAAACTTACATGAGGATCAGGAAACATCATGCTACCCTGAGGTTGTTATGGATGGTCTGGTATATGGAAAGTAGCTGTGTCAGATCAAATCCCAGCTCCTTGTCTGGTTGGTTTGTATCTCTCAAAGCATGTGCGGAATGTTTGCATGGTAACCCGCTCTCAGGGTAGGCAGATTGTAGCCTCTGAGGAAAGCATGTAAATCCCAACCACTGAAACTTTTGTAGAAAGACCCAGTTTAGGGGAACATCCTGAAAAAAGAGAGACTGCTGATTTGGTCCTAATGAAAAATCCTAATAATTCCTCCTTTATTAAGGAACAAAAGGAAGATAGCACCTTAAATGTTTGCTTTGAAAAAGTTAAAGAAAATCCCATTCCAATGTCCCCTGAGCATCCAGAGAGGTATTGTGTGGACCAAGACCTATTGTACGAGGGGGTATTGATAAGTATTGAGCCTTACCCAGAAAAAAATTGAGCTAGGAAGCTATAAATTGCAGGGTACTTTGGCTAATTTGTCTATATTCAACAGTGAAAAAATCAACTACCTATGCTTTTAAATTAACTTTCATTTTCCAGTCCAATGTGGAAGAGCATAGGACCATAATCAAGTTCCTTTTTCTCCAAGGGAAAGGTGCAAAGCAGATCCATGATGAAATGTCACAAACTATGGGTGACAGTGGCCCTTCATATGCAACAGTTAAAGTTGGGTTGTCAATTTTAAAACTGGCCATTTCGGTGTTGAAAGTGAGAAACCCAGTGGAAGGCCTGTTTCTGTCTCTGTGCCTGCAAATGTGAATGCCATCCATGACATGATCAGGGAGGATGGTTGAATATCAGCCAAAAGTATTGCTATATACCTGGCAATATCCCGTGAGAACGTTGGTGCCATTATCCGCAACAACTTGGAAATGAGAAAGCTGGCAGCAATGTGGATCCCCAAACATTTGACAACTGAACCAAAGAGGAAACATGTCAAGTCATCAGTGGCTGTTTTAGAACATTTTGTAAGCAATGAATCGGATTTCCTGCACAAACTGGTAACTGGTGATGAGACATGGATCTACTGTTATGATCCTGAGACAAAGGAACAGTCTAAGGAATGGAGGCACAGTGGTTCCCCCAGGCGAAAGAAGTTTGAAGTGCAAAGGTCAGTGCAGAAGCAAATGGCAATAATTTTTTGGGATAAGGAGGGGGTTCTGCTGGTGGACTACCTCCAACAGGGTTCAACCATCAATGCAAAATATTACCGTCCTTTATTGATGAAGTTGAGGCAAAACATCAAGGAAAAACATTGAGGTGTCATCCTGTTGCATGGCAATGCCTGGTCACACACTGCAGGTGAAACAATGGCAAAACTGATGTTCCTAGGCTTTCAAATGATGCCCCATCCACCCTATTCTCCCAACCTGGCTCCTTCTAACTATTATCTGTTCCCCAAAATCAAAAAACACCTAAAGGGACAATGATTTGGGAGTGTTCTGGAGGCAACTGATGCTACAAATGACTGGTTACACCAGCAGTCAGAATACTTTTATTTGCAGGGACTTAAGAAGCTGCAGGACAGATGTCGCAAGTGTATTGACTTCCTGGGGGAATATGTAGAATAGTGTGGCAGTTACAGCTTCCTAGCTCAATTTTTTTCTGGGAAAGGCTCAATACTTATCAGCATCCCCTCTTATAGGGAGGTTTTAATGGCACCTTGTAGGGGTGGAGAAGGGCCCCACTAATAGCTAATTGTCCTTGTTAAATACCAAGAAAAGATTCTGGAAAAAGCACAGGTAGATGTGTTTGGAGGACACATGGGTGTCTCTCGCACTAAGCAAAGGTTCACATTGAATTTTTATTGGCCAGGAATGGGGCAGCAAATTAAGCAGTATTGCCAAACCTATGATACTTGCCAAAAGTGAGGCAATGAAAATGAGAACACTAGAGCTAAACTATGCCCATTGCCTGTTATCTCTACCCCTTGTCAACATTTAGGTCTGGACCTGGTGGGACCCTTACCCAGGGCAACTAGACGAGGAAATAAGTATATTTTATCCATTATTGATTTTGCCACCAGAAACCCAGTAGCAGTCCCCTAAGAAAAATAGAAACAAAAACTGTGGTGGATGTATTAATTAGTTATATGTGCCAAGGGGGTTTTGTGTCATAAATAATAACAGATTTAGGAACTTCCTTTACTTCCAAACGAATGAAGAGACTATGGCAGATCCATGGAATTTCTCATGTGACGTCATCTCCTTACCGCCCCCAAATGAATGGGTTGGTGGAAAAAATTAACAGAATTATGTGTGCATACTGGGGCGTGGTGGCGCTGCGGGCTAAACCACAGAAGCCTGTGCTGCAGGGTCAGAAGACCAAGCAGTTGTAAGATCGAATCCACGGGACGGAGTGAGCTCCTGTCGCTTGTCCCAGCTCCCGCCAACCTAGCGGTTCGAAAGCATGCAAATGCAAGTAGATAAATAGGGACCACCTCGGTGGGAAGGTAACAGCTTTCCATGTCTAAGTCACACTGGCCATGTGACCACGGAAGATTGTCTTCGGACAAAATGCTGGCTCTATGGCTTGGAAACGGGGATGAGCACCGCCCCCTAGAGTCGAACACGACTAGACAAAAATTGTCAAGGGGAACCTTTACCTTTACCTTTACCTTTACCTTTACCTTTACCTTTACCTATGTGTGCATATGTAGCAGAGAACCCAAATGATTGGGATAATAAATTACAACCACTGCTATATGCTTATCAAGATATTACCCAAGAAAGCACAGGTTTTAGTCCTTTTGAACTTTTGTTTGGTCGTAAAGTAAGAGGGCTTTTAGATTTGTTATTACAGAACTGGGAAGATTATAAAGAAAGGGACCTTGTTGTAGAATACATGGATAATTTAATGAACACCTTACAAAGATCCCTAGAGATAGCTGGGGAAAACTTAAAGGGGGTCCAAGGTAGACAGAAAAGTTGGTACAGTACAACCAAAAAAAGCCAGAGAAAGAACATTTGGTCTTGGAGAAGTAGTATTAATGTTGAGAGCCATAAAAGGAAATAAGTTACAGTTAGTGTGGTTTGGACTGTACACAGTGGTGTCCAAAATGAATGATGTCAATTATAGTCTCCAGGGAAGGTGAAGGCTGTAAAGTAGTACAGGTCAACGTGTTAAAACCCTACAGGCTCAGGGACGAATCCAGGAGCACTCCCAACTGCTCACCTGTATTTTCAGAGTGAGTGTAACCTCATCCAGCACATGCTTTAATCCTGTTCCTTGATCAGCCTTTTGACTGACCAGGAGCACCTCTGTCTTGTCTACATTAACTTTCAGTTTATTCATCCTAATGTAGTCCATTACTGACACCAGACACTGATCTAGAGCCAAAGCAGCTTCCTTGGATTTAGATGGGAAGGAGAGATAGAGTTGGGTGTCATCAGCATACTGGTGACACTGAATGCCTAAACTCCAGACAACCTCTCCCAGTGGTTTCATGTAGATGTTAAATAGCACAGGGGACAAAACAGAACCCTGAGGAATACCACAAGCCAAAGGCCAAGGTGTCAAACAGGAGTTCCCTGGCACCACTCGCTGGGTTCTCCCCTCCAGGAAGACCCAGAGCCACTGTAAAACAGGGCCTCCATCCCAGAATTATGGCTCAGAAGGATACCATGGTTGATGGTATCAGAAGTCACTGAGAGTCCAGCAAAACCAATAGAGACACCCTCCCCCTGTCCAGTTTCCAGCATGGTTCATCCATCAAGGTGATCAAAGCAGTCTCCATCCCATAACCAGGCCTGAACCCAGGTTAAAATGGATCTAGATAATCTGTCTCATCCAGGAACCCCTGGAGCTGAGAAGCCACAACCTGCTCCAGCACATTGCCCAGGAATGGGATATTAGAGACTGGATGATAATTATCCATTACTGTGGGGCCCAAGGAAGGTTTTTCCCCCAATAATGGCCTTATTACTGCCTCCTTTAAGCATGCTGAGATGCTATCCTGTTAATTTGTGTTTCCAGGCTACAGATGCCTTCTCCCAAAGTAGTACTTCTTTTCAATATTAAATTATAAGATATTTAATATTTAAATGATTCCACAATATTAAGTCCACAATGTTTTGTTTGTGGGATAATGCAGCACATCCCATGAATTAGTATTTTCATTACCATGCCTCGTGGTGTAAAGAACTGGATAGTGCCTTTCACATCATTGGAGTCAAATGGCACAGCTCGTATTACTTGGTACCAGTGATGTCAAAGGCACTATCCAGGTTGTTTTTCTATTTCAAAAATACAAATCTCTACTCTAAACTCAGAAATATCCCTGTCCTGGACTCCAACTGACCTGACTCCAACTGCCTTCTTCATTTGGTGTATATTGTGTCTAGCTACAGTGGACCCTTGACTTACAGACGGCTTGACTTACAGACTTTTTGAGTTACAGACTTCTCTGGCTACAAAATTTAGGTTTGACTTGCAGACTGAGATTTGACTTACAGACCAGAAAAAAACCAAAATGGAACAAAAACGGCCTGTTACGGGATTAATCGGTTTTCAATGCACTGTAGGTCAATGGAGACTTGACTTACAGACTTTTTGACTTGAGAACCGCCTTCCAATATGGATTAAGTTCTCAAGTCAAGACCCCACTGTATAGCTACAGCTATATCCAGAATGAAGGAGACAGTTGGAGACAGGTTTTCCAACAGTCGAAGACAGAGATGTTTCTGGATTTACTATGGGGATTTGTGTTTTCAAAGTAGAGAGTCAATATTTTCTACCTTTTACTGATCTTAGCAAGCTTAGAGGTTTATTCGACATGAAGCTAAATGCAGACACATAACATAAAGTGTCCCATTTGAGGCTCTGCACACCTTTCCTACATTATCTTTCAAAAAAACATGGAGGTTACACCAGGATTAGATTTAGACTTTGGGGGACCAGGGCACTTCAGGTTCAGAGGGGGCTCATACACAGGAATTAAAATACACATCAGATCATGAAATTTACACATAAGTCCATTTATTGCACGTCATTGGATCTTATATGTACATAGAAAGGTTAAATAAATTATACATCTGAAGAAAATACATGTACAGTGGTGCCTTGATTTGCAACCCTAATCCGTTCCAGAAGATGGATGTAACTCGAAATGGTTGTAAGCCGAGGCACCATTTCCATAGGAATGCATTGAAATGCAATTAATCTCTTCCAGCCAAAGAAAAAAACCACCAAAAAAAAATCACTGCAAGACTCATTGGAAATGTGATTAATCCCTTCAGGCCAAAGGGAGGGAGGGGAAGAAAAGCAATCAAGTGTGCAAGGCCCATTGGAAATGCACAGAAAACAAACGGAGCGGATTGGAAATGCACAGAGAACAAAGGGGGCAGGTCGGAAATGCAAAGAAAGCAAAAGAAAAATCAAGGGAAGCATGCAGAACCCATCAGGAATGGGGGGAAGCTAAAAAGCAAACAATCCCCCAAGACCCATCTTAAATGAGGGAAAAAAGCAAACAAACAAACAACCCCGAAGACCCATCAGAAATGGGAGAAACCCCCCCAAAAGCAACCAACCCCCCCAAGACCCATTGGAAATAGGGAAAACCCAAAGAACAACCCCCCAAGACCCATCAGAAATGGGAGAAACCCCCCAAAAAGCAATCAAACCTCCCAAGACCCATTGGAAATAGGGAAACCCCCAAAAACAAACAACCCCCCAAGACCCATTGGAAATGGGGAAAAACACTCCAAAAAGCAACAAAACCCCCCAAAACCCATTTGAAATGGGGGGAAAACTTCAAAACAAACTAACCCCCAAGACCCATCACAGCACAGAAACATAACCCCCCAGCTCAAAACCACGCTGCAAAAACACCCAGAATTTTTTTAAAAAACAGAAAACAACACCTTACCAGGCAGCCCGAAGCTTCCCTGCAAACACACACACACACACACACACACATGCACACACACACACACACACACACACACACACATTCAGAAGCAGAAGGAGGCAGTCCCAAGCCTCCTCCCACGCACATTCTCTAACTGCTGGAGTGAAAGACCTACAAAGAAGCAGCCTCGTCGCCACCTACAGTTAGAAATTTGAATTTCCCACCTTTTCCCTCTGCCTTTTTCTGTACATAAGTGGAAGCTCCAATCGCAAGTAGAAGCAAAATTTTGTGGCCGGAGCTGGTCATAACTCAGAATGGTCGTAGGTAGGGATGTTCATATACATTTAAATACATACTAGCAAAACTCCAAGTAGATTTTTACGTAAGACAAATTACAAAGAACATAGCTGCATATAGCTGTAAGATGTTAAAACCTACTACACTTGGCTTAAATAAACTTAAAACCTTTGCACTGACAGGTTCAGAGTTTAATTTTGTTGTGTTAATTGTTGAGTTGAGTTGCCTGTGCAGTGCCTTTGCCCTGACAAGTAAGGAGACTCCTTTTCACTTGCACACAGTTTGCAAAAGGAAGGAGACTCACCTGTAGTTTTGCAAAAGACCAAATCTTTGCTCTCCTCATCTGGAAGAAGTCATGGGGCACTATGAGGAGCGAGGGGTGGTATGGCACACACTTTGGGAAGCTCAGGAATGGGGGGTTCCTATTGCAGCTGACACCTGCCTTTTGTTTCTTAAAAACTTTCAAGAAAGATGCCATGCTTCTCTGTGCCACTTGAGCATGGTGTAACCACTTTTTCCAGCCATTATGTTGCTACTTGACCATTACACAGACACCTTTTGGACATGTTAAGAAAACAGAAATACACTTCTCTCTCCAAGGCATGGGAAAGATCACACCAAGAGTGCTCATAAAAGAGCAGGTTGCATACATTACAGGTGAGAGCCAGGAATACTGACACTATTTGCATACTGAAGTAGCCTACTTTTTTTGACACTGATGCAGAGAGACAGGTAGGGTGCAGCAGAGAGAGAAACATATGATTAAATGAAACTTCTTATTTCTAGTCTTCTTAGCTGGGGCTACACAGAGATACACAGTATCTCAGAACAGCAGTACAGCATCCTCATCGCACACTGGTTTGAAGATTTTGTCTTTCCTTCCTGCATTTAAATTCTTACTCATTGTAGCACATTTGTAAATGTATATTGTTCATGTATTTGACTTAATATACACATTTCATTTAATTTGCACATCCCTTTAGCTAAAGTGTATTTTTCCACTTTTCCCCAATTGTGCAATGTTCAGACATCTGCATCATAAGAAGGTTTGCATCATTTTGTGTTTGTTTCATTTCTCTAAAATGCCTTGTCAAACATTTTTTCACAGAATAACAGATTGGAAGACCATTGGGTTCAACACCCTGTTGAATGTAGGAATCCAGATCAAAGTATATGGTTGTCTAATTTTTTCACGAATGCCTCCAGCCTTGGAGCACTTACCAACACCCAAGATAATTGGTTTCATTGCTGTACTGCTCTAACAGTTAGGAACATTTTCCTGGTTTCCAATCAAAATCTAGCTTCCTATAATTTGAACCCATTATTATGTGTCTTGCAGTCTGGAATAATTAAGAACATATCAAGTCCTGCCTCTGTATGATGATCTTTCAAGTATTTTAAAAGTTCTATAATAACTCTCCTCAGTCTTCTTTTTTGAAGACTAATCATGCCCAATTCTTTAAGTCTTTATTTTATTTAAAATATTTTTACCCCAACTTTCTCCTAGGAAAGGATCCAAAGCAGCTCACATCATTAAAACACAATACTAAAACTAAAAACCATGAATTATCCAATTATTAAACAAATTAATAACATTATATTAAGACTGTTAGGTAAAGCATTATTAAAACAGTAACAAAATGCAAACCATCTTGTTTTAAAACGTCTCCTAGGCAGTCTGTCACCTGCTTGAAATAAAAGTCTTTGACTGCTTGCAGAAGTCAATAAAGATGGGGCCAGCCTAGCCTGCTGTGGGAGGAAGTTCCAGAATCTGGAAGTACCAACAGAAGAAGCCCTCTCCTGTGTCCCCATCAGGTAAGAGTGGTGGGATTTTTTAACACCTGGGCAGGCTCATAGAGGGATATGTGGTCTTTTAGATAGCTTGGACCCAAGCCATTTAGGGCTTTATAGGTTGAATCCAGCACTTTGAACTGCACCTAGAACTGTTCCATTGGTACTTCACATTTTCAAAGAGGGCCATAGACTGTCTTTTGGGGAAGACTGAGCTAAAGCAGGTATTGAGCAATTCTGCCTTTTCTTTGTCATCTGTTAGCATTTTTCCATCCCCATTAAGTAGCTAACCTACTACTTCTTTTCTCTGTTTTTGCTGAAAAATGCTTTTTTGTTGTTGCTTTTTGCATCTCATGAATCCACATTGGTCTTTTTATGTCTTCCAATAAAAGCATATATGAAAAATTGTGTATATCAAGGAAATATACACAGTCAAACACAAGCATTACCATTTTAAAAATGTATTAAGTAAATCATTTGTATATGCATATTATATAAAATTGTATACAAAATACACAAATTATGACAAGTGCAACCCACAATGCAAACATATTTTCATGCAAACGTTTTAGAAAATTCTCAGAGCTCAGAGTAAACCACTCTTAAAGAATGCCAATATTTTCAAAGTTTTGCAAGAACTAGATTTAAACCTGCAAAAAAGAAAAATTCAAATTGACAGGCTTTGTCCATTTGTATCCAGACAGACATGCAGTTTCTATCCATTCCTATCCAGTCTAAAATGAGGAATAGCTGTATTGGTCCTTCCTTCCTAATAACTTATTTATTTATTTATTTATTTATTTATTTATTTATTTATTTATTTATTTATTTATTTATTTATTTATTGGACTTATATACCGCCCCATAGCGCAACAAGCACTCTCCGGGCGGTTTACAATTTAATTATACAGGCTACACATTGCCCCCCCCCCAGCAAGCTGGGTACTCATTTTACCAACCTCAGAAGGATGGAAGGCTGAGTCAACCTTGAGCCGGCTACCTGGGATTTGAACCCCAGGTCGTGAGCACAGTTTTAGCTGCAGTACAGCAGTTTAACCACTGCGCCCCTCTTGTGTGAATTCACATACCTCTTCCTTTACAAAGGAACTTTGCATTGACATATTTTGCAGCAGCATTAGCACTGAGAATGGTTAGGGTCAAACAAGACTACATGGACTGAAATCAGGTTGCAAAGTTTAGATTGACCTAACAATAGTTAACCGAGCATTGACTTGTAGGTGGAATGCTGTGGTGGCTTAGCTCAGAGAACAAAAAGGAAAGAGAAAAGTGATTTGTGAGAAGGAAGAGGGAGTGCTCAAGCCTCCAGGACTCTTGGTGTACTAATCATTGTTAAGCAATCAGGAATGTTGTATCTGTGCAAGATTGCCAATGTCACGGTCAAAGCCTGGCCTATTTTACCAGGCCTTCATTGCCTTTATCAAACTGGTTGCATTCATAGACTTCTCAATGTTGTTGGCTTACAAAGTTCAGCTTCCACAAAAGAAGAGTAAAGCATACTCTTTCCCTTTTTGCTTGAGGCCTGAAGAATCTATTTAGCTGCGATTACATATCCCTTTTGCTCAGTTAGACTGTATTGCAGCCTTTAGCTTTTAGTCCAAGCTAGGGAATATCCCCCCCCCCCTGAACTTTGACTTCAGTAGTCCTGAGGTGGACAACAGCATCATTTGAAAAAGGCAGAGAACTGAGGAAGAGAAAAGTGATTATTTAGAGCAATTTTCTAAGGAGAGAATAGTCTGAGGATACTTTCAAACCGGAGTCTCAAGATGTATAAAAATATTGTCAATGTAGACATTATTCTTATCTAAAGTACTCAGGCTCAATTTAGTTACGAATAAAGTCTATGTTGTCGATATTTTTATACGTACATCTTGAGGCTCCATCTTCCATTTGTACTCTGTCACCAGTGGATGTACCAATTCCTTCTGCTTTGTTTGATACCTTTGAACCACAAGAACTAATGCCTAACAGCTTGAAAAAAGCCTCTGATACCTTCTACAAAAAGAGCCAACAGACTTCAACTGTGAAATATAGCCATGAAAGTAAGTAAACTGTACGTAAACACTAGCCATTCAACCTTTTCTCCCCTATTGTTCTACACTGGATATAAAGGCCTATTCCCTGTGGTTCCTTTTTTTCCAGGAATGGAAACAAACACATGAAAACATTCCAGACAGACATACTAAGTGGTATGATATTTAACAATTCACACATGATTAACATTGAAGCAATATGAGAGAAGTTCCAAACAACAGACTAACCCTAGTCAAATGTAAAATTAGTCAAATAGGAAACAATGTTTGATTGTATTTCCCCTCCTTTCACAGTTCAATTAAATGTATGCTAATCATAGGCATTAAGGTTCTATTAATCTGTCCCTTGGGCACAAGGAGTTTAAAATATGAAACAGCTGTTTCCTTTGAAAAAAGTGCTTTACACAGTAAACAACATGCAGGCAATCCACAGGGCAACAGTGCAAAGAGCCCCAGGAGAGACAGAATGCATCCATCTGCATTTTTAAAAATACTGTTTGTGCATCCTTGTGTGGAAAGAAAAGCCATAGTAGAAATGGAAATTCCTGGCTTTGAACCATTAATAGGCCATTATTGTCATTTATCAGTCAGGCAATCCATTGATCTTTGTGGTTGCAACCAGAAGTCATGCCAAGACTGCTGCATTCTATCAATTTTGTTGTGGGGAAAATTCCTTGAGATAAACAACTATTTTACAATGCATGTTGTGCATCGTGTTTTATCTCACCTCTGCACTGGCATACCTCAGCAAACCTTTCCACCATTTCACTTTGTCAGGAGTTAGCATGCCCATATACCCATTCTTTAGAAGGGAACAAGGGAAATTCTAGTACTCAGAGCAGGAAATCAGACTCACAAATTTGTATGCTCTAAGTCTGTAGAGTGCTGGAGGCAACTCTTTCCTCAAATGCAATTGTTGTTTGTGGGATGCACGTGCTGCATTCAGCATTGGAGATCCTAACCCATGTGCCCAACTCAAGTGAGGTTATCAGGAAAAGGGCTGTTCAGTGATGCTACCAACTTTATGGCATACCCTCTGCAAGAACACTCAGCTGCCCATCCCCACAGTGAACACCTGTGGATAGAGTGGCACAGATGGGATGGCTTTCCAGCTGTTGTAAAGTAGCTCCCGTCTTTTACTAGCTTCTGTGATATTTTTATTGTTCTTTTGGGATGATCTGGTCAAGCTGTTACATTATGAGCTCCCATAGTGTAGTTTTATTATATCATTATGTTTTAGTTTTGAGAGCTTGACTTCTGTGCTGTGGCTATTTTTATTGATTGGCTTCTTTGTGAAGCTAAAGCAGGATATAAATGTCTTTATACAAATGAAAGAAAGAGACATACCATGGAACTTTTTCTTTGTAGATAGCTCAGTGGTTTCGGTATCTAGCCATGGAGCGAGAGGTTGTGAGTTTGATTCTCCACTGTATCTCCCTGTCAGGGACTGGACTTGATGACCCCCAGGGTCCTTCCAGCTCTGCAGTTCTAAGATTATGACGATCATCATGATGATACAGATTTGGACTATGATAGTCCAATAACAGGCAAGCAGAATGTTAATTTCCTAGCTGCCTACCTTTTGGACTACAGCTTGCGGGGCTGGCTGTGGAAATTGATGGAATAAAGTGCTTGCAGTTCTAAATTTACAATTACATCATTATGGGTATAGCATCTTTAAGATTAACAGATAGCATGCATTTTCATGGATACACACATCCATGTGGACTGTATGTCCTCAAACATTTATGTATAATTAAATCTGTTAGTCTTAACTTGTCATGCCACTGTTTGTTGTTTTGATGTAACAGACTAGCAGAGCATGCCTCTGAAAATTACTAAAGGGAAAAATTTCAAACTCTGAATGCCACCGTAAGATGGTCTACAGATACTTGGCACATAATGTGAAAAAAATGTATAGGGAGCTGGTACTTAGCTCATTTCAAGCAATCTTCTTCAAGAACCAGTGTTTCACACTGGATTTCACATATCTGCATATTTATTTATTTATTTATTTATTTATTTATTTATTTATTTATTTATTTATTTAATTATTTAATTATTTAATTAATTATTTAATTAATTATTTAATTAATTAATACCCCACCTATCTAGTCAGTTGTGACCACTCTAGGCGGTGGTTCCTACAATGTCCCATGTTAAGAAATGCTGTTCTGTTCCTTGCTGAGCAGTAACTTGCAGATAGTTGCATTCATGTTGCTTTAGCTAATCCTGGCCTCCTACTCTACAGACCCCCTCTTTCCATCCCTTGCAGCAAGAAACAATATTGTTTGTCAGGCACATATTTTGTGGCACTGTGTCAAGCGATTTATTCAGGATCCACTAAGACACTAGCATGATCAGCTGGTGTATCAACCCTCTAACTAGGTACTCCTCACCGCTGTGAGGATTGTCAGAGAGCTGCCCTGTTAGATTTGTCAGCTGTGAACAGATGAAAGCTCCAGGTGGCATGTTAGTTTTTAGTGGCAAAAAGATAGACACTTACTTAATTTTTTCCACATGTTGGACACTGATGACCTTCTTAGAGAATATGAGGTGACACTTCAGAACAGCAGGTTTTATAAAGGGGAAAAAACACGTTCCCATGAGGTTAGTCATCAAAACAATGCCTTCGGCAAACCTTCCTGTTTTTGTTTTTAACACTGTTGCAGTCCCTGATGTTACACACTGGCTACTGCTCTTCCTGGGGTTTTATGGAGGACACCACTGACTGCCTTTTGAGTGTAGTATCCAGCTTAAATATGGACAATTCTATAAATATGTGCTCCCTGGCAGATACGTAGTGATAAATGATGGAGTGCATGTACTCCTCTTGAAAGGCCCTAAAAACATACTCCTAAGGAAAATGCAAAACTGCAGCCAACTGTGTGGATGATTATCAACAAGCCAGCCCTCTCCACCAGGGTATTTTGTTTTTTTATTTTGTCTTATTTATAGGCTGCCTTTCTCCTGATAAAGGAACTGAAGGTGGCTCCCACTGCCCAAAAATATAAAAAATAAAAACACTTTAAATTATACATTAAAAATAATTAAACTACAATAGCAATTAAATACATTGAATGATTCAAAATATTTAAAACTTTAAAAACTCTACTAAAAATGACATTCAGGAACTCAGTTATGATTGTTAAAAGCTAATTTTGTAATGTTAATACTTCTTAATCACCCAATCAAGATCAAATCACAACCAAACTCTTGGTGTTACAACAAGATGTTACTGTTGCTAGGAAAATAGCCTTCCCATGATAATTTGAGGACTAAGATCAGGGAACAGAGAAAATTGAAGGTGGGTCTTATGATGTAATTATCCCTGCCAATCAAAAACTCCTGGTGCTCTTATCCTGCCATCCTTGGCTTTGCTACAAGACAGCATATCTGCATGTTCAAAACAATCCAGAAAGCTTCAAAATCTAGGCTCTCCAGGTCAGCAGCATCTCATGCTCTGAAATCTCGAGGCTAAAATGTGAGAACAGGGGGCAGAGCTTTCTGATGTCACATGAGCAGGACAGATGGGCTGGGAGGGAAGAGTTGCATGTTTGTTTCAATGATTCTTTTTCCAAGCTTTGCTGGTAGGGCTTGCACAGCAAGAAGGCTCAAGAGTCATGGAGCTGTTGCTTCCTGACTTCTCTAAATGGTACAGTGCACCCACCATTGGTGTGACACAAAGTCAGGAGCAAGGGGAGCAGACTAGGGACAGAATAAGTGAATGCATGCTCTTGGAGCTATCTTCTCAAATAAAACACACACACTTCTTCTCTTCTTCACACTCAACCTGTAGGATTGAAATCCACCTCACACATAGAACCAAACCTTCTCCTCTTTCACTGCTTCCCATCTGGAAATCATGAGAAGCATTCAATTCCCTGACACTTCAGCTGGCAACCTGAACTTAACAACTTAGTAAACAGCCATTGGTATGTTCCAAGAGCACTCTCTCATACACCATTTTTGCCACTTCCCCATCTTCCTTTTTGAGAATTCTTCACACGGAATATTCAAACAATTTTTTAAAAATCTCTCTAATATATATGTTTGACAGGTTTGATGGTACCACTAATGGTGTCCAGTGTTTCATTTATTCTGTTCTTACCATTTGGATTTTCTTCCCTCTGACTCCAAAATGTCTTTAGCCATCTACATGAAAGAGAAGCTCAGGTACATTGTACATAGCACAATAACCATGCACTTGTAAATGTCACATTCTGATGTGGAGGTTTATTATTTTGCAGCATACAGAACCTCTTGAGATGTTATGGAAAGTAGGAGACTAGCAACCATCTACTGAAAAGTTGCTTATTACATATCTCTGAGCAGAACATCTATTAGCATCTGAGAAGGCTAATGGATGCCTCCTTATTATTCCCAATGCCTTCATTACTCTTTCTGTGAGAGAGGTTTCATGTATTATCCAAATGTAGGCAAAGAGGAAGTATTAGCTAAGCTATGCTATCTGATTTTTGAGTAGCTGATGTAATGCTTCAGAAGAATCATATCCAGGAGGAATCAGTGTAGAAGTGAGGGGGTATACGAGCTGTGCTTGGATCTCCATGCCACAGGTTCCTTTTTTTAAAAAATGTTGCAAGGATGGCATAAAAATGAGAGGGAGAATTCACCTAGCCATGGCACAATATTTCCATGAAGTAACAGCTACAACATGTTTAGAACAGACAGTTCTCTCTCTCTCTCTCTGACATTATTGTTGCATATATTGGTTTTTGGATGAGACATCTGCTCTCGTGTGCACTGTTCTTCCAGGTGATAGCTTTGAGAGCACAAGAACTTGAGGGGTTTATAATTAACCAAATTTTAAGATATGCTTCTGACTCAGTGAGGACTGCTTTAACAAATAAAAAAACAAAAACTGCTTAATTCTGCCCCCTTCTCTGCCAAGAGATGACTCAGGAGAAGGGGGCAGAATTAAGCAGTTTTTGTTTTTTTATTTCTTAAAGCAGTCCTAACTGAGTCAGAAGCATATCTTAAAATTTGGTTAATTATAAACCCCTCAAGTTCTTGTGCTCTCAAAGTGTGTGGAATGAGATGTTTGAATATATATATATATATATTCAAACATCTCATTCCACACACCTTATCTTACCATCAAGAATCTGTCATGAAGATTTTACACAGGGGAGAATCCAATGCAATAAAATCACCCTATAGCCTAAGAGAAAACTCTGTCTATATATTTAGATAGCAAAAATCATGTCATCAAAGTACTGTACAAAAATTGGCAATTAGCAGGCTTGAGAGAACCCCAATCTCTGCAGGAGTACAAAAATAAATGAGAATAATAACCCTCTGGACAGCTAATGCCTTAAGACCTGGACTATGGGATAGACAGAAAACTGCAGAGGCAGTATTTTGGGAAAGGCCATAGGTGGATGGGAGCTCGACACTTCAACATTTTGTCTCAGAGCTCATTTGTGTTTAATTATTTTGCTATATTGTGAAGGTGAAGTTGCTGAACATAATGATGGTCTGTGCAGCAGGTATGGCCAATGGCAGGATAAAAACATCAAGAGGGGATGAACTGTCTGTCTTCAGAGAATACAGCTTGGGGAGATGCTGTCCACTCCATAGACACTCAACTATGGAATCCTGCAGGGGTCAATCATCTCCCCAATGTTATTTAATATCTACATGAGGCCGCTGGGGGAGGTCATCAGGAGTTTTAGAGCTTTGTGTCACCAATATTTGGATGCCACCCAGCTTTATCTCTCCTTCCACCCCTCTACAGAGGATGCCATCCCATCCCTTGAGCACTGCCTGGATACCATGCTGGGATGGATGAGGGATAACAGACTGAGGCTGAACCTGAGCAAGATGGAAATCCTGTGGGTGGGTGCCCCTAGTGTTTGCAGTCTGGGTGCTTCCCTCTTCTACTCTTTCTGCGAAGGATGGGTTTGTTTGTTTGTTTGTTTATTGAGCTTATATGCCGCCCATTTAGACATAGTCTACAGTGTGGTATCCACCCAAGTCATGAATATTCATATGCTATCTGCATAGACCAATGGGAGTGCTGGAGGGGCAGAGTCACGAGATATAAGAGACTCAGCAGGAGGAGGGGGAGTTAGATAGGGAGTTTTAGTTGAGGAAATTTAGAGTTTAGAGAGTTTTGGAGTTTGGGCAGGAGAGTGGTGGTTGAGAGGGATAAAAGAAAATATTTGTTTAAGAGTTAACAACATAGCTTATTCTATCAACCTCTGTAACAATACACAATTTCTATTTGGTTCTTTGAAAATGACATATGACCTGGACATCTATCATTAATAATAGGTAATGTTGATGTAATCAGCCGATGGCAGCTGAGGGGCACATAGCGTGATCTCTTAGTTTGGTGAAACAAGCAGGGGCCACATAGGAATCATGACACACAGCTTGGGCATACTGCTGGACCTGGCGCTGTCAATGGAATCCCTGATTGCATCAATGGTCCATTCTGCTTAACTCCATCTAAGGTGGATTGCCCAGTTCTGACCCTACCTTTACACCAGGTCCCTCATCATGCAAGTTCATGCACTGGTAGTCTTGAGATTAGACTACTGCAATGCTCTCTGCTTGGGGCTGCCCTTGAAGCTATTACGGAGACTCCAACAGGTCCAGAATTTGGCAGCCAGATTGCTGAGTGAGGTAGGGAGACATCAACATATTTCCCCCACCTTGGCTGCCCTACACTGGTTACCTGTTTGCTTCCATGCCAGCTTCAAGGTGATGGTGTTAACCTATAAGGCCTTAAATGGTTTAAGACCTCAATATCTGGCAGAACACCTCCTTCTGATTAGATCTGCCTATCCTATAAGATCCTCCCAGGGTGAGTGACTGAGAGTTCTGACCCTGAGAAAGGCCCAAAACATGACAACCAGAAATCAGGTCTTCTCAGCAGTTGCCCTGCAGCTACGGAACAGTCTCCCGCCTGAAATTCACCTGGACCCTTCATTTGGGAACCTTCAAAAAATCATAAAAATGTGATTATTTAGACAGGCCCTGGATTTTAAAACACTCTGATACAATAATGCTTTTAGTAACTAACATTCAACCCTCCACCATGCTTTCATTTTATTTTTTATGCTTTTATTATGTGGTTTCTTAGTTTAAATTTGTTTTAGTAAATCTTCTATTTTGTTTGGTCATTGCCGATCATCTTTGCCTTTTATGTTATTGTTTTATTCTGTTTTTTGTAAACTGCCCAAAGTGGCCTTGGCAGCTGGATGGGTGGTATAAAAATCAAATCAAATCAATAAAAATAAATAAATAAATTTGAATTTATTGTGACTAAGAAAAAAGGCTAGGAGAAAGCTGAGCAATTTGTGCTATCCTGAAGCACAGAAGGATATTTGACCCAGGAAATAGTTAAAACAATGCTGGAGAAATCTAGGCAGATGTGGTTCTGGGATTTATATTGATCCTACTATTAGGCAGAGTAAGGCATCTGCCTCATGTTGCAGATGCTGGGAACTCCCACTGGCAGCCCACAGTTGTTCTTCCAAGCCATTCTGCTGTTTTCCACAAAGCCTGTCCTGCACTCCACAGTAAGCACCTCGCTGTCTCGGAACACAAGACTGCCTAGTCCAATATTCTGTTCACCTAGTGAGTGCGCAACTAGTTGTATGATGGAAGCCTTGCAGCAGCATATGAATGCAACTGCAGCCTTCTCCATATGTTCCCCAACCACCAGCAAGTATTGGGCAGTATCTTATTGCCTCTGAGGGTGATACAGAGTCATTTGAACTATAAGCCTTTGATCAACTGCTTGTCCACATAGCTTCCTTCCATGGAGTGAAGAGGATGATGCTATTGTGATCTTCTCTCCAAGCAGCAGAATATCTTCTCCCAGATAATCAGTTTACCTGATTATATGACAAAGCTATCTTTCTTCTCATTTGTCAACAGTGCCCCTGCCAGAGCAAACCAAGCATCACTTCCTCTTTCAAATGTGTTCAAGAGGCTATATAAGGTTTTATAGCTATTGTTTTCACAGCCACTTTGCTAGAGGAAAATGAATTTTAAACTTTGTAGGGGGAAAATACATTTCAGGAAGTCACGATCAAAAATACTACCACAGTACAAAGGCCCATACCTCATGTATACACAATATTTAAAAAGTTAATAAATAAGCAAAGAAACCTGTAAGTCCTCCCTAAATTTCACACATGAGAAAAAAGGTCTTAAATGAAGTGTGAGCTTAAATGTGCCTGTGATGATTCCAGTATGTGGAGACATTGTGTACAGATGTAATTTGTAATATTGGTGTGTTGTTTATATGGACAAATGCATGTTTGGATTGAATGCATGTGCAGAAAACTGGATTGATTGACATACGAGTTCTAGAATATGGTGCTAAATACTGATTGGTTAGTAAGAATGAATAGGGGAGGAGATGTGAGAAGTTGATTAAGAGTCTGCTTCTGAGATGATTGTGGGTTTTTAATTTGTTTTTAGGTAATAGAGAGTGGTCTGTATAGTGATATGTGCATGAGGTGAAGAAACATAACATTTTGCTCCTGTTTATGTATGCAGAGACTTAGGACCTGTTCAGATGAGTATTGTCCCACTGTTACGGGTGTGCATTTGTTTGTTCTTTTTTCTGGTGACCACACAATATAATCACCAGAGCAGACTAATTTGTCCCCAGATCACTCCAACCCACACCTTTTTCAGCCCCTACCTTGCTGCTGTCAAAGCTGCTGAGACTCCTTCCAGCTAAATAAGTGAGCCACTTTAGGATATTGGCAAACTGAACACTTCCCCTGCTCCTTTGCAGAGGGGCAGGAAACGGGTTTTTTTTAATGCTATTACATCACTGTTGTGCTGAATCACTTAGATTATTTTAAAAAAATGTATCTGCCTTTTTCAGCACCTTCTTCTGATGGCTGTTGGAGCTGTTTGCCCTCTATTCACTTTGTGCATTGCCTCACTTGGTGCACACACATGCATGCACACACATGCGGACACACCCACACACACACACAGAGAGAGGCATGCACAGCAGTCAGGAGGAAGGGAAAACCCACCTGACTTCTTTCACCCTGTACCACCCCCACCTCTCTCTCCTGTTTGTCTTCCCTTCCTTCCTTTTCCCACTCCTTTCTTCTTTTCCTGACTTAGAATGAGAGTGGGGGCTTCCTCACTCCCTGACTCCCTCTCACTATCTTCCTTCTGGCTTCCTTGCACAGCAAAGGAGGAACTCCTTCACAGTTTTGCGGTGTCTCCCCCCCCCCCAGTTTCAATTGACATTGTTCAATTGAAAGGAAAAGTAAACAATTGCCACTTGACAGCTGAAGGAGCTGAAGAGGTGCTAGAGTTGATATGCCATTTGAATGAAAGGAAAGCAGCAAATGGCATATCACTCCTCCCCTCCTCCAACCTCAAGCAATCCTATTTAGACCTCACCAGCCTGGACCAAAAGGGCCAGTGTAGAAGTGCCCTTGCCTTCGCCTTCTCCCTACTTACAGGTTGTTTACAGATCCTTTGTGTTTTTCTCCAAAATAAACTCTCCTCCTCATTATTTTTATTTAATTTTATTAAGTGTTATTCCACAGTCAAACAAGTCATTAGAGCTACAGTATGTGCCAGCAAAGCTACAATTTAAACCTTATTATTATATGAAAATATTAATCACCTTGATAAAACTAATGTCTCTTTTATCAAGACGATTACTTTTTCATATAATAATAATGTTTTAAATGAACCCATGGTCAGGGGTTTTGTGTTATTTTAAATAAAGCCAGCAGAGTCAAGGTGCCTGGTTGGAAGGCAGAATTAACAGAGACAACCCCAAAGACTGGAAACCTGCAGTAAGGATGTCTAGGTGGCTGGTTTATGGTGGCTGTGCAGAGCGTGAATGACAAATGGGGAATGTGCATTTCACAGAAGTACTCTAGTGAGTAGGGACACCTCCCTGTCTTGTTGCAGTGTGTCCACGGAACAAAAGTATATTATCCCCCTCTGCAACTTCTCTTCTTCATGGATTGCTTCCTTGTCATGGCGAAGGGGCTTGAGTAACTCAGAGAAGCTATGGGCTATGCCGTGCAGGGACACCCAAGACGGACAGGACATAGTGGAGAGTTCCGACTAAACGCAATCCACCTGGAGTAGGAAATGGCAAGCCACTCCAGTATCTTTGCCAAGAACACCCCATGATCAGAAACAAAAGGCTAAAAGATATGATGCTGGAAGATGGGCCCCTCAGGTCGGAAGGCGTCCAACATGCTACTGAGGAAGAGCGGAGGACAAGTACAAGTAGCTCCAGAGCTAATGAAGTGGTTGGGCCAAAGCCGAAAGGACGCTCAGCTGTGGACGTGCCTGGAAGTGAAAGGATAATCCAATGCTGCAAAGAAAAATACTGCATAGGAACCTGGAATGTAAGATCTATGAACATTGGGAAGCTGGAGGTGGTCAAACAGGAGATGGCAAGAATAAACATCGACATCCTGGGCATCAGTGAACTAAAATGGACAGGAATGGGCGAATTCAGCTCAGATGATTATCATATCTACTATTGTGGACAAGAATCCCGTAGAAGGAATGGAGTAGCCCTCATAGTCAACAAAAGAGTGGGAAAAGCTGTAATGGGATACAATCTCAAAAATGATAGAATGATGTCAATACGAATCCAAGGCAGACCATTCAACATCACAATAATCCAAGTTTATGCACCAACCAGCATTGCTGAGGAGACTGAAATTGAACAATTCTATGAAGATTTACAACACCTTCTAGAACTGACACCAAAGAAAGATGTTCTTCTCATTCTAGGGGACTGGAATGCTAAAGTAGGGAGCCAAGAGATAAAAGGAACAACAGGGAAGTTTGGCCTTGGAGTTCAGAACGAAGCAGGACAAAGGCTAATAGAGTTTTGTCAAGAGAATAAGATGGTCATCACAAACACTCTTTTCCAACAACACAAGAGGCGACTCTATACATGGAAATCACCAGATGGGCAATATCGAAATCAGATTGATTATATTCTCTGCAGCCAAAGATGGAGAAGCTCTATACAGTCAGCAAAAACAAGACCTGGAGCTGACTGCGGTTCTGATCATCAGCTTCTCATAGCAAAATTCAAGCTTAGACTGAAGAGATTAGGAAAAACCACTGGGCCACTCAGGTATAATCTAAACCAAATCCCCTATGAGTACACAGTGGAAGTAAAGAACAGATTTAAGGAACTCGATTTGGTGGACAGAGTGCCTGAAGAACTTTGGATAGAGGCTCGTAACATTGTCCAGGAGGCAGCAACAAAAACCATCCCAAAGAAAAGGAAATGCAAGAAAGCAAAGTGGCTGTCCAACGAGGCCTTAGAAATAGCAGAGAGGAGAAGGGAAGCAAAATGCAAGGGAGATAGGGAAAGTTACAGAAACTTGAATTCAGACTTCCAAAGAATAGCAAGGAGAGACAAGAGGGCCTTCTTAAATGAACAATGCAAAGAAATAGAGGAAGATAACAGAAAAGGAAAGACCAGAGATCTGTTCAGGAAAATTGGACATATTAGAGGAACATTTTGCGCAAAGATGAACATGATAAAAGACAAAAATGGGAGGGACCTAACAGAAGCAGAAGACGTCAAGAAGAGGTGGCAAGAATACACAGAGGAATTATATCAGAAAGATGTGGATATCCCGGACAACCCAGACAATGTAGTTGCTGACCTTGAGCCAGACATCCTGGAGAGCGAAGTCAAGTGGGCCTTAGAAAGCCTGGCTAACAACAAGGCCAGTGGAGGTGATGGCATTCCAGTTGAACTATTTAAGATCTTGAAAGATGATGCTGTTAAGGTGCTACATTCAATATGCCAGCAAGTTTGGAAAACTCAACAGTGGCCAGAGGATTGGAAAAGATCAGTCTACATCCCAGTCCCAAAGAAAGGCAGTGCCAAAGAATGCTCCAACTACCGTACAATTGCACTCATTTTGCACGCTAGCAAGGTTATGCTCAAAATCCTACAAGGTAGGCTTCAGCAGTATGTGGACCGAGAACTCCCAGAAGTACAAGCTGGATTCCGAAGAGGCAGAGGAACTCGAGACCAAATTGCTAACTTGCGCTGGATTATGGAGAAAGCCAGAGAGTTCCAGAAAAATATCTACTTCTGCTTCATTGACTATGCCAAAGCCTTTGACTGTGTGGACCACAGCAAACTATGGCAAGTTCTTAAAGAAATGGGAGTGCCTGACCACTTTATCTGTCTCCTGAGAAACCTATATGTGGGACAGGAAGCAACAGTTAGAACTGGTCATGGAACAACTGAGTGGTTCAAAATTGGGAAAGGAGTACGGCAAGGCTGTATATTGTCCCCCAGCTTATTTAACTTATATGCAGAATACATCATGCGGAAGGCTGGACTGGAAGAAACCCAAGCCGGAATTAAGATTGCCGGAAGAAATATCAACAACCTCCGATATGCAGATGATACCACTCTGATGGCAGAAAGTGAGGAGGAATTAAAGAACCTTGTAATGAGAGTGAAAGAGGAGAGTGCAAAAAACGGTCTGAAACTCAACATCAAAAAAACTAAGATCATGGCCACTGGTCCCATCACCTCCTGGGAAATAGAAGGGGAAGATATGGAGGCAGTGTCAAATTTTATCTTCCTGGGCTCCATGATCACTGCAGATGGAGACAGCAGCCCTGAAATTAAAAGGCGCCTTCTTCTTGGGAGGAAAGCGATGACAAATCTGGACAGCATCTTGAAAAGCAGAGACATCACCTTGCCAACAAAAGTCCGAATAGTCAAAGCTATGGTTTTTCCTGTCGTGATGTATGGAAGTGAGAGCTGGACCATAAAGAAAGCAGACCGCCGAAGAATTGATGCCTTTGAATTGTGGTGCTGGAGGAGGCTCTTGAGAATCCCCTGGACTGCAAGGAGAACAAACCTATCAGTTCTAAAGGAAATCAACCCTGAGTGCTCACTGGAAGGACAGATCCTGAAGCTGAGGCTCCAGTACTTTGGCCATCTAATGAGAAGAAAAGACTCCCTGGAAAAGACCCTGATGTTGGGAAAGTGTGATGGCAAGAGGAGAAGGGGACGACCGAGGATGAGATGGCTGGACAGTGTCTGCGAAGCAACCAACATGAACCTGACACAACTCCGGGAGGCAGTAGAAGACAGGAGGGCCTGGCGTGCTCTGGTCCATGGGGTCACGAAGAGTCGGACACGACTAAACGACTAAACACACACACTGCAACTTCTCATGTCCTCAAAGAGAAAGCTCACAAGGTAACAGGATGCTGAGGCAGAGGGAAATCTTCAAAAATCAATTTGGCAATTCTTCCTTTCCTACCAATCCTTGCATTTCATCCCAGATTTTCCAGCAACACACCTGACTCTATGGAGATGCTTCCTCAGTTCCACAGTCAAATTATAATTGTGGTAGAAAGTGCCATGTTAATAGTGGATATCGACTGATAATGGTCATATGAAGGAAGAAATTTTGTTACTTGCGCTGACCTCTGTTTTGTTTCCACACACAATTCAAAGTGTTCATTCCGACAGTGAAAACTCATAGTTTGCTGGGGATAGAGTTTCTAAGGCAGGAGTGATGAAATTACAAATGTTGAGATGTTGTTGGCCTTCAACTGCCAGCGTTCTTCAGTCCAGCCAATCTGTCCTGGTTACGGCTGCTGGTAGTTGCAGCTAGACATCATCTAGAGGTCTGCTCACTCTTTAGTTATCCTTGTTCTAGAGGAATATCTTCTTCCATGTGTGACTGGGTAGATCTTGAAATCCTCTTTGAAGGCCTTCCTCTAGATGCCCCTGACAATTGAAGTTTGCCAAGTTGCTGCAAGAGGAAAATCTCTCTTTTTTAGCTGTGGTGCCTCACCAATGCAGTTTCCCCAACTTGGAGGTGTGCCATATCCTTACAGTGTGATCTTTATAGTTTTCTTCCCTGCAAGCATTTTAAATTTCGTATCCTAGAATTTATTATTAAATTCCAGAATTTCTAGATGTATTCAGAATTTAAATGGCTGCTTTTATATTTTTATATTGTCTTTTTTTATTTCCTGAGTTCATTGTTATTGTTGGTTGCCTAAATACATATTTTTATTATTATTCTTTTAGTCTCATGTGATCCACCCACATACCTTTCTTGTTATTAGCTGGACCAAAAATAGTATGTATACAATACGGTCAGGATCCAGCATAGTAATTCTGTTGGTGGAACCACTTATGTTAGTAGAACTAAAGTGGGACAATCTATACTCCCTGTATATAACCAAAAACTGATCTGGGGACTTGGGAAACTATCTGGAACCAGATTTCAGGTCGTATGGGGGCTGCATCAAGAATAGACCAGGAGAAAGACCCATCAAATTTCTAGCTGAACAAGAGCTATACATACGGATCTAGACAATATACAGAAGCAATGGCTAGAATCCTATTGAGGTTTGTATAAAGTTTACATAACTTGCTGTGGCTGATTATGGTGAACTGCTAAGATGTTAGGGTGCATGTAAGGAGTGTACCTGGCCACATACTCAGTCAAGCAACCAATATACCGGTATGTCTTGGCACCTTATCAATTAGTAAGCCAAAACTGACATGAACACCATTAGGATTCTAGCCATCACCTTTTCCCTCCAAAACTAGCCACATCTTTACATTTGAGAGTAAAAATACTGTGAGGATACATATTCAATTCTGTCAATAAGAATGGCAATAAGGTGAAACTGATCACGTTCAGATTTAGATCAACTATAGTAATGAACCTAGGACTTCCACAGTGCTGCAAGATATTATATATGAAATTTAGGTATCTATTAATTAAGGAGGGATACCCAGTATGGTGTAGTGGATAGAGTTATGGGCTAGGACTCAGGAGGCCTGGGTTTAAATCCCTGCTCAGACATGGAAACTGACTGGAAATATGGCACTGGTAAAACCACTCCTTAAATAGAACATTTACTTTGAAAGCCCTGTTAGGGTCACTATGTCAGTTCCGACCTGAAGACACATAACAACGACAATTAATTAAGGAGGAAGAGAAGCATTGTTTTTTCATTTAAAACATGTCATTTCTTCACCATTTCTTTTCATGATAACTTCTAAGACATTTCTAAATTAACAACAGGAAAGGGAAAGGTGACAGAGGGAAGAAAATTTCCCCACTAGGTAAGATCAAAATGTCAGAGAAAGAAGGATGATCGAAACTGGTTGACTTTACCTGCTTTATCTCTGCTGCCAAACAGATACATTTTCAATCTTGCTTTCAAAGTTTGATTTAAAATAAAATGATTCTCACTGTTGCAGAACTGTTTGGCAACTCAAACGGCACTTTACAGTCATAATTGTTGTTTTTCAATGAGACTCCATGTAGTTGGAAGTTATCCAAGTGTAATGTTCAAAGGTTAGAAAGAAGGAGTTCTCAAAACAAAATGAATCTATTTAAATACATTTGCCAACTTGTTTCCTTTAATTCTACACTTCCTATAATATGTGAGCAAAGGAAGCTTTGTCAGTAATTAAAGCCACATGGTGAGAATGAGTGGGCTACAGCCTCATTCTTGATATAGGAAGCATATGCCTGCTCACAGTCATCTTCCTTTTGAAGTATTAGGGTGTAGGGAGGCTATGGACTGCCCATTAAAAGGGAGGATAGTGCACTCTTTGCATGGTCAGATATGCTTTTCTTTTTATATTCCAGAGTCTGACCATGACATTGGGAGAAAAAAAATTTAAGCTGACTATTAGTATTGTCTCCTGTTCATTTTGGCATAGATGCATTGGAAAATAGGGAGTGTTTGCCTTTAACAAGAAGGTTTGGGCAGAAAACAATTGTTGTTATTCATTCTTATGAAGAACTGTGAATTGCATTATACATAGGATCAAAACATACATTCTGCTCCCCGATTCTAGGTTGCTGGCAGGGGTACTAATCTGACATTCTACAAGAGAGATGTGCTGGGGTTTTTTGTTGTTGTTTGTTTTGTTTGTTTTTGCTTTTATGGTGTGGAAGATATACGTCATCAGATTGTAAGACCAGCTTCTTAATTCTAAGCATATACAAAGACTCAAAACTACTAAGCCCACATTTTGTTTTTTTATTTGTGGACACATGTCTAATTTGTTGCTACTGTTTTATATGTAAAATATTCTGTATCCTAAAACTGATTTTGAAAAAGAATTTGTTTCCAATTTATTGATAGGGAGAGAAAATTAAATTGTTTAGTGATTAATACAAGAGCCACAGTTATAGGAGAAATCTGCTACCCAGACGAAGAAGAAGCTATTACAATAACACTGTAATCCTACTTTTTTTTGCACACAAATGTACCTGGTAGATTTGTACTTACAGTAGACCCACTGATATATGCAGGCTGAAATCCTGTTGTGCTGCTCCACAAATGGAATAACTTGTGGAGATAAATTGCTTTAAGTTGAGAAATCTCTATATACTGTACTACATTATCAGTCACATGAAGAGTTGTGTGACTGTACACAACAGATAATGCTTATGGAGCTTCTTAATGTGAGGCAATTCACATCAGGATTTCAGCCACAGTGTGGATCCAAGCTATTCACTGTCTCACTGAAGTGCAATTGATTCCAATGATCTTTTCTGATCATGACACTCATCATGCCTAGATGCAGCTCACTATACTATACATTAGCTAAACTAAAGCTTCTGGAGTAAAAGGATTGCCACCATAAAGATGACAATACCGCACAAAAAGGAATAGTTTGTAATTCACAGAATGGAGGTCAGCCTTAGTCCTAGGCTTCTCTCTGGATTATCATATTTATCCTTACTTTAAAGGCTTTAAGGAATCCAGATCTGAACTGTATCACAGCCTCCCATTCCTTTTCTCCTTGACAACTATCAGCAGGATTACCAGTCCTTTTTTTCGCCCAGCTGTTATTTTCCAATCTCTGTTGTAATTCCCTTCTGAGCCAACCTTTATTTAATGATACTCTGCTTCCAGAGCACTGAAAAGGTCTGGTTGCAGCTGATAGACTAAAATGGTCCTTTTTGGTCCAATAAACAGGATTCAGTGAGAAACTGCTCAGTTGACAAAATGTATTTTATATCTACTGAGTTGATGAACAAGTATGAAGAAGTCAGCATATTTTTGGCTTCACTAAGAAGGAAAATTTTATTTACAGCAAAGTTCTAGCCTGCAAAGGCCACCTGTTTCCCCCTCAACTTGTTTCAAGTTAAAACAAAGAAGGTAGGATATAGATACGTATGCTACAATTCTGCCCAAACAGACTGGTCCCCACATTGAGGGGGCCTTTGACAAAACTGTTTCTGAGGTACATCAGGTCTCAGTTAAGCTGGAAGAAGTAGAGGTTATAAAAATTATTTTTGTCATTATAGTGATCAGAATTCCCCATGATGTTAAGGACTACGCTAGTTAAGATGTTATAGGAACTGCCATCCCAGAAAGTCACTTCTGAGCTATAGAAAAAAAGTGGTAAAGAGTTTTAGAACACCATTTAAAATTCTCTAGAATGCTCTGGATCAAGTTCCGGTAGAGTCACAGATTTTAACCAAGGATACCAAGTGTCAAGATCATGCCTCTGCACAAGTACAAAAGGAACAATTATAGTGCCCTGGATATAGAATTCAGCTTCCAAAGAGATTCCTTAAAAAGGAAAATGTGTAGTCTTTAACTATTGAAACAATATGTATTTGAAAGCATCTGGTTAATGCTAAAACACACAGCTCATAAGGTGGGTGGCTACTGATTGAAGTCAGGGTTCACAATATTATTCCTACCTGTGATTACCTGGGGGCAGGAGAGGAAATTAAAATCAGAAAATGAATTACAGAAATCAGCTAATATATTGTGACCAAAATGCTAATGGTGAATGGTGGTTGTGTATGGTTTGTATAACGTATTGTGGCTAATAGAAAAGTGATGGTTGTGCACTCAGCTGCATAATCAAAATGCAATCATTTTTATTATTTATTTGAAATATTTATACCCCACTTTTCTTCTAAAAAGGACCCAAGGCAGCTCACAGTATTAAAACTAAGCAGTATTCAAATCTAAGAAGAATAAATTATTACAATGTTTGAACAGAATTAAACAAATTATAGTATTAAAAATTAATAGATTAAAAAAGTATGAAAAATACACTAAAAATAACAGAAACACAAAAGTCCCATTTTAAGTGCCCCCTCCTAGGGTCTAATCAAACCTGCCAAAAGAATCCCAGTTGTACCAATTCTTTCCATATCTCTGTTGTACCTATACATTTATTTTCATGATCACATGGTGTGTGTGTGTGTGTGTGTGTATACACACACACACACATATACATATACATGTATATGTATATGTATATGTACATATATATAAGTGGGAGTGTTCACATTGTTTGTAAATGTATCAATTCATTTCTTTCTATTTGAACAATGCATTCATGTTTGTTTGTTTGTTTGGTGGCGGCAGCATCGGCAGTGGATCCTAATACCAATATGTTGATATACCTTTTAAACAAACAAACAAAGAAAACAATACAGCACCCAGAAAACCAAGCCCCTTTGCAAAGGAAATAAATTGTCAGCAAAGTTCACACAGGCTGAAATGATGAGGAATGAAGCAATTCATCATTGGTACAAAATGCAACAACCCTTCCAGCAAGGGTGAAGTTCATTGGTAATAAACCACTGGCTGGGAAAATGAGTCAATCTTGGCTGTGTGTCGTGTGCTCAGAAATTTATGAAATGATCTTAAAAATAGCCATATTGGTATAACTGGGTTGTTTTGGCAGATGTGATCAGGCCTCTTGACACTCAGTCAGTCAGAGAAAACCACCTGAAGAGACAATTCTTTGCCTGCTTGCAGAAGGACAGCAAAGATGAGGTCAACCTGGCCTCCTGTGGGAGGGAGTTTGATAGCCTGGGAGCAGCAACAGAGCAGGACCTCTCCCATGTCCTCAATACATGTACCTGTGAGGGTGGTGGGACCAAGAGAAAGGCCTTCCCTGATTATTGTAAAACCTGGGCAGGCTCATAAAGCGCCAATTAAGCATAGTATGAGGGTGCTTAGTTTGTCCACAGGTAAACAGGCATAAAATAGATGATTAAATGTCCTCCTCTTTCCTCTTCACACATAGCTGGGGCAAATGACATCCTTCCCAGGTAGTGGCCTATGGAAGGAAACCATTCATAGCCTTCCATCGACCTTTGGCTGGTACCCTGAAGCTAATCTCAGCTATGAGTCAGTACTTATCCACTCACGCATGGTGAGTTATGTAAACCTTAAACAAATACCAATAGGATTATGATCAGTAGGAGAACTATCAAGTTGTGCTCTGCTTTGCTTTCTTAGAAAGAGATCTATATAAAAGAGAAATAAAGTTCCTGTCATAATAATTTAATAGCCAGATTTTAATCACATAAATTAAGTCATAACCTCTTATGCAGACATTATAGCCTGAAAGGAGGTATGGCTAAAACCATAGTAGGAATCAAGGAATGCTCATAGATTCTGCCTCCTCCATTCCCCCCCACTAACTTAGAAGCCAACCAGGCCTTTCCAGGAACAGCAAGCAGATCCCACTTTAAAATGTTGTTTTGAGAAAGTGTCAAGCATGGAATTATCCCCTGAATCCCCTGAAAGGTTCCTTATTAAACAGGGTTTACTGTATAGAGAAACACTGATGAAGACTTCAAAAGGGGGACATGAGATGCGAAGTCAGTTGGTAGTACCTGCTAAATATCGCCAAATGATTTTAGAAAGGGGACATTCTGATATATTTGCTGCACATTTAGGGATAAATAAGACCAAGCAGAGAATATCTCAAAACTTCTTTTGGCCAGAAATAGGAAAAGAAATTAAAAATTTCTGTCAGAAATGTGATGTGTGCCAGAGACAGGGTAATAACCGTGACAGCACTAAGGCAAAGCTGTGTCCATTGCCCGTAATCTCTACACCTTTTAAATGCATTGGCGTGGACATTATAGGGCCATTGCCTAAAGTCACAAAAAGGGGAAACAGATTTATTCTCACTATTGTTGACCATGCCACAAGATATCCTGAGGCGATTCCTTTAAATAACATTGAGACCCATACAGTGGCTGATGTACTGTTAAGCTATATGAGTAGAATGGGTTTTGCCTCAGAGATTATAACTGACTTAGGACCATTGTTTACTTCCAAACGTATGAAGAGACTATGGCAGATTTGTAGTATTAAACATTTAGAAACTTCTCCATATCATCCTCAAAGTAATGGGTTAACAGAGAAATTTAATGGAACCCTGATGAGAATGATTACAGCATATTTAGCAGAAAACCCTAATAACTGGGACCAGAAATTGCAATTATTGCTATATGCCTACAGATCAGTCCCACAAGAAAGTACGGGGTTCAGTCCTTTTGAACTACTATTCGGGAGAAAAGTGAAAGGACCACTTGATCTGATTAAGAAAAAATGGGAACAGATTGTAGAAGAAGATCCACAAAATGTATTCTCATACATAGACACGTTAATGAACAACCTCAAAAGAAATTTAGAGTTGGCTGCTGAAAACCTGCAAGCCCAGAAAGTCAAACAAAAAGTTTGGTATGACAAAAAGGCTAGGGAACGACAGTTTAACCCTGGAGATGAGGTGCTGATGTTGAGGCCCATCAAGGGGAACAAACTACAATTGAACTGGGCAGGACCTTATAGGATCATTTCAAAAATGAGTGATCTTAATTATATTATTGAAGGAGATGAACACCTAAGCAGGAGGGTAGTTCATGTAAATGCCATTAAGTCATACTATAGAGAGGAAAAGAAAGTGCTTTTTGCAATGAAAGCAGCTGATAAAGAAGAACATGATTTGCCATACTGGGAAGGAAGGGGTGAAATAAAGTTCAACCCAGGGGAGGTGAAGATCAGCCCTGCTCTCACCCTGGAACAGCAGAGGGAAATAAAGATGTTGGTTATTAAGTATCAACAGGACTTCTCAAACAAGCCTGGTTTAGCCAAGGGAGTGATGTATAAAATAGATACGGGAAATGCACCCCCACAGGCAGTAACCCCATACAGAGTAACCGGACCTTATCTGGACATGGTGCGCAAGGAGCTGGATGAGGTGCTAAAAGAAAATATTATTGTGCCATCGTCTAGCCCTCGGTCTGCTCCAATAGTTCTGGTTGACAAACCGGATGGAAGCATTAGATTCTGTGTGGATTACAGAAAATTAAACCTAGTAACCAAACCAGATGCTTACCCCATGCCCAGACTTGACAACCTAATTGAAACCATTGGGGGTCGATACATTTCCTGTTTAGACTTGACTAAAGGGTTTTGGCAAATGCGGATAGACCCTAGAGATCAAGAAAAAACCGCTTTTTGTAGCCCTTTCGGCTTATTCGAGTTTCGTGTCCTCAGTTTTGGCCTTAGGAATTCCCCAGCTACATTCCAAAGGCTGATGGACAAAACTCTGCAAGGTCTCAGTGCATTTACAGTAGCCTACACTGACGACATAGGGATCTTTAGCAACACCTGGCAGGATCACCTTTGTCACCTAGAGTTAGTACTGCAACGGTTAAAAGCAGTGGGGTTGACAGTAAAAGCAAGTAAGTGTCAACTGGGTAGCCCCGAGATGAAATATTTGGGTCATATGGTAGGGGGAGGTGTGATCAAACCCCTAGAAGCCAAGGTAGAGGCAATACGTAATTGGCCTAGACCCAATACCAAGAAAAAGATTAGATCCTTTCTTGGTTTAGTGGGATACTATAGAAAATTTATCCCCAGGTTCAGCGAGATTGCAGCACCGTTGACTGAGCTGACGAGGAAAAGGAGTGATGACTGCATCCCATGGTCCAGTGACTGCGAGGAGGCATTCGGGAAGTTGAAGGAGGCGTTAACCAACCACCCTGTGTTGCGTGCTCCAGACTTCGATCGAGAGTTCATCATTTACACCGATGCATCCAACGCCAGGGTAGGAGCCGTGCTGTGCCAGTGTGATGACAACGGAGACCAGCATCCTGTGTCCTACCTAAGCAAGAAAGTTCAGAAAGGCGAAAAACACCTGTCGACCATAGAAAAAGAATGTTGGGCCATCATGTATGCGATCAAGAAATTAAAACCTTACATCTGGGGAAGACACTTCATTCTGTGTACAGACCACTCACCTCTGATGTGGTTAAAGACTATGAAGGCCCAAAACAGCAAGCTCATGAGGTGGGCTTTAATTTTACAGGACTATGACTTTGAGGTTAAGGTGGTCAAAGAGACTATGAACTGTGTTGCTGACGCCTTATCCCGAAGACCTGACGACAGATGAAAAAGTTTGGACTCTTGAAGTTAATAACTGTGTTTGATATATTATGAAAACTGGTGGTTATTGGAATATTGTTATGTATATATATATATGCAATTGATTTAGGATGTGTAAATATATTTTGAGTAATATGGTTATGTGAGAGTGTGCTTAATATGATAATGGTAAGTGTTGATATGTGGGGAAATGTATTGTTTTAATGTTGTTTCCAGTTGTTTTGGGTGAAAAGCACCTTAGCTTTCCCCCACAAAACAACTTTTAAAGGGGGGAAGTATTGTTACATACAGCTATGACATCACCTGCCCGTCACTGCTGAAGCTGTGTGTCATCTACCTATGGCGTGACGGAGGGTGGGACTTAAAGGGTGGAGCTGTTGTATATAAGGGGAGTGAATGGTGTGAGAGGGTCAGATAGGGACGGTTAGGGAGATAGGGCTTTAGAGTTAGGGACAGTTAGGGTTTGGAGATACTGTGAGATAAGATCTGTGCTATATAGTGAGAGTCTGTGAGAGTGTGTGTGTGATTGTTATATTATTATAGTGATTGATTTATTATTTACATACAAGTGATTTACCATTCCTTTTGTTGTATACAATAAACCTTATTTTTATTTTTAAATCATACTTTGGCCTGAAGCTTCATTTGAGGGAATGGTTGGTGGCAGTGGTACTGAAGAGTGATTGTGTGTGACGTAATAGCCCCTTTGTGAGGTATAAGGAGGCTGTTACAGTGATTATAAGGCTGTCATGATTAGAAAATGGTGAAGCTCCCAATCATGGAAGTGTTGCTAGCACGTTAATTCAAATGCGCTTCTAGATCCCTCTTCAAAGAGTCACACTGAATGCAGCAAAATCTGAAGGACATGTGGATGGGGGGGGAGAAAGTGGAGGAGATGTTGGGGCGCCATCCCTCAGATATTTATGTACTTATGAAGCAAATGTCTTTCAATGTGAGCTCTAAGTTCCTAGGACTTAACCAACTTCTTGGTCCCAACAAATGTATAACAGCACTAGGACTTATATAAAGGTTGTTGTGAGCTGTATAAACCTCATGCCTTTATTTCAGTTTGGACTAACAGATTTTGTTGCTACTTAGTAAATCAATTTTACACCACAATTACTTCAAAGAGACCAGATTGGCAATACCAAAACTAGCTTTTTCTGAAATGAGGGGAAGAAAAGCGTACCAACCTGACACTTGTTCTTATGTTAATAAACAATGATTTCTTAAATTGGAAATACCACACTTGGACCAGCAGAGAGCATCTGTTACAGGAGTAAAAAAATGTCCCTGGGTAGACTGGCCATACTTGATAAATCACAGATCTCCTCAATTAAAATTAATTAATTAATACTTTATTACATCAACAGATCAGATGTTCCTCAATTAAAATAGAGGGTGATTGCTTAATTCATAGCTATTATGACATTTTAAAGAGTATGTAATAAAAATTGTAGAATACAGGAATGTAAATCTTCACAACTGTGTTCCCTCAGGTGAAAATGAAATCTTTCATAAGTTTTCTTTCTGCTGAGCAAGATTATAAGAGGGGTTTTGTGTTTGCTTGTTTGTTTTTTGCATGTTGACACTGACTCTTAGTTCGATACTGCCAAAATGTTTTGCTGTTTACCTGTTTGAAAACCAAAATGTTTTCCATATTAGACAGCTTTCAGTGGTAAGACAGCTGAAAAACACACCCCACTGATAACATGACTGAATGAGTGGCAAGAGCCAATGCACTGTGGAGATAAGAGTGTTTCTCTAAAGTCACAATTTTCTGCTATATTAAAGAGTTTCTTGTCTTGAAAGGTTTAGAATGACATAGGCATCTGTTAATTGCTGCAAGACATGTTTGTGGGACAAGAAAACATCAGCATATTTCTCCCACAGAAGCAACCTTGGGGAGGGCACTCCCACAGAACGGCAGCAGTGTTGTGCAGCAGCAGGGTCACTCTGAAGGCAGTTACTGTACCTCTTCTTTCTTTCTTTCTTTCTTTCTTTCTTTCTTTCTTTCTTTCTTTCTTTCTTTCTTTCTTTCTTTCTTATTTGTTTGTTTGTTTGTTTGTTTGTTTATTTGTTTATTTGTTTATTTGTTTCCGCTTCCTATCCCACCCGTCTAGACCAAGGGTCTACTCTGGGTGGTTTACAAATTTTAAAACAATAAAACCAATAAGCACATATTCTAAATCCAGGATAGGCAAAAGTATAAGAAATTAAGATAAGGCACGAGGGAAAGCCTGCCAAATACCAGGTTTTCAGTTTGTTCCTGAAAACACCCAGAGAGGGAGTCAGGCGGATCTCCACTGGCAAGGTGTTCCAAAGGCGAGGGGCCACTGGCAAGAAGACCCTGTTCCTCGTTCTTTCCTTCCGGACCTACCTTGGCGTTAAGCCCCTCAGCTGCCCAGCCTGGCTGGAACAAGTGGCTCTGGCAGAACTGGGTGGGAGAAGGCGCTCTGCCAGATATCAAGGTCCTAAACCGTTTAGGGCTTTATATGTAATTGTAAGAACTTTGAAACCAATGTGGAAGAGAATGGGCAGCCAATGCAAGGGGACCAGAGTGGGGGAAATATGGTGGTACCTTTTCACCCCAGTAAGAAGTCTGGCCACTGCATTCTGCACCATCTGAAGTTTCATCTTTTTCTAAGCTGCCTTGGCCCAACTCCTCTTCCTCAAAGAAGTTCTCAAGATTCAGCAGCAGGCACTACTGGTTGTGAGCAATGGGTAGTGGTGGCAACTGATGCCCCCCCTCAGAACTCCAAACCTGAGGTAGTTGCCTCACTGGGACCCATGCATGGCCAGGTACTCTTTTCAGTTCCTTTCTGTTTCAGGCTGATTCAAGCCATAAATAAATGTAAATACTACAAATAGGGGGGAAAAGGATGAGACACCAATAGTCTCATAGAAAAATGGAGTTTATTAATTGTTTGAAATAAAATACTTCATGCAAGTATACATCGTTCTATACTATTTATTTATTTATTTATTTATTTATTTATTTATTTATTTATTTATTTGATTTGTATCCCGCCCATCTTTCTCTTATATAATTTTGTTAGTCATGTATCTATTGATATATATTATAAATTTATTGTGAATTGATGAGGAGGATAGTAGTAGTAGTAGTAGTAGTAGTAGTAGTAGTAGTAGCAGCAGCAGCAGCAGCAGTAGCAGTAGTAGTAGTAGTCGTTGTCGTGTCAAAAACACTAGGTACAGTCAAGATTATTAAAACTTTGGTATTATGTAACAGATACAAGTTTTAACCAAAAACCATCTGTTAAATATAGGCGCAGTATGTATGCTGTTCCTAATATTGCCAGGTTTTGTAGCTCTGATGGTGTGATTTCTGAGATCTGCAACTGCTTATAGTACTATGTGAAGTTTCTTAATATTGTTCCCAAAGCCCCGATGATTATGGTGACCACTGAAGTGTGTTTCATCCACAAGAGAGATGTTTCAATTGTCAGATCTCTGTACTTTGAATGATGATGATGATGACGATCGGAAAATTTTAATATAAACAACAAGGGACTTAAATCATTATTCAGGAACAAGAAGTTTCATACAATGAAGGCAGAACTCTGCGACGGGAGCTCACTCCATCACATGGATTTGAACCGCTGATCTTTCGACTTTGCAGCCCAGAGGCTTTGCAGTTTAACCTGCAGTGCCACCACATCCCATGTAGTAGTAGTAGTAGTAGTAGTAGTAGTATATAAAAGAAATGAAGTGGAACCAGGAAGATTTCATTATAAGGTTTCTATCTATCTCATCTACCTATTATTTCTCATTCCCTCATCTCTCCCTCTCCTCCCTCCCTCCCTCCCTCTCTCTCTTGCTGTGCTTTTAAGCTCTTCAGATAGTTTACCTCTTGGCGGCAACACTACTTGCTAATGACAGAGGAGAAGAGTGAAGGAGGTGACTGAACAGACTTATTGACAGCCAAAAAGGCCTAAATTGATTATCCACAAAGAAATACAATAAGAGGAAGACGCTTCACTAAAAGCATATCCTTCGAACAAGCTCTCTATTAATTAATTGTTAGCCCCAGGAGATAATGTGGTGCCTAAACAAGAAAGCAAACCATTGAAAGTGGAACATGTGTTGCAACAGGAGGGGCACGGGAGTGCCTTAGTCGCCTTTTAGAAACTCAGCCAAAGGGCTTGTGTCGCCAAGCAGGCTGTGGGAACATAGCTGGAAGATTCTGGATGCACATTAAATGCACCCCACTTAGTCATCATGTCTGAATACAGGTAACAACACAGAGACATACTCTTTAGAAGCATTTATAAGAAACAAGAGTTTTCGGTACAAAGGTGCTTATTGTCCAGAAATACGTTGGACAATCTGATGACCAAGCACCTTCTTGTCAGCGAAAATGTCTGAACATTACTTCAACTTTATTGAAGACATGACCAAATATATGAACATTTCTCTCAATAGCTACATCACTCTCCAATTAATATGCAAATGGTGGACATTAGTAAGCTGAATCCTGTGTTTTCTTACATGTCTGTGATGTACTTATGAACATGCATGTGTAAACATTATGGGTAAAAATGCAATTTCACTTCATTTTTTAAAAGAATTTATAGAAGTTTGCAATTATCTTCATGCTTGCTCTGGAAAGTTTTTAATATATTTTAAAATTCTAATACAGAGAATAACAAAACTGATAAACCTTTTCAGGTTCATATTTCTTAAAAATAGGGAGTTTGCAACCGCAGCTTATACTGTGGGTCATGTACTAGCATATGCAAGTAATAGGATTCTGGCAAACATCTGACATTGAATGTCTTTGTATACAACTGTGTTGAACTGGGCTGCCATTTTTTCCCTTAACTCCTCATTTTTAATACCTGTTTGGCAGACAGGTACAACATAACCCTCCTTGTATAGCAAACAGCTGTGCCTATTGAATTTAACTAGCACAGGTGGGGAAGAATTTGATTTCAGTTCATTTCTGTAAAATTCGCCAACATTTACAACAGCATAATTGGGATGGAAAGAACTTGAGGGCTAGTACATTTGAGTGAGGTAGAGAGTATAACTAAGGAATTACCAAGGCAAAGATTTTCCTCTACCTGTTTTAGCTCTGATTGCATCACCATCCATACAATATAAATCTTAATGCAGTGTGACCAGTGATGCAATCCTCGAGTTTGCCTACTTGTAGGTTCTTTTAAAAAAGAAAACAAAAATAAAAAAATTATCTTGGTTCTAGGGAAGGAACTTCAGCACTATGGTGCTTTTCAATACCAGTTCATTCCCTGCTCTCGGTCTCTAGATGAGAAGCTATGAAGCTTTCAGTTAAACCTGTCTCCTTCAAACAAATGTAGCTCCAGGAGAAAAGCTGTGTCAGGACAGTGGCTTTTTGTTTGTTTGTTTTACAAGAAGTGAGTTCTTGAAGTTCAGTGCAGACACGAATCTCATAAAGCCATGGTCCCCTTTGCATTTAACAGCAATCAACTGATGTGGAGTGTCTGTTTCATCTGGATAAGCCCTTAGTGAGTTTGCTATCCCTACTTGTAGTCAGATAAGCATCTCCCCATATGCACAGAGCATCTGCCCGCCAGAGACATGTAGGTAAGGCAAGAACATGTATAGTCTAATGCTGGATTACTGTTTTGCCCCATCTATATGGATTCCCTGGATGCACAGAGGAGTCCTTGGATGTCTGCAAAGAGCTATAGAAATTGTGCCTTTTCTTCTGGAGAAACCATTTGAATATTACAATTCCCAAAATATTAGTTACATTGAATATTTTGCTCTCCTAATCCATTGCCATTTGACAAAATGGAAAAAATGAGCATAATTCCAATACACATTAGATTAAATATTTCTATGTCGCATATTTATTTACAAACCAAATAATAGTAGTACCTAATATTGTTGTAGTCATCCAGTCCTCTGTGTTCAGCTAGGCTTGATTTAAGTTCAGCATTACATTACTGAATTTATCTACTAGCATATTTAATTATTAAGATGTGAGGTGCTAATTTACAATTGTTTCCTTATGAATGCTCCTGACAGCAGAGGGAGATAGCACAATCGCCTTAGCAACTCTGCTACTTTACACAACCCCTGGTTTTTAAGATTTGCAATCAGCACTACATACTCAGAATCTCTCAGCAGTTGATGCATATGCGGGCTCACCCACACACGGTCTTGCTCCAGGTTAAGAGGTAGTTCTTTCACCCATTGTCCTGGGTTAGTTGTATGGATCCACATGATGCTAATAGAGTCTCAAATCAAACTGTTCCACTTTCCAGTTATCTTCCCTCAGTTATGAACTGTTGTTTTTACAGTTTTTGCTGCTGCTGCTGTTGTTTTGTAGCCCACTTGGTCCTGGGGTGTGTCAATCTTTAGAAGGCAAAAGAGCCACGTGGTGTTAGAGCTGTGCAAATGCTATGAAAGGCAACATCAATGAAAGGAAAAAGACAAGAGGTGAAGACAGGATAGAGAACAGAAAGAGCATGAGAAGGAAAGTGGGAAAGAGATGGGAGGACAAAGATGGTATGGCATTTAAAATCAGAAGAATCTGTATTATAGTGCAGGAATACTAGCTAGCAGATATGGAAGCTTAGAGTGAGTGATTCTAGATCTACAAACAAAATAGAACACAGTTCCAAACCACATGAATCCACACAACACACTGGATCAAATCAGGCTTCAGTGATGCTCAACGAACCACAAATTTCCTTTGACTTAGCCCTGCATTTTTTTTCCTCTTCCTATCAGAACCCTCAAAATATAAGACCTTTGTGAAAAGGCCTGGATGCCATGGCTATATAAAGCAAAAACATGAAGATGAGGAGCAGATTTTTTAAAACTTGATCAACAAATTTCCACTATAGAGAGATCCACCAGATCTCCACATGAAAGGTAGGTGTGGCCCTTTTATTGGGTGAGGTAGTCACCTCAAGTGGCAGAGCTCCACACGAGAGGATATCATGGTGTTTCTATTTGGTAAGGTAGTAACTTCAAGTGGCAGGACACTAAGGGAAACAAATTGCCCACAATGTCCCTCTCTGAATTCGTGCCCCCTCAGTGATGGCGCTGCGGGCTAAACTGCAGAAGCCTGTGCTGCAGGGTCAGAAGACCAGCAGTCGTAAGATCAAATCCACGCAACGGAGTGAGCTCCTGTCACTTGTCCCAGCTCCCGCCAACCTAGTGGTTCGAAAGCATGTAAATGCAAGTAGATAAATAGGGACCACCTCGGTGGTAAGGTAACAGCATTTCGTGTCTAAGTCACACTAGCCATGTGACCACGGAAGATTGTCTTCTGAAAAAAAGCTGGCTCTATGGCTTGGAAACGGGGGTGAGCACCGCCCCCTAGAGTTGAACACGACTGGACAAAAATTGTTGAGGGGAACCTTTACCTTTACCTTTACCAGTTAACTTCAGTGCTCTGGACAACTGCTTTGTCTCACCTCGCTTTCTCTTCCGCGTGCAACCATTGTTGTCATGACTTGCTTTTCACTTGCTCAATTTCTTTGCATTGAGATGGTGCTTTGAAAGACATGCCAGCCACAGCTGGAGCTTTTTTGCCTGGACTTGTATGTGAGGATGCTCAGAGGCAGGGAGGTGAAGGAAGAGCAACAGTGGTGAGAGTAGAGGAGGAACTGGGATGGACATTTGCAGTGAGAAAGGTGGGGAGAAGTGTTTCTCTTCTCATCTCAATCAGCAAGGTGGCCAATCCACCAATGATAAGAGAAATTTTTGAAGCATGAATGGTGAATTTCCAGGTCAAGGGCCTTATCTGGCCCACAGATGCATTCAGCAAGCCTCTTCCTGAAAGTCTAGCCCTCAAAGAACAGAGGGGGTAAAACACAGGTTTGGCTTGGGCTATAATTTTGAGGAGCCACAACTTTAGGCTACAACACAGACACTTGTGTTAATAAAGCACACAGCGAGCCCAGTCAGAATGTGCTGGGGCTTTAAAAAAACACCCCAAAATAAACAGCAAAGCAAGTTCCATTGCTGGGGCTTAAATAAAACAACCCCTAAAATAAAGCACACAGCAAGCTCTGTTGCTGGGGCTTAAAAAATTAAACCTAAACCAAAAATAAATAGCAAAGCAAGCACAAGGCACTGGAGCTGAAAAAAAATCACCAAAACAACAACAACAACACAGCATAGAAACATACCCCCCAGCCCAAAACCATGCTGCAAAACCCACCCAGAACAATTTTTTAAAAGCAGAAAACAGCACCTTCCCTTACCAGGTAGCCTCCTCCGATCGCACACTCTCTAACTGCTGGGGCGAAAGAGCTACAAAGAAGCAGCCTCATTGCCACCTACAGTTAGCAATTTGAATTTCCCCCCTTTCCCCCTGCCTTTTTGAGTTTGTAACTGGAAACTCTGGCTGCAAGTCGAAGCAAAATTTTGTAGCCGGAGCTGGTTATAACTCAAAATGGTTGTAAGTAGGGACGGTCATAAGTCGAGGAACCACTGTAAGTAAGTAAGTAAGTAAGTAAGTAAGTAAGTAAGTAAGTAAGTAAGTAAGTAAGTAAGTAAGTAAGTAAGTAAGTAAGTAAGTAAGTAAGTAAGTAAGTAAGTAAGTAAGTAAAGTATCCTGATATTTTTAAAAGTGTTCTGCATTAAGTCTAACACATTCCAGATTCTGAGGCTTCTCCTCCTATTGTCCATAGGGTTATAAATGTCCATGAATTTGATACAAGGGATCAAAGCATATGTACACAGACATACATAGTGGGCAAAATCTTGTTGCATAGCATTGTGCCAGTGTCACCCAGATTGGATGCTGGAAACTTTTAATAATGCAATTAAATGCTTCCTATCCCTGTCTTTTTATGTCTTGAGGTTCCTTAGAGCTCCCTTTTGACTGAGGGGAATCTCAGGATATGGTCAGTGGGGAGTCTTTAATAATAATAAATGCTGCTGGATAGCCTCACTGGGATTAGAACTGACAAAGGAAATCCAGTGGCGGTTTTGTTGTTGTTGTTGTTGTTGTTGTTTTACTATTAAAGGCTTTTTCCATCCATCCTGAGGTTCCCAAAGGCCTTCCTGGGGCAAAAGGGAGACCTAGTGGGCTTTGGAACCTAAAAGGAAGCTTTTAATTACTTTAAATTAAATGCTTTTGGAATGCAATCTGGGTCACGCCACAAAAAATTACACAAACAGGATTTTGCACAAAGTGTTGTAGCAGCACACCCTACGCATGCACGTCCGACTCACAAATATGGTGCTTTAGCCACTCCCCTGAAAAAAAAATCTTATAGACAAGACAAAATGACCTTGATGATAGGATTGGGCTAGAGTGGCAAAACCATATGATGGTCCAAGCAGGTAACATTCTCTGATGAGCTTTGGAAGCAGTTTGTGCACTTTGGGTCATAGCAACCCTTCCAGGCTTCCACTGCTTCCGTAGAGTGATTATGATGATAATGATGTGCAATCAACTGAATTCCATATTCAGAACTGATTTACCATTCCCTTCTTCTGGGAGTACTCAGAGACTTTGCAATTTGCCCAAGGCTGCACTGACTGTCTCTTCTCCCAAGAGGTACAGTTGGGAACTGAACTTCCAACATCTAGCCCCACAGCCAGTTGCCTAACTCACTGAGCTATCAGGATAGTCATCTGTAGAGAAGGCAAACATTACTTTTTATTGTGAGTCCCACAATACCCATCTAGCATGTTCTTCCCACACCAGGCAGGGTATTCTAGCAGCAATCATTTAGAAAATTAATTTCCTTCATCTCTAATAGTCTGACCCAGAGCCTAGCACTGTACTACTTCTCAATCTGTTCCTGACTTTTTTGTTGCCCGCATTGTTCAGAGGATATCACAAAATGTGAGGAGTCCTGGTGTAAATGGAGCCAGTCTTTCAAGGAACCATGACATGAGGCTTGCTCCTCTTGGGACCCTTTTTTCAGGCCTCTGACTCAAGGAGTTCAAAAGAGGTTGACATGCTCTGACATACTTGCACCTCTGCTCCTCTGTGGACTCCATGGGTTAAAGTTCATGGCTCATATTGCTGAATCTCCAGTCCAAAGGTCCTCCTCTTCTATGTCAAATTCCTGGCTGATGGCTAACATTTCAGTTACGACAATATGGGGTTGAGAAATAAGCATTTGAATATTTCTGGTGTGCTGAAAACATAGCAGTCTATCAAATCAGTAACAAGGCTCCACTCAAATGTAATTGTTTCATTTTTCCTAACGATATTGACAAATGCAGGAGAGAAGTAAGAAGTGTATAGGGAGGGCAAGGAGAGAGAGAGAGAGAGAGAGAGAGAGAGAGTATGTGAACATGAGTGCCCTTTTATATCATTAAATTTCAGGCACCCTTTGATAGAAAGTGTAATAATAGCTCAGAAAGAGTCAGTCAGCCGCTGCACCCAGCAATCTTAAATCATGCAGTCAGTCTTTGTCAGTGAGGGCTGCAGTGGCACCTTCTGGCATACAGAAGAAATCATTGCCTTTCCCCTGTAAATGAACACTTGTATGATGTGATGAACTGAGCAAATCACTTGTGAGGCATTGTGAGTGGAACAAAATAAAATCAACAGTGGACAGTCAAGTACCTTAGGAAGATGCACTGAGGTACATGAAGAAATGAACAAGATATGTTGCCTCTCCTCCTCTGTTTATTATGGAGCAAACCAAGTAAATATCCACCTTCCATTATTATGATTTTAAAAAATTCTTTACAACACTTTTCCATCAAAAATGTAGTCCTCAGAGCAGCTTTATGTCCATGACATTGAATGCATGCGTTGCCATTGAAACTGAGAAGAATCAGAGAATTGTAGAGCTGGAAAGGACCTGAAGTCCAAACCACCACCGAGGCAGAAAATCCATAGCTCAAACCTCTCTGACAGGAACTTCATTGCATTATACAGAGGCATGCAAAATTCATATGATGACTAGTAAAACTTTTTCACTGAGCATTTGAGAGCTTTTCCTCTTTTAAAGATTTTATTGCTCTATCCTAAATTTTGACTAGCTCTTCAGAAGTATTTCAACATTTGATCTGACCACCATCTTGAAGGACCTGTGGCCAAAAAGCTGATTGGTAATCTTCTAGTTCATTCATTAATGGAAAATTCTTCTCTCACCACTTTTTCCTGCAGGTCATCTTAGAAAGCCTCACAAAAACCTGTGTTCTTTGACAGGGGGAATTTAAAAAGAGGACATGACAGGCAGACTGCAATGTTTACAGGTACTACATCTGTTTGTCTTATTAGTTGCACTTACATGTGATTGAGTGATAGCCACTTTTACCTGAATTCACAACTATGGGATATTTTGCACATATACATTTTTTGTATTTGCAGCAGAATATAAATAGAAGCATACCTATCCTGTAGGTCACTGTCATTCAAACAGCTGTAAATAATTGAACAAAATCCTGTTCCCGCTGGCATAACATAAAGTTACACTGGCATAAATACATATATTGGGCATTAATGCCCAGCAACAACAAATTGTGCAATTCAAATTGTGCAATTGGTTGCACGTCCCTGGTGTGACCAATTGCACACTATGCCAAAAGAAGTGATTTGTTGATAGCATTTCCACCTCAGTGCTGTCATAATAACCATAGGTGCAACACTGAATTGCATCTTCAAATATCATCTACTTGCCATGTACATTTTTTTCCTGTCAGCAAAACATGTGACACAAATAGTGCCTTTAAAATATATTAATTTTTGCCATATTAGTACTTTTTTTGTTTCAGTCAATTGGGAGAAAATGTCTAAATGCATCATGCTTGTGTCTGTGTGAAAGCCTAGAGGTGGCAAAGTACATTGGACCCCTTCAGGTTAAACTAAAATATTTCCCATGGAAAAGATATTGAATTTTACTGGGATTAAGAAATAACCTATAACACATGAGGCATACCTTTTTAAAAAATACTTTGTATTTTAATTTACTTTGTATTTAAATACTTTAATTTTACTTCAATTCCACCTTGTCTTTCACACAAGACTTTGTGTGTTTCAGAATACATTGAGCCAGAAGATAATTTGCAAGTCAACTGAAGTTTTCTTTTAATGAATGAATTCAGGAAACAGTTGATCTCAGCTATTCTGACTTATCCCTATGGCTCCCTAAGCAAAATGCTGAAATAAAATAACAGTGATACAATAAAAGTGAAGCAACCCAAATCCCATTGATTTCCACAGAATGCTCAGGTACATTCTGAGTCATTCCCATTGATGTCTTTGAGCTTCACAGTGCTTTGCTGTGGCCGAATGATGATTGTTGGCTTGAAGAGACATTTTGACATGTTCTATTATTAGAAACCACTTCTGCCTTTTGATTTTAGACATGGCTGTGCTGCTCCCTATTGCACAGATGATGACAAGAAATCTCCCACAGTCAGTGCTACCAGTGAACAGCTAGATGTACCACTTGGCAGAGTGATGCCACTGCTTCAGGTGTCAGATATTGGAGGGCATCAGTTCTTCTACCTCTTACTCTTAGGAGCTAGCCCATCCTGTCCCTCTAAACTACCCTTCTGCTTTTCAGTAGGATGGAAGACTCGACCCCCATACCAGTGTTGAAGGAAAGTTCAGTTGCCAGCCCAATTGCTTTCTGTAGATTAAATTGTGAGGACAACATCATTTGGGGGCAGTAAAACATCTTGACCCAACACTGTAAAAGGATCTGGCTTTTTCATAGAAAGAACAAATGTTAATATTTCTTATTTGTAAGGCATTTACAACTAAAGCCTATGTGGAGGTAACCAGCATTAGCATTCTTTGCAGGCAACAGCTTCTCTGCCTGCAATACTCTAGAGCAGGGGTCTCAAACGCAATTTACCTGGGGGCCGCTGGAGGCAGAGTCTGGGTGAGGCTGGGCTGCATCAGATTTTCCGCCAAGGGGAGCAAGAGCCCGAGGAAGCCGCCCAGGAATTTCCTTAGCCCGGCTGGGGCTCCGAGGAGGAGGAGGAGGAGGAGGAGGAGGAGGGGCGCGCGAGCCTTAATTGCCCACCATGACCCCCTCCAGCTCCTTCTTCACTACCACCACCAGCAGCAGCAGGAAGACAAAGAAGCAGAGAAGGGAGGGAGTGCCCACGACCACCTACCTGGGGGGAGAAGGTCATGAGATAAAAAAATTTTAAAACCCTCACAGAATTCACCTTGCCAAAGGAGAAAAGCCCCCACCGGTACCCGCAAAATTAAACAGAATGGGGCAGGATCCCTCACAGGTGCGCGCGCGCACACACACACACACACACACACACACACACACACACACACACAGAGGTCCGGCAACCTTCCTCTGAGGGCCCCCTCAAAAAAGGCGTACTCAGCAGCAGCAGCTAACCCCACCATGACAAAGGAGCAAACGTTGTGAGGCGAGCCCAGGCAGCCTCCAGAGCCAAGGCGGCTGAAGCAGGACGAAGAGGAGGAGGAGGAAGAAGAGGAAGCACTGCCGGGTGCTGAGGTGGCCACTGGCCAGGCTGGTGCTGGGAGTGCCAAGAGAGAAAGAGAGCCAGAGAGCCGCTTCCCTGGAAGAGGCAGTAGCGGAAGCAGCTGCTGTTGGCGGCTTGGAGGCGCTCTTCGAGGACAGACCGGGTGCGAGCTCTGCTCTCAGGCATCACTCGGCGGTGACTCGGGCACTTAGAGAAAAGGGCCGGCAGCGCGCCTCACTTGCCAGCTCTCCCCCAAGACAGCACTTATTGCATCCTCCATCCAGAACTGCAGCTTGCTAGCCAGCAGACAAGCGGGCTGGTTGGCAGGCTGCAGTTCCAGATGGTGGGTGCAAGAGGTGCTGTCTCGGGAGAGAGCTAGCAAGCGAGGTGAGGCTTTTTTTGACTCTTGACAGCAGAGGATGTATGGGCACTTTGGAGGGGCAGGCAAGGTGGGGGCCACAAACTATCATCCGGCAGGCCGCAAATGGCCCCCGGGCTGCATGTTTGAGACCCCTGCTCTAGAGCATGCAGTACGATCCAGGACAGCTACCTGCATGCCAAGTTGACTTCAGTTCATAGCTCAACTTTCTCATTTTTTTTCACCTCTGTCAAAACTGAAGTGCTTCTATCTATTCTGACCCTCAGGGCAGAATGGTACAAGCATGCAGACAAAATAAAATAAATGTAAGAATACACGTGGGAGAAAGTCTGTACTTTGGAGAAACACATACATCTCACTCAGTGTGGGGAAAAAAGGCTGGGACCGCAGCATATAGGTCTCCAGCACATGTATGGAGACAGTTAAATTAGACAGGTTCTCCCCTTCCTCCTGGGAAAGGAGAGTATGTGATTAACAGTAGCAAATGAAACACCATTGATGTATTGATGGCTTATGCAACCACTGAAAAATTAATACGGCATACAATCTGATGGAAATCAGCCAACGTTTAGCTAGCAATAAATACCTTTTAAATCTCAGGCCTTTTAGAAGGTTTCATGGGTGATCAATACTGCTGTCTAGTTTTGGGTTTTTCCACTAAACAGTTTTTCTAGAAGAGCTTTTCCTTTAATGGGCCACCTCCTCGTGATGCTAATGGTCTGGTTATTTTCCTCAGTATGAGCTTTTGATCAGTCTACTAGATGTGAAAAAAAAACATCTGGTATCATTTTTAGGTGATGTCGCTTTTTAAAAGAAATATGATGACCTATTTTTTGTAATAAATCCCAGCAAATAGTTTATGAAGGAAAACCTATGGAGTGTATTCTACTTGGCATAGCATCATCATACAACAAATATAGTGTTTATCTCTTCTCTCTCTTGTTTTAAAATACACATTTTATTTCCTTACACTATTCTTTTACTGTTTCTAGAAAGCTAAGCTTTCACACCAGCTACTTAAATAGCTGTTTTTTTAATTGGTCAGAAATATGAGCATAAATTTAATAGGTAGTATACTCATTAAATGCATATGTGATCAAAAAGTAAAATGCTTCATGGAGAAACTCTGACTCTTATTTCATTCTTTTATATATATATATATATATATATAAAAGAATGAAATAAGAGTCAGAGTTTCTCCATGAAGCATTTTACTTTTTATCACATATGCTCCTTTCACTTAGAACCAACATGGATAATTACTTCGTATATTCTTCACTGTAAGAGTGCATTAACCATGATATAATTATGATTAATTACTTTAATTAAACTGTGATGTAATTATTATAAATTATGCCATGATTTACTTCTCTGCAAACTTGTGCTTGTAAAATATCCTGTAGTAAAGTTGTCAGCACTGTTTAATGTAAATAAATAAATAAATAAATAAATAAACAAACAAACAAACAAACAAACAAACAAACAAACAAACAAACAAATAAATAAATAAATAAATAAATAAATAGTAACACTCAGGTTAAATCTAGACATTGGTCCCAAATGGAGACAGGCATGAAGTGCTGGTTCGGTGGTTCATACTGGTTCAATGGTTCATGCTGGTTCGTTTATTGTCCAAACACATGTTTGGCACTTCACAGCCCTGCCTCCTTCAGCAGGCACCCACTTGGATGCAGCAGCCTGGCTTCCCTGCTCTGCCTCCTCTGTGTGCTGCCTCTGAGATGGAAGCTGCCAAAGGAGGTAGGGCTTTGAAGCCCTGATATCTGTTCAGCTGATAAATGAACTGGCATGAAGCACTGAACCAGCAGTTCATGCCCATGTCTAGTCCCAAACAATAACAACCCATTTGACTGATGAGGCTTAAATACTGTAAATATAAAGTTGATAAACCCCATTCTTCCCATGGGCTCACTTTGGTTGGGATGAGCAACTGCATTTAACTCAATGTAGATATCTGGTCCACAGTTCTATTTTGAAACAAGGCATTTTGTGGCAACCAATGTCAATCTATATGGGACCAATTACAGTCAAATTTTCTTGGTTTGTATTCAACAGATTGTAAAGGCAGCAAAAATAACTGGGAGTTTGGGTAGGTTTGGGTTGGTTTGGGTAATGATGACATTCTGGTGTAATAAATGGACACAAATTTTGCTAGTGAGAATACAGTCCCTTTGCTCCCACCCTTCACAGGGACAGTGAACAACCTAATTAATCATAGTTTCCAATTTCATCCTAACTGGAAAAGAAGGATTAATAATTCTGAAACAAGCACACCTCTTAAGCCAGTTTCAAACTTCACATCCTGGTTTATTCCTGTGACGTAGCAGGCCACTCTGATGTCACCCCCAACCTAGGCCTCTCAGAATGCCCACCACACCACTTCACACTCGCTGCCACCAATTGTAATGACTATTTAAGAAGGACAAAGGTTTCCTTCAAAACAAAACAGATTTATTGAAATAACAAAATAAAGTATGAAAATCACAAGTAGCTAATCACAATGTCAATCACTGTTTCTTATTTAATCAATCACAGACTTTGTCTCACTGACGACTTAGGGACACAGGCCTCTAAACAAGCTCTTTCTCTCTCACACTCCAGATCTGATCTTTCACACTCCCTTCACACCCCTTTTTCTTCCAGCTCCTCCCTCTTCAGCCCCACCCTCCCTCACCCCATTGGCTGATGATTCACTGCCCAGCTGTGACGGAAAGGTGAGGTCAGGGCTGCCTGTTACAATTCCCAATTTTGATGTATCGGGAAAACCTTCAATTAGAGTTAACAGAAGGTCTTACAATTTGCTTACGTATTGATGGGAAGAGTGGAGGACTATATGAGTGGCATCACAAAGCATTCTTTGATACTGTGTCCTTGAAATGTGAAGTTCAGCTCAAAGACGCAGTTCAGGTAGGGATGGGGAGAATTTCAATTGAGTTTTTAATTAAAAATTATCAAAAACTTGCAAATTTCTTTATGTTCAATATAAAAAACTTCTTGTTGTTGTTTAGTTGTTAAGTCATGTCCGACTCTTCGTGACCCCATGGACCAGAGCACGCCAGGCCCTCCTGTCTTCCACTGGCTCCCAAGGTTTGGTCAAATTCATGTTGGTAGCTTCGATGACACTGTCCAACCATCTCGTCCTCTGTTGCCCCCTTCTCCTCCTGCCTTCACACTTTCCTAACATCAGCATCTTTTCCAGGGAGTCTTCTCTTCTCATGAGATGGCCAAAGTATTGGAGCCTCAGCTTCAGGATCTGCCCTTTCAGTGAGCACTCAGGGTTGATTTCCTTCAGAATTGATAGGTTCGTTCTCCTTGCAGTCGAGGGGACTTTCAAGAGCCTCCTCCAGCACCACAATTAAAAAGCATTAGTTCTTTGGCATTCAGCCTTCTTTATGGTCCAGCTCTCACTTCCATACATCACTACTGGAAAAACCATACCTTTGACTATGTGGACCTTTGTCAGCAAGGTGATGTCTCTGCTTTTTAAGATGCTATCTAGGTTTGTAATCACTTTCCTCCCAAGAAGCAGGCATCTTTTAATTTCGTGGCTGCTGTTACCATATGCAGTGATCATGGAGCCCAAGAAAGTAAAATCTGTCACTGCCTCCACTCTTTTATAGTCTATAAAAGACTATAAGAGTTTAAACAAATGTGAGAGAAGCTGAAACAGAATTACCTCTCTAGGGCTAAGGCTCTGATGAATTAAACCTTAAAAGCCTGGTCTTGAATCCCTATTTGTCTCACAATGCTAGTGCTGCACCACTTTCTGTAAAAAGCTATCTTTAATGCAGGTGGGACATTGTCCTTTCCATGTTAAAACATCTTTGCCTACTGATTGTGAACAGTTTTTCATATATATAAAAACTGAACTGAATTGTTATATAAGAAAATAACGGGAGGAAAAACTATCAGCTGATTCATGCATGTGCTTGTGCTGTGCCTTGTACCTCTGTCTCACGTTTTCTGATATGCATTGGAGAATTAACAATCTTGCATGTTGCTTAGAAGCAGATGTAGAAGGGAGGAACTTTCCTTGGGCTAAGGTGTCTAACTTTCAGCACTAACGAACTGACAAAGTTCTTTTCCCTGCCTCTAGGATTTGAGACAAGCCCTGCACTATTGTCTTTCCTCTTCTTGTCCCTGATCAGCATGTTTACTGTCTTCTGTTTGTTAAGTCCCTCAAAGCATGGATCTCTCCCAGCTACATGGTCTCAGAGATCTATCTCTTACTACTTTTGTCTGAGGAAGTAGGCTTCTCCGTGAAAGCTCATACTAAAATAGTTATTCTTTAAGATGCCAGAATGTTTTTGTCTTTATTGTTTTTATTTTGTTTTTGTTTTTTGTTTTTGTTTTTTTGGCCTGGTACACTTTTGTTTCTTTATTCTTCTTTAACATTTGAATGTATGAAAACTGCAAACTGTGAATAAAGTGTATTTTTAATTTTTCTACCTGAAAGTGGGCTCAGAGTGATCTTTTATACATAGTGCTTTCTTATAATCAAAGGGGTAGATTTTGGGGAGACTTGTAATTAATTCGAAGAGCCTGTATACGTTGTGAACTTTGGGGTGATCATGCCCATGTTGAAAAGGTCCTTATCCTCAGTACAGGTTATTTTTAAGTGATCTCTTTACCCACACTTATCTTCCCTGGAGCTTTGAGGCTTGGGGGAAGCTGGCTGTAGTGTTGGGAGAGGCCCGCTTACTGCCTCTCAGCTGGTCCCCTCTGCTTGACAGCTGATAAGTGGAGGCAGGAAGCCAGCTGCAGGGCCAGGATCAAAGGGGCTCACCAGCTCAAACCAGCCTGTCAGTTGCCGCCGCCACTGCCTCCATCAACTCTAAGGTGATCTCTGGAGCTGCAGTGGTGGAGGTGACACTGGCCTTCAGGGCGCTTCACAGCCACCATGTTGTGGCAAGCTGGTCTTGGCTAGCCTCCTAAGTTCCTTTTCTCTGCTCACCCACTGAGCCTGCAGGGTTCCAAACTGTGCTAAATGGAAGGGTCAGAGAGTTGCCTGGTTAGTCTTAAAGGGAAGGATGGATGATCCTAAGTACAAACACAAGCGGACAAGGTCCTTTTTCCTATGCCAAACGGGGCCATCAAGGTTCCGTATATCATAACTACATGCCAGTGTGGATAGGCACTAACTCTTACTTTCACATGTCTGTTGTGCTAAAGGAAATTAACCAGATTCTTAATAATAAATTCCAACAATATGTACTATACTGTAAATATGCCAGCAATCCAAACAAAGACTGACTCATATTTTCCTCTGCCCCCTACTTTGTATATTTTTAAAGGGTTGTGTATACTTCCCTGTGGAATTTCCGTTAAGTGAAAAACAAATCCAAACCTCTTTTTAAATATACATTTTAAAGTTGCAAGACTGGGAAGCCATAGAGATTATGTAGGTTCCTACCATTAGCCTGTACTGTACCCATCAATGCTGCAGTCAGATAGTTTCCCTGGTGAACTGGCAGAAGACTGGTTTCTTTTCTTCTCTGCACCTGACCCTTGGGAGGAAATTGCCTCCCTGACTAGAATACAGCGAGTCTGCCTGCAGAGGGGCATCACAGCTCAAGTACAGACTGAACGCAGGCTGGCTGATGAGAAGTGGGAGAAAAAGCAAGAGTCCTGGATGATAGCCAGATGCTGAAAGCGTCAATGCTGTATTACAGCTCCAAGGTTTTACGTACCCCTTTTTCTTTTTCTTTCATTAACTGAATCACTGGTTCTTAATATCACCCAGCAATCCGTCTGCAATCTAAACTGAACCCTTCTGAAAAAGTGATAAGAGTGTCGGCCGGCGAGATGGAAAGTATTGGATGGTGACATCAAACTGCCAAAGGCATCAGCGTCCAGAAATAGAGCTCCGATTGCCTCCCCACCAGGAGCAACAAACTTCATTTTTAAAGTCTTGTTTCATTCAGAGATCAATCAATTCCTGTCTTCATCTATTGGCCTGTTAAGGCGGTGCCGGATACAAGTCCATCACTCTGCCTGACGTGGCCTGCTTGTGAGCCATCCTTGCTCTCTCAGAGACCAAAATTCTATTGGTCATTTACACATGGGTGTAAGGACAAATTGTGCAACCTATCATAGTTAATGGCAAGGTGTTAGACGGGCCCCAGTGGCATTGTATGGGGGTGGGCTACAGGGGCAGTTGCCCTGGGTGCAAAAGTCTTAGGGGTGCTTGGGTCGCCCTGCCCAGCACACTCCCACAGTTGTTCTTCATGCTCCTCTTCCCCTCCTGGCAGTCTGAGACGCCAAGGGTGTCAGGCCTGCTACCACTGCCAGTGTGGACCTCAAGCGGCTCCAGGGCTGCTTCATGGCAGGGGCTTCTCCCACCATGCCCTGCCTCACCCTGCCCCCCACGCACACCCCACCCTGCCCATGCATTGCATCACAGAACTAGCATATGACCCACATTACTTGCCTTACCCCAGGTGCTGGCAACCCACACTACGCCACTGATGAGTCCCAAGTGCATAAGCATGTGATTGGCATCTCTTCAACAGGGCATAATGATGTCCGCATTTTCTCTTACATGTGCATAAATGACCAACAAGATTCTATCTGGAGTTGTCTGATCTCAACACGGCAGCAACAGTAGATCAGGCTTTCACACTGTGGTATCTTTTAGATGCTTTGAATGACAATTTACCTCATTCACAACCATATTGATGAAGACAGCTCTAGGGGACAGAAAAATGATCTTGTAATTCCCACCCACTGCTCTATTTCAACCAAACTTGTTTCACTTGCCTGGTCACAGCCCTTAAATTTTCTGCTGCTGCTTCCTGCTAATACTGCTAGTTAGGCATCCCTTCAGTCTCGAGAGACTATGGTAACGTGCTTTGTATGGAGGACTTGGAACAGCATCTAGTGTGGCTGAGGAGGCCAATTTGAGAGTGGCAATCCCTTCCACACTGAAGACAAATCCAATCTGGCCCCTGTCCAGCTCCCTGATTTTGCTGCTTTTATGACTTCCTCTTTGCCGCGGCTTGCTGGACAGGGGTCTCTTCAAAATATTACTGCACAGCCTATGAAATTTTAGTTCAGGAGTGTTCTTGCCTTTCAAGTTTTTCCCTCAAACCATACTTTTTCTTTCTTTTTTTCTTTCTTTCTTCATCTTCAAAAGTACCACCACCAACCATTTCCTCAGATTTTGGCTTTTTAGTATTACTCCCTAGCTTTAGCAGCTCCTGGAAGACACCTCTAGTCTTTTTCTTCATCATTTCTTCCCATGTCCATGTCCCTTTCACACAATAAATAGAAAATACAGCTACTGGAAGATGTTGCCAAAAAGAGAACAACAGTGTTGAGGATGTTGTGGTTAAGCAGCATACTTCCAGCTGACACATTCAGTGAATATGTGAGAAGGGCATTTTTTTAAAAAAATCTATTTTTTTGTTAGGGTCTCCTATTTCCTGGAATTACCAGTAACTGAAGAGTTCCTCCTTTGATCCCAAGATTTACAGCTCACAAGGGGTTTGGATAAGTTTTAAAATACCATACTTTAGGATTACATGTTTTAGGGCTCTATATGTACAAAATACACATTGGCTAAAATCCTCTTGTCGTAAATGTATGTAATGGAAGCTGATGACATCATCACTTGGTGCCAGTAAAATGTAATTTAAATTCATTAAAAGCTTCGCATCCCCCCCCCCCCCATTTTTCATTCCAATGTTCCCTAGGGTCTCATTTTGCCCTGGGGAAGTCGCTAGGAGCCCCAGGATGGACAGAGAGCCTTTCAGAGAAAGTAGAAAAGAAATGTAACAAAAACAGTAATAATAATTGCATTAATATTAAGTAATAACAACAGCATTAATGTATAACAAATATATTTTACTGGCACCAACATGTAATATTCAAAAATTTTCAAATTACTGCAACACAAAGTTAACCAACGATGGCCAGCATCCAGTTGCCTAAATGCAGAGCTCAAGGAAAATGTGTTACCCCAGCTTTTTTATATGCCTACAGTCTAGATCTCTCTCTGGACACTTTTTGAGAGAGCAATCGAGTTCAGGGTATTGAAAGGCACTGTAAGTAATTTGCTGATACTATTTTCTTAGGATGAACCATTGTTGTCATTGCCCCCGCCAAAGAAAAAGCTTTTATTCTGTTCTTTGTGAAATAAAGAAGAAGCACAAGGATCTGAACAGCACAATCAAAAAGATTAGTCAAGGTTACAAAATTATAATTACAGATAGTGAATAATGCAAATGAAAAAATTAATTGAAGTTCCCACTTAAGACTGAACTGGAAACCCTCCTGGAGGTTACAGTATTTAGTTATTTAAAGAACATAAAGATAGCAAGGTTCATGAAGTCATACAATAAAGCTGATTTTAGTGTGTCGCATATTTTAAAAATTGCTCTATTTACCAAATTCTTCCTTGATTAAAAAAAATTCAGACTTTGGTGTTAAGTTAGTCTACAGTGTGGCTGGATTTAGTATCTACTGATAGAAAAATTGGATTGTGTAACCCTTTGCATGAATAGTCATAGATGGCTAGTAATTAGAACAGGCAACGTTACACAATTTTGAAATGTGGCAGCCCACATCTGGTCCATGAACTGTCATTGCCAGTGCAGTAGATGAGAAATGCTTTCCTTCGCCATTATAAAACCCAACCATCCAGTTTTAAATCAAAATCATCTTTACAAATCTAACATTTTTTGAAAACTCTCAATTTAAATCTATGCCATGTCCTAACAATAGGTCTTCCTACAAATCATTTAAAATATGAAGTGTGCTATTTAAGTGCTTTGCTTCATTTCTAATATTACAGAAGCATGCAAAGAGGTCTGTGTGCCATTAAAGAGCAATATTCCATTTCTGTAATCATGCTCCAAATATTTTAATAGGCTAATGCTGTCAGTGAAATCACAGAAAAATATTTTCATTTTTTAAAAATTACACTTTAAAAAAAATGGTTGTAAAGTTTTTCTACAGTACACAGGGTTTAAAACAGAAAAAAATTAATTACAATATGAATCTCTTGTCTATACAGAAAATACATGATGTTGCAATGTGCTTTCAAGGTTATGTTAGTAGTGGAGAAAATAGAAAAGACAAGAAGGGTTGGTAAGATTTCTCCTCATAGAACATGTCACATCAATATGACAGTAGGAAATGTTTACTTCACTACAGAATAGGCAAAACTGAACAATCCTTTGTGATGTAGCAGAATCGACACTGGGGTCATGGCTCCCCAGTAATCTCACCAGACCATATTTCCCAAAATAGTGGAGTATTCCGGAGCAGCTTCAGTTAATAAATACATTAAATATCAGACAGGCACCCATATTTTCTAAGCACTGTAGAAAAAGAGGTGCCTATTAACAGCATAATCCTGCAGGTGTCTAACCAGAAATAAATCCTACCAAGCAAAATGGGAATTATTCCTTGGTAAACTGATATACAGCTGCAGCCTAAGGTGGTATCTGACACCTGCACTTTTTTTGGGAAAAAATATTTCAAAATAATTAACATTTGTAAAGATTAATTAGGGTCACATTTTTAGTCAGTCAAAATGGCCTGGACTAGCTAATTAGCTAACAAGTGCATCACTGCAGCCCTAATTAGCTCCTGTTTTCTCTAAGAATTTGAGTCTTGAAATCTCTGCTTTAGATTTCCTTTTTGCTTAGCAAACACTGCCCTTGTTAACAGAATTAATGCCAATTCACGGAGACTTTCAAACACAACATATTTTGCCAAGTGTTGCAGAGTTCCAGTATCTCAACAAACAGCTCACTTAGGCTCATTCTGTTTTGTAGCTTTCATTGATACTGCCCTGGTAAAGGTTTCATTAGAACACCTGCTACCCTCTCTTCCCTAAGAAAAGGCCTGCAGGTCTGTGAATTTTATAGAAAATAATGCTTCTCATCTACATGCTTGGCTCTGGAGTTCATTTTCTCTGTTTGGGTTAAGTGCAATACATCCTTTACTGTCATCCTTTACTAAGATGGTGTGCATGTCTATGCAGTTATTGATTCAATTCTGTGCCTAACAGTTGCAGTCAAATGATTGTTTTGTTGGCTTCTGCTGCTCCCATATTCTGTCTTTGTTGAAGAAAACAGGACAGAAGCTTGTTTTCTGCTTAGAGCCACTAATGGGCCTTTCTCCAAGCAGAAACAGCTATCCACTGGTGACATTCTTAACACAACCTTCACCATTCTTATCTATACTTACATATCCTCTTAAGCCCCATCCACATTGTTGCCGTCAAATAATGCACAATCTTCTTCTTTGCAATCCTTCTGCCTTGATGTCAAGTACTTCCTAAATAAAATCCCGGCTGCCCTGTTACGTTGATGATAGTCAGGTAGCAGTGGGCTAGATTTGGTTGGTTCCAGCTAACCAGCTTCTGTAGCAGTTCTTATAAATTTAGAATATTTCATTCCAACATTTTCAGCAATTTCTTCAGTTCCATGCATTTGATTGAGAAGAAAACAACAATCATTCTCCCTTTCGATTTGTAGTTCTAGACAATGTGTAGGGCTGTGTAGCATATTTAGCGAATCACTGAAACACTAATTGAATCAGGGTCATTTGTGTATTTCCTTGATAACTACAGGATGGAGCAAAGGGGCACTCACACAATGGAACAGCACTCTTCCTGTTGACCCTTGGGTGGAATCTGCTTATGATGGGGTTTGAAACATCAAAAAAAATATACCATGATGTTATTAAAAGCAAGGTATCTATACTTCATGAAGAAGATGCTGAGCTAGCACCAATGGAGAAGGAGGCTGTCAGCTACATCCCTCGAAGACTGTGGCATTCCAGATGTTTTGGACTACAACTCTAACAGTCCTTTATCATTGGCAATAGAGGCTGGGGATTCTTGGAGTTGCAATGCAAGACATCTGAAGTGGCAAATGTTCACCACCCTTGCATCTAGTCACAGTGATGCTGGGATGGGTCTCTGAGTGAGATCAGTGCACTATAATCACTTGCATACAGAGCACGTTACCATAGTCTTTTGAGACTGAAGGATGCCTAATGAACTATCTGTGGAATTTAGTTTGCTGCAGTGTGAAGGGAGAGACTTCTGTAGATGTTGCATATTGCCTGGGTCTTGCATTTTCTAACTTTCATTCTTCTCCCTTCTTTTTAACTTAGTTATTATATACTACTGCAGTGCCAGCAGTGTCTGTGAATGTGCCGATGAATGCCTGCATTCTTTATAGGTTTTCTTTGAGTCTGTATTTTTCACCTCTTTTTTCTTGTTAGCCCAGCAACACTCAAATGTCATTTCCAAACGACCCAGTGCCTTCTGTCTGCCACTGCTAATCACTGGGGAAAGGAAGATACCTTCCAGGTTATACCTATTAGCATTCTCTAAATGGGGCTTTTCCTAGAAATTTGGAAATGTATACCTATGAACATGGACACAGACACAGGTTGGATTGAGGGACTATGCATGTTGAGGTTAGTTGATTTTTTAAATGCATATGTCATTTTTTAAAGCATGAATTGATTGTCATCTTTATAAATATGACAATGGCCAAGTTGTGTTACAAGGCCCCTCAGGAGTAAAAGGACTTCTCAGATCTAGGAAGGCCCCTCAAAAGTAGGGATCTTCTCATGATCAGGAAGCCTTGACATATGTCCAAATGCCTGCAGATAGTTTTGATGGGGCTATTAACAATTTTATTCTTTGCATTGTATGAACAGCTGCAGTCCTAGCTCTGTGTAACTTAATAAAGGTAAAGGTTCCCCTTGACATTTTTAGTCCAGTCGTGTCCGACTCTAGGGGGCGGTGCTCATCCCATTTTTCAAGCCGTAGAGCCAGCGCTTGTCCAAAGACAGTTTCTGTTGTTACATGGCCAGCGTGACTAGGAAATGCTGTTTTACCTTCCCACCAAGATGGTACCTATTTATCTACTCACATTTACATGCTTTCGAATGGTTACGTTGGCGAGGAGCTGGGACAAAGCAACGGGAGCTCACTCCATTGCGTGGATTCGATCTTACAACTGCTGGTCTTCTGACCCTGCAGCACACAAAGGCTTCTGCGGTTTAGCCCGCAGCACCACTACATCTCTTACTGTGTAACTTAATAGATGTGCCCTATTGTTTCCTAACTTTACATATATGTGTATGAGTACAGAGACAAGGAAAGAATGAGAGCAAGAAATGCTGGTGCCTGGGATGTGGGGAGAAAGTACAAAAGCTGGAAGAAGGAAAAAGACGGGACAGGTGGGTTGTCATATCTTCTGGTTGGCCGAGTTTTACTTGGGTTCTAGCCACGCCATCTGGTGCCCAATTGCGTCATTAACTGGCTGGATAATCATTTGTTCCTTTTCTAAAAGTAAAACTAGCCTTTGTAAGAAGCTAGGATATGAAGCAGAATATGTCATTGCTATTCTGTCCAATGATTTTGCAATATGCTTTGTTTATTTACTCATTAATTTCTTTTAATAATGATAGTTGTGACCAGCCCTCAACCAGGTTTGCCACTTCTCAAAAAGTTATTTTAAAGACACTTGTTTTCAATCATAAATATAGGAGCCCAAGCAGTTTAAGAATAAAAAAGTTAAGTTCTTTATTCCAGTGTAACAACTGATAATCAGAGTTCAATATAATTTATTCTCAATTTCCAGCTCACTGCTAAAATACAACCTTCCTCATCCAGATACAAATTAACTCTCTCCCTTCTTCTCTCCAGCTCATCTTGACTCCACCTTCTGCAGGCTGTCCTGGATTGGTTCACCTTCTGTATTCTCCCAGCCAATCATCTTGTTTCTCCTGTTACTAGGCAAAATTGGTAATGGTTCCATGACATTAATAATATCTTAGAACTTAGATCCTATGGATCATTGAGTCCAGCTCTTGTTAAGGGGCCACAGGGGAAATCAAACTCCCAATCTCTGACTTGGCAACCAGATAATTAAATCATTGTGCAATCCAGCAGTTCTCATATAATTCCTTGTGAGAGTTCAGTGGCTAACCATTCACACTGGAAAACATAAAGTTAAAATCATCAAGCCACAGTTCTAAAATCATAGGTATTGTACAATTAAAATGATAAATCTCTAACATCACAAATTAAAATTGCTTTCTAAAATACAATATAATAAAAGCAAACAGCAATGATCCTACAATTGCCTTCTAACATGTTCAACCAACGAGTGAAGTCAAAAATTGTGATTGCACAATAGAGAATGACTAATCACCTTTAACACTGTGCAAATGATGATGCCCCTGCGGGGGCAGGACTGCAGCAGCAAGGCGTGCCTTTGCCCTGCTTTCCCAGATGGCACACGAGACCACCATGCTGTCTCACAAAAGCAGCTGGAGAGGAGGGGTGAGCAGAGGGCTTGTAAGGTCACTCGCCCCTCGTGATGTCCTCTGGCGGGCATGGAACTTAGCATGGCTAGTCCCAATGCTGTGGCAGGTAGTGTAGACTGAACAGGTATTGGAACAGGAATTTTAATGGTAAGGATAGGTAATTAGAGCTAATCTGAACTCCCAGCACTGTGAATCGGGCGATTACAATGCTTGGAGGAAAGATGCGTAGGGGACACACCCAGACCCTCAGTCGGCACAGAGAGAAAGGCATAGGGTCCGGGGTGGTAAAATTGGGACCGGTAGTTCTCCCATTGCCATCAAGAAGGGGAGAACTGAGGTCAGGGGTTAGCCCATTGGCTGTTTGAACGGTCAATTTTGAACCCAAGATGGAAACCTGAATCTGCACTACAGCAGGACCACCCTTTGCCAAGGATTGGCAATAATGATGATAATTGAATAAAGTCTAATAAAGTGTGGCCTGTGTTTTAACCCACATGCTTGGTCTTGCGTGATTATTCCAGGGTAGGGAGGCAAAAGACATTGGCTGCATTCATGCCAATTTGCACTGATATTTGCAGTGGAGGTGAGAGCCCTGAGTTTTGAAAGCCAGAGTTTGCTTGTGATCATGGAAGGTAATAAATATTGCCTCCTGTTCTTTTTTTAGAGCATAGGTCAGGGAACAGGGGTAAACTACCCCAAATGGGGTAAAAGTGAAAATCCTGGGGGTAATGAGCAGAGTGCTTATTAAATGTATGTAGAAAATGGAGGGAGGAAGGGTGGATGGATGGATGTGTGTATGAGAGGGGGGGGAGGGAGTGGGGAGAGAGACTGACTCAAAACTATGAAAAAGAACAGGCAAGAAAAAGAGAAACCTTGAATTAAGGCGGGGGGGAAGGGTGGCTTTTTAAGTGCTGTCTAGGTTTATCATTGCTTTCCTTCCAAGAAGCAGGCATCTTTGAATTTCGTGGCTGCTGTCACCCTCTACAGTGATCATGGAGCTCAAAAAAGTAAAATCTGTCACTGCCTCCATATCTGCCCCTTCTATTTGCCAGGAGGTGATGGGACCAGTGGCCATGATCTTAGTTTTTTGATGTTGAGCTTCAGAACGTTTTTTGCATTCTCCTCTTTCACCCTCATTAAGAGGTTCTTTAATTCCTCCTTACTTTCTGCCATGCTTTTGTGTAGTCAATGAAGCAGAAGTAGATGTTTTTCTGGAACACTCTGGCTTTCTCCATAATCCAGTGCATGTAAGCAATTTGGTCTCTAGTTCCTCTGACCCTTCAAAATCCAGCTTGTACTTGTGGGAGTTCTTGGTCCACATACTGCTGAAGCCTACCTTGGAGGATTTTGAGCATAACCTTACTAGCGTGTGAAATGAGTGCAATTGTTCAGTGGTTGGAGTATTCTTTGGCAGTGCCCTTCTTTGGGACTGGGATGTAGACTGATCTTTTCCAGTCCTCTGGCCACTGCTGGGTTTTCCATTGATGATGATAAAAAAGCACACTGGTCCCTTGATATTGGGCTGTGGCACCAGGGTGGGTGACATGGCCTTTAGCCTGGTTTGTTCCTTTTTGCACACCACACACAGAATGATTAAAGTGGTAGGGAAAGCCCCCTCCCCAATTCTGCATTGTCTGTCTCTAGCAAGCATGTCATTGCTAGCACCACTCTGGTAGCCGCTGATGATGATTAAATCCTCTGTGAGCTAGCAAAAATTTAATGCAACTTGCTAGGCATGTTCAACACCTTATTACTCCCTATACCACACCATGGCTGGAGTGCAATGTGTTCCAGCAAAAATAGTGCACATCTTTATCAAATATGGTGTATCCTGCTAGTTCGGTACACAGCCTGTGTAGATTCAATAATATTTTTAATTCAAATAATGTATGATTTCCTTCCTTTCGAATCAAGAGGGTAATGTCAGTGTATATAATTTTTTTGGGGGGGAAGGGTAAAAAAGTTCCCTGACCCCTGCTTTAGAGGATAGCAATGTTTCTGTATTTTACTACTATTATTTTGCTGATGGGGTGTGTGCAGGGGACACTAGTGGGTATGTGTGAGGAAGAGAGGGAAAGAATGAGGTGGAGTAAAAGCTATCTTTTTCTAGTCAACTTGTCTCTCATGCTACAATCTGTCTTATACCCTTTTATTCTAAATAAAGCCCCATTAAAGGCAATGGGACTTACTTCTGAGTCAACATTATTGGATTGCACTACAGATTTTTTTAAAATCAAGTAACTTCATGTCAAAAATAAGGAACAATTTGTACATATTAAGACATGACTGGTCCTCAGTTCCTCAGATCCATGTTTTGAAAATGGCTCCATGACCAGCATAAGGAAAATCTGGACCTTTAAAAAAATTAAAAAATTGTGCCACTTAACGTTTTTAGAAAAATGGACATGAAATTACAACAAAAGCAGAAGGAAAACAAGTATAACAATACAATTGTGACTGGAATAAATCAAATGTTTGTCTTCTGATATTCTAGAGATCACTCAGTCATGGGGCTACCATAAGCCAGAGGTAACTTGATGGAATGAATATAACAACTACATTTGTCTGAAAGCAAAGGTCTTCATAAAAAATTTTAAAAAATAGAACTACAGGCAGGTGCGTAGCTTTTGTTAGAATGTCATTCCCTATGTTTTTTTAAAAAGTTTATTAATAAATGGGTACATTTTAAAGCAAAATTAAAATTCAATAACATCTAAATCTCCTTCGTCTCAGCAAAGATACTACATGGATTCTTGTTTGAAATTACTCCAGATTCCAGAGTTTGTGATTCTCAAATGAAATACAAAGGCACTTCCAAGTTAGGTGATTAACTCAAAATAAAATCTAGCATATGACCAAGATAACGTTATTGAAGTAGCCCACTTCTGGTCAAAAGTAGTAATTATCTTAACATATATAATGTTATATGTATATCACGTCGTCATCTAGTCGTTTAGTCGTGTCCAACTCTTCGTGACCCCATGGACCAGAGCACGCCATGTATATCACACACATCCATAATTTTAAATTGTTCAATGTTCTGATAGGAATAAAGAAAGCTCAGCAATAAGTAGAAGTTACACAAACCACATTGAGACATTAGTACAGTGAAATTTGTAATAAATTGTGATAATTTCCAGCCTTGTAAACTTTCTTCAGTACATTTCATTCCACTACATGGGGGGAAATAATCATGTCAAACAGATTAATTTATGTGACAAGCATTAAAACACACACTAAAAGTACCTTTATATTAAAGTTCTTCGGTTAGCAGATGTTTGGTAATCCTGCTTCCTGAGCTGAAACATATTTTGCTTAAATGATGTATCAGATCAGTATACAGTTGTGACATGCTAGCATTATATAAAATGGAAACTATAGCTGCAATATTAATACAAATTGTTCTGATCTTCCCCACTAACACTCCATTAATTTCCTGCTTTCCTGCAACACATATTAATATTATTGTAGAATGTTATAGCATTCTATAGCTGGATACTAATTTGAGTATTTAGTATCATTTAACAATAATTGTAGACACTATATCTCAATGCCAAATACACTGTGGGCATTAAATAAATATAACAGGATTGCAGCCAATAATTTGGCTGGTTGTTTCAAACTGTTTTTGTCTCCTCTGTCTCCATGGTCTTATAGCTTCCTAGCTCCCCCTGCTTTTGTTCCTTTTATTTAAAAAAGTACATGTTTTTCTTCTCTCAGCTTCTCTTTCTTGGCAGCTTTGCACCCACTTTCTTCCATGCTCCTTCCCTTTCTTTCTCTGAGTTCTTTGACCTACTTTCTTCTGGAACTCACCCAAGACAAGATAGTACCCTCCCATTCCATGTATGGAACCCAACTCAGATGGCAGCTGGACCTTATCTCTATATTAGTAACAGGACAGCAATCTTCACAGTATCTCAGGGTAGCAAGTTTGCTTAGGGGATATAGGGAACCTTGTGTGCACTGAGACCTTGCTGCTTCTCTCTGCCAATCATCTTCTGCCTGAAGCAGCTGCTTCACTCTGCCTAATGGCTGAGGCAGCCCTAGTCTTTGTTGATCTGCTAACAACCTACTCTATCTTGCTTTCTCTATTGTCTCTCTATCTCCTGATTCCCCCAAGCTGTAGTTCTACTACCTTCAGATCCACTTCCTCTCTCACCTATTCCAACCTCTCCCCCATTTCAAGCTGTTCCATTGACACCATATAATGGATTCTTGCTATGCCACATTTCCTTCAAATCACTTCCTTTTGCCAACTAATTTTTCCACTGCCAACTCTTTTCTTCTTTTTCTCAGACCTGTCCTTTTCATCTCCCTGTTCACACTCTGTATGCAACAGTAACAGAAGATGCTGCTCTGTGGATCAGAGATACCACTAAAGTCTGGCTAGGAGTTTTCTTTGAGCTTAGCAACATCCTGACCTGCCAGCTAGATAGATATGCTGTTCATCTCCTGGAGAGTATGATATCGCTGGGTTCAATCATTCTCATTGCTGGAAAATCATAAAGCAGCATTGGTACTGTAAGCTGCACATGACACCTGCATCCTAGAGTGTGCCTGAAACATTGAAATGCACATTCTGATCCGCAGGCCATTCAGTAGAAGTGGTCCAAACATCCCCAAGGTATCATAATACATTAGTTCAATGCTATACTTCTGTAAATGACAATATATCAAAATGCTGCTCCCACACAGCGCTCCAAGGACATTCCAAGAGCTTGAGCACTAGTGGTGTGAATACTGAGCCTTGTCTGAATGGAAATTTAAATGTAAAATAACACTGGGAACAACAATGTATTTTTCTACAGTAATTCATTGTTGTGAGGGGGCATTTAAGTAAACGGTACAAAAGCCTTTAACTATTATATGAGTTATAGCAGCTTTACCTTTTGAATAAATTTACCGAATGTGGCTACAACTGCCACAGCATCCATATGTCATCATCAAAATCTGTTTTGGTAAACCCGGGAGTTTGTCAGAAAGTTAAAACACCTTCCATTAGAAGTCGGGTTGCTGGGAGTTAGGGTCCCAGATGAAGTCTCAGCGAATTGCTGTGCATCTCCAGGCAGAGAGGCAAATCTCAGGGTGAGTGGTTCTGGAGGAGAGGAAATGTTGCTTTTTTTGCATGAGGTGGCTTTAAATTTTACCCATCTCTGTTCATTCCTGGCTAATGCCAGAGCCTAATGACTCATGGCAAAGGCATTTTTAAGTATGTTGTATTTGTGCAATTCCTGCCTATCAAAAGTCAGGGGGAAAGACTTGGGAGAGATTAGTGGACACATGTTCTTGGCACTATTCTGGATCCATCATGCTGTTTGGAACAGGGCAAGGGATAAAAAAGAGGCATAACACCTCATGAGCCTTCCTTGTGTACAAGTCACGATAAAGGCTGAACAGAGAGCCTGGAGAAAAATAACACAGTCTAGCACAACTCTCAGCAGCAACTAACCAGAAACCTCTATGCCTCTTTTCATAAACATTTGGCTCCCTCCCAGATCCCCCTCCCAACCTCTGCCTGTCCTGTCCTTGTGGTATCACAAGGATTTGCTCCATGGTCTCAGGTTTTTGTACTCAAATCCTTGAAAATGGGATACTGCTAAGCTGGCAAACCTAGCCGGAAGACCAGTAAAGGTGGGTAAATTGTCCTGAAAGGTAGTTGGCCCTTACCTACCAATCATTCCATGTAATATGCTGTCCTGAAAGAGTGAGAGGAATGTTAGGCAAATGCTGGCTGCTGTTCAGTAGTAAGCCACAGCTAGAAAAACTGAATCATTGGAACTTACAGAGGAGCTGACTCAACAAATCCCCACTGATTCAATGGGTCTCCTTTAGTTGTGGTTTACTACTAGATTTCAGCTATTCAGGCCAGTACTCTTTGTCAACTTTATGTATTCTTGAATATGGCCCGGGGTTCTCCATAATTCATAGGATTTCTTTGCCAACAACTCAACAATATGTATCTGATAAAATCTGTATAGTCACAGAAGGGGGGACAAGTTGCATAAAGGTCATAGCCTGGTTGGGGAGGCCTATTTGCAAGTGATAAGAATTTCTTTTTCTGTTTGTTTTGTGAACAATACAAATATCTGCAGCTTCCTAACCATCTCACACATTCACTTGACCAATACTTACTCATGAGCATAAAACATTTCTATAAATGCTTTTCTCTCTCTTTTTATAAACAAGTGTCTCCTCTCTCAGCTGTCATTTCCGTCTCCAGACCATGTTCTTCAAAAACAACAACAACAGCATACTGTGTATGAAGTCATAATAAGAACAAATGTCACTGACAAGAAAATAAGTGTTCAGAATTGCAAGGATAAAATGAGATCCCTCCTGGCATATATAATCTGCAAGCAGAGCATGCATTTAGTGCTATGATACTGTAGCCCTACTTCATATTAAAATATTCAGACTATGTGGTGCCTCAGCTCAATCTTTGTGCCACTCAAATCTTTCTACAGCTGTGTTATTGTTAGCGTCAAACCATACATCAATATATATGAAGGTTGGGAATTAAGCTCCAGTGTTATGTGGAAACAGGAACATGACCCATCTTCCAATTCCTTTGCCCTACATTGTTATCAGCAGACTCCTCTCTCTGGTTTTCTGTCTGCTTGTCAAATATTGAAAGCTGGAAAGCAATGAAATGTTAAGCAGCTAATTAGCCCATTGGTCTTCACAGATTTTTTCTTTTAAATTAGCTGGAAATGATTGCATTAGAAAATATTAATCATAATCCAGTTGGCTCTGGTGGATGATACTTTCTTGGCAATAAGGTGCATGTGCATATGAGAATTTGTGTTCATTTGTACATATATAAGATTGCTTGCGTGTGATTGAGGTCTCAGTAATCACATTAGGGGAACGTATGTCAGCAGATGGGGTGGTCTTACTGATTCTGAGATGTGAATCAATGCATATATACTGTATGTCGGACAAAATATTTTCTCACTGTCACAGCAACAGAATGAGTAGCTTTCAACTTGAAAGTAGAATTAATACTGCAATTTCTGTTCCATCTCTCGCTCTCTCCCCAAATCTTATTCCCTGCACAATAAGTACCATACTAGTCCCTTTGTTTGAGTCATCAATCTAAATGGAAAGCAGCAGCCAAGAAATCTGAAGACTGAGACTTGGGTGGGCAGCTATGAAAGAACTAGAGATGTTCATCAAGTGTAAGAATGTGTCACTAGAGAATGAGGCCAAGATCATCAACACAATTGTATTTCCAACTGCTGTGCACAGATATGAAAGCCAGACAGTGATGATAGCCAACTGGAAAATGATCGATTAAAGTGAAATATGGTGCCAGAGGAGAGCTTTGCAGATAAACTTGAGTGCCAGAAAGACAAACAAGTGGGTCCTTGATCAAATTAAGCCTGAACTTTTTCTAGAAGCAAAAATTATGAAACTGTACCTTGTGAGAAAACAAGAATTGTTGGTAAAGACAATAATGCTAGGAAATGTTGAAGGTAGTAGGAAAAGAGGAAGACCAAAAATGAAACTTATTGACTCCATAAAGAAAGTCACAGCCTTGAGCTTACAAAAGCTCAACAGGGTCACTGAGGACAGGACATTTTGGAGGTCCCTCATCCATAAGGTCGCCATGAGTGGGAGGTAGCTTGACAGCACATGACAACAACAAATTTCCATCCCTACATTTTTGCCTATATCTCCAGTAACAAGACACATTGCTTATTTTCCAGGTAAACAATCACACTCGGTCTTCAGGTCAATTCCACACATTGTTTCCTAGAATTTGGGGAGGGGGGAGGTCCTATTTAGCACACCCTGGTAAATCCATCAGCTCCATAACCTAGAATGGGACAGAAATTGGTATTTTTTTTAAAAAATGTAGGATACAGAGAAGTTGCAGTACTACAAGGGCAAAGTGTTTAGTAGATCCTTGCCACTAGCCAAGACAAATCACTTCCTGAAATGTATTGTAGAAACAGAGAAAGCAGTTCACATGTTTTAAACCCTGCTGTCAGAAGGTTGGGGAAAGGAGGAGTAGATAATAACTGTTAAACTGCTGGAGGTCACTCATAAAACGAAACATCCTATAAATAAACTAGTTTCCTTAGAACCAATTTAATGTGGCAGATAAAGTATTTGGCTAGGAGTCAGGAGAACTGGATTCAAATCCCTGCTCAACCATGAAAATTTGCTGTAGTGTGGCAACGGTAAACTACCTCTTAGATACCTTACATACCTTTGAAAAGCCTAGTATACTTGACAACATACAACACACAGGCCAATTTCTTTTCTCAAATTAATATGGACTGTCTGTAAATTTGTCTTTGTTAATCTACTGTGTTTCAAATCATTTGGAAGGGGCCGTTTTATCCATCCCTGGTATAAATGACAGAAGAATGGAAATGTCCCATCAAATTATAGCAAAATCTGAGGTTGTTCCATTGATTTTTGTGGGCTAACATCAAATGAAACTTCCCACAAATTCTTAATTTTGCAAAATTTTAGATAATCAACTTCCAAATTCGTAGTTTTAAAAATGTGAGTTCCAAAATCAATTATGAGGGGGGAAATTATTATTATGGTCCTTAACTTTTATAACAGACACAACAGTCTCTTGCTATGCTTTGATACATTCCTCTCTGAGAATCTCAGTGAGAAATGAAAAACAGAATCAGGGCAAAAAGTTGATGATGTGGACTCATTTCCTCAGGCTAAGAAAAGCAAACCTTGCACTTTTACAAGCAACCTGGGCATAGTAATACTGCACAGTAGTACATTTCTTTTATTTCACATTCAGTCCCTGTGACAGGAAGCAAAAACTCTTTTTCAAGTGGTTGACTTGCAACATGATGGGAGAAGGAAAGAGACAAATTTATGTTAATAAAGCATCCAAGTTCACAAACTACCTATAAACTTTTTCTTATTTTGGGAAGAAGAGGGAATTAAAAAGGTCTGTGTAAATTTTGGGGAAATCTTACTAAAATCTTAAGGATGGCAAGCCAAAAGCTGCAACAACAATAAGTTCAGATTTGGTGGTTCAATCTTACTGGAATTAAATCAAATTCTCCCACACAGATCAACAAAAGATAGAGATATAGCTCGAAGTTGCATTCTATGTGGAGAAATTCTGAAGCTACACTGATGAAAAGATCTCACTGTTTGGGGTGAGTTCAAGAATAATAATAACAAAACCATAAGGTCAGGCAAACAAGCTTTTCCCTTGTCAGTAAGCAATTGCAATCTGCTCACATATATGTCAGATTTGAATGTGGCACTTGTGGGTCAGGAGATGAATTTTTTAGTCTTAGGATGTTTCATCTCAAGAGAGTAACTCCTAGAATTCTGGGAAGCCAACAACTTGTTTATTACAACTACATATTTCAGGCAACCTGACAGATGCTTGTGCACATGGATGTCACCAGATGGCAAATACAGAAAACAAATAGACTATATAATTGGAAGCAGAATATGAAGAAGCTCTATCGTTTCTGCAAAAAACATTCAAGGAATAGTACAGACCATGAACTATTAATATGTTTATAAAGAACAGTAAAGTAAAGAAGATTCAAACACTCATACTGATAAAATATAATTGACATAACATTTCTGATTAAAAAAACACAACATATTTGCATTGCTACACTCAACTGACTGTAAACCAGAAGAACCATGGATTGAAACCAGAGATATTATCAGGAAAGAATAAAAAAAGATTATTCTTGTAGTCAAAAGAAAAGCTTAGGTCGATGACTGGGGACGAGAATGGTTAATGCGAAACAAGAAAGAAAAAGAAAAGATAACAGAAATAGAGTCAGAATCCTAAATGCAACTGCTCACCAACTTGTCTGTAGGGACAAAAATTACTATTGAAATCATTTCAAAGGAACAGAAGAGGACAGTAAATAGTGGGAAAAAGAAAAGTTCTTCACAAGAAGCGAGAAATTAAAGGAAAACTTAAACATATAGGAGAGTTGCTGAAAGATCAACAAGGAAATACATTGTTTGATCACAACAAGATAAAAAGATGTGAAAAACCACACAAAGGATTTATACAAAAAATTGACAAATTCCTGTACAGAAGATTCTTTTGACAAAGAACCTGCAGTTTTAGAAAGTAAAGTGAAAGCTGTTCTCAAACCAGTTGGAAGAAATAAAATCATTAGAAACAATTGGGTAATCTATTTTAAGCTATAAATACTGGATCTATTTGTTTAAAGCTAACAAACATGAAGAATTAAACAATGGCCTATAGAATGGAAACTTTCAATATACATTCTAATTAGGGATATGTGCCATATTTGAAGAAAAGTGTCCCAACAGGGTAGAACAGGGACATCTGTGCATTTCTAGCTCAGCCCCTAGTCACCTTCTGATCTATTAGCAGACACCTACAAATTGCTACAATTTGCACCAACATTTATGAAAAAGTGACACAGAAAGTTTTGGAGGGATTGCAGAATTGGTGCCAGTTGCTGTAGCAAAAGAATTACAAAGCAGAATGATATTGATAGCTGAAGCACCAATAAAAGCCAAAATGTCCTGTGCAAATTATGGTCAAAAAGCCTCTGGGGAGGACTCAGACTGACTCTATATTCCCCTCTCTATTTCCTTTCTATTTCCTTCTACCAGTCAGCCATTTCACATTCAACAGTTATGAGGCTGACTGAATTCTAAACATGTATTCTTTCTCTCCCCTCCCCTTTTTTTAGGTAGCTACACTGAGTCTTCATTACACTTAGGGCTAAATGTGAATCTGAATGTGGAATGCATGACTGGATCTATTGTGCAGGCTTTGATTAGACAGACTACCATGAAGTAGAATTGTTTTCTACTTTCTTTCTCTCTCTCTCTTTTTAAAGAAAAATCCCTGCTACTGGGTGCTACAAGGTTGAAGGGTGGGAGGTGGGCAAGGAGTAGAGTGCATGGCTTTGATGGGGAGGAAGGAAGGGGGAAGAAAGGAAGGAGTGAAATTTGCAAACATATCACTCCACACTCTGTGGCATCTCCAATTCGATATCATAGGGCTTTGTTTTCATTGTTCACAAGCCTTCCTTGACCAGGAAACATACAAACACTTGGATGAACCTAACAGCAAATATAAAAATGGAGTTACTTACTAAAACTGAAGTAGGGTTCTGGAATATGTTGCAACTGGTCAAATATCTAGAATCCATATTTTGAGCTTTACACAGGAGATGGCTCTTAGCAGGATAGGCCAAAGGCAGTTCTCCTTCTCCCAGCACATAATTAAAGAACACAACCACTGTCAGAAGATTAAATGAAGTGAGGGCTAGTTCAATGGCTTTCAAGATGGAATTTCACAATGGTATGTACATGTTTGTCCTCATTAAGTGAAGTGTTGAGCACAACGTAAGGCTGCCCAAAGTACTCTGGCAACCTCCACAGGGGATTCTGTGCAGGAAGAAGCCAAGTCCAACAAGCTGGGATGAGCTGAAGTCACAACCAGAGATAGTAAATAATGTAGAGAATCTCAAATTGATAAGAAGTAGACAAACAACAAAGAAGCCAAACCAAGGTCATTACAGGAAACACGTCCACCAAATAGTTTGTTAGCCGAGAGTGAGAAACCAGGATGAGGTCTATAAATGGGCAAACATCAGGTGCCAGAAGACTCAAAAGGTTTGTTTGGAAGGTATGGGCCTGAGATAGTCCCTGGAAGAGTTGCTTCCAACAATTTTTTCTTCTGAAGAAACATCTAGAATTCAAATGCTGGGAATTGCCAACTCATGACAGTTGAAACTGGCCAGAAACTCTAAATCTGGGGTTGCGTACTCCTAAGAAGTGTACCACTGCAGCTTTGCATTTATCCTGGATGAGGTCATTCTGTCCTGCCTCTAATTTCTCCACTATCTATGACCTAGAGTCCCCTCCTCTGAAAGGAGAGTGTTCTCTTTCCTTCTGAGAATTTTATCTCCTCCTGTACATCAGTTTTTGCAGTAAGTCCTGAGGAGATTTGTTTTTGTGTATCTCTGAGTCCTCTTCAGATCAGGATTTCTCCAACAGAGGGAAAGACATTCCTCAGAATTCAAGATCTTCATCAGAAGTCTTAATGTCCATTACACTTTCATAAGAGACTAAATTGCTGAGAACACAAAATGGGATTTCCTCTCTAACAGTACCTTGACTGTGGAATTTCCTCCCAAGGGAAGTCAAGCATACTCCATTGCACACTCCGGATTAATGAGGCGAGACACAGGTGATGGGGCCACACTTTATTAAATCAACATGCCATAACTTATGGCTTAGAAACCAGGGGTCTGCGGTACTGAGGTAGCAGGTTTGGTGCTGAAGGTCTCACAGGACCCCCTCACCAACCTATATGGGCGAGTCCCATGCCCTGTTGTCCTGCTGTCCCTAAGACAGCATGATCCCGGCCAGTGAAATATCAAGCCCCCCCCCAGGCATGCAAGCTCCCAGTCTTTGGTGGCCCTCAGCCCAGGGAGGGCCCCAGCAGGTCTTTCCTCCCAGGACTGTAACCTCATGATCCGCAGTGCCGAAAGTTCAGACCTGCTATGCACTGCTTGAATTCCATGGGCACTCACCAATTCAGTTTCCTTCTGCACTACCCACCATGTGACCAGACATTAAAACAATTAAATAGCAATTGAACTATATTAACCACATGCCAGTGTGGGATAGGCGAAAAATCCCTGTGACTACTTCAGCCAATTGAGTAGCGGGTCAAAAATTCCTATCTGGCCCCCGATAGGATGACCAGTCAGACTCACACTGGATATCGGGTGGGTGGATGGGATGCAAGCCTTGAAAGAGGCCGAGCAAGTGGGGGAGCGTCCTTTTAAGGACCCTCCCCCTTCCCGCCATCTTGCATTATGGGAAGGCAAAGGAGTTCTGCTTGGTGATAAGCTCCGGTGGAGCTGATGTTCTTACTAAAGTTATTTGAAATTTGGCTAGAACACTCCCAGTTGCATTTTATATGTGCAGCAGTTCCACTCAAAGACATGAAATGTTGTCCGTTTCATTTTTATTCTAATCCCATTCAATCTTTGTATCAGACTGTGAAGTGTTCCCTGCCCCTTCCTGCAAGAAAATGCATATTTTTGGTATGTAGCTGTATGTGCATTTTTCCTACTGCTTGGGTTTTTATTAAATTTCCCCATTGACTAAAACATGTTTGTGCACATTTTTAAAGGCGTACATTTTAATCATGCACATTATCCAAATGAACACGAGGTGTTCTGAAAAGACCTTGCTCTCCCATGGAAACATGCAGTTTTTGAGACGCAATGTCCTGTGTTCAATTGTCACTGCTATGAGATGAGAGCTGCATGTTTTCATGAAGAAATACAAACTCAGCTTATTTATTTTGCTCATTCTATCCCTTTAGTTTGGAGGACACAGTGTCAAAGTAGGCATGACACTAGAAATCCATAAGCAGGATCTCCTATGACTTTTAAAAAGATAATAATAATCAAAAGCAGCCATGAAACCCAGATTGGATAAGAACTAAAACCTTGCATATGACATTTGATTTTTAAAAAAGGAAACCTTTGTTATTCTGCCTCGTGATTTTTCTCAGACCATGCCATACTCTGACACTCGTTGGGTATGGCATGGCCTGAGACAAATCATGGGGCAGAATAACAAAAACAGTCTGTTTAGCAGCAGTGATTTTTTGGCTGAGCAGTTAAATCCATTTTTCAGCCGTTTTGAGGTGGAAACAGGAACAAATATTACTCCAGCACCTACTATCTATAGTACATTAATAAAATCTACCATCAACAGACAACCACTACTACTGCAGATTTCATATGTGAGATGCACTTTCCAGAATATTAATGTTCAAAAGGCAGCTGGACCAGATGGAATCATGGGATGAGTTGTTAGGGGCTGGGCTGCAGAATTAGCTGGAGTTTTTACAGATATTTTCATAGATAGACAGTGGTGGCGCTGCAGGTTAAACTGCAGAAGCCTCTGTGCTGTAAGTTCTATAGATCTGCAGCTGTAAGATCGAATCCACGTGACGGAGTGAGTGCCCGTTGCTTGTCCCAGCTCCCGCCAACCTAGCGGTTCGAAAGCATACAAATGTGAGTAGATAAATAGGGACCACCTCAGTGGGAAGGTAACAGCGTTCCATGTCTAAGTTGAACTGGCCATGTGACCACGGAAGATTGTCTTCGGACAAACGCTGGCTCTATGGCTTGGAAACGGGGATGAGCACCGGCCCCTAGAGTCAAACACGACTGGCCAAAAATTGTCAAGGGGAACCTTTACCTTTACCTTTATCTTTGTTGCAGTGTTCTGTCCCCACTTGCCTGAAGACATCTATTATAGTGCCAGTCCCAAAGCAGTCAGCTGTGGTATCTCTCAATGATTATAGATCAGTAGCTTTAACATCTGTTATTATGAAATGTTTTGAGAGATTGGTGCTGGATTACATTAAGGCTAGTCTTCCACCTTCTTTGGACCAATGGCAATTTGCATACAGGAGAAATAGCTCTACAGATGATGCCATGTCCATTGTTCTCCATACTGTATTGAGTCACTTAGATTCTAAGTCTTAGAACAACAGGAAACTTATGTGAAGCTGTTATTTGTGGATTATAGCTCTGCTTTTAATACCATTCTACCGAATAGGATTTTTTTTAAATGATCAACCTGGGATTATCTCAGAAAATTTGTGTGTGGGTAAAGGACTTTGTGACAGATAGGCCATAGTCAGTAAGGATGGGATCTCACCATTCTTCAACCTTGGTACTAAGTACAGGAGCTCCCCAGGGCTGTGTGCTAAGTCCCTTCCTCTATTCCCTGTACACACATGATTGCACCCCACTGTATAACACCAACACAATTATTAAATTTGCAGATGATATGACAGTGGTGAGGCTCACAAATAAGAACAATTAGTCTGCTTACAGAAAGGAAGTCCAAGAGTTGATACTCTGGTATAAAGAAAATAATTTTACACTTAACATCAAAAAAACTAAAGAACTCATAATTGATTTTAGGAGGAAGAGAAATGTACATTTACCACTTTACATAAATGGCGAGGAAGTGGAGAGGGTTGGTAGTTTTAAATTTAAATTCAATTTCTGGACACTTACATTTCAGAGGACCTCTCATGGACTATAAATGTCAACATGCTAGTGAAGAAGCCCCAGAAGAAGCTGTATTTCCTGAGAATGCTTAGGAAGTTAAATTTATCTCAGCAATTACTTCTATCGTAGCACCATTGAGAGTGTCCTAACCTATGGCATTCTAGTATGGTTTGGGAGTAGCTCTGTAGTGGACAAAAAAGCTCTACAGAGAACCATTAAACTTGCCCAGAATATCATCAGGCGCCAGCTATCAACCCTGGATGACATCTTCACATTCCGCTGTCAGAGGAAGTCACACAATATCCTTAGAGACTTTTCCCATCCTGCTTACAACTTCTTTGAACTGTTGTTGTCTGGCAGAAGATACAGAACAATTAAGACTCGGACCACATGTTTTCTGAATATTTTTTATCCCAGAGCTATAATTGCATTTAATAATGAACATAAAGACCACCAGTAGTGAACAGTTGGACAGTGTTAGCCTGCAGTGTAGATGTTTGTATTTTTAGTGGTTGGAGTGTTTGGGGATTTTGTGTATGTGTGTGTGTGTGTGTGTGTGTGTGTGTGCATGTGGGTCTGGTCTCTGGGTGTCTGTGTGAATTTCGTTGTATGTGTATACTATATATAGACTTACAATGACTATCGATCTATCTATCTATCTATCTATCTATCTATCTATCTATCTATCTATCTATCTATCTATCTATCTATCTATCTATCTATCTATCTATCTATCTATCTATCTATCTATCTATCTATCTATCTATCTATCTATCTATCTATCTATCTATCTATTTATTTATTTAACCTTCCTTGAACACACATCAATTTACCAGCAGTAGCCATTTAACCTCCAATATGCATCAGATTGGGCACAGATGAATTCAGATTAAAACCCCTGTGACTATGTGATGTAAAGCTCAATGTGGGGAAGCTGTTGTGGAATTGTCTCTTTAAAGCAAGAAATCATATTTTTCAAATTCAGTCAGCAAATTTGTTCTGCTTAGGCTGAATCACTTTTGTCCGCCTTCTATCCAATGTAATCACTTCATCTAAAGCAAAGTGATGTTCACAGGGGTGCCAATTCCCCACAACTAAGCACCTCATGTTCTTTTTTTTTCTTTTCTTCTTTTTAAAGTTTCTGCTCCATGCCAAACCACACTTAGAACAATGGAGAGAGAGAGAGAGAGAGAGAGAAATACCAATTAGTACTTGTTAGCACCTTAAGGCAACTTCTACTCTCAGTGCTCCATGCAAATTGAGCCATCTGACTCTGCCCCTGATGACTCTTGCAAATTGTTGTCTGGACAGCTGTGGCAATTTCTCATGTGGTAACCCAATTTCCACAGGTGCAAATAACAGCGGATCAAACTTTATTTTCCTCACTGTGTAATCACATCTTCAGCACAATGCTCTTTATCAGCTTATTTCCCTGTCCTTACCCAGCTGCCTTTCATTTTTCAAATTATAGACCCAAAACTGCCAAAATGAATATGAGAGATTTGCGGGAGGTGCTGCTATGCCCTGTGGATGGCCACGGATTACTTACTGCACCCCATGATCACCTATGAAACTACACAAATAACCCTGATTCAAGCCATATTTATACATATCTCCACAGACAGTACACATCCCTACATAACATGAAAATTCTTTGTTCCATCAATAGGGAATTTGGGGTAGATGAAACCTACTGTGTGAGAACAACAAATTGTAGTGTTGTAACATCTGTGATCTCCTCACATGCAAATCACAACCTGATGTTATATTTCTACATAAATGCTCATTCTAAATCCTTGGACACAAATGAGACAGTCCACAGAGTTAGAGTTGAGAATAATTTCTGTTTGCATATTTGACCTCATATGGAGAACTCTGTCCCTGCTCATACATGATGGGAATGGAAAAAAATATCCTGAACCTTCAACCAGTGTATCTGGTGAAATATCAATTATGCCACTGATAAAAAATTCAAGACTTTATATTATTTGAGTGTTCAGTTGTGAATGATGGGTCGTTTTGTTAACTAAGGAAACTTTTTGTTGTTTAGTCGTTAAGTTGTGTCCGACTCTTCATGACCCCATGAACCAGAGCACGCCAGGCCCTCCTGTCTTCCACTGCCTCCCGGAGTTGGGTCAAATTCAAGTTGGTAGCTTCGATGACACTTAGCGATGGCCAAATTGCTTTGACCTTTTTTGATATTCTGTAAAGTTTTATTCACCAAATGTTTTGGTATCTTGCCTTGTTTACTGCTTCACTGATCTCCCAGTAAAGGAGAGGATAATATTGAACCAATCAAAAGAAAGAATTTTTTAAAAGGTCAGCATTTTATGGCTTTCTTCTTTTGCAGAATGTATAATGAATTTTCAGTCATGCTAGTCTCAAAGTCAACCAAGTGTATTAAATCTCATATTGGACAAATGAAATCTACTCTTATTACAAAGATCATAAAAGTGAGATAGAAAACCTTCCAGCAATTTTGGGTTGTTCTTCAGGGTCATTTACAAATCACATGTTAACAAAGATAAAAGGCATGTTAATAATTCTACACTACTAGGAACAGTCAAAACCACCATTGCAAATTAAAGATGTATTTTCAATTAAAAACTTGGTTGATTTGAATGAGTTTGGGAGATGCCTAATCAAAGGAGGACTCCTACAGAGTGGGCCCAATTTGAACTGGCACATTCCTGAAGGTTCATTAGCAAGGTGTTTTTCAAAAAGAAAGAGATACAAGTATTTGTGTAGGCATTAGAGATGGGAATGAATATAAAAACAGATCGGCTTTTTCAACGAAAATAGCCAATTCATTAAATATTCATCCCTTCATATTCATAGGTTCCAGAGACGCCCCAAAAATACAATGGGATGAATATTTACCCTTTTTTATTTGTCCTTCATATTACAAAAAAAAAAAGAGAGAGAGAGAGAAAAACCATTCTGACTACCGGCCCTGGATCATCTGATTGGTGGCTGATAGGCAGCCACCCCCCCACAGCCACCCAAGCCCACAGCCTACCCCCATCCCCTTCCTCTCTCTACCTTAGCCCCACCCCACCGACACCCACTTCCTATTAAAAAAAACCCAAAACACACCATTCTGCCTACTGACTGCTGATGAGCTGATTGGCGGCAGATAGGCAGCCACTCCCCCACAGCCACCCAGCCCCACAGCTTACTCCCCCACCTCCTTTCTCTCCCTACCTAAGCCCCTATCCCACCCCCACCGGCACCCCCTTACCTTAATTGCCACTGCCAAGGTCTTCTTTTGGCCTCCTAGCCACAGCATGTAAAAAGGGAGACTGGCTGCCCTTTCCAAATATGGCAGCTGTTGCTTCATTTAGGGTAGGGTAGCTGCAGCTGCCGTCTTTGCAAAGGGCAGCCTGGATTCCCTTAGCCTGGACCCTCTGGGGCACTTTCCCTGCACTAATTCTCCATACAGAAGATCTTTTGGAATCTGACCATCAGCCATTCTCTGCACAAAGGGTCCAGGACTCACTGCAGTACAGGAGTGCACTCATGACACAGGCTCTGTAGACCTGGATCATGGTATATGCCATTTGGCAAGACTGACAAGAATGCACACCAGTGTAGGGAGGGGGAGAGAAGAGATTGTAGTTTTGTGATTGACACTTGTGGCCAAGGGATGTCTCCTGAATTTTCTAGTCCCTACGCTTTGAAAATGGATTTTGAAGCAGTACAAAGGTCAGCTAAAAGGTTTTGCCTGTTGATTCACAACCTGCTAATAAGTTGAGACTTTAAAAAAAAAATGAAATAACAACAACAACTTCAAAATGTCCTGTTTCAAATGGCATCTTATATTTCAGTAAAATCTCCACTGGGGAGAATATCAATTTCTCCATTCCATCAACTACAAATTCAGAGTCTCTGTTTCTTCTTGATTGTTTCACCAATGCCTTCACTGTGCCATTGTCCTCATATAGCTGCCTACTTAATGGGGAAGACACGAAAGCCACAAGGTGCTAGATAAGGTCTTGGGGTGGTGGTAGCTGGAACTGATATTAGGTTTCAACCTGGCAAAAAAGCATGCTTGGGCTTTCTGCAATTTCTTTGAATCAAGCCATTCACAGGTATCTTGTGCTCTTCATCCAGTGTCTTTACAGTATTAGTTTTCTGATGATGGGATGACAGCTTCCCAGTTCTGGGTTTTCTACCTCTGCCTTTCTTTGCCCACCCATGTATAGCAACTGTTGCAACAACCAATGATGAATTGCTTCTCAGCCCTTATTTTACCATAAACCTTCCTGTAGCAAAGGATGGCAATCCTGCTCTTATCATTTGTAGGTTCCACTTCTTCCCACAAATTAAGTGGGATTTGAAAGGCAAGTGCTGTGAAGGTGATGATACAGTAAAGGCTGCAAAAGGAAATAAAGAGATCTGGAATTTGTAAATGATGGTCATGAAAAAAACTTGCATCATGAGGGGATTATATTGAACAGTAAGATGTCACCTGAAAAATTAATTCTAAAGTTTTGTTTGCTTCTTTTAAAAAGGGGGACCTCTGACTTCATAATGGATCACTTTACAACACACACTTCCACAACGATTCCAATATTAGCTAATTTATTGTGTATTGTAAACTTCCCAGAGAGTGGCAAGTGAGGCAGTATAGAAATGGAAGTAGGCAAATAAATAACTAATCCCTCCAGCCATTAAAAAAAAAGACTTTGATGACCACTCTGACTCACTTCTAGGACCATTGTGATGATTATGACTAGTCTTGTAAAACTGAGATGTTCCCAGCATGAAGCATGGCAGCAAAAGAGAAGAAATGAGAGGGAGAATAAAGAAAACAAGAGAGGTTAGAGGGGAGTGGCCAGCAAGCAGATACAAGGGAGAGGAGAGGGAGACAGGAATGCAGAGATTTCATGCTTGAGGCATAATTTCTTTTCAGGATCAAACTTTTACTTAGCAATCAACCTAACATGAAAATAGTGCTCAAATTACAGTGGCTTGCTTTACAAACATTTTGAAGGAACCAATTTGACAGTTAGTGAGGAGTTTTGCTGTATCATTTTGATATGAATCAGCAAGCAAACCATTTCAGCCAATCCTTTTAGACTATAGGATGGATCCATTGTTCAGTGTTCTTTGCTAGCCCTCTCCTTCCAAGACAACAAATGTAAAAAATTAATGGTACCAGAAAGGTGATGGCATTGGTTGCTTTCTTGGAAAAACCTGCATATTCAAGTTCTTTTGCCTCTCACTCTGTATGATTCACTTTCACCGCTTACCTCTTTCCTTTTGCAGGTCCCAGAATTTGCATGCTGATTGAGAACATAAAATAAAAGCTTGGCCTGGAAACTCTTTTGCTTGCGGCTGCCTAGTAGTTAAGTTCCTACATGCATCTGGTCTGAACTTCTCCCATACTGATTCTGTGAGACTTTAACAAAAGGACTTTCTCACAGTATAGATTTTACCACCATAGACGCAAAGCACAGTTGTACATTATGTAAGAGGCATGCAAGACTTATGGCCTGCCAAGCGTAAGGAAAGCCACCAGCCATATACCGTGGGCTGCCAGGTGCACAACACACATCCTTTTCCAATCACATGAAAGCATCAGAAACAGAAGAGTTACGACACCCCTGATGGGGAACGATTTGGCTTGGTAGGTCTCAAGCTGCATAGGCCTGATGTACAAAGTATTGAAAAGAAAGGCATAGAGCTTTAAATTAAATTCTATTTCATAGTAGAAATAAAGGAAGGATAGAGGAGAAAAAATAGTTCTTCTCTTTACATTTCTTTTCTCCTTCTTGCTCTTTGCAGATGGCCCAGTTCTGCAATTGCTTTTACTCTGTTGCCATTCCAAATAATGGCTAGTTCACAGAAACAACATGACTCTTCTCCAGTTTGCCTTGCCAAAAAGTGACAGAAGGAATGAAATGTTAGAGTTTTCGCAACTTTGCATGTTGCCTTTCAATACAATAGGTTTGACTAGGAGGGACCTTTATAAGCTGGATTAGTTATCAATCACTAACAGCACTAATCAAACTTTCCTTCCCTGCCTTTAAATACAAAGAGAGCCCTGCCTCTCTGCTCTGGTGTTTTGTTTTGTTTTTGTTTTGTTTTGTTTTTTGGCCTTCTCAGTAGTCTGTTGGTAGTTAGTAATCTGTTGAGGCCTATTGCTTAAAGCAGGCATGTTTGTCACTCAGCAAAATGACATTCATATAAAACACACAGTAAGTGTACTTTAGTACATGCATTATCTTTTACTTCATGGTTTTGTTGTTTAGTCATTAACTCATGTCCAAATCTTCATGACCCCATGGACCAGACCACGCCAGGCCTTCCTGTCTTCCACTGCCTCCAGGAGTTGGTCAAATTCATGTTCGTAGCTTCGATGACTGTCCAACCATCTCGTCCTCTGTCTTCCCCTCTTCCTCTTGTCTTCACACTTTCCCAACCAACATCAGGGTCTTTTCCAGAGAGTCTTCTCTTCTCATGAGATGGTCAAAGTATCAGAGCCTCAGCTTCAAGATCTATCCTTCCAGTGAGCACTCAGGGTTGATTTCCTTCAGAATGGATAGGTTTCATCTCTTTGCAGTCCAGGGGACTCTCAAGAGCCTCCTCCAGCATCACAATTCAAAAGCATCAATTCTTCAGTGGTCAGCCTTCTTTATGGTCCTGCTCTCCCTTCCATACATCACTACTGGAAAAACCATAGTTTTGACTATGCAGACCTTTGTCGGCAAGGTGATGTCTCTGCTTTTTAAGATGCTGTCAAGGTTTGTCATCACTTTCCTCCCAAGAAGCAGGCATCTTTTAATTTTGTGGCTGCTGTCACTATCTGCAGTGATCATGGAGCCCAAGAAAGTTAAATCTGTCACTGCCTCCATATCTTCCCCTTCTATTTGCCAGGAGGTGATGGGGTCAGTGGCCATGATCTTAGCTTTTTTGATGTTGAGCTTCAAGCCAATTTTTGGTGCTCTCCTCTTTCACCCTCATTAGGAGGTACTTTAATTTCTCTTCACTTTCTGCCATCAGAGTGGTATCATCTGCATATCGGAGGTTGTCGATATTATTTCCGGCAATCTTAATTCTGGCTTGGGATTCCTCCAGTCCTCCCTTTCACATGATGTACTCTGCATATAACTTAAATAAGCCAGGGGACAATATACAGCCTTGTTATAGTCGTTTCCCGATTTTGAACCAATCATTTGTTCCATACCCAGTTCTAACTGTTGCTTCCTGTCCTACATATACATTTCTCAGGAGACAGAGAAGGTGGTCAGGCACTCCCATTTCTTTAAGGACTTGCCATAGTTTGCTGTGGTCCACGCAGTCAAAGGCTTTTGTGTACTCAATGAAGCAGAAGCAGATATTTTTCTGGAACTCTCTGGCTTTCTCCATAGTCCAGCGTATTTTAGCAATTTGGTCTCTAGTTCCTCTGCCCCTTCGAAATCCATCTTGTACTTCTGGGAGTTCTTGGTCCACATATTGCTGAAGCCTACTATGTAGGATTGTGATGACAACCTGGCTAGCATGTGAAATGAGTGCAACTGTACAGTAGTTGGAGCATTCTTTGGTACTACCCTTCTTTCACATTGGGATGTAAACTGATCTTTTCCAATCCTCTGGCCACTGCTGAATTTTATAAACTTACTGGCATATTGAGTGTAGCACCCTAACAGCGTCATCTTTTAGGATTTTAAGAGTTCAGCTGGAATCGCATCACCTCCACTGGCCTTGTTGTTAGCCATGCTTTCTAAGGCATACTTGACTTCACTCTCCAGGATGTCTGGCTCAAGGTCAGCAACCACACTATCTGGGTTGTCCGGGACATCCAGATTTTTCTGGTATAATTCCTCTGTGTATTCTTGCCACCTCTTCTTGATGTCTTTTGCTTCTGTAAGGTCCATACCATTTTTGTCCTTTATCATGTTCATATTTGCACAAACTGTTTCTTTAATATCTCCAATTCTCTTGAACAGATCCCTGGTTTTTTCCTTTCTATTATTTTCCTCTATTTCTTTGCACTGTTCATTTAAGAAGGCCCTCTTGTCTCTCCTTGCTATTCTTTGGAAGTCTGCATTCAATTTTCTGTAACTTTCCCTATCTCCCTTGCATTTTGTTTGCTTCTCCTCTCTGCTATTTCTAAGGCCTCATTGGACAGCCCCTTTGCTTTCTTGCAATTCCTTTTCTTTGGGATATTTTTGTTGCTGCCTCCTGTACAATGTTACAAGCCTCCATCTATAGTTCTTCAGGCACTCGGTCCACCAAATTAAGTTCCTTAAATCTGGTCTTCACTTCCATTGTGCATTCATAAGGGATTTGGTTTAGATTATACCTGACTAGCCCAGTGATTGATAAAGGGCTTCTCCTGCTGATGCGGCGACCTCATGAAAATACGCATTTGCGGGTTCTTTGTAACTCCATGGGGATCTTATCCTACCAAGTCACTGTGCTAAATGGAGTTTGACAAGGATGCATACTAGCCCCCACCTTGTTTAATTTCTATATCAATGGCTTAGTTGGAAATTTAAGTAACCCCAATTTTCACCAACCCAAACTTGCCTCTTGCCCAATTTCAACTCTACTTTATGCTGATGATGCCGTTTTATTGTCAACTACGTGCATAGGATTTAGAAGACTTCTGAGATCCTTCACCACCTACTGTAATGAAGAACAACTAATAATTAGCTATGCTAAAACTAAGATTATGATGATGAGTAGAAGGAGAATAAAGCACAAATGGTCTCTAAATGGACACCCTGTAGAGCAAGTAGCATGCTATAAATACCTTGGCATAGTTTTTCATTCTTCAGGATCCTGGTTTACTCATGTAAACCATGCAGCAATGAATGCCCAGAAAAATACTGGGGCAATAACAAGATTTTTTCATACTGTTGGGGGTAAACATGTACCATTGGTAATACAAGTTTTTAAGGCCAGGACTATTTCACAAATGCTTTATGGTTCTCAACTATTCGCTTACACTAATCTACGACCTCTGGAGATTGTTCAGACCAAATTTGTGAGAGCCATTCTTGGAGTTCCACCTTGTACTTCCAAAGTGGCTCTTCGTTTAGAGGTTGGATTAATATCCATTAAAGCACAGGCCAAAGTCCTTATGCTGAAATACTGGCTTAAACTGATTTTTTCATTAGAAGGCTTGGCCCCACTGATCCTACTAGATTCCTTTCAGTTGGAGTGGAAGAAGCATATAACAGAAGAGATATCGAAAATTGGCTTTTCTCCCAGCATACTTATAGCAATGGGTCTTATAGATGCCATTAAAGCAGTGAAGTTAAGGGTATGGGACATTGAACTACAGGACCATGTTGGCCAGTTAGGGAAATATAACTTCCTTAAGAAATCTGCTTTCATTACCTCCTCATATTTAGCCAGCACTATGTCATCTAAAGTCATAAGGGCTTTTACGCTAGCTAGGCTTAATGTACTAAGCTTCTGGAGGGAAGATTTCGAGTTTTGCCTGCATCAGATTGTCTCTGCCCTTGTAATAGTGATAAAGTTGAATCAGTTGGTCATGTTCTTCTTTTTTGTACTTATTATCGGGATCTTCACATGGAGCTTTTCTCACCTATTATCTGTAAATCTCCTGGGAGATCAGAGGAGGATTATGTGCAGTGGCTACTCTCCGACAATACCCCTTATATTACAAGACAAGTGGCCAAATTCTGTGCTGCAGCAATGGTTATTCATAAACAGATGTTTGGGTAGGTGATTTTAGATGGACAATATAATATTTTAAATATAACATTGCCTGAGGTTTTACCTATATTAACGATATATTATGTAATTAATTGGAAAGAAGGGGTTGTTTTATCATGTTTTAATGGAATTTTATTACCTTGCCCGACTTTACTTAACAATAATTATATGTATCTATTTTATATTGATTTGGTTTTACTGGTCTTTGACTGTAATAAAGTATACTACTACTAACTAGTCCAGTGCTTTTTCCTACTTTCTTTAGTTTAAGCTTGAGTTTTGCTATAAGAAGCTGATGATCAGAGCCACAATCAGCTCCAGGTCTTGTTTTTGCTGACTGTATAGAGCTTCTCCATCTTTGGCTACAGACAACATAATCAATCTGATTTCGGTATTGCCCATCTGATGATGTCCATGGGTAGAGTCGCCTCTTGTGTTGTTGAAAAAGAGTGTTTGTGATGAACAACTTGTTCTCTTGACAACACTCTAATAGCTTTTGCCCTGCTTCATGTTGAACTCCAAGGCCAAACTTACCTTTTGTTCCTTTTATCTCTTGACTCCCTACTGTAGCATTCCAGTCCCCTATAATGGCAAGAACATCTTTCTTTGGTATCAGTTCTGGTCAATTTCAGCCTTTTCAGCATCAGTAGTTGGTGAATAAACTTGGATTACTGTGATGTTGAAATGTCTGCCTTGGATTCGTATTGAAATCATTCTATCATTTTTGAGTTTATACCCCAGTACAGCTTTTCCCACTCTTTTGTTGATGGTGAGGGCTACTCCATTTCTTCTACGAGATTCTTGCCCACAATAGGAGATACAATAATAATCTGAATTGAAGTCACCCATTCCCGTCCACTTTAGTTCACTGATGCCAAGGATTTCAATGTTTATTCTTGCCATCTCCTGTTTGACCACATCTAGCTTACCAAGGTTCATAGATCTCACATTCCAGGTTCCTATGTAATATTTTTCTCTGCAGCATCGGACTTTCCTTTCACTTCCAGATGCATCCGCAGCTGAGTGTCCTTTCGACTTTGTCCCAATCACTTCATTAGCTCTGGAGCTACTTATACTTGTCCTCCACTTTTCCTCAGTAGCATGTTGGATGCCTTCTGACCTGAGGGGCTAATCTTTCAGTATCATATCTTTTAGCCTTTTGTTTCTGTCCATGGAGTTTTCTTGGCAAAGATACTGGAGTGGCTTGCCAGTTCCTGCTCCAAGTGGATCACGTTTAGTCAGAACTCTCCACTATGACCTGTCCATCTTAGGTGTCCCTGCACAGCATAGCTCATAGCTTCTCTGAATTACTCAAGCCCCTTCACCATGATAAGGCAGCGATCAATGAAAGGAGGGTTTGCAAGCAGTTAAAAGAGTCATTTGCAAGCATTGAGATTTTGCCAAGGTTGCCATTTGCACTTTTGAATAGGAACTTTAGAAACAACATTCAAATATGCTTCTTGACTGTAGATTTGGCAACCTTTAATCTGAAAGCTTACCATGAGGTCCCATGCATATGTAGTTGACAGTTCTATGATGATGATGATTTAAGACCTGTCATGTAACACAGAACTGGAAAAATTGTGACCCTCCACATATTATTAAACTTCATCTCAAAGCACCTTTTCTCATTGGTTATGTTGACTAGGCTTGCAGTCTAACCATTTTTTGAGGGTCACATACTTTGACCATTTAATTTAATATGAGTTGCTACCACATGAAGATACATAAGACAACATAATCAGACTTGTCTCCTTAACTTCATAGCTTTCATTTTGCCAGGCTTCAAGTCTCAAACTGTCATACATCAAATATTAATTACCAGTGTGTGTTATCTGTCAGATGGTGTCAGGTGCTAGATAGCATTACATGCTGTTTATGAAATCTATTAAGGTAATAGAAATAACCATAAATAACCACGTATGTACAAATGACCATATAGTCCCAGGAAAATGGTGAAGTTGGAGCTGTATGATCATTTGTCTTCTACTCTGCTACAAGTTTTATTTCCCATTGAAAAAGGGTTTCATTTTTCTTCCATATTATCATGGCTTTTATCATTTCTTTTGTTGTATTTTTGAGCTTACTGCAATATTTGTGTCTGTTAAAAATCTCTTCTTCACTCTACAGTGTCCTCGGCTGCCCACATTTGCTGATCTTGAAAAGTCCTGTGGGATGATGTATCTTATGACATGTTTGCAGAGAAATGTGGGACTGAGAACCTGCAGGCTATCCAGTGGCAGACAATAGATTCATACATATTCCTTGGCCACCTCAAAAGTAAATTAAGCACAAGAATGCAGAGCCATTAACATTTCTCAAACATTTGTCCTCTTTTGAAATTATTCTGTAAGGTGATTTCTGCCATTTTCAATTGAATGTGGGTAGTTGAAATTATTATGGGTTAAATTTTCAGTGCAGTACTAGTTAATAGCAAATCCTTTTCTTAGATTTTTTTTTTCATCTGTTTTACTCCAAGGCTTACGACAAGACACAGGTGCTTATGTGGGGCTCATTTCTTTAAAAATCATGCAGACATTAAAAAAACAAACAGAAATTTTAAAAAATGCACTGCTGAGAAAATATGGTTACTGGGTTTCCAGCTGCAATGCTCCTAAATCATGCAATGAGATGGCATTGCCAAAAATAGGAAACATCTTGGACAACAATGGCTAGCATCCCCAAGCCAACAATTCTGTGTCTGTTCATTGCATCAGACCTGTCCTCATCACACAAATGGTATTTGAATCCATATGTTATATTGAATTAGGCCATTCCTCCACTGAGCTCAAGTACTCGCCTTCCTTAACTAACAGTAGGTATCAGACAGAAATCTGCAACCCAATATCCTCGTAAGCAGAACTTCTACAGAGTGAATCTAGGACCTTTTATAGATGGATAATGGTCTGTAATATTAAGCCATGGGCAAGAAGATGGCTAGGAAAAACAAAGTGAAAAGTGATTGTGTCATTTTCTTTACATACAGCAAAGTGTATCATAAGAAAATTGTGTGAGCTGATCAGAGCTCACAAATGTTACTTTTCAGAGAAGCTCCATGAATCCCTAAGATTGTGGGAATTGTAACCTAAAAACTTAATATGCCCAGGCTTAGTCCAAATGTATGTCAGGAAAAGGAAAAAAACTATGGGATGACGCCATAACTGGGTATCACAATTCTAAATGCATGTGCTTGGCCTTCTCAAATATACCTGCAAGGAAGTGGCTGAAGTAGATTAGGAAGTTCTCTCCCTATAATATTTATAGGTAGCTAGCCGCCTAGAGTGGCCTTTTAGGCCAGATGGGCAGGGTATAAATCAAATAAAGTAAAGTAAAGGTAAAATTGGGGAAAAGTGAATGTTGAATGTGTATTAGACTCTGTTATGACCCTACTGAAGCTGGCCCGATATGATGTCAAACTTCATATTCCTTCATTAACTTTTGTCATCTGCTGGTAAGGAAATCACTGAATTTCAGTCAGTTCATGCCCTGTGCTCCTAAATTTAGTCCACTAACTGCCTTGTTAAATATCTTACCATTGCATAAAGCAAGGGAAATGAATTTATTTTCATCTATTTGACATTGTAATTAAGCTTTACATTTATAGTTTTATAGATGGAATAGCAGCATGCTGATAAAGACTTAGGGCCTTTTATATTCAATTGAGGAGTAAGAGCAATTTATTTCTGTAAGTTACATCCAAGAGTTATAGTGCAATAAGGTAGTAAAACATGGAAATGAACCATGTACCTAAGAGACCTACTGGGATATGCCACAGTTTCACTAAGCTGCCACCAACCATTCCCTATAAGGAGTCACACAGACCAGGAATGGATTTTTAACAAATAAAGGAATAAGGTTTATTTAAATCACACACAGGGAAAATAAAATGATCAAGTGAATAAGATACAGTAACGTGGCTTAGTCTCAATCATACATACACCAGTTTGGTTCACACAGAACACCTTTCAATAAAGCACAGACCCTGAACCTATCAGTTCTGGCTAACCATACAGACACCTGAACCTATCAGGTTGGTACTGACTGACACACAATAGTACCCTGTCTGACACACAGACTCCCACTCCAGCTTCTTCTCTCAGCTCTCCTTCAGCTTCTTCTCAGCTCCACATATATATACAGTACAGCCCCTCCTCCTGATGTCCCGCCTTCCACTCCCCATAGGATGGAACTTTCCCTCCAAACCCATGACAGACAGGTAACATCAGTGCTGTATGTAACACCTCCCCTCTTTATAAGTTGTTTTGTAGGGGGAAAGCTAAGGTGCTTTTCTCCAAAAAAACAACCTGGATCCAAAACATACAAAAACAGTTATATAATAACATACAATACCATACTTACTCTAGGATAAACATATCAATTAGGCATTTAAACATTTACCATTTACAATACATCAAGTTACCTTTATTCATACAAACCAATCATGTTTAATAAACAAGCACATTTAACCTTTGGTCACCAAAATATATACATAGTCCATGTTTCTTTCGCCGTCTTCATTCTTCGGGTCTTCTTGACAAGGCGTCAGCAACACAGTTCACTGACCCTCTGACCACCTTCACTTCAAAGTCATAGTCTTGCAGGTTTAAAGCCCACCTCATAAGTTTACTATTGTGGGTTTTCATTGTCTTTAACCATTGCAGTGGTGAATGGTCAGTGCACAGAACAAAATGTCTTCCCCAGATGTAAGGCTTGGCCTTCTGGATCGCGTAGACTAAGGCCAGGCACTCCTTCTCCACGGTTACCAAATGTCTCTCACCTTTCTGGAGTTTCCTACTCAGGTAGGACACTGGATGCTGGTCACCATTTTCATCCTCCTGGCAAAGAACTGCTCCTACCCCGCTGTTAGATGCATCGGTGTAGATGATGAACTCCCGGTCGAAGTCTGGAGCACGCAGCACTGGATAGTTGATGAGGGCCTCCTTCAACCTCCGGAACGCCTCCTCACAGTCGCTGGTCCACGGGATGCAGTCATCAGTCTTCTTCCGCGTCAGATCGGTCAGCGGAGCCGCAATCTCGCTAAACCTCGGGATGAACTTTCTGTAGTAGCCCACCAACCCAAGAAATGATTTGACTTTTTCCTTGGTGTTGGGTCTAGGCCAATCACGAACTGCTTCTATCTTGGCCTCTAGGGGTTTGATCACTCCTCCCCCTACTATGTGACCCAAGTATTTTATTTCTGGGCTACCCAGCTGCAGTTTGTTCTCTTTGCAGAGCCTAGGCCAAAGCACTTCCTCCCCTGGATTAAAGTGCCTCTCCCTGGCTTTCTGGTCATCCCAAGCTTTCTTTCTGACCTTTTGAGCTTGCAGGGTCTCTGCTGCTAGCTCTAGGTTTCTCTTTAGGTCATTCCTTAAAGAGTCTATATATATCACAACATCTTGTGGGTCATCCTGGGTGATCTGCTCCCAATTTTGTTTGATCAAACCAAGTGGCCCTTTCACCCTTCTCCCAAACAAGAGTTCAAACGGACTGAACCCGGTACTGGCTTGTGGCACTGATCGATAAGCAAACAAAAGGGATTGCAGCTTCTGGTCCCAATTGTTTGGATTCTCTGCCAAGTAAGCCCTAATCATGCGCATTAGAGTCCCATTGAACTTCTCCGTTAACCCATTACTTTCAGGGTGATAGGCAGTGGTTTCCTTGTGTTTAATTCCACAGATTTGCCATAACCGTTTCATGAGCTTCGATGTAAACGATGCGCCCAAATCTGTGATTATTTCTGAGGCGAATCCCATCCTGGACATATACCCCACCAAGGCATCTGCCACTGTGTTAGTTTCAATGTTAGTCAAGGGAATGGCTTCAGGGTACCTCGTGGCATGGTCCACAATGGTGAGAATGAACCTGTTCCCCCTCTTTGTGGCCTTGGGCAAAGGTCCCACAATATCCACCCCTATACATTTGAACGGAGTGTCAATCACAGGCAAAGGGCACAACTTTGCTTTGGTCCTGTCACGGTTATTCCCCTGCCTCTGACACACATCACATTGTTTACAGAACTCCTTGATCTTCTTCCCTATTTCAGGCCAGTAAAAATTCTGTGTGATTCTCTGTTGTGTTTTGTTCACCCCTAAGTGCGCAGCAAACATGTCAGAGTGCCCCCTTTGTAAGATCATGGGGCGATACTTTTCAGGTACCACTAGCTGACTTCTGATCCCATCTCCCCCTTTTGAGATATTCCTCAGGGTCTCTCTATATAAAATTCCCTTTTCCTCTCGAAATCTCACTGGGGTTTCAGGTGTTAGCTGGGCGTCTGTCACCTGTTCAAAACACTTTTGGAGAGTGGCGTCTGCCTTCTGCTCCTGGCCAAATCGGCTGTCGGTGGTTAAGGTGTCCACCACAGCTTCGGAACTCCCCTCTGCTTCCGTCTCGGGCTCATCAGTACCCCCCTGAACTGTCCCCGTGGTGGCTTGTGAACGTGTAATCACTAGCACCCGTTTCACATGTTCAGCCAGGTCATTTCCCACGAGCACGGCTGCTGGCAGAGTCGATGAAATCGCTAGCCGCCAAACTCCCCTCCAGCCTTGAAAGTTCACAGGTACCTCAGCTACTGGCAGCGAGATCACCTGTCCCTCAATCCCTGCCACCTTCATGCTCTCATTCGGGATTATATACTCCCTAGGAATAATATCTGGATGGCATAGGGTCACCTGGGAACAAGTATCCCTCAGCCCCCTATACTGATGGTCAAGTATTCCTACGTCCACCCCTGCGGTTTCAAACAACTGCGAATCTGTTCTCACTAGCAAGCAGCGCTTGACCTCCACAAGAGGACCATTTTCCCCAGCCTGATCAGCAGATGTAACTGTTCCAGATTGAGTAGCCATGGCAACAGGCTCCCTCAGTGACAAGGAGCTTTGCTCTTTCTGGACACAGAACACAGCTTTTGGCTTGGTTCCACTCAAATCATGAGGCACATTTCCTTTTAGCTGCTTTAATTTCTCACACTCTGAGATTAGATGGCCCTTTCCTTGACAGAAATAACATTTTCTGCTGTATTTTGAGTCTTTCTCATCTTGTTTTGGTTTTCCCTCCAAAATCTGAGGTCTTGGTTTCGTGTCTGAGGGCTTCCCTTCACCATGGGCCCCTCCCACTTGCTGGTTTTTTCCTGGTCCCTGAGAGTACTTGCTGTAGGTTTCTTTAGGTTTGCTTATAGATTTCCCCTCACCTAAGGGCTTTCTTATTTGGGAAATAAAATCTGCGATCTCCGCTGCTTCTGCCACAGATTTCGGTTTCCTTTCCCTCACCTGGAACTTCAGTTCCCCATGCAGGACTGAATAAAACTGTTCCAACGCTATCAGGTCTTTGAGCTGCTGGAAGGTCTCTGTCCCCTCCTGCGACAGCCATTTCTCTAGCAACCTCACCAGTTGGGCCCCCACTTGGGTAAAAGTCTGCTCTGGTTTCTTGGTGAGTGACCTGAATCTTTGCCTCAGCTGTTCCGCATTTATCCCATGTCTGGCAAACACCAGTTTTTTAAACTCTGCGAAATCTTTCAACAGCTCCTCTGGCATCTCTGCATAGACTTCTGCCAGGCTGCCACTGATTAAAGATCGCATGATGGTCATCTTCTCAGTTTCCCTTACTGAGAAGTCCACAAACGCTCTTTCCACTAGGGAAAAGAACACCTCAGGGCAATCTCCCTTGTGGTACACAGGGAATTTCTTCAGGTCAGTTTTAGACAATTGGCCCACCTCAGAATCCCTATTGTTATTATTGTTCTGATTCATCAGTTCCAATTTTCTTAACTCAAACGCCATTTTCTCTCTCTCCAATTCAAATTGTCTTTGCCTCTCCCTTTCCTGCATTCTTTCTCTCTCTAATCTTTCCTCCATTTCAAATTGCCTCATCCTCAGTTCATGCTGTTGGGCTATGAGCATTTTCCTGAGTTCTGGGTTCTGCTCTCCCGTGCTCTCATCCTGCACTGAGCCAAATTCCTCCTCAGAACCTTGGTCTACCTGGGGTTCCCTCGCTTCACCCATTTCTGCCATTTGGCTTCAAGTCAAGGGCATAATCCCCCCCCCAGAACAGGCTGCTTTCAAAAGTCAAGCCTCAAAATAAAGCGACCACTTTTTTTTTCTTTCTCTTTTGCCTCAGAACCAGCCTTCTATAGATTGCTGCTGTTCTTTCAGCACTAACTTGCAACTGTTGCCAGCCAGAGTCTACCCCCCTCTGCTAGGCCTCTCAGCAGACAGGCTAGATCACTGCTATTTCACACAGCTTTGCCTCAGCTTTTTTCCCGCCAAAACAGGTTGCCTCAGAGCTCCCTAATCTAGTCCCCAATCTGAGGTTAGCACGTTCTTCCACTAGCGTACCTCCCCGTGAGGTAAGCCTAGAAGATTACCTACGCGCTCTCAGATTGTCCCTGACTAGACCCCCCTTGCTCTGGGCACACTTGCCAAGGCTTTGCTGGACCACTGGACAACTGGACCAGTCGTATCCCACACGCTGGACACCAATCAATGTGACAACCCCAGACCTACTGGGATATGCCACAGTTTCACTAAGCTGCCACCAACCATTCCCTATAAGGAGTCACACAGACCAGGAATGGATTTTTAACAAATAAAGGAATAAGGTTTATTTAAATCACACACAGGGAAAATAAAATGATCAAGTGAATAAGATACAGTAACGTGGCTTAGTCTCAATCATACATACACCAGTTTGGTTCACACAGAACACCTTTCAATAAAGCACAGACCCTGAACCTATCAGTTCTGGCTAACCATACAGACACCTGAACCTATCAGGTTGGTACTGACTGACACACAGTAGTACCCTGTCTGACACACAGACTCCCACTCCAGCTTCTTCTCTCAGCTCTCCTTCAGCTTCTTCTCAGCTCCACATATATATACAGTACAGCCCCTCCTCCTGATGTCCCGCCTTCCACTCCCCATAGGATGGAACTTTCCCTCCAAACCCATGACAGACAGGTAACATCAGTGCTGTATGTAACAGTTACATCCAAGAGTTATAGTGCAATAAGGTAGTAAAACATGGAAATGAACCATGTACCTAAGAGACCACCACTAAGTGGTAACTATGGCTACTGAATGTATCCTTTATAAACTCTCGGAGGCATCATTTGAATCCCACTCCTGGTTTGAAATTGGAGGCTATGGTGTGAATATTTTAAAGCAATAGTTTTCAAACTGATGACATGTAGATTTCCTAAGAAACAATTGAGTGGCTACAATTCCCAGAGTCCTCAAGCCCATGTGTCCAACAGAAGGGGGGAAAGTGCTGCTCACTAACCTAGAGCAGTTCCACACTTTGCTCAGTGGACACTGTTAACCATTGTAAGAAATTAAAGCCATGAGATCTGACAGAAACAATCTGTTGTTTATGTTGCTACGTAGAAGCCAATGAGGTTGATGTTCTCTGAAAGAAAGACTTTCATGATCAGGATTATCCCAAGGCATTTTGCTGCCTGAGGCAAAGGGCAAGATGGTGGCCACTTCTATTCAAAGGGCAGGGCCAAAAGATGTCTCAGTCATATCTTACACAAGTACTAGTGCCAAGATGACATCATTCACCACAGCCAAAAACAGCAGACCAGTTCAGAGGGATGGGGGAGGAAAGACCATATTGCACACACTGCTCTGTTTTCCAGGATAGAGAAATCATAGAATAATGGAGTTGGAAAGGGCCCATAAGGTCTCTTGACTTCAACCCCCTGCTCAGTGCATGAATCTAAAGTACAGTGTATCTGACAGATGGCTGTCTGGCTTTCTCTATAATGCCTCCAGTGTTGAAGTGCTCAGCTAAGTAATAGTTTCCATTGGTGTGCTGCTCTAACAGTTAGAAGGTTTTTCTTGATACTCAGGAATGTTTGGTGGGCTCAGGTGGAATGGCAAGGGGGCTGCAGGTCTTCCGTCCCAACATCTTCAACCTAGGCTAGTTGCCTCACTCTGTCCAATGGTAAGGCCAGCCTTGTATATTATCTCTCAAAATTTATTCATTTACACCATTGAACATGTCTTCCAAGCATTAATCCTTCCTTTAAAAATAATTTCACAATTGAGGAGTGAGCACGAGCAATGAGTTTTTATGTGAAGGTGAAGCTGTGATATTGAGCTCAGAAATTAAGAAGCAAAGGGTTGTTTCATTCATTTGTTTTGCAATTAATAAGGATTTTATGGCAAATTTTATGCCTTCTTCAACTTCTGCAGCAATAGGCTTTGAATCATTTGCAGAGAACAACTAAAACTCTGAAGCACTTGAGTCAGCAATATGAAGCTTTTATGAACCAAATTCGTTCTCAAATGAATTTCAGATGAGCTATGTTCATTTTACATAATTCTTATACATGTATTGCTTGCCAATGCATTTCAGAAAATTTCTAGAACTGCGCATTAAATTCATCTAGACATCTCTTTAATGGAAATGTAAAATCTTATTATAAATGGATTTTTAAAAATAGAAAGAAAGAAAATGAGGAAAAACAAAGTCAGGAAAAGAAACAAATTCCTACTGTGTTGTGTTTTTTCCATTCATCACAATCTATTTACCCATGTGCAAAGTCCTAGCCACTGAGGGGATAATACACAATAAATCTAGTTATATTTCTATTAGGGTCTGAAACAGAATCTGTATTGCATTCAATATGACTGAGATGTCATTACTGCTCTGAATCTATTTTAGCAATAATTTCTTTCAGCAAAATGTATTTGAGCTGTATACTTGATAGAATAGGACTAAAATACAGATGCCAAAGTTGATAACTTGCATTTTAGTTCAGAATATTTGACATCTCGAGTTCTCATTGTATCTTCTGCAAATGAAACATTTAATGAGTCATGTCTGAGCAAATGGCAGTGACAAGAACTGTGGGTAGAAACATTTTGAGCTGGAAAGTGGAGCACTTTGGAGTCCCAGTGGTTTCTGAGGGAGAGTTATGTATGTGCTTAAACCTTATGTACTGAAATCAATATGACATTGGACTGAAACAGATGTTACTTTACAAGCATGACTATACCTCATGGATATGTTTTTCTGAAAAATAAGTATCAGGGCCTCAGCATGGGGGTTGTTAGCCTGTATGGAAGCTGGCTTTTAGGATCCTAAACAAAAGGTGATCTTCACAAAATGTGAAGATAAAGTTTTATTAAAAAGTGCTATGTGTTTTGATGTCAGAAAAGTTCAGCTGTTTTGTATCAGAATCCATCTTTGATATTTTTGTACTAAGAATGAAAACCCTGAGGTTGGCTAAGATATTTCCTTCAGTTTGGTAAATTTGATGGGTCCTTTCCAAAATTCTCAAATTTCTTCATTCACATTTGAGATGGAAAGAATGTGAGGTTCTATAAAAGGTGGATAAGGGAGAAATAAAAACTGTCAGAGCCATTCCCTCCAGGGCCAGAGCATTGACAATCTAGGGGCTCCTACAACTTTGGTTCAAAAGAAAAGAAAAAAATGAAGACAAAAATATTGTGGCAACTTAAAGACTAACTGCCATATTATAATGTGAGCTTTCTTGCCTGCGGAAGTTGACTTCTCCATGACAATTCACATTAAAATATAACAGTCTTTAAGATGTCATAACATTTTTGTTTTCTTTTTTTCCCCACCTAAGCATAGACTAACATGGCTGACTCTTCTAAAACTACAAGTTTGGGAGAGTCTCTGGCTATTTAATCATGGTATTAATGGATTACACTTGCCATCTATTTTTCTTCATGGGAGGCTCCTTACCCTTCTGGGAGGATCTTGATTGCTTGTGACAGGGCAGGCATAGATCTTCCATATTCTGGGAATAGCTCTAGAATTTGACCTGTAGAATTTGACCTGTACAAACAAAGAATTTCAGTTCATTTCAGAGAATTCCGTGCCATATGTGGGATGGAGAGAACTTCAGTTTTAAATCGAGGGAGGAAATTAAGCTGCCAGGTTTCTTCATACCCAGAGGTCAGGCTTCAATTGCCCTGGTGTAAGATTCATTAGCATTTATTCTTCTGTGTCATGACATACCTATTTATCCTACACTGAATGTAGTAGACCATTGCTGACATTTGAAGATCAGCATTTGTATGGACCTCTGATATTATTAGGTCCAGAGATACGACTAGTTCATTTTTAGACATACTAAGAAATGATGGGAGAGTGAATGAACAGATATTAGGTTAAAATGAAAACAGCGAGAGAAAATGATAACCAAGATGTTATTCCCAGAGGATGTACTGCTGCTATTTTGCTATAGTTACCAAAAAACCATAAAGGTGCCACTCAATGACTTCTGCTGTAATTTTGAATGAAGAAATCATTGTGAAATTCGGTCAGAGAGTTTGACGGGCCACTTACCTACCACCTTTGCGCTGGGGTAAGTCTCAAGACCTCAGCAGTGTGTAGCATAAGCCATTGGAAAAAGTCTGACCTTAAAAGAACACTTTGTTTTTACCCAGTACTTTGCAAGTACAGACACATGGGCTTTGTGATTCCTTAGAACTCACAACAGCTCAGCTAGGTAGGACTCTTAAAGATATCTAGTGTGTAGCCCAGTATGGGATATGTGATCAGAGAAATGTAAGATGGAGTCAGACAGGTTCTGTGTGAAGATGATTTGAGAGATGTTGGATGTGTTTTTCCAAGTGCTATGAGAGTGATTTTCTGAAGATCAGTACAGCATGCTTCGAGATACAGTGGTGCCTCGCACAACGATTGCTTCATACAACGATGAATTCACACAGCGATGGGTTTTTTTGAGGAATTTCCCCCATCATTTAACGAATTTCTCTATGGGGGAATTTCACTTAACGATGTCCCTTTTTGCTCATTTAAAAGTGTCTTAAAATGTTTGAAACCTGTTTTAAATGCTTGGATTCCATAGTGCACCTTGTGAAACATGTGCAAACTTAATTTGGTTTTGTTCTGAGTCTTCATTAATTTTTGGGGATTTTTTTATTTTCCCCATTTAAATAAATTGAATGGACAGTTCAATGCATTTAAATAGGGAAAACAAAAAATCACCAAAAATTAACGAAGACTCAGAACAACACCATATTAAGTTTGCATAGGGTTCAGGAGGTGGGCTAACGATTGCAAGCATTTAAAACATGTTCCAAACATTGTAAGACACTTAAAAATGAGCGAAAAGGGACATCGGAAAGGACTTCAAAAGCACTGAAGCCGGCTTCAGTGCTTTTGAAGCTCTTCCGTTTTCGCTCATTTTTAAGGGTCTTACAATGTTTGGAACATGTTTTAAATGCTTGCAATCATTAGCCCACCTCCTGAACCCTATGCAAACTTAATATGGTGTTGTTCTGAGTCTTCGTTAATTTTTAGTGATTTTCTGAATTTTCTCTCATTGGAATGCATTGGACGGAAAGTTCAATGCATTCCAATGAGAGAAAATTCAAAAAATCACCAAAAATTAAGGACGACTCAGAACAACACCAAATTAAGTCTGCATAGGGTTCAGGAGGTGGGCTAACGATTGCAAGCATTTAAAACCTGTTCCAAACATTGTAAGACACTTTTACAGGAGCGAAAAAGGACTTCGCAAAGCCATTGAAATGTATTGAGTCGGCTTCAATACATTCCAATGGAGGAAACATTGTTTCACTCAACGATGTTTCCTATGGGTTTTTTCACTTAAAGACGGCAATCCGTTCCAATTGGAACGGATTAACCGGTTTTCAATGCATTCCTATGGGAAATGGTGTTTCACAGAACGATGTTTCACACAACGTTGATTTTTTTGGAACCAATTAACATCGTTGTGTGAGGCACCACTGTAGAGCTGAAGGTAGAATCAAGGGGCTCATGGAAGACTCAACATTCTGAGCTAATTGAAGAAGAAATAAAACACCTGGACGTTCATGGGAATTAAGGGAGGAGTAAGGTGTTACAGCCCCTTGAAGCTAATTGGTTAACAGCCAGAATTGTCAAGAAGAAGGGAGGAGTTAGAGAATATAGAAAATGGATGATAGGTTATGTGAAAAGATAGAAAGAGAGGTGATGGCTGTAGGGAAGGCCTTCCTGTATAGCCATGTGTTCAGATTGATCTTAAAAGCCCCCAGAGAGAGGACCAGGTGGATCTCTGCAGGTAAATTGTTCCAGAGACTGTTTCAGCACTACCTGGTGCTTTAACTCCAAAGAGGCATTGAGAAGCAAATGTACAATGATACTATTAATGAACACAGATGAACATCCTAAAAAAGTCCCCCCCCCAAAAAAAAGAATAGCACTATAGAATCCCATTACTCAAAAATATTATATCAAAACAAATTGGGACTTTTACTTTCACACAAGAATGCACTGTCATATCTAGTGTCACCTTAAGGCTTGTCTAATTAGAATATGTTCCCTAATTACACAAATTAAGGACACAAAAGACCATCAAGGTCATAATGCTGAATGTCCAGTGTCAGCAGTATATCACTGAATACTATCTGATGGGGATCAACAAGAACAATACTACTGTCAGGCCCTGCTTCCTCATGGCACTGTGGCTAAACTGCTGTACTGCAGCCAAAACTGTGCTCAGGACCTGGGGTTCAATCCCAGGTAGCGGCTCAAGGTTGACTCAACCTTCTATCCTTCCGAGGTCAGTAAAATGAGTACCCAGCTTGCTGGGGTGGGGGCAATGTGTAGCCTGCATAATTAACTTGTAAACCGCCCAGAGAGTGCTTGAAGCGCTATGGGGCGGTATATAAGCAGTACGCTTTGCTTTTGCTTTGCTTCCCTGAAGTTTCTGGATGTCCACTGTGGAAATCTCAACTGAGTTTCACTTTGATCCACCAGAGGTGTTGTTATATTCTTAATATTGGTGTATATATGGTATATAGTCAAACTCTATATTCTTTGCTACAAAATACCAGTTGGTTTGCTTTGAATTATTTCAGCTATTACTTCAAAACATGTAAATTCACTGGCAAAAGGAGACTGCTAGTCTGAGATTATTTTGTTGTGGATGTTACATTAGTTAAACTATTCCACCAGTTTACAGTATACCATAAGTGTTTACACAAATCCTGAGCTATAACATATTTTCACTTAACTATGCACTGCTGAGGTATTGGGACTTGCCCCAGAGCAAAGGTAGTAGGTAAGTGGCTTGTCAAACTCTCTGACTGAATGCTAAGCGCTCCTTAAGGAGGCTGGGGCATCACAATTTTGTCTCCACTTCTTGGCAAAAGAAAAGAAAAAAATTATACTTTAGAGACTAACCACTGTGTGAGTTTTCATAAATCAAAATCCAGCTAGTGCTTTGGTCAAGACCTCCTAAATGAAGTAATATACTGCTTCATAGTCCCATCTCTGTCTTAAGGAACTATTGTCACTTTGTAATCTGTGTCCCCCACCTGGCTCTGGGGACATGTATAAATATACCAATACTGTAATGTATTTGCACTCCAGTGTCTGGGGAGGTGAAGTTTAATCCACAAAAACTGACACTTTTGAAATAAAATTATTGGTCTTTAAAGTGTTATCTTATTTTTTTTTCCTTTAGTTTCTCTTTTCTTTTACCAACGTGATTTCTGTTGTGCGTCTCTGACATATTTAGTAGCAGTACAAACTGTAAAAATGAAGCAAAATCACTTTCCATCTAGCAAGCAGGCAAATGCAATCCCCAGGTTGCTTTGTTGTTAACAAGAAAGTATTATCCTCCTACGATATCTACCAAAGTATATAAAGTTGTCGAAAATAATGTGTTGTATCATGTACAGCTGTCGAGCTACACAGTTTCTTTGTATAGCAATCCAAAACCATATTTGAGAAATCTGTCCCTAGAGCTACTAAATACAGTTGCTTTTTTTAAAAGGAAACATTTCCTATTCCAAGTGTCATGGGCAGCATTTAATCTCATTGGACGAAACAATGCTCAGTATTATCAGGTTGACAGTCCAGCCACTTGTGTTGAATACCAAGAAGCAGGAGGACCAACCACTGACCCCCACCATCCTCTCAGGATCAAGGGCCTCTTACTGAACATTTCTTCCCACACAAACATTCTCTGCTCCTTAAGCCACTAATTGGAAGAGCTTATACGGCTGCTAATTATAACCTATGCATAATCCTGAATATTTATGGTATTTAATACCTATGCATAATTTCACATTGAATTCTGCTAAACACAGCCTCAATTATGTATCCCAAAGCAACAAATTAATCTCAGTCTGTAGGCTTTGTTATAAAATGTAGCTGTATTCCCCCAACTCCCATTTCCAACTGCATAAACTTATTGTAAGGCACGTCTACATAGCATATATTCTGGCTGTCCTCAAAGGTGACTTCTTATCTACTATGCAGTGACTGAAGTCCTGCTGATTCTGCACACTTCTGACATCCCACTGTTCAATAAAGGCCTGGTGTATAATTTTCCTTTGGTGTAAAGCAATAATGTAGTTCAAGAGGTTTTCCCAGTTCCTTTCCTTGTTCAAAAATCCCTGCTGTTTTGCTTCCTTCTTCCCCAAGGCATTCAAATCACATGCTATTTGGTACAGTTCATTAGCCAGATCTAAATAGAGGATACCATGTGGCCAATTTGGAGTTCAGATTAATAATTCACGTTTGTTTTGTTTTTAAATCATTCCTGGAGGTCCATTTGTTTAATTGAACTGTAAATATGTAGTCACAAATATGCAAATCAAACTTCCACACAGAAATACCAGCTGTGGTGACATTTATTCCATGCATAATACCAAAGCTGACATATTTTCATAACTCTGGCTTTATGTATTTAATTTTAGAATGATACTTTATCATTCTTGTCTTCCTCCTTTTAATTGAGTCTTTCTGATATAACACTTTCATTATTTTGGCTATTAGCAAGCTTCATACTCATTTGTATTCAAACAGACTGATAGATACAGAGAAGAGACAGGGAGAAATACCCAGTTCAGATTGTGAAGATTTTCCACTCCCCACACTAGTAATAGGAGCTCCCTGATATATCCTCCATGTTGGTTTCACTTCCTCCTGATCTGAATAGGCTTGTTAAATGGACAATGGATGGGGAGGGGGAGTAAAAATCCCATCTCTGCAGTCCTTCTCCACCCAATATCATGGGTCGTTGTCATTAACAGTGGACTTTCTAATGGGTGTGGTCCTGATCTTTCTAGGGGCAGATGAAAGGGCAGCATGATAAATAGGAAGATTGTATCTAAGGCCTCCACCCCTGTTGAGTGAGAAATTTTCTATATGCATGTGTATGGCCTCTCTGACCCCTCTCTCAAACCACCTATCTTCTCAGTCCAAAATGAGTACATATTGGTCATCAGTTAATATGCACACTCCAACAACTTACATGTTTGAACTCTCCTTAACACACTGGATGGGACTGTCACAATGAGCACCTGCACTTCCAAATTTAAACTATTCTAACTTGTCCACACTAATCCATCACAGCTTACAGTTGCTCTCTTCTACATAATCTAGATTACTGTTCAGTTAATGTATCTATAACTGATCCCACTTATTTAAATGCCTCCTCCTGTTAGACACTTGTCTGAACTTAGAGTGAAACTAATGGAAAATTAAGTACTTCTAAGCCCTGTGGACTTGAATGTGACTTAGTGAACTTGAAATCATGCTTTTCTCCACTGTGCCCTATTTTTTATATTTCTTCCATTTTAAAATGCTGTTACAGATATCCTACATTGTTTCAAATGTGCATTGGGCAGGTGGCAGTGCATGCTCAACCATGGCTCTTCCATCTTGATTTCACAGGGCTTCTAATCTCAAGGGAAATTCATCAAATGTCACTAGACTTCCTTTATAGATTTTCTCTATTATTATTTTCATGAGGAGGAGGAGAGCCTGGAGTTTGTGACTAACCCATCCATGTTTATCCCATAGATAAACATTATGAATATCTGAAGAAGAAAGAAAAGATGCATAGGATGTTTGTGATGTAGGAACACAAAGGTCAAGGCATGAGGAAGATTTACTCTAAATGTAGCTACTTGTTATCAAATGGGTTGGGCACAATAATATTCAAAACTGCAAAGCTGAGAAATTGTTCTCATTCTGCATTCTAGCTAAATACTTGCAGAAATGCTGAGATTGTCCATATCATCCATATGAGAAATATGGACCATGTATGTATGTTTGGGAAGAGACTGATGTAGGCAAACTTGAATTGCATGCCTTTATCAGCAGAGTCCTAGGTGGCATCCCTCCGCTACATGAAACTATACATCTCTTAAAATATCAAAGTAAAAATTATATGAAAGCTCTATGCTATAAGACTAAATACACACAGGAAAATAGTAAGGTTTCTAAGTGCTCACCTAGCTATCTTTCTGTTTCAATCTGTGGAGAGAAATCAATGTTATCTTTGCTACTTCTACTGCTACTGCTGCTACATGTTACCTGATGGATTCTGGGATGCCAGTATTCTTTGATCATTGTTATCTGGTATCTGTGTGGCTGTGTCTTGCTTCCCTGTGTTTCCATTTCACTCATTTATTTATTTTTTCACTCTCAACTAACATACTTCCCATATACTAGCAGTTTGCTACCAGGACACTTTCCTTCACTAGAAAACAAATTACTTAAAATTTCTAAAGAAATCTGCATTGCTTTTACTTCCCCTGGAAATCCTGAAGAAGCAAGTAATCTTTTATGTTTTGATTTGTCCCCATTAGGGGACGTGGTGGCGCTGCGGGCTAAACCGCAGAAGCCTGTGCTGCAGGGTCAGAAGACCAGCAGTCGTAAGATCGAATCCACACGACGGAGTGAGCTCCCGTCACTTGTCCCAGCTCCCGCCAACCTAGTGGTTCGAAAGCATGCAAATTCAAGTAGATCAATAGGGACCACTGTTACATACAGCACTGATGTTACCTGTCTGTCATGGGTTTGGAGGGAAAGTTCCAGCCTATGGGGAGTGGAAGGCGGGACATCAGGAGGAGGGGCTGTACTGTATATATATGTGAAGCCTGTGTGGAGAAGCAGCAGAGAAGCTGGAGAAGAGCTGAGAGAAGAAGCTTGAGTGGGGGTCTGTGTGTCAGACAGGGTACTACTGTGTGTCAGTCAGTACCAACCTGATAGGTTCAGGTGTCTGTAGGGTTAGCCAGAACTGATAGGTTCAGGGTCTGTGCTTTATTTAAATGCGTTCTGTGTGAACCAAACTAGTGTATGTATGATTGAGACTAAGCCACGTTACTGTATCTTATTCATTTGATCATTTTATTTTCCCTGTGTGTTATGTAAATAAACCTTGTTCTTTTATTTGTTAAAAATCCATCCCTGGTCTGTGTGACTTCTTATAGGGAATGGTTGGTGGCAGCTTAGTGAGACTGTGGCATCCTCCAGTAGGTCTGGGTTTGTCACATTGATTGGTGTCCAGCGTGTGGGATACGACTGGTCCAGTTGTCCAGTGGTCCAGCAAAGCCTTGGCAAGTGTGCCCAGAGCAAGGGGGGTCTAGTCAGGGACAATCTGAGGGCGCGTAGGTAATCTTCTAGGCGTACCTCACGGGGAGGTACGCTAGTGGAAGAACGTGCCAACTGGGGAGACTAGATTAGGGAGCTCTGAGGCAACCAGTTTTGGCGGGAAAAAGCTGAGGCAAAACTGTGTAAAGTAGCAGTAATCTAGCTTGTCTGCTGAGAGGCCTAGCAGAGGGGGTTGGACTCTGGCTGGCAACAGTTGCAAGTTAGTGCTGAAGAACAGCAGCAATCTATAGAAGGCTGGTTCTGAGGCAAAAGAAAAAAAAAGTGGTCGCTTTATTTTGAGGCTTGACTTTTGAAGGCAGCCTGTTCTGGGGGGGGATTATGCCCTTGACTCGAAGCCAAATGGCAGAAATGGGTGAAGTGAAAGACCCACAGGTAGACCAAGGTTCTGAGGATGAATTTGACTCAGTGCAGGGTGACAGCACGGGAGAACAGAACCCAGAACTCAGGAAAATGCTCATAGCCCAACAGCATGAACTGAGGATGAGGCAATTTGAGATGGAGGAAAGATTAGAGAGAGAAAAAATGGAGGAAAGGGAAAGAGAGAAACAAAGGCAATTTGAAATAGAGAAAATGGAAAGAGAAGAAAGAATGGAGAGGGAGAGAGAGAAAATTGCCCTGGAAAAAGAAAGAATGGCGTTTGAGTTAAGAAAATTGGAACTGATGAATCAGAACAATAATAACAATAGGGATTCTGAGGGAGGCCAATTGTCTAAAACTGACCTGAAGAAATTCCCTGTGTACCACAAGGGGGACTGCCCTGAGGTGTTCTTTTCCCTAGTGGAGAGAGCGTTTGTGGACTTCTCAGTGAGGGAAACTGAGAAGATGACCATTATGCGATCTTTAATCAGTGGCAGCCTGGCAGAAGTCTATGCAGAGATGCCAGAGGAGCTGTTAAAAGATTTTGCAGAGTTTAAAAAACTGGTGTTTGCCAGACATGGGATAAATGCGGAACAGCTGAGGCAGAGATTCAGGTCACTCACCAAGAAACCAGAGCAGACTTTTACCCAGGTGGGGGCCCAACTGGTGAGGCTGCTAGAGAAATGGCTATCTCAGGAGGGAACAGAGACCTTCCAGCAGCTCAAAGACTTGATAGCGCTGGAACAGTTCTATTCAGTCCTGCATGGGGAACTGAAGTTCCAGGTGAGGGAAAGGAAACCGAAATCTGTGGCGGAAGCAGCCGAGATCGCAGATTTTATTTCCCAAATAAGAAAGCCCTTGGGTGAGGGGAAATCGATGGGGAAACCTAAAGAAACCTACAGAAGGTACTCTCAGGGACCAGGGAGAAACCAGCAAGGGGGAGGGACCCATGGTGAAGGGAAGCCCTCAGACATGAAACCAAGACCTCAGATTTTGGAGGGAAAACCAAAACAAGATGAGAAAGACTCAAAATATAGCAGAAAATGTTATTTCTGTCAGGGAAAGGGCCATCTAATCTCAGAGTGTGAGAAATTAAAGCAGCTAAAAGGAAATGTGCCTCATGATTCGAGTGGAACCAAGCCAAAAGCTGTGTTCTGTGTCCAGAAAGAGCAAAGCTCCTTGTCACTGAGGGAGCCTGTTGCCATGGCTACTCAATCTGGAACAGTGACATCTGCTGATCAGGCTGAGGAAAATGGTCCTCTTGTGGAGGTCAAGCGCTGCTTGCTAGTGAGAACAGATTCACAGTTGTTTGAAACAGCAGAGGTGGACGTAGGAATACTTGACCATCAGTATCGGGGTTTAAGGGATACTTGTTCCCAGGTGACCCTGTGCCATCCAGATATTATTCCTAGGGAGTATATAATCCCGAATGAGAGCATAAAGGTGGCAGGGATTGAGGGACAGGTGATCTCGCTGCCAGTAGCTGAGGTACCTGTGTACTTTCAAGGCTGGAGGGGAGTTTGGCGGCTAGCGATTTCATCGACTCTGCCAGCAGCCGTGCTCGTGGGAAATGACCTGGCTGAACATGTGAAACGGGTGCTAGTGATTACACGCTCACAAGCCACCACGGGGACAGTTCAGGGGGGTACTGATGAGCCCGAGACGGAAGCAGAGGGGAGTGCCGAAGCTGTGGTGGAAACCTTAACCACAGACAGCAGATTTGGACAAGAGCAGAAGGCAGACGCCACTCTCCAAAAGTGTTTTGAACAGGTGACAGACGCCCAGCTAACACCTGAAACCCCAGTGAGATTTCTAGAGAAAAAGGGGATTTTATATAGAGAGACCCTGAGGAATATCTCAAAAGGGGGAGATGGGATCAGAAGTCAGCTAGTGGTACCTGAAAAGTATCGCCCCATGATCTTACAAAGGGGGCACTCTGACCTGTTTGCTGCGCACTTAGGGGTGAACAAGACACAGCAGAGAATCACACAGAATTTTTACTGGCCTGACATAGGGAAGCAGATCAGGGAGTTCTGTAAAAAATGTGATGTGTGTCAAAGGCAGGGGAATAATCGTGACAGGACCAAAGCAAAGTTGTGCCCTTTGCCTGTGATTGACACTCCGTTCAAATGCATAGGGGTGGATATTGTGGGACCTTTGCCCAAGGCCACAAAGAGGGGGAACAGGTTCATTCTCACCATTGTGGACCATGCCACGAGGTACCCTGAAGCCATACCCTTGACTAACATTGAAACTAACACAGTGGCAGATGCCTTGGTGGGGTATATGTCCAGGATGGGATTTGCCTCTGAAATAATCACCGATTTGGGCGCATCGTTTACATCGAAGCTCATGAAACGGTTATGGCAAATCTGTGGAATTAAACATAAGGAAACCACTGCCTATCACCCTGAAAGTAATGGGTTAACGGAGAAGTTCAATGGGACTCTGATGCGCATGATTAGGGCTTACTTGGCAGAGAATCCAAACAATTGGGACCAGAAGCTGCAATCCCTTTTGTTTGCTTATCGATCAGTGCCACAAGCCAGTACCGGGTTCAGTCCGTTTGAACTTTTGTTTGGGAGAAGGGTGAAAGGGCCCCTTGATTTAATCAAACAAAATTGGGAGCAGATAACCCAGGATGACCCACAAGACGTTGTGACATATATAGACTCTTTAAGGAATGACCTAAAGAGAAACCTAGAGCTAGCAGCAGAGACCCTGCAAGCTCAAAAGGTCAGAAAGAAAGCTTGGGATGACCAGGAAGGCAGGGAGAGGCACTTTAACCCAGGGGAGGAAGTGCTTTGGCCTAGGCCCTGCCAAGAGAACAAACTGCAGCTGGGTAGCCCAGAAATAAAAGACTTGGGTCACATAGTAGGGGGAGGAGTGATAAAACCCCTAGAGGCCAAGATAGAAGCAGTTCGTGATTGGCCCAGACCCAACACCAAGAAAAAGGTCAAATCATTTCTTGGGTTGGTGGGCTACTACAGAAAGTTCATCCCGAGGTTTAGCGAGATTGCGGCTCCGCTGACCGATCTGACGAGGAAGAAGACTGATGACCGCATCCCGTGGACCAGCGACTGTGAGGAGGCGTTCCAGAGGTTGAAGGAGGCCCTCATCAACTATCCAGTGCTGCGTGCTCCAGACTTCGACCGGGAGTTCATCATCTACACCGATGCGTCTAACAGCGGGGTAGGAGCTGTTCTTTGCCAGGAGGATGAAAATGGTGACCAGCATCCAGTGTCCTACCTGAGTAGGAAACTCCAGAAAGGTGAGAGACATTTGGCAACCATGGAGAAGGAGTGCCTGGCCATAGTCTACGCGATCCAGAAGGCCAAGCCTTACATCTGGGGAAGACATTTTATTCTGTGCACTGACCATTCACCATTGCAATGGTTAAAGACAATGAAAACCCTCAATAGCAAACTTATGAGGTGGGCTTTAAACCTGCAAGACTATGACTTTGAAGTGAAGGTGGTCAGAGGGTCAGTGAACTGTGTTGCTGACGCCTTGTCAAGAAGACCCGAAGAATGAAGACGGCGAAAGAAACATGGACTATGTATATATTTTGGTGACAAAAGGTTAAATGTACTTGTTTATTAAACATGCCTGGTTTGTATGAATAAAGGTAACTTGATGTATTGTAAATGGTAAATGTTTAAATGCCTAATTGATATGTGTATCCTAGAGTAAGTATAAGTAAGTATGGTATGGTATGTTATTGTATAACTGTTTTTGTATGTTTTGGATCCAGGTTGTTTTTTGGAGAAAAGCACTTTAGCTTTCCCCCTACAAAACAACTTATAAAGAGGGGAGGTGTTACATACAGCACTGATGTTACCTGTCTGTCATGGGTTTGGAGGGAAAGTTCCAGCCTATGGGGAGTGGAAGGCGGGACATCAGGAGGAGGGGCTGTACTGTATATATATGTGAAGCCTGTGTGGAGAAGCAGCAGAGAAGCTGGAGAAGAGCTGAGAGAAGAAGCTTGAGTGGGGGTCTGTGTGTCAGACAGGGTACTACTGTGTGTCAGTCAGTACCAACCTGATAGGTTCAGGTGTCTGTAGGGTTAGCCAGAACTGATAGGTTCAGGGTCTGTGCTTTATTTAAATGCGTTCTGTGTGAACCAAACTAGTGTATGTATGATTGAGACTAAGCCACGTTACTGTATCTTATTCATTTGATCATTTTATTTTCCCTGTGTGTTATGTAAATAAACCTTGTTCTTTTATTTGTTAAAAATCCATCCCTGGTCTGTGTGACTTCTTATAGGGAATGGTTGGTGGCAGCTTAGTGAGACTGTGGCATCCTCCAGTAGGTCTGGGTTTGTCACAACCACCTCGGTGGGAAGGTAACAGCATTCTGTGTCTAAGTCGCACTGGCCATGTGACCACGGAAGATTGTCTTCAGACAAAACGCTGGCTCTATGGCTTGGAAACGGGGATGAGCACCGCCCCCTAGAGTCGAACACGACTGGACAATAATTGTCAAGGGGAATCTTTACCTTTGTCCCCATTAACACCTGCTATAGGTGCAGACTGGTCCCATAGGAATCTCCTTAAATCAGGCTTTGCTAAGTCAGCAGAGTGCTTATGAAATAATCTGATGGTCTAGGACTTTTCTCAATATTTTGGTTTCCTGATCAGTGTTTATATGACCACACTTAAGTGTTAGCTTGCTAGGAAAGAGTTATTTTAGTACACTACTGTTCAAAACTCATTTTCTTAAGCACAGCATACGTTTTTGAGGTTGCCGTTTTTACACTCCCTTTATTTTAGCTCTCTATATGTACAAAATTACAAACCTTAATACCAGTTTACCATTAAAGTGTCATAAGATTTGAAATCCCAGAACCTGAAAAATTGCATTTTCCGACATATTAAATCAGAGAGGAGTAAGTTTGTAGGGAAAGGGTTTAACAATTAGTTAATTGTTTCTAGCTTATTGTGATAAATCATAGACTGTTAATTTCCTAGTAACTTTCCCATCTCTGTATTATGGATATTTTCCCTAGGAAGTCTTTAGCTCTCATATATCCTCATGGAAAAAGGTTAAAATCATTTTGAATTATCCAACACGTTTCAGACTTTGGTTGAGCATGATAATATCCTGCTTCTACATTAAGATGCTTTCATTGGTCTCAATATGTTCTAGGTTTGCCATGTTAGTTCTCTTTATAAATGTACCTGGCTTTTAAAGAATTGGTAATAGATAAGCTCTAGGTTCATGCTACCATGATAGTAAGTCAGTCAATTTGTTTTTTATATTGTGCATGTAGATCAAAGATTAATTCTGAGCAACAGCAGATGAGAAGGCAGACCAAAGCTCTTTAGATGTTCCTGGGGATCTATATGGTTGAGTATTTCTCCATAGAAAGACTCCTTGCCTATATAAAGTTACATGACAGAGAGAAGAGTTATGTCTGGCTTGCATGCTTATAATTTTAGTGGTCAGGTAAAGGTAAAGGTTCCCCTTGACAATAGGTCCAGTTGTGTCCTACTCTAGGGGGTGGTGCTCATCTCCGTTTCCAACCCATACAGCTAGCGTTTGTCCGAAGACAATCTTCCATGGTCACATGGCCAGCGCGACTAGACATGGAACGCCGTTACTTTCCCACCGTGGTGGTACCTATTTATCTACTTACATTTTGCATTTTGCATACTTTTGAACTGCTAGGTTGGCAGGAGCTGGGACAAGCGACGAGAGCTCATTCCATTGCGTGGACTCGATCTTACGACTGCAGGTCTTCTGACCTTGCAGCACAGAGGCTTCTGCGGTTTAACCCACAGCGCCACCACATCCCTCCAATGGCCAATACATTGTTTAATATTTACACATGTTGAATTCCAAATGCAGAAGCTGTTCTAGTGATCTAATGAGGCCGCTAGTGATGTGCCTGATCCCATTACAAATGGTGTGTGAATACCTGTCCTGTGAATACCCACCTCTTTTCTCTCACACACACACCTACCATTTGAAATGGTACAGTCCTAGGCTTATCCTTGTTTTACTAGATCACACATCTGATGACTTCATTCTCTGTGCAAAAGGAAGATAAAGCCACTGGCAAATTCTTCGTGGCAGGTTCTTAGACAATTTGAAATTGTAATTGTTGCAGGGGCAGCAGTAAACTATAATCATAATCATTCCATAAGGAGGGAAGGTGGAGGCTTTGTTGTCAAAACTGAAGAATGGCTTAAGAAAACGTGTCAGTAGACAAAATCATAACACAACACTGAAGATAACATACCATGTCATAATAAGTGGATTAATGTGGAGAAATAGACTTCAGTGGTTTTGGAAACACCGGCTGAAATCTTGTTGCCAAGTGTAGTAAATTGTGTCAGAGTATGCCTATTGAATCAATGGGGATTTGGTGAGTTAACTCCTCCATAAGTTCTATTGATTCAGTGCCAATGAACTAAGCCCAAAATGACTTCCTGGTGAGTATCCAAAGTATCTCATCAACATATTGCATTTAGAATTCTCCAAGTTACAGGTGACACATTTCATTCAAAACGCCAGTGAGGTGTTATATTCATGAGGCCTTCTATCATCCAGAGATACCTCAGAGTAACAGATGACTTTAGAAAGATATCATTTCATCTACAGTACTTAGATTCAGGGCTCATGTGATGATTTTTAATTATTCTGTTTAGCTGTTACAGCTTGTAAGTGTTTTGCAGTAATCAGCAGTTATTAGGCATAAAAACTATAAGATATTCATTTTCAAAACACTTAATCTTAATTACACTGTAAATGCAGACATTAACAGATTACACAGCAGTTTGTTTGGCTGCCTCATTAAAGATGGTTGTGAACTGTTTTAAATACCATAATAATAAATGCATACTAATTCCCCAGGAATTTTAAGTAACTGTATGTATACTTCAGAAAGACTATGAAATTAAGCACCACTACTTTCAAGCACAACTGATTTAAAAACAGCTAAGACAATAAGTTAAAAGTTCACTGGACAGGAAGATCCAAGTTATTTTTTAAACAATTTTTTTTAGCCTTTTAGCCTTTGTGGGTTCTGGGACAGTTCTGGGACAAAGAGAGCATACTGAAAGCATGCATGCATGCATGCATGCATGAATGACTTCATGGACAAGGAATTTCAGGATTCTTAGTTCTCTTCATAATACATGCTATCACCCATTCTGTCAGTTGCTTAATGTCATTGATGGTGCAATGTCCTTCCTCTATTTCTGCCAGCAATTAAACTATCCCTTAGTGGCTCAGACACATTTGGTTTAAGAGTTCAAGGTGACAAAAAACTGCATGTTGTACTGCTCCATATAACTAGGTTTCCCTCCACTCCTTTTGCTCAATTTAATTTCATTTATTTACTGGTAATACGTTCATACTGCTTTCCAGATGTAATGTTTCTCATAACACTTCTTCTTTTTGCCTGTGCCATGGAAAGGATCTAGTAAGCAAAAGGTTTCTTTGTATTTCAAAATAACACATCAAAAATGTATGAAAGACATTGCTTTTCTTATTTTGTCTTCTATTGAACCAACAAAAGAGATGGAAGTCTTCAAAAGTAAGGGACTTCTTTAGGCATACAGTATGTGTTGAAAATATCTATTGATCATTATTGATCTGCAGAAGCTCATAGTTGGGAATATTAAAATATATAACAAATTTGGTTAAAATCAACAAGGTTTTCATAAAAAAGAAATCTGCTGATTTTCATGCCCTTGTCTGTGCACCTTCCACACAGAGTTTGGAAACAAAATTTAATGTTTGAGCCATCCATAACCAAGGAGTTATAAGATCCAGAACATTAAGGGTATCCATGGAAAAAAACTGCAAAGTGGTATCTTAGCATAATGCCTATACATGGTACACACCATTTCAACATAATGTGAAGGTCTGTGTACATTAAAATAATAAATGCCATTACATTTGAGGAGGAATGCCCTCCTTGCTCCCATTCTGGGGACACCTGTGCAGAACATAAGCCTATCATTGCTCTGTTGAGGATGACATTCGAGGGTGATATTAATCCATCCTAGAAGTAACTTTCTAAAGAAATTTGTGTAATGCATTGCTCCTAAGCAAATAAAAAAAGAGTGAACTGCACACTGTCCAATGTTCTACTGAGCATCTCCTGAATGGAAGGTCCCACCAGGATAGTAATATGGGGCCATGCCAACTTGCACGAGTATTGCCATCACATAGGCAAAAGATGGGCTTTGCTCATGAATATCATATGCCCTTGACCGAAGAATGGCAGAATCCTGTTTGGAATGGTTGTCCTCTTCACCAAGCACACAGCTTCAGAAGGGACATACATAGAAAATTAAGGGCTGAAGAAGACACCCACCTGGTTTATGCCTAATCAGCCTAATCATTCCTAGTGATCAGTGATGTGACAGATTGCCCTCATGCCCATTCATGAAGATCACAACTTGTGCAATAAGCATGATGGTACAAATGTCACATTCCACATATATATCCCTGCAAGATTTTATGTTCAGTGGAAGCTAAATAGGATGCTCTCTAATATCTCATTGTTCATTTTCTGCTTCTTGCTCTCAATCACAACATTTCTCTTGCAGAAGTCAAAAGACACAAATTATGCATTGGCCCTTCCTGTCCTGTCCTTCCTAACAGATCTTCCTTTCTATCCTAAGAAAGTTTGCCCCTTTACTGGTGCAATGCTACTATGCTAATTTTACATTAACAAAGTAGTATTTTAAAAGGCCTCTCTATGATTCTTTCATAATTCAGAGCATCTCTCCCTAAAAATATTTACCTGGCCTACTCAGATCTCCCGGGCCTCACTACTCAGTGTGTCCAAACCAAGGAAGTAAAAAGAATGGCTACAAGGAAGTGAAGGTATGACAGGGTCCCTCCCTTTAAATCCTTAGGAAATTAGTAAAGGCAGAGCTGTTCAGACATGTCTTTGGCAGTATTCATTCTGTGAAAATTAATAATGACTCTTAACAATGCTTAATAACAACATTTACTAGTTATTAAATTTTTTAACTTCTAATTTTTCTTAGATTTTTCCCTTCTTTCTGTATATTTTATGTCAACATTGTTTGTTGTTTTTGTGGTTGATGTTTAAGGTGATTTAAATGTATTTAGTTATATCATTGTTATAAGGTTGACATATTTTTTATGTGTAAACCAGTCAGAGTAGTGGTTCACTAATCAGGAGGTATACAAATTCCATAAACAAACAAATACATTCTTGAAATGAACCACATCTCATTTTTGCTGTCCATACCCTCTTTTCTTCATGTTTTACATCAGATTGTTTAAAATGGAGATGAGTGTGCTTATTTTATTCTATTTAAAGTACTTCATACCACCCCTCCAGGCAACATTTTTAAAAAAAAGATATATAAAAGATATAAACATTCTCCTGGAGAAGGAAGCATGTATGTATAGGAACCTCACAATGATTCTTTCTTCAACAGCCATAAACAAGAGGGAACTATACTGAAATGGGATAAAAATGTCACCACACACTGTCTAAGAATCGTTGGCTGAAAAGAAAGTGCTTTTCAGCTAGGCAGGTCTCTGTACTCACATTAGTTCAGGGCACTCATTTCGTGTCACCCAGAGAAACCATGGTTTATTAGCCACACCAAATTGCTGGAATGAAAACAACCCAATTTCATTTTAGCACATTTACAAAGACCTCTGAAGGGTGCCCTAAAAAAAGAGGTGAAGGGCATTTAGTCATGAACATAAAGTGTAAGGCCCTCTCAAGCATTCTGAATTTATTTCATAGGTTCCAGTCTAAACAGTACCATAAACTTGTCAAATGCCCAGCTGCTTGCCTTCCTCATGGTGCTACAGTCTAATACATTCCCAGAAACATTAAGGTTACACAGCTCAATTCACAGAATAGCTCTCATTCCTCCCTCTTTCCCCCTTGAAACATCTTGGCTCCTGCCATCAAAGCACCTTGCTTGCCAGTCTCCAAGATGTAACCCAATCTCTCCAGCTTATTAAGGGATCAAATGTAACATACCTAATCAGCACCCAGCTGGCACTTCCTCCTCCCTGCTAACTCTGAAATCCACTGGGACAATTAAATTGGGAGAGGGGGAGGAAAGAGCAAATAATCAGAACCTCTTACCAATGAAAGGAAAGGAAAGTGAGAGCATTACGTCTTTGAAGATTGCTGGGGAAGGAGCAGGGAGAAGTAATCTACTCCTTCAAGGAACCAAAGATTAACAGGATTTTTTTCTCATACAACTGTCAAATAATTTAATAAGTGTCCAGTTACACATGTTAATGGGTGATTAGATGCCCATTTCCAAAATTTAAATGCCTACATGTTCTGAAGGATATTCAAGGTCAGTTTTGTAACTACAAAATAGCTAGTAATTAACTAAGGACATGAATTAAAAATGACTCATCAAATTTGTTCAAAAATTGATAATTTGTTGATTCATATTCACATGTATCAGTGCCCTGACAAATCACAAATCAATGAATTTGTAGTGATTTTTGATTTGTTGATTCATTTGGCTATTATATGGCCCCCAAAGCATGTAGAGACACCAACATTCCAGAGAAGCTGCTACTGACTCTCTTCTACAATCCCTCCAAGTTAGACTGAGTTTTCTCAAGCTCTGAGCCACTGAAGGAGACTCCTCCAAACTGTAATGCCAATTGGGTGTTTCACCCACCCAGATTCCTCTCTAATAGGAAAGTTAAGAGTGGACAAAACACCAGAAATCCCAACTATGATCTTCTATCACTGATCAGCGAATCAGTGGCATTTCCTATCCCCATTGCATTAATAATCAGAACCTTTTGGGAGAGGAAGTTGGTGGGAAATGCATTTCATGTAGATGCTCTTAGTCCTTCATTATTAGCTGCTACCTTTCTCCATATGTCACTGGGTGCAATGCCTGCTAGCTGATTTTATCAGCCATCCAGTAATGATCCTACAGCTACATCTACCTGTTTTGCATGGACTAAACTATGGTACACTACACTGGTGTATTTGCCTGGAGTGGCATAGGACCGAGGTTGTGGTTTTTAATGTTTTGGTGACATGCCACAACTGATTCCTTCAGAAGGAGACCTTTTGCTTTCTGTTTTAGCAATATTTCTTATAGGTCAGTGTATGGTCAAAAGTAACACCTAGATATTTGAAGGAGGCAAAAATAATGATCTATCTGGAGACCCTTCCAGCTAACCTGGCATTTTCAAGATGCTTACTTGTTTCTTAGGTGAAAGGTGCATATTTGAAGTTTATTGGGGTTGGGTTTAAGTTGATTTCTATCATAATATGTGCCAAGTTCTAATACATTTGTTAGAAGATTTTCTATTATCTGAAAGCTGCCATACTGAGCAGCAAATGTGAGAGTGTTAGCATAAATACATTTTTGGTGCCTCAAGGAAGTGGTTGATCAGTGGTTTAGATGTTAAACAACATAAGAGCCAGAACACAAGGCCCTGGGATAGATCATTCTTTTAAGCCCTCCATCAACTGTGCTGTCCTTGAAAGTTAAAGAAAAATCTGCAGTTTTGCAAAAGAGTTGCCGTGACTTTAGATAGCTTTTAATTCTTGATTAGATTATCAGATTTTCTCAGTAGTGCTTGATGATGAAGCACCATAGGCAGCCAAGAAGTCAACAAATGCTATCCCCTTTCTTGATCTTCTTCTTTTCAAAGCTGTCCCTAACAAATTGTGTTAAATGCAGGATCTATGCTGTACAATTCTTCCCAGGTCTGAAGCCAGCCTGTTGTTGGATGAGAGGTGGCTCCACTACCTCTATTAGATGGTGATCATCAGATCACTTCTTCCAGGACTTTATAAAGATGGCAAAGTAGTAAGATCAGCCTGAAGTTTTTTGAGTCTGTAGGTTATTTAGCAGCTTTCAAAGCAGCAATCACTTCTGACTTTCTCCAAATATTTAGAATACTGAAAGTCATGAGAATTATTAAAGAAATTAAGGAAACATTTTTTGGGGAAATTATTAATTATTGATGCTTGGACCATGCCACGAGTTGACATATTATGGGCCAGTGCTGTGTATGTGGAATTGAGGTACAAACTGACTTCACACACTGTTGGGTTATAAGTTCATTTGTTGTTATTGTTTAGTCGTTTAGTCGTGTCTGACTCTTCATGACTCCATAGACCAGAGTACGCCAGGCCCTCCTGTCTTCCACTGCCTCCTGGAGTTGGGTCAAATTCATGTTGGTAGCTTCGATGACACTGTCCAACCATCTCGTCCTCTGTCGTCCCATTCTCCTCTTTCCTTCACACTTTCCCAACATCAGGGTCTTTTCCAGGGAGTCTTCTCTTCTCATGAGATGGCCAAAGTATTGGAGTCTCAGCTTCAGGATCTGTCCTTCCGGTGAGCACTTCTACGTCACCACAAGAGATGAAAGGTCACGATCCTTCACACACACACACAGTACTTCGCTGCCACCAACCACTCATAAACCTGACAGTTCAGACTTATTGTGGATTTCAAAATAAAATGATAATTTATTGTATACAGAAATAAAATGGTAATCACTGAATAAAAGGATCACTTGTAATACTATATTTATCAGACCTTCACCCTGCACAGTTCTTTGTTACTTAACACACAGTTACCTAACCTATATCTAACCCTCTCACTCTCCAACTCTCTAATTCCCCAACAACCCAACAACAACCTTCTCCCTCCTTGTACACCCCCCTTATATACACCAACTCCACCCCTTTAAGACCCACCTCCTGCCCTGCTATAGGCCAGGAAACTCCAGCCTTAGCCAAGACAGGCAGGTGACGTCATGGCACACGTCACATACCTTCCCCCTTTAATAAGTTGTTTTGTGGGGGAAAGCTAAGGTGCTTTTCCCCCAAAACAACTGCAACAACCATCAATCATTACATTTAACAACACAGTTTAACACAACTACAAATATACTTACACTTCCTCCATACAGGTAAATAAAAACATGCAATGCAAAACATTTATCATAACACAATACATAACTTTCCAAACACTTTACATTGCCATATACCATACACAGAGTCCATAAGTCCTTTAGATGTTGTCTTCCGGTCTTCTGGATAAGGCGTCAGCCACACAGTTTATAGTCCCTCTGACCACCTTAACCTCGAAATCATAGTCCTGCAAAAGAAGCGCCCACCTCATCAGTTTACTGTTCTGTGATTTCATAGTTCGCAACCACGATAGAGGTGAGTGATCAGTGCACAAGGTAAAATGTCGACCCCAGACGTAAGCCTTCAGCTTCCAGATCGCGAAGATGATCGCCAAACACTCTTTCTCGATGGTAGAAAGATTCTTCTCCCTGGGAAGCAACTTCTTGCTCAGGTACGCCACTGGATGTTGGTCTCCACTGTCATCCTGTTGGCACAGTACCGCTCCCACACCGGCATTAGACGCATCTGTGTAGATGATGAACTCTCTGTTGAAGTCAGGAGCATGCAGCACTGGATGGTTGGTTAGAGCATCTTTCAGCCGTCCAAACGCCATCTCGCACTCTTCCGACCAGGAAACGCTGTTGCTGCTCTGCTTCTTTGTCAGGTCTGATAAAGGTGCAGCAATCTCACTGAAACCGGGTATAAACCTTCTGTAATACCCTGCCAGACCTAGAAAGGACCTCACTTTCTTTTTAGTGGTAGGTCTGGGCCAATTCAGGATTGCTTCTACCTTGGCCTCTAAAGGTTTGATTAGGCCTCCTCCCACTATGTGGCCTAGGTACTTCATCTCTGAGTTACCTAGCTGACACTTACTAGCTTTAACGGTTAAGTCAGCATCTTTCAACCTTTGTAGCACTAACTCTAGATGATGTAGGTGATCTTGCCAGGTGTTGCTAAAGACCCCTATGTCATCAATATAAGCTACTGTGAAGTCACTAAGCCCTTTCAGAGTATGGTCCATGAGCCTTTGAAATGTTGCTGGTGAGTTTCTCAGGCCAAAACTGAGGACCCGGAACTCAAACAGGCCAAATGGACTGCAAAATGCGGTTTTCTCTTGGGCCATAGGATCACTTCTTCCTTGCCAACACTCTTTGGTTAGACCTAAAAAGGATATGACTCTGCAACCTCCAATCGTCTTACTTAGGTCATCAAGCCTAGGCCTAGGATAAGCATCAGGTTTAGTTACTGCATATAACTTGCTGTAGTACACACAGAACCTGACACTGCCATCCGGCTTGACTACTGAAACTACAAGGGCTAACCAAGCGCTAGATGAGTGTACAATAATTTGATCGTTTAGCATTTCGTCTAGCGTTCTGCGAATATTGTCAAAGTAATAACCTCTTACTCTATATGGTGTTACAGACTGAGAAGCATTCCCTGTGTCAGTCCTGGGTAGCACTCCCTTGTCAACACCAGGTTTGTCTGAGAACACTTCCTGAGGTTTTGTAACCAGCATTCCACAACTATTCTGCTGTTCTCTGGATAGAGCAGGGCGGATCTGCACTTCTTGTGGATTGAACTTTTGTGGGCCCCTCCCTTCCCCGAAGGGCAACCCATGTTCCTCCTTATCAGCCTCTTTTATTGCAAACTGCACATGGATGGTCTCTCTGTAATAAGGCTTCAGGGCATTTATGTGAATGACCCCCCTGCCTAACCTTTTCATAAGTTTGGTTGTATGAGAGGTTTCTAAATCTGTGATTATTTCAGAAGGAAAACCCATCCTACTCCTGTAATTCACTAAGGCTTCTGCTACAGTCTGAGTCTCTATATTACGTAATGGGATCGCTTCCGGATATCTCGTTGCATGGTCTACTATAGTTAAAATAAATCTGTTCCCCCGCTTAGTGGTGTTGGGCAATGGACCTATGATATCCACCCCTAGACGTGTAAAAGGAGTTGAAATCACTGGTAATGGGCATAGCTTTGCTCTAGTTTTATCACAGTTAGAGCCCTGTCTCTGACAAATATGGCATCTTTGACAGAAACTCTTAATATGTTTACCCATATCAGGCCAGTAAAAGTTTTGGGCTATTCTTTGTTTGGTCTTGTTTATCCCCATATGAGCTGAGAAAATGTCTGCATGTCCCTTTTCCAGAATCATAGGGCGATATTTCTCAGGCACCACCAACTGTCTCTTAACTTCAGGCCCCCCTTTTGAAATATTATTCAGTTTTTCCCTATAAAGTAAACCCCCCTTAATAATAAAACGTTCAGGGCACTCAGGTGATAAACCTTTATCAGTCACCTTTCCAAAACAGTCTTTTAAGGTGGGGTCTGCTGTTTGTTCCTTGACAAAGAGGCTTTTCTGAGGTATTTCAACTGAGAATGCCTCAGGTTGTGGTACAAATTTCTCTGGCTCTTGAGAGTCAGTCTCATTACTGGCTTCACTTTGTACTGATTGTGAACGTGTTACCACCAGGGCACTCTTGACATGCTTTGTTAAGTCATTACCAATAAGAAAAGGGGTAGGAATCTCAGAAGACACCCCCACTCTCCACAATCCATTCCAACCTTGATATTCAATTTTCAAATCAGCTACAGGTAGTGAAACTAGTTCTGACCCAATCCCTTTCACAGATAGAGTCTGGTCAGCAATCATACAACTTTGTGGTGCTATGTCTGAGTGGCAAATAGAAATTTGAGAACAGGTGTCTCTCAAAGCTGAATAGTCCTTTTCAAAGACTTTTATCCTGTCCCCAGCAGATTCCAATAAAGCACAATTGGTCTGTATGTAATAACAGTGGACAACTTCAGCGAGAGGTAGCTCCTTCAATGTATCCAATTCAGAGCTCCTAACTGCCTCTGCCTGGATTTCCATGGCAACAGAACTTTCATTAGAAGAAGCTTGAGGTTTACTCTGAACACAAAATACAGCCTTTGCTTCTTTTACATTAACTTTCTGAGGTGGAATTTCTTTATTTTGCCTTGTATTAAAACATTGTGCAGCAATGTGGCCTTTCTTTTTGCAAATGAAGCAGATTCTCTCCCCCCATGAGCTTTTCCCATCAAATCTTTCAAGTTTCTCTTTTCCCTCCAAAACTTGTTTACTGTGCTGGCCCTGTTCTGAGGGCTTTTCACTAAAATGGCCGCCCACTTTAGTCTGTCTCTGTGCTTGTTCCTTAGAGAACTTTGGGTCCCATGTTTTCCTCACACCTCTCCCCTCATAACAACTAGGACCCCTTATTTGAGAAATAAAATCAGCTATTTGTGCAGCATTTCTAACATCAGTTGGTTTCCGTTCTTGCACTAAAATTTAAGTTCCCCATGGAGTAAGGAATAAAACTGCTCCAGGCCCACAACATTTTTCAATTCCTGAAAAGTTTTTACATTCTCCTGTTCAAGCCACCGATCTAAACACTTTTCTAAGTTAAAACCAAGTTGGGTATAAGATTCATCTGATCTTTTAGTAAGTTTTCTGAACTTCAGCCTAAGATGTTCTGAATTAATGCCAAAACGATTGTAAACCATTTTTTTGAACTCTGAATAATCTTTACTGAGCTCAACTGGCATATCAGCATACACATCAGCCATTTTTCCACTCAGGAGAGACCTCAAAATTATCATTTTCTCTGTTTCCCTCACAGAAAAATCAGCACAACTTCGTTCAAAGATTTTAAGGAAGTTTTCAGCACAATCCCCCTGTTTATATGTAGGAAATTTCTTTAAATCTGCTTTTGATAATTGGCTCCCCTCATTTTCCCTATTATTATTATTGTTCTGGTTCATTAATTCCATTCTTCTTATCTCCAATGCCATACGCTGTTTCTCCAGTTCAAATTGTCTCTCTCTTTCCTCCCTTTCCATCTCCATTTGTCTCATTCTTTCCTCTTTTTCTAGGGCAATCCTTTCCCTTTCTATTCTTTCCTCCTTTTCTAGCTGTTTCATTTGAAATTCATGTGCCTGGGCTAATTGAATTTTCCTCAGTTCTGATAACTGTTCACCATGAGCTTCTTCCTGCACTGAGGCAACTCTTCCCTCACCATTTGACTCATCCCCAGACCAGTCTGACATTGCTTGGTCTCTTTGTTCACTCACTTCTGCCATTTGACTGTGAGTGAGAGGCATATTAATCACACAAAAGGCTCTTTTCTATTTTCAAGCCTCTGTTTAAAACGTCACTTTTTCCTTTCCTGTGCTAAGGTATGACACTCTCTAACAGGGTATACAAACAGATATGGCTAGGCTTGTTACTGTAGTCTCTAATGGCTTCTGCCCCTTCACTGGGCCTCTTGCCAGATTTAGAGCTACTTTAATTTTCTGCCCTTGGCTCTACTTCAAAATCCACCACAGCTTCACCCTCTCTCAGGTTCTGTAGTTCACTAGAGAAATCCCAAATCTTCGCTGCCCTTGGTCTCTCTGTCCCTTCCGAGTTCTCCTAACTCTGTACTCTCAGACCAAGTCACAACAGCCTCCTACTTTGGGTCAATCTCCCTCACAAAATGGACCTTCTAGAGCTCATAAGTCAGTTCCCTCACTCTGAAGTTTTGGGTGCCTCTCTACTAGATCTGCTCCCCCCTGGAGACAAATCCTAGAGAGTTACCCACACCCCACTTCCGGTGCACCTAACTGAAATCCTTTTGCTCTGGTCACACTAGCCAAGGCTTTTCTGGGCAACTGGGCAACTGGACAACTCGTATCCCACACGCTGGCACCAGTTTTGTCGCGACTGCCACCTCCTTCTAAGTCACCACAAGAGATGACAGGTCACGATCCTTCACACACACACACAGTACTTCGCTGCCACCAACCACTCATAAACCTGACAGTTCAGACTTATTGTGGATTTCAAAATAAAATGATAATTTATTGTATACAGAAATAAAATGGTAATCACTGAATAAAAGAATCACTTGTAATACTATATTTATCAGACCTTCACCCTGCACAGTTCTTTGTTACTTAACACACAGTTACCTAACCTATATCTAACCCTCTCACTCTCCAACTCTCTAATTCCCCAACAACCCAACAACAACCTTCTCCCTCCTTGTACACCCCCCTTATATACACCAACTCCACCCCTTTAAGACCCACCTCCTGCCCTGCTATAGGCCAGGAAACTCCAGCCTTAGCCAAGACAGGCAGGTGACGTCATGGCACACGTCACAGCCAAAGTATTGGAGTCTCAGCTTCAGGATCTGTCCTTCCGGTGAGCACTCAGGGTTGATTTCCTTTAGAATGAAAAGGTTTGTTCTCCTTGCAGTCCAGGGGACTCTCAAGAGCCTCCTCCAGCACCACAATTCAAAAGCATCAATTCATCGGTGGTCAGCTTTCTTTATGGTCCAGCGCTTACTTCCATACATCACTATAGGAAAAAACATAGCTTTGACTATGTGACCTTTTGTTGGCAAGGTGATGTCTCTGCTTTTTAAGATGCTGTCTAGGTTTGTCATCGCTTTCCTCCAAAGAAGCAGATGTCTTTTAATTTCGTGGCTGCTGTCACCTTCTGCAGTGATCATGGAGCCCAGGAAAGTAAAATCTGTCACTGCCTCCTTATCTTCCCCTTCTATTTGCCAGGAAGTGACAAAACAAGTGGTCATGATCTTGTTTTTTTGTTTTGTTTTGTTTTGTTTTTGATGTTGAGCTTCAGACCATTTTTTGCACTCTCCTCTTTCACCCTCATTAAGGGGTTCTTTAATTCCTCTTCACTTTCTACCATCAGAGTGGCATCATCTGCATATTGGAGGTTGTTAATATTTCTTCCGGCAATCTTAATTCCGGCTTGGGACTCATCCAGTCCGGCCTTTTGCATGATGTATTCTGCATATAAGTTAAATAAGCTGGGGGACAATATACAGCCTTGTCATATTCCTTTCCCAATTTTGAACCAGTCAGTTGTTCCATATCCAGTTCTAACTGTCGCTTCCTGTGCCACATATAGGTTTCTCAGGAGAAAGACAAGGTGATCAGGCACTCCCATTTCATTAAGGACTTGTCATAGTTTGTTGTGGTCCACACAGTCAAAGGCTTTTGCATAATCAATGAAGCAGAAGTAGATTTTTTCTGGAACTCTCTGGCTTTCTCCATAATCCAGCGCATGTTAGCAATTTGGTCTCTAGTTCCTCTGCCCCTTCGAAATCCAGCTTGTACTTCTGGGAGTTCTCGGTCCACATACTGCTAAAGCCTGCCTTGGAGGATTTTGAGCATAACCTTGCTAGCGTGTGAAATGAGTGCAATTGTACAGTAGTTGGAGCATTCTTTGGCACTGCTCTTCTTTGGGATTGGGATATAGACTGATCTTTTCCAATCCTCTGGCCACTGTTGAGTTTTCTAAACTTGCTGGCATATTGAATGTAACACTTTAACAGTGTCATCTTTTAAGATTTTAAATAGTTCAACTGGAATGTCATCACCTCCATTGGCCTTGTTGTTAGCCATGCTTTCTAAGGCCCACTTGGCTTCACTCTCCAGAACGTCTGGCTCAAGGTCAGCAACCACACTATCTGAGTTGTCCAGGATATCAAAATCTTTCAGGTATAATTCCTCTGTTTATTCTTGCCACCTCTTCTTGATGTCTTCTGCTTCTGTTAAGTCCCTCCCATTTTTGTCCTTTATCATGTCCATCTTTGCACAAAATATTCCTTTAATATCTCCAGTTTTCCTGAACAGATCTCTGGTTTTTCCTTTTCTATTATTTTCCTCCATTTCTTTGCATTGTTCATTTAAGAAGGCCCTCTTTTCTCTCCTTGCTATTCTTTGGAAGTCTGCATTCAATTTTCTGTAACTTTCCCTATCTCCATTGCATTTTGTTTCCCTTCTCTTCTCTGCTATAAGTTCACTAGCAAATATGAAGTCTGGGTAATAGCCACATTGACCTCTTTAACTACGGAAAGATGGGAGGATTTTTCTGCTGAGAATTTTCAGCTCATTTTAGCACAATTTCTCTGTTATCATCAAGTGCATATACTCAGACATTGCTGTAGCAAATGAAGTCACTAATTATAAAAGGTAATTTTTGCTTATTGTTGGGATTTTAAAGGGAAAAGCTGTGCTGAGTGGCATATAGATGGATAACACCATAAAGTTACTTAGCTATAGTGCTGTTATCTCCATATCATCCTATTCTGTGACAGCAGAACATTTGGAGGGTAGGCTTGGTTAATATAGCACTTTTCTATTGTCTGTGAGGTCTCTCAGCTACAAGTCTCATGGCAGCTATTTTGTGAATTGCTGATAGTTGTCTCTAACTGTTTCTTGAACACAAAGTATATCACAGTCATGTCTATGGCAGAGCTGATGCAGTAGCTCTTCTTTAGATGCTGACAGTCCCCTATACTATAAATTGTCAGTTTTGGCCCTAACTAGGGCCCTTGTGTTATTGATAGCCAGTTGCAAGCTACTATCAAAGTAATATGTTCCAAGCCATATAGTATCTTATCCAACATTGTTCAAACAGTGAATCACCTCATGTTGGTGCTTCTGGAGTAGAAGGATCGAATGATAGGAGCTGCTATTACTCAAGCAATGCCTGAATGTTTCCACATTTTGGGGGGAGGCCTTTTCCATGTTTGTCAGTTGGTTGGCAGGTAGCTTTTGTTTTCTCCAGTGAGCTGCAGGTGCTAGGCACAGCTTTCCTTTCTTCTTCATCCTCATGACAACCTTGTGAGTTAGGCTAGGCTAAGGAAGAGAGATGGGCCCCAGGTCAACAAGTGAGTTGCCATCTTCTTTCCTGAAATGGGATTCTGTGTCTATAATTCTTCCTTACTGGCTGTTTTCCCAGCAAAGAGCAATTAGAGAAACAGAATAATATCTCAACTGCCATTGTGTTCATCCTTCCATCCCTATAGCTCTGTGGAAAGCATTAAGGTTGTCCTTATCAGACCCTTATTCTAATAGCAAGGCTCTCATATCAGAAAAAAGTAGTTTTTTTAAAAAAATTGTTCTATGACAAAAAGTCAAACACTCGACTGAAGAAGATTGGGGGACAAGAGAAACATGGGATAGATTGACTGTATAAGTGTGGTAATGAAGGGAGCTGTTTGGAGAGAAACCAGATGGTAGAGGCTCTCTTTTGAGAACACAGAAAGGAAGCATACAGTATGTGGCATTGATTGAATTTCTGTACCTCAGTTGGATTGGCTGTTGTCTGCCAATATGAATGCTCGGGGCACTTCTTTGCAGCAGGGTGGAGAAACTGTTTCCCATGTTCCAAGTATGAAGGGTGGCTAATCTGGGGCATTTTGGGTCTATAATTGTGAACACAAAGAAATTATGTTGCCTGTTATGTTGAAAGGAGACAATTTCCAACAGGAAAACTAGTGAACTCCATCATCATTTGGGATCACTCAGAGAAGGTGTCTTGCAAAGCTGACTGCTATAGAAAATGTTGGGGAAAGAGGAGGAGGACCATTTCTTTTTCCTTGACCTTTGACCCCGGACACATTTTTAACATTAAAAGCCAGTTATACTATATTTATTTGAGAGTTTCAGTATAAAATTCAGAGTTTGTGGAAGTTCCTCTTTAAAATGATATCTCCTGGAATTCCCCCATCAGCATATCCAGTGATCATACTCTAGGGGATTCTGGAAGTTACCGTCCAAAAATGTAACCATACCAAATTGTGATTAATATTTGCAATCTGAGGGATACTCCATATGATGGTTTTCATACTGAGAAGCTGGTTCCCCAAGTATGATGTACTAGCTTGACATTATTTTGCTGTGTGTCTTCCTTTGTCCCTCTCCCCCTTTCTCTCCAGAGGCAAAAGGACTTTTTATGTGTATATATGAGAAAGCCTATTTGCCTGCTTGTTTGTGTGTGAGTGTGTGTGTGAGACACTATTGGTTGCTGTCTCTCTCTGCTGTATGGACACCAGCAACAATTTTCTGGAAACCATTTCCAAAAACTAGCAGAGTTTGAATTGGGCTTATCTGAATTTGAAATTTAATTCACATTGTTCAGGCACATATTAAGCAGTCGTATTTCAGGAGTCTATTGCTGTGCCACATATATTAAGGTTGCAAATAACCCTTACAATTAAATCAGTAAGTGGCACACAATGTGCCCTCTGATTGCACATTGTTCCCCGAGGGCTCTCCAGATTTTACAATACATGGTTTAACTGTTGGGTTTAATAATGGTATAATCCTACCCTGATCACCAGCTAGTATTTCTAACATTTTAAACACATTAAAACGAATCATTAAACAACCCCATAACTTCTCTTACACCCATAACTATCAGCAGGTTATTTATTTTACTGCCAAAAACTTCAAAGACGTGGAAGAGTAAGTCATGCCTGTTAGTTCAATTGGGACCGAAAACTGCCTTGTGCAGCAAAGGGAGAACGCCTGTGAATTTTAATTCATTGAGGCTGCTTGAGTAGCTGGAGAGTATCATGACTGGAATGCTACTTGGAAGGACAAATCAGTCAATAAATAAGGTGGGACCTTCCTCTGTACCCACGCAGCACACAAAGGAACTATTCCTTCAAACATAGTTCCATCATGTTGCTTGAACGTTAAGGAAAGGATAAAACAGAACTGTACATTGAACACAAATCTCACTAAAGAAGAACACCTGCCAAAACTTAAGAAGCATTCTCCTCACTTACAGTGTGCTCTTTTGAGCAATGTGATCAGTCTCAGCATTATCACATTCACTTCACATTTACCCTTTAGGCAGATTTTTTTTAAAAATCAAATCACAGCCACACAAGGGCGCTAGGCAGAATTACGATTGCTTTCTCTTGCAAGTACCTGAATTACATTTCTATTAGAGTGCTCAGTTTGATATTCCTCTCTTTACACTTTACATGCTTTCTGTACGGGGAGAAGGGGAAGTTAGGAGAAAGGAAAATAGTTCTGTCTCTTGCTCTGCACTCGAGAGAGGACCTGCCTTCATCCCAGTAGCTTTACTAATCACCTTTCCTAAGCGTATGCCAAGAGTGTCTCTCCTGTTTTTAAAACTTGAAAATAGCGGCTTGTCAAGTCATGGACTGAGACTCAAATTTTGTGGTTCATTCTCCAATTTTCTCAGGATTTGGGCCTTGAGATTTCAAGGAATGGAATGCTGTTCATCTGGCAACCCTGATCTGGTCGGGACATATTCTGGTGTATTGTAAGCCACCCAGAGATCTACCAATAGATCTACTGTAGATTTATTCTTGCCCCACTTTTGGTTTACAAGGCAATTGAGTTCTTCCAGAAACCTCTATCTATATGGGATAGTGTGCTTCTCTATGGCTTAAATTAAGGCATCTGATTTGCCATGTCTGTTGGATTTTAAAAAATTGTACTCAATCAACCCTCCACCTTTCTGTGTTTGCTGAACTTCTGTTTTACATCAAGATGAATGGAACAGCAAATATTGTTGTTTATCATCTAGCCTACTTCTCAATGCCAGAATTTAGGAATCATCATAATGAGTTTGAAATCTTGGCTACATCCAGATACAACAAGAGTAGCAGCAGAGATGAAGTTCAGCTGAAACTAAGCTTCAGCAAAGAAAAAGAAGGTTCCTGATACAGACAAAAGAAAGAGGAAAGACCTCTATCCTCTGAATCTGCACAACCCCCCCCCCCAAAAAAAAACAAGATCTAAAATGTGAAGTCAAATCAGCTCTTTCTATACACATCTGCAATCAATTCAAGGGCCAGTTCACTTGTGACTGTGGCTGATCACTGGGAAGTATAAGCATCTGTCACACACATCCCAAAGCAAATTTTTTGTCAGAACACTTGATGATCATCCATATTTTCCAAGCAATAGATACCTAGAGAACTTGTCGAAAAATAGCAGTAACAATTAATTTTGAGGTGAGAAATGGTTAATTCATGAAAAAAAGAGTCAAGTTCTGGCATTTTCCCCTGCTTGATGTCTCTTTGTGAATGGTAGTGAGCACAAGAAGATACTGTATCCTGTAGATCATCTTGGTTGCTGACACTGATGTCATCAATATTCAGGCTACTCTTTGCTAAGTAAAGTTTGGCATCCTTTTCCAGCTGTAAATGTGGACATGATGCTGCACAGCAACATCAGGCCATTACCCCCTTACCCTGGAATAAAGACACAAGACAATTATTATGGAATAAACATGGGTCACACTTAATTAATTAATTATTCATTAATGCCCTCAATAAATTGGGGGGTTCTGAGGTAGTGCAAAATCAGGTTCTGCAGAGGGGTCTCAATGGACCCCTACCAAATAATGGGTGAGTCTCAAGCCCCAAGTACTTGCAGTTGCAAAGACAGCGAGAACCCAGCTGGCCCCAATTTGACCACCCCTGGACCTCAAGCCCCCTCCTCATTGTTGGTTGTTGGTCCGGGAGTGGCCCCAGTGGATCTTCGCCCCAAGCACTGTAATCGCACGGTCCGCAGCGCTGGGAGATCAGATGAGCTATACTTTACCTGTGTTTGTGAGGGGACTCACTGAAACCTGTTCTATCCGCACTGCCCACCACAGCATAGGGACTAGCTAAGCTAAGCCCCATGCCCGCCATCGAGCTTCTCAAGTTCCAAAGGCAGCCCCCCCTTGAGATTGGCTAGATATATTTCCATGCCCATGTCTGAAAGGTGCATGCCATCATGCCAAAAAAGCTCAGGCCTATAAGTGTGGATCTCCCAGTGACTGATCACTGATCCAAGGCCATTGCAAACCACTCTGCAGACTTCCCTGTTAACACGCCTCCTCACAGTGTTAACACTCTCTCTCTGCCGCTCATCCCGCTAAACCAGCCGAGGGGTGATCGTAGACTAAATAATACTCAACGTTGGATACGCCGTTTTCAGCATCTGAGGTCACGAATGCCATGCCAGATCATTACCACCCAAATGTATGAGCAATACATTGGGGGGTTTTGTGCCGAATGCAGCCGCTGTGCCAAATTGGCTCCACATCAGACCATGAATCCCCTTCCATATGATTTGGGCTTGAGCTCCAAGTCCCAAGTTGCTCCCCCACGGAGACTGAACCACATATTTTGCTGCCCAGAAAATGTAGTTGTGGCCAAGAATCATGACCAGCTGCCTTCTCCCACACAATACTGGACCTGTAAAGACAAAAAAGACCAGGCACCTGCCTAGGCATGAGAGAGTGCACGCACATATCTGCAGTAAGCTAAAAACAACCAATGTCCTATGAGTTTAATGTCATCAGGATGATAACCTAGAGTGGCTGCAGTTGAAGCTGCCCCGATTCTAAAGGAATGCATACCGAACTTCAGTCCATGGATCCCCACTTTGCCTAATTCCAAAACCATCAATTTCCAAAACTACTATTTCGTTAGAGGTGAACCATCTTCATGTACGAAAAAGTAACCCTGACTCTGCCCCCTGACATCCAAATATGCTCTCAATGCCTTCACTAGACTAAGTTGCCTTATGGAGCAAGTAGCTAAATGAAGATCAGCTCCTTTACCCCACTGATCCACCTTGGATAGGTGAATATGTATCCTTACCGAGTCCTCTTTCAACCTAACATCAAACCATTATAAGGCCATTCTCGAGACGTCAATTTTTCCTGCAACTCCTGAAAGCGCCAAAAAATGTCAATAACAACGCTGCCTTAAATAACGTAGCCTCATATGCATCCCTACAAATAAACGGCTCTTGCTGGCAATTTTTTTTCCAACATTGCTGGAGAAATTGGAGTCCTTGCATCCTTAACCTCACCTCTTTCCTTACTCCAGCCCTCGATCATTTTCTTGATCTGAAAGTTGAAGTATAATCTTCATACCCATGAATCCTAGCATGAAAAGGTAGGGCTGACATGCTACTCTGTATGCATCCTGGTGCCAAACCCTTCCTATTTAAATGTACTATGAATTGCTGCAGGTGTTCTACTGGAGCAGGCCAAATCAGTTCCAAACCCACTAGTGTTCTGAATGTCTGCAACTCTGAACTCACTGCCAGGTACCTTTTCCGCATCCTTGGGGCCAGTGCCAAGCCTCTTGCTCTTTCTGCATCATCATGCCAATTTGCCAGACCTCTGGGGGCAACATCTCAGAAATTCGTTGGCTCCTGTATTTAACTCCCTGAACTTAGTGATCTGTTGGTGCGATAGGGCATCAGCCAAGCTGTTATCCAAGCCAGAAATGTGCCCTGCCTGGATTAAAACGTTATATTTCAAAGCCTTGAAAGTAAAGGCACGCACCAGTGCCATAGCATGTTCTGAGTGCAACGTGAGGTTGTTTATTATATAAACAACCGCCTGATTGTCACATCAGAAGTGTACTGCCGAATTAGCCCATTCATGTACCCACAGCTAAAGAGCACCTACAATTGGGGGAAAAAATCCAAGAACGTGAGGTCCCTATTAATGCCTTGCTGGTGCCATTCTTCAGGCCACATCTCTGTGTACCATCTTCCCCTGAAATAAATCCCCAAAGCTATGGAGCCTGCTGCATCGGTCTTAACCTGAAATTCATCCCTAAGGTTCATCTCAGTCCTCCAGAAGGAGACCCCATTGAAATCAGCAAGGGACTGGCTCCAAACTTACAAATCCTGCCGCATGCCCTTTGTAACCCGGGTTTGATGAAAATGGCAGCATAGACCTTTCATCACATCACATAATCTACGCAGGAATGCCCGGCCTGGGGCAACTACCCTGCACATAAAATTTAGATGACCTACAATCTTTTTTAGTTCTTTCAAAGATACTTTCCTGCTTTTTATGACCATATAAATTCGAGACCAAGTTTGTCATTGGGCAACCAGGAGGCTTGTTGCCTAGTGTCTAAATCTATTCCAAGGAAAGTAAGTGCCATAGCTGGCCCTTCTGTTTTATCCTCAGCTAATGACAACCCCAACTCCTGCGCCATTATTTTGAACGTTTCTAATATAATTCTGCATTGACCAGTGTTGCTTTCACCATAAAAAAGGTAACCATGCAAATAATGGGCAGCGTTCTTACAACCTATCCTGCACCTAAGTTTCAATTCTAAAAATGAACAGAAGCGCTCAAATGCCATGCAAGAAATAGAACAGCCCATTGGCAATGCCCTATCAATATAGTAAGAACCTTGAAAATGGAAGCCTAAGAAATCAAAGTCCTGTGGATGGACCAGAAGAATATGAAATGCTGACTTTATGTCACATTTTGCAAGCTCCACCCCAATCCCACATCTATGGATCATACGTACTGCCTCATCAAAAGAGGTGTAGTGCACAAAGCAAAGTTCCTGCGGTATGGCATCATTCACAGACTCTCCCTCCGGGTAAGACAAATGATGAATGAGCCTATACTCTCCCTTATTCTTCTTGGGCACCACTCCCAGTGGTGATACTTGTAGGTTCTCTAAGGGGGAAGATACTGGTAAGTTCCACAAACCCTACCTTCTGTAACTTCCTTCTGTATTTTAGCCTTAACGATACCTTCCATCCCCTGCACTGACTTCAATTTTTTTTTGCAAAAAAGGCCTTACATTCACCTAACGCCGGTATCTTAAAACCTTTCATAAAACCATGTAACAAATACTGTGCATCTGTCTTCCTTGGGTAATCCTGCAACCAGGTCTCCAATACAGATATCTCAATTGGACTGGGGCCCTTTGTTAGAGGAAACCCCCCACTGTTAGCTTTTTTGCTCCCTGTGGTGTCCTTACTGATATTTCATTGACCTCTGGCCCTAAAATGTGACATGCTGGGATGCTGACCCTTACAGACCAAACATGCCTAAAGCAGCATGCTTTGGGCATACAAGTGTCCTTAGCATTATAGTCCCAACAGAGCAAGCAGGGTTGAATCACTTGCCCTGTGCTACCACGGGGACTTGGAGAAGGACTTGGCTTGCATATAAGATGCCTGCTATCAAAACTATCACCTAGATTAGGCCTGGCAGTGTGATGAGATTTAAAATGGATTCTCTTGAGACAGGCTTACCCATAAAAACACATCTCATCACAGGCAGGAGTCATAAATTGCAGCTAAAGACCCATCAGCAGTTCATCCCATCTCAAATTTGGATGAATATCCTCCACATACAGAATGATTCCTCATAGAGCAACCACACCAGCCCTGCAAAGGATACGTAAGCCCTATAAATCAAGTCCAGTTACTGGAATAATGACTGGGCCCTCCACGGCTGCACTTTCACTACCACCCCAGTGTAAATCAAGAAACCCGGCAACCAGTTTGCCCATGTCCTCTCGGGTCTATGCCTCCTACGTCTCTCCTTTTCCATTCATCCTCCATATCTATGTCCTTTTTGTCTACCTTTCTGTTAAGGAGATCAAATAAGTGTACATAGTGGCCTACGTAAATCTTTTCTTTAGTTGCTGGAGTAAATGCCTAGTGGCATTTAAAGGGACTGAGTTGTATCTCCTGTCAGGCACCAATGGGTAAGGCCAGACCCCTACTCCTAACATCGACCTCATGACCATTGGGAAAGCAAACTGAGGGTGCGGGGTAACCCAGTTCCCCATTGGTGTGCTTGTGCTTGGCCAGGGGCCAATTGGGCCCCCATGGCCCTGTGTCATCTGCATGCATTGGCCAGTTGCCCTCACCACTGCCCAGCCATGGCCAAGCAGTTACAGTGTTAAACATGTCAGGTCTTGGTGCTGACTCACGTGCTACTGGAAGTGGTGTTTCCTGCTCCTCCCTGTTAAACCTCTTGTCCCTGCCCCTCCTCTTCATTCTGATGCTGAGGTGTTGCAGTTGAAACCATCGATCCTTTCCTGGATGGCCATGAGGTCCGCCGGTCATGCCCTAAAGCCACAAAATGGAACATTAAATCTGAGCCATAGCCTTGAGTTTAGCCTGCCTATGACTTTTGGCCTCCCTCTCAGACCTTTTTAGTTGTGATTCACTCTATTGTGCTACCCGTTGCACTGTTCTCTAAGGCTGAATTTTTTTTCCTACAGCTGTTGCCATATTCGTCATGTCTCCTCATCAGGAGAGGACTGTGGAGGCGATACCTGAGGAGCAGCTTGCTTTTTGGTTGATTGCTTCCCTTTTTTGTTGCCTTCTCCCTTCCTGGACGCCATCCCAGCCACTTAAACTAAAAACTTCGGTTCTAACTATGCCAAACCTCGTACACTGCAAGCTCCTGAGATTTATTATTCCTTAATTGCTTAATTAAATTACCAATTAACTCTTCTGAGCAAAAGCCCAGCACTTGTGAGCAAAAAATAATTAATGGACCAATATATCTTTACAAAAACTTAAACCTGCTCCACCCTTAGCTAAAACTTGAACCCTACTACCATCTGAGCTATAATCACCTCCTCCTCCTCCTCCTCTTATTATTATTATTATTATTATTATTATTATTATTATTATTATTATTATTATTATTATTATTATTATTATTATTATTATTATTATTATTGTTGTTGTTGTTGTTGTTGTTGTTGTTGTTGTTGTTGTTGTTGTTGTTGTTGTTGTTGTTGTTGTTATTGAACAATTATCACCTCTCACAAAGGGGTCGCACCCACTTTAAACCCCTTCAAAATTGGAAGCCTAGTTTAAGAAACACCACACTTAAAATACATCTAAGGGATTGATTGTTAAATTAATTTTTTGGCCACCCAACTAATTAATAATATTTATAAACACAGTCAATCAATACAAAATTATTTAATGTCACTATAATCAATTTAGGTAAAGGTTCCCCTTGACATTTAGTCCAGCCATCTCCAACTCTAGGGTGCGGTGCTCATCCCTGTCTCCAAGCTGTGGGGCCAGAGTTTGTCCGTAGACAGTTTCCATGGCACGTGACCAGCGCAACTACACACAGAATGCCATTATCTTCCCACCATGGTACCTATTTATCTACTTGCATTTACATGCTTCTGGATGGATTTCATGTGGATTCGATCTTGTGACTGCTGGTCTTCTGGCCTTGCAGCACAGAGACTTCTGCAGTTTAACCCGCAGTGCCACCACGTCCCTGTATAATCAACTTAAATTAATTTAATTTAATTTATAATATTAAAATTTTTCCCTCCCCTGCTGGTCGGGGGTGCACCAAACCACTTATATAAATATGTCAAAGACACCATCTTCTTTTTCATTTTTTAAAAATTGTTGCTCATAACTGCTGATTTATTTATTTATTATATCCTTTGGATATTTAAGCCCAGGTCTGGTGGTGATGGCCGTTGCCGGGCCGGCCCACCAGCTGCACCATTTCCTGCATGAAGATTCTTTTTTAAAAAAAATAATAAATTATCACTAAATTAGATAAATAAGAATGTGCAAGCCAGCCTTGATCCTGGACAGTTGCACAATGATCAAACCATGGGGGACATTGATGCAACCCCCCTTTCCGAAGAAGCAAGACAAAAGCTGGAGTGACGCAGTTTGAAAACCAAGCCCAAACTGCGGGGTTCCCTCTTCAACCACTGTGAGTGAAGAAGAGGCCAAAAGGAGGTGGGGACTTACAATAAATACCTAGCCCCTTCCCCCTCCCCTCCCAGGTCGCTCACGCAAGACAACTGTGTCTCGCAGTATCCAGGGAAGAGGATAATGGCGGACTGCATCGGCAAAGAAATTTCACCAGTGGATCGAGCATTTCCTGCCATTTTGAATTACAGATAGAGAAGCAGAGTATCCCACATTCATAAACTGGATATTTTTTAAATAATTGAATTTCCTGGCTTTTTAATAATTGAAATTTAAATATATATATACTACACACAAATTCCAACAGAAACTTCCCTCATGTAGAATTACTCAGTGTTAGAGGCTCTCAAGAAATGATCACATAATTTGTACTATGTTTGCTGCGGGTGGGCAGAACCAAGAACAGCTGGGATGTGGCAGGAGTCCCTCTGTGCCAGGATAGTTAATGAAATGGTGAAGCAAAGGACTGAATAAGTGCAACACATACAACACAGAAACATACACACCCTTGAATTTCTCAGGTAAGAAAATGTTGTCATGACCGAGCCACAAACTGCAGACTAGAAAGCTATCTTCCAGTTCTCAAACTTTTCTTGGGGTAGCTAACCTGAAGAAGAAAATCTGTGTAGGCTCCAAAACATGTTGTATGCAAGTTTTTCATGCAGCCCTCAACATATACCATGGAAGCCTTGATGCTAGCTGCCCCAAATGCTCTTGCAGTTTACTGAATGAAAAGAATCTAAATCACTTACCTAAGGTTTACAATTTTGTTTTCATAAACCACATTGTATTTTATCTATGCACACACACACACACATTATACTACCTATTGCCTAATTTTGTACTGCATTCTATAAATTGTACTGTAGTGCTTCTGATATGAATAAGGAAATGATTGCAAGCAGGCCTGATCTAATTTTTCCACACGTTGGGAACAAGGCAGAGGGCTGGGAAGGCTTTGATACTGTGATGCAGATCCTTTAACTCTTATCCATGCCAATAACTTTTGTTAAGCCCTGCAATCTTGTGAATTGGGTAAGTCCCAATAAATACTCCAAGATGCCTGGTTATAGGATTGCAGCTTCAAAGTCCCTCATGATCTGAATACAGGGAAACTATGGAAGGCTTTCTCCCAGACATATCCTTCCCACACAGATCTAATTGGTAAGGAAAAAAGTGTAAGTTTACAGCAAAATAAGAGACCATGGCCAAGATGTTACACCCCCTCCAAAAAAAAGCAAAAAAAAAGAGCTCAGGATTGTGGAATCATTTCCTGCAAGATGTTTGTCAGATATGAGCATTTGTTCTATTTAAGGGGACATTGACATCTTATGCAGATTAGCTTCTGACTGCTTGATGTACCACTTGGTGTAGTTTATTTGCTGTTGATGTTTTATATTATTTGATTTTCCTTTTTTTTAGTTGCTAGACATGAGTGAATTATTTTTATTGATTAGTTACCATGGCTATTGCCATTTCCACATAAATGCATAAAGCAGCAACACATAGACAACTAAAAGATTATGGATACTGCTGACCTCTGTTAATTAAAGAGAATGGGAAAGAAATCAAGATGGACATACATATGATCAATGACATTTTTGTTTCCATAAATTTTATTTTTCTTTGCAGACTGAACAGGAAATTCAGCGACAGTCCTTCCAATATTTTCTTGCTTGCCATTTATTTCCATGTACGTCTTTTAGAAGCAAACTAATCAACATGCCAATAAGTTTTCATTGTTAGCTGAAATTTCATGGACAAACCTTCCCTATAAATCTGAAGTGGGAAACCAGTGGGCCCCACATGCTGTTAGATTACATCTCCCATCATCCCCGACCATTGGCCGTGCTGGCAAAGAGTGATGAGAGTTGCACTCTAATCCATCTGGGCTGCTGCTGGTGGCATGGATTCCTAGTCCTGTTCTAAATTTCATTCATTTTATACTATAAAGCAGTAGCTCGGGGCCCAAGGCTGCAATCCTAAAGTCCCCAGAAACCATATGTATAGAATATACTCATCCATGGTAAAATACAGAATTCCAGCTTCATTATGTAAGACTCTTAAATGGAGACTTTCATTTTTAGTATGGAAAATATATACATATAGTTCTGAGAGTTCTATTTATTTATTTATTTATTTATTTATTTATTTATTTATTTATTTATTTATTTATTTATTTATTTATTTATTTATTTATTTATTTATTTATACCTTGCCCATCTAGACCGAAGTCTACTCTGGGCAGCAAACAATAAAAAAGGAATAAAAACAATATAATAAAGTAAAAACAACAATAGTAATGTGGCACAAGATGGGAAAAAAATCCAAGTGATGACAAGAGGGAAAGCCTGCCTAAAGAGCCAGGTCTTAAGTTTGCTCTTAAAAACCCCCAGTGAGGGAGCCAGACAGATCTCTGGAGGCAGACTGTTCCAAAGTCGAAAAGACACTGTGGAGAAGGCCCGGTTTCTTGTTCTTTTTCTCCGGGCCTCCCTTGGCATGAGGCCCCTCAGCTGCCCTTCCTGGCTAGAATGAGTGGTTTGGGTAGATCTAGGTGGGAGAAGGCATTCCACTAGATATCGAGGTCCTAAACCATTTAGGGCTATATATGTCATCATTAACACTTTGAAATCAATGCGGAAATGAATGGGCAGCCAATGCAAGGCAGCCAGAGAGGGGGAGATATGCTGATATTTTCTCATCCCGCTGAGAAGTCTGGTCGCCGCATTCTGCACCATTTGAAGCTTCCGCATAAATCTCAAAGGTAGTCCCACACAAAGCGCATTACAGTAGACTACAAGTGCATGGACTAGAATGGTGAGTGCCCCAACATCAAGATAGGGATGCAGCTGGGCAATCCACCACAGATGGAAATGGGCAGAGCGGACCACTGACGCCACCTGGGTTTCCATGGTGAGCACTGGATCCAGGTGGACCCCCAAGCTGCAAACCTCACACTTCATGGTGACAGTCACCCCCCAAAAGAGAGAGGGAGTTTCCCAAACTGCAGATGGAGGGGCCACCCACCCTCAGGACCTCCATCTTGTCCAGGTTCAGCCTCAGTCAATACTCCTGCATCCATTGCAGTGCAACCTCCAGGAAGTGCTGAAGGGACGGAACGGCAGCCACTGTGGTTGGAGAAAAGGAGATGTAGAGCTGGGTGTCATCAGCATATTGATGGCACAAAGTCCCACACCCCCTGATGCCCCCACCCAGTGTCCTCATGTAGATATTAAACAGCATTGGGGAGATAATCTGCATTGTGGAAGTTTATTTCTCAGTATTTTCTCAGATTAAAATATAGAATCCCAAAGGACAATGACTTTTAAAGCACATTCAATGTAGCCATAAATCTTTTTGCCTGCATGCGTGCGTGCCTGTACGATATATATGGAATTATTACAGACCATTTTGCTTGTCCTTTCTGCATGTGAATGGCATTTTCACCATCCTTGACTTGCTACTAACCGCTGTAATTCAGCTGAAAGTAAGAGCTTACTATATGAAAATGCCAGCTGGCCAAAAGATACAGAACAGACAATGAACGGTAATCTTTCTAACATTTACTGAATGCCACTCAAAATTGGTATTCTCTTGTGCCTCACTGCTTCTGAATTGGAAGAGGACAAGCTGCTTTTTAAAGCAAAAACAGGATTAAAGTCATACAAAATGTTTTGTTATTCTAATGTGAATAAATAATTGCAATGTCCATGAGTGCTGCTGCTCACATGAGACTGACCTGGTGGCACTCATATGAAGAGCCAGTGCGATACACTATTTAGAGTGTTAGACTGGGACTTGAGAAGCCTATGTTCGAACCCCTACTGAGCCATGATACTCATTCTGAGTCATTCTTTCTCACAGCCTGGTCATAAGTACACAGTAGAGGGGAATTGAATCATGTATATTGCCTTAAGCTCAATTGGAAAATGGTGGGAATACAAATGCAATGAATAAGTAAATAAATTACACAAGCTAATTTGCAGAAATAGCATGCTTTTGTGAATCTGACCCCTCTTTAACATCTATACCAGCTGTGGTCCACATAAAGAGCAGATCATCTTTTTACCACCTAATGTTTATGCTTGATTGATTGACTATGAGAAAGCCTTTAAAAAACTCCAACAAAGCAAACTAAGAAGGTGGTTACATTGTGCACAGGGCAGCACTATGTGCACCAAGGCTTTTTCTAGCACTGGCTTGCTTGGCTGTTTTCTATTGCACTTCTCTCCTCCAGATGCACACCTGGCGTATACACACATACATACCCATCTTCCTGCCTTTTTGAATTCCAGCCTTGGTTTGGAAAGAGAGTGGACGGATCTGGTGAGAGTGTCCCTTTAAATACAGCAAATTAAATGTTTGTTTCAAGGCATTGCAAACGGCGATTCAAACAACGCATAACTCTGCGTCAATTTAAATTTACACTGACACAGATCCTAAACTATTGCTTTAATGTAAAAGAGCCCTAAGGCAGATGTGGGTAAACAAAATTCTTCATTCAAGAGATATTCATATAATTGACCATTTGTACTGGCAACAAAAATTCTCATTGATGGCTGCTGATCAACTGGCAAAGAATACAGTAATCTGAATTGTAGAATGACAGGTACATGTGAGCATGCTAGGTTCACTGTCTCGCTTGTCATTCTCATTTCCCTCAGGAAAAAAACAAACTGTTTGTAATGGTGAGTCTCTCCTGTCCATGGAGAATCTCTTCAAGATTTTAGAATCCTGTTTTTTCTTCAGATCCTGTGTTATCCCTCCTTGAGGATGAGGATCTTAATGTGGTAAGGGGTTTTGACTATATTGGGGTGTCACGACCCAGCCTCCTGTTAGGGAGTGCTTGATTGGCGGATAGAGAGTGTCCGGGCATCCGAATACCCCTTAACAGCTGGGTAGAGTCCGGGTGACCTCAGCCAGGATTTATTACAAATCCCTTCTCACAAGTCTATTCTAAAAAGATTGTCCCTTGTACTCACTTAACTTAAGCAAGTACATGCACATGAGCTTTGTAGTCCTTAAAATCTAGTAAACTCAATAAGGTAGGACTCTGTAGCAATCTGTGGCCTTGCCTCCCCCTTTGAGAATGCCTGTGACAGGCTATGCTGTTCAAGAGACCAAAATATTTTATGATTGATCTTTTTTTATTGAAAAAATATAGATTTACAGAATAAATTCAGTGAGATGCGTAAGCATAGCAATAATACATTTCCAAGGCTTATTACAATTACAATTAAGGCAACTAATTCCCTTTTGATTACAATAACTCTAAAAAATCTCTAAAAGCTTTCCTTAGTGTAGGTAAAAGGCACAACATCTCCCCACTCCACTTCCTTCAATTCTCTACACCCCCCAAGTCCTTTTCCTAGCACAAGGCATAAGGAAAAATGACCTAGAAAAATCTTTTATTTCAACAAAGGAAACAGAAGGAACACTGCACATGGCAAAAGTTCATTTTTCTATCTTCTAAACTCCTCCTCTCTTCTTTGTCTTCCAAGATGTCATCAAATCACAGCGTAAGGTGTTTCTCATGAGAAAGCAGGTGTTGTTTGTCTCCTTCTACTCTCTTCTCCACCATAACAAGTGTCTGGTCTTCTTATCTTGTCTTGGCTGTACTGGCCTAAAGAAAAACATTCCCACAGCCCTCTTGGACAATATTCCCAGCATTCGAAATCATTCTTACACAGAACCAATCTGGATCCATTTTACATTTCTTCACAAGTACACAACCCATCTTCATACATGCTTTAACCCACATATTCATGATCACTACAAGGGAATGAGAGAGTAATACCATCAGGAGACTGGATTCCATCAGAAGTACAGATTCCTAGCAGGGTCACTCAGGATGGAATGGAAAAAGCTGAGAATTCAGACTAACGTGGATTCATCATCTTCAGGAATTACCAGTTCATGTCAGCAAAAGAGAACTGATAGTTCCAAAGGTCACCCACTCAGAGGCAGTACCGGGATAAGGCAGGGCAGGGAATCTGGGATGATGACTCTAAGTGGGTGCCTGCCAGAAGAGGTGGGGCTGGGAACCGCCATACATCTGTTCATCCAAAGGACAAACTAGCATGAAATGATGAAAAGGAAGTTCGTGCCTGTCTCTTGTCCCAAACGTTATTCCATTCTCAGCTCTTCCAACACAGCCTGCTGATGTCAACTCTTAGAAATCAGAAGAAAGCCCATTCTTCCTTGGCAGACATTCCTTTCCACAGGGAAAATGTTGCTGTTTGCCTGGAACTCTGTTTTTAACATTTTGAAATATTTTTTAAAAAATCATCTATCTTTGTATAAATGCTTCATTTCTCTTCATAAGAATATGCTGTATATCACTCAGGGTGAAACAGGTTTCTCTTTGGACATTTTGTCTGTTTATTTTACTACTTTTGAGTAGAAAATTGGATCAGCCAAGGCAATACTATTTTATATGCTTTTGATCAATTTGTATTTTATATACAAGAAAGGCAAAATATATAAAAAATACAGTCAGAAAAAATATTTCAGCCATATTTTAAAATCTAAGGTATAATTAATAGACTTTAGCATTTATTGCACTGGCACAAAGTCTAAAAGGAACGTCTCTTACCCATAGGGTTATACCAACATAAAAATCATGAATTATAGGCCATGGTACCAATTTTTCTCTCTTCCAGTTCTGTCAAATGAATCCCTTTTTATATATATGTCTCTAGTCCATATCATCTGTGGCTTGTCTTTCTTCAATCTAGTTTCCATTAAACATTCCTGTACTATTGTTTTCATTAAGTTGCTGGCTACCTAATTTTCCTAAATGTTTTCTACAGCTACCTTGCTGGAAAAACAAAGTTGAATAACAATTCTTGTTATCCGAGTTCAAAACAGAGGTCAGAATCATTTGTATCCAGCTAACCAAATGAGGACAGACTCAGTACAGAATAATATCACACTATCTTGGAAAGATTATGATCATGAGAATTAAAATATAACAATTAATCAAGGCCAAACAAACAACTTGACTTGCTATGAAAAGCCTTAAGAATATAAATATTAAAAGTTCCCTTCCCTCATTTATTAAGGTAGTAAATGAGTAGTCATTAGTTTTTATTCTACAATGGAAGGAATAATGAATTAAAGTCTTTGGTGTCTCTCAAAATACACACAAATACATAATCTATTTCTTCTGTCTCTTGAGCCCACTGGTGACTGAAACTGAACAGTCTCAGTGTATCTTAATTACTTGCAAGCACTAATGGTAACAAGCACATTATTTCATGAAGGAGGTCAGGTTTAGCTTCAGTTAATAACAGTTAATAAAGATTTACAACATATTCATACCATTTCTTGTAACATAATTTGTCTGTGTACTGTATAAATTAGAGTATATAGAGCCTGTAAGACTTGTAAATAATTTCTCTACTAGGCCTTGTTTTTCTTTCCAAAATGTTTCTCATGCTGCTTTATCTCACAGCATTTGTAAATATGTTTCCTCAGAGATACACAGCCAAATCAAAAACTGGCTTCTGTTTGTACATCTGCTTTATACAGTATTTTACCATATATGAAGCAAGAAATGCCACATGTTCAGCTGGGATTCAGAAAAGAAAGAGGCAGTAGAGATCATATAGCAAATAAAATAAACTGGTTGAATATTGTAACACCGTGATTAAAGTGAAATCTATAAAAGTAAACATATCTAAAGTCCAAAACACATTTAATGAATGAATAATACAAGACCATCCATGATTTTCCTTATGTGATTTATCTATTAACCTATAAATAAACATTGTTATATTTGACAGCATTGATCCAGTACAGTCAACCCTCGACTTACGAACTTAATCCATTCTGGAAGTCGGTTCATAAGTTGAAAAATTCGTAAGTCGAAACCAAATTTCCCATAGGATTGCACTGAAATTTAATTAATGTGTTCCTATGGGGAAAAATTAAAACAAAGTCACTTACCAGGTACTGCTAAGTGAGCCCGGCTCCTCACAGTGCCTTGGTAGCAGCCATTTTGTGCTCTTCTCCACTCCTTCCCCCCTCTCCCCGCTTCTTAGCTGATCTTCACTGGGTCTCATCTGAGAGGCTTCCCTGGCCTTGCTCGGCAGGTAAAAAGGCAGTGCAAAAGCACCCAGGGAAGCTTTGCTGTGGAGGGAGCAGGGGGTGAGGGGCAGGCCCTCCACACACACCCACTCCCACCCCACCCCCCACGGCAAAGTGCTGCTTTCAGAAGCTTCCCCGGGCGCATTTGCATTGCCTTTTTACCTGCTGAGCAAGCCCCAGGAGGCTTCTGAAAGCAGCGTTTTGCTGCAGGGGGGAGCAGGGGTGGGGGCAGGCCTGCCACCCCCACTCCCCCCCGCAGCAAAGTGCCACTCTAAGAAGCTTCCCTGGGTGCTTTTGCACTGCCTTTTTACCTGCAGAGCAAGCCCGGGGAAGCCTCTGAGACCCAGTGGCAATCAGCTGAGAGGTGGGGAGAGGGGGAAGCAGAGAAGAACACAAAATGACTGCCAGGAAGGCAGGGAAAAAGCTTGAAATACTGTAAAAATGGTGCTTTTCCCCTGCCCCTGGGAGGCTTCTGAAAGTGGTGCTTGCTGCGGGGGTGGGTACGGGGGTGGGCGGCAGAGGGGAAGGGATGTTCCCTGCCTTCACCACGTGTTTTTTTTGTTTGTAACTCGAAAAAAGTTCACAAGTTGAGTCCATTTTTCCCTAGTAGAGCGGTTCATAAGTCGAAATGTTCCTATCTAGAGCTGTTTGTAATCGAGGGTTGACTGCATTCATATTTGGTACAGTGAGGAGAATATCCTCTGGTGGCAGCATAAAAAGGAAGAAAAGAAAAAGTTGTGCCCAAAGACAAACAGGGGAGCTGGGTATGTGTGACAGTGTATAATAAACAATTGAGAAGATAGAGCATGGTATCCCCACATCTGTATCCCATTGCCCTTAATACAAGAAAGGTATACTTCTGAAGTGGAAATTTTTCAGGGTTCCAACTTTGATGGAGAGTCTCCAGAAAGGATCAATTGCCCCCACGTGTAAAGGGCAAAAGACATGATAAAGGAGACAATGGTGCTAGTACATACATCATCCTTCCATATGAACAATACACACTTAAAGAACAACTAAATATGGCTTGTATTTTTTAGGTACAACTTTGTCATACTCTACAGGTGACTGATCCTTTGCATCCAACTTTGACTGAAATTCAGTAGCAAGCGGAATTGAATCAATAGAACCTATGTATGAGTTGACTCACCAATTCCCTACAGATACAATAGGTATATACTAGTTGTGATTTATTACTGGATTTTAGCTACTGCAGTTTTGTCTAACTAGGGAACTACTTGTTCTAAAGTTACATCAGTTGATTAAAGTACATGAATGTGGTATACAAAACAGGCCTTTTATGTCATATTTTTGTGAAATGAAGAAGTTCATATCCTCTCACCTAATCTTTGCTCATCCCTGATTTTGCATGTGAACAAAACTGGCCACTGAGACTTGCATCCGTGATACTTTTTAAATCTTGCTGCACAGGACTGCACCAAATGATATTTGTCACAGAACAAAGCAACATTCTAGAGGGCAATTCTAAAAATGGGGACAGCCCAAACAAGAATTTATAACTTTGACACTGGGTTTTATATTAGCACTAAATTTGGCACAGATATAGAAGACAGTCCACTCTTGCTCTTTGGCAAATTTGGTGATGTTTGCATTATGTATTTTCAAGTTACAATTTTTAAAATAAAACTGTTTTTGTCATACTTGTTGAAAACAGTCCTGAGTCCTGACAATTGCTTTGTGTTTGGATGAGAAGTGGTTAAATGATGAAAGTCAGCTTCTGGGATTTGCCATTGTGTTATGTCACTTTGTGAATGGTAGTGTGTAGAGATGGGCACAAATTGGGGGAATTGCAGTTTGTGATGGTTTGTGGTTGTTGCTATTCATGAATCATGAACCACAAACTTTCAAATGAAATGAACTGTGTGAATTAGAGATGCCAGGCTGGCAGTGAGTCTTAAGCTGTTTCTCCTCCTCACTCCTTCCAAGTTTAGCAGCTAGTTAAAGAGCACTTTCCTGGAGGGGAACCTGCAATGGGGGCTATAACTCCAACATTCAAAATCCAATCTTTGCCAAATTTGGAGGATGTGGGGAGGAGAGACTGCTGAAGACGTGCTATGAATTTAGCATCTCTAACTCATGCAAAGGCCATTCTACCACTCCTGCAAGTCCCAAATCACAAAAAGCTACAAAGTAGGTGAATCGCCAATGCTGATAATAGCATTTTGTTTTCTTTCAAGCAGGTGGATTTCCCTAAAGTGTCTCAAAAGGAACCACGAAATGGACTGATTTATGGGGTTTTTTGTTTTGTTTTATTTTTTGTTTCGCTTTTCCTTCCTGATTCATTTCATGCCCATCTCTAGTAGTCAGCACAAGAGGGTATCCTGTAGACCATCTCGACTGCCGCCACTGGTATTGTCAACATTCAGTCTAACCTTTGCTATGTAATGCTTGGCATCCTTTTTCCTGCTGGCAATATTGTGCAGCAATATCAGGCCATTTCCTGGTGTTTTGAATCATGAATACAGAAGAACAATATCTCACATTCATAAACTATCGGGCACTTTTTGTTTTGTTTTGGTCTGGGTTTTGTTTTTTGTTTTTTAAGAACTGAATTGGAGACTAAAGAAAAGATGGAGTGTCTTTGTCTTATATTATTTTTCACTGAAAAGCCCCATTGATCTATGCTTACTCTTAATTCTCACTTCATCTCCCTCACCCACTCTACTTTTCTGTATATAGTTCCTTTATACATAATCAGGACTTAGGTTTCAAATACTCTAATTTGGTTATGCAAAAGGAATGCTTTTAATAACATGGCATACAAGATATTGCCTGACATTTTCAAAATTGATTTACTTTGCTTCCTACAGTATATTCAGATTAGTACTAATCTTGCAAATCCAGTAAGTCTGTGTCACAGCGATGGTGATGATTATGCAGCCTATAGGCATGTTGCCTTTTTTGTGTCCTATAATTACAATTTATCAGCCCTTTTCTCAAGAAATCTCATCCCAGAGGAAATCAGGCCATGCCATTTTCTTTTTCTCAACATGGTGTGTGTTTCATACAACCGCTGTTAGATAAGGTGGAAGTAGAGAGTAGACACCTAATGAAAATTCACTAAGGCCAAAACTGCTCAAGCTGTATATTAAAAAAGAAAAGAAAAGAAAAAAGCTAGTAAGTCTTTCATGTATTCTTCAAAAAACAGGGACAACAACTGTGCTGAAATTTAATCATGATTAGCCTGAGGTTTCCTTTAAATATATGACTAGCAGTACCTAAGTACATAAATAGATGTATTCAGAATTCTATGGTCCATTCTGTTCTATTGCTTTCTCCTTATATCTAACCACAGAGCTATTGTTTGAAACAAAAGTTATTATACATCAAAGTTTGAAAAGCTATTAACTTTAAAACTAGCAGTTCAGCTCTTAATACTTACTCTACTCACAACACAATAACTATTGTATTTCTGTGTCCAAGCAGCACAGGTTTTTCAAACTGTATTTATTAGGACATATCGTTCATGCAATTAAATACAAATCTGCTCTTCTCTGACTGTTTGTGATGATAGCACTTCTGTTTCAATTCAAAACAAACAGCTGACAGTAATAATGATATTCAGTAGTTAAGGAGTGCCTTCAGTCTTGTTTGCTTCTGTTTTAATGGCTTCATTTTAATTTTCTCTGAATTACAGTTGTTACTTCTCTTGCTGTTTCTGAGCAGCTTCTCATTGTTATGCGTCAGGCAGGTACACAGTGCTCTCCGAGACATGATGGAAATAAAGCCTTAAGAATAATGTGTTTTGCTAATTTACTGGGATTTGTTTCTAATAGCTTGAAGAACAACTTCACACTTTGCTTTAAACTTAATGAGGCCCAAATATTTTTGGCCTAATCAAGAGCAAGCTTCGACTTATGTCATTGTTGTTTTGCCCTTATCTTCCGTCTGTGATTAGGGACTGGAGATAATGAGCTAATTAAAGCCTGGACAGGTTTCATTAATGAAATGAATTGTGGTTTGCAGATTGGTAAAGTTTTTCATAAAACAAAAAGCTCTGGTTTCCTAACTGCCCATGATCTCTTTGAAAAGCAGTGATTAATGTAACGAATCGAAGATATTTTCACTACCAGTATTAACCATGATTTCTATAGACGAGGCTCATTAATATTTAACAAAACAAATATTTTTTTAGCCTCGTGTTCCAGGTTCCACACAGTTTTATCAAGTGTATCCACACAGTACAGACGACTAAGAATTCACTCAGTTTTGGTGTAATGACTTCCCAATAGAGATGGGGGTATTCGTATACAGATACAAATACCCCCACACAGGTGGTGATAATGAGGGTCTGGCCTCCTGGGGCCAGACCATCCACTCACAATTCTGCCACTCTGTGATCGCTCCTATCACTCTGGAACTCATGATCGGCTCGCCATCCCTTTCATACACTAATTTTTTAGTGCTAAAAATGTAGGAAACCCAAAGTAAACAGAAGATACTTACCTATTCCTAATATTCCTATTCTTTTTCTTAAATATTTTTGTATAGTCCAATCAAATTTAAGCACTCTTAAGGCCCTGCTGAAAATATGTTTATGTCAGAGAGTTGTGATGTAGGCAGATTTTCATGTCTGAGAAATCAGACTTCAGAAGAATCACATGCTTATGTCGTGAAGACAAATCACAAAACAATACCAGCAAATTGTAAATTATGTAAAGTGAGTAAAGACTTTCCTGGATCCTCAGAAGCTTAAGGAACTCCCTCTTCTAATCATGGGCTATCTGTAATATCTGTTTTTATTCTGATTCAAAATTAATTTGTCATTAGAAATACTCTCCTCTGTTTTCCATTATGTTTTTTTTTAATTTGTATTTTTGCATAGATGATGGATCATCTATTTGATTGGATCATCATTTATTTGTATTTTTGGATAGATGATGAATAAAACAGGCTGGATGAACTTCTACTAAATTGGCTGCTGTGAGCCAATCTTCCATAAAGTCCAGCCTTTTTTAAAAAAATGAACACTATCATTTGAAATAGATTACAAGAATCTGTATCAACAAGGGATTTTTTTTTCAGAATAAAACACGACACTACCATTTTTACACTCCTTGGTTGCCCTATGAAACACAACGCCAAAGCCTGACGGTCTTCAGTTGACCCAAGTGCACTTTTATGCAGCTAACAAGCACACCCTGGGGCATCATACTGAGATTACTTGAAACATTTGTGTAGGGGGCAAAATCATTTCCTGAAACTTCATGATGAATATGGATATTGTTCAGTAGTTCTAGAGATCTTCCTATGGCATTTTCTCAGGAATTTGACATAATGGCTGAGTAAGTAAATGCTGGAGAATGAGACTCATGAAGTGGCTAAATTGGTACTTTTTTGTGGGGAGGGTCAAATGGAATGTGACCTCAATACAGACAGAGAGCAATTCTTTCACAAAGGATTGAAATATCATTTGGTAATGGAAACAATTATGCATTTTCTTTTGAAGGTCTTGTTCCTAGGCAGCTTCAGTGGTAATGATACTCTATGACTGAAACATATTTTACAAATATATGCTGGTATAGTTGTTGCCTTGGCATACCTCCATTTGTTCCTCACACCTTGATTCATAATCACAGTTTTGTTTGTAGTGTTAATTGACTGGAAAAGAAAGAATGTCTTAGGAAGAATTCCTAACAATAAGGGCTGCTTGACAATGGAACAGATTGAGCATGATAGGGTCTCCTTCACTGGACATTTTTAAGCAGTTTAGAGGGTTAAAGCAAGGATTCTTAATGCAATGAATAGTTATCTGCAGCAGCAGGAGTTTGGACTGAATGGTCCTTCAGGTTCTTTCCAACACTAGATTTCTGTTATTAAAAAAATGAAAAAAAATGACTATTTGCTAACTTATCCATTCAGTAAAAAAGGTTTACATGGCCTTCTTTGTTTTCATAGAGATGGAGCATGGTTTTAAAAAAGTTATAAATTACTCCAAGTTGCACAAGATTAGCAGTAATTCTGTATCTTAAGGTGCAATGTACAAGGCTTCTTTTTGCAACTTTTTGGCTGAAATCCTAGTGCTTAGAGCAGTGATTCCCAAATTTAGGACCCCAGATGTTCTTGGACTGAAACTCCCAGAAGCCTTTACTACTAGGTGTACTGGCCAGGATTTCTGGGAGTTGTAATCCAAGAACATCTGGGGACCAAACATTGGGAACCACTGGCTTAGATTATTCAGTTACATAAGAGTAGGCCTGTAAAATCAGTGGGGATTTGGTGAGTGAACTCCCCCACAACTTCCATTGATTCAAATGAGCTGTGCTAAGCAAAAGGATTTCAGCCAATGTATCAACAAAACATACCCCAAAGTATTTTGCACTCTTCATAGGTTTCCATCTCAACATGCCAGTATATCTCAATTAGCCAAACAGAAATTTGCATTGGACTAAAAGCTGCTGTAGCTATTACACAATGGACAGTATCCTGTTGCAGACCTCTCCCTAAGCAGTGTCATCAGCCATAATCATATGAAGGATGTGCACCCCAAAATCAAAAAGAAACTCTTTAATGAAGAGCAACTTGTCAAGGCCAGTGATAGTCACCTCTGTTTGCAGGCAGATCTGTGCAAAAGATACTGGATGATGATGTAGAATCACAGTAGTCCATTCCACCTCCAGAAAAAGCAAGCTGTAAAAATGTCTTTGAAGTTAACAAAATGCTTGGGGAGAGTTTAAGTGTGGTTAATTTCAGGAGCTGCTTATTTTCTATTTGTAGTTTTCAAGGCTGTCTAGTTATGGACCTATTTAGTATTATCATGTCTCTCACTCATCCACTTCTTCCTTCTCCCCATCCCTTCCTCTTGTGGTGGTTCATATTTCTACTGAGGGAAACCAGATAGGAGCTTTACCATGAATCTGGCTGGCACACAGAGATGGAATATATGGCTTACCTTTTTATCATCTGAATCGGAGGCTCCCAAACTTTCTCAAGCTGCAACCCCCTTTTATAATAGCTAAGCAGTCTGGACATCGCCTCACCATATTTGCACAAAAAGGCTTGTTTAATGGGATAAAGTCATCCCTTCTCAGAAAGTAGAGTGTTCTTTCTCTCCCAAAGGGCCTGTTTCTCATACATACACACTATCTTTAATATTCCTATCTGAAAAGGAAGAAAATATTTAACAAGGGTTACATCCAAAGTTCCCTCTAAGGTGGGCCTCCATGCACACAACTGTCTTCCTCCTCCATGCAGTGATCACATCAGGTTCCAGTCATAACAAAACCTTGCATGCTGTAGGTGGAGTCACACCCAGTGGAGCTGAAAGTTAGAGGGTACCTTGACTACAACACATATAAGGCAACTTGCAACCCCCTAGAAAACACTTTTCGACCTCTTTGGGGGTCCCGACCCCCAGGTTGGGAGACACTGATCTACTGTAAATAATGCATATGTTAATATAGCATAACATCTGAAAGGTTTCATAAGGAAGAGGGGTGTTTTTTAGAGGTGGAATAAAAGTGGCAAGACTTTTAGTGAGACGTTAACTCAGATTGCTTCTCATTCTTTCCATAACATTTGGTTATCTGTCTTGTAATGCAGAAGAATAGCAGCTGTCTGATCAATCAGGGAAAGAAGGTTGTGTCCCTTCATTCTGCTGTGACTGGACTTCCACAGGCCATTCGTTTTGCTTGTTTGATTCTTTATATGTTTGTTCTGAATTTCCAGCTTGAAGGGGGTGCTTGCTGTTTGGATCCCCATTGCACAAAGATGCAGTGTGAAGGGTAAGGTTCAGAAAAGCTTAGAAAATACCCTAAAACAGACTATAGCATGCTAAGAAACAGTTTTAGGATTCCCTCTACTGTGTGGGCTAAAATTAAAGAATGATACAGTTAGATGAGTAGCAATTAGTGCTATGCATACTTAACAGAAACAAGTGATAAGAGTGGGAATTCTCAGATTTCTTTTTCTGTACGCACTACAAGCTTTCATTCATTTTATTTCCCCTTATTTCAGGTTCAGGTTCTAGTCACAGCTCCTCATTTTTTAAAAAAAATGAACTGACCCATAGAATAATTGCACTTTAATGTATGCACTTGCTAGAAAATGGAATTCCTTTTGTAAAGGGAGAGAAATTAAAATAAAATGCTGTGAAATCATTTCAACACTATTGCATTTTATTAGGTAACAGCAGATCTCATTAGTGACTATTACCTATTACTTTTACATAAAGTGTAGCATTCATCATATTTTTATTAACCAAATGGAACAGTAAGCAGATGTCTCACACATCCAATTCCTCTGCCATGATTATTTATATACTTCAGTTGCCTCTGATAAACATAAAAGGTTGAATCATCACCAGTAGACTTTGATTCATTTACAGTAGATAAGTTAATGAAGCATCTGTTGCACAGAATGAAGTTATCCATGTGTCTGATCTCTCATATATTGTTCCAAATCATGTGCTGTGAAGTCACTTCTGAACTATGGCAAACCTTTTCAGGGTTTTCAAGTAGAGAATATCCAAAAGTGTTTTCCTCTTCCCTTTTTCTGGGGGTGCCCTGGGATTCTGCAGTTTGCCCAAGGGCACATAGGCTGGTTCTTTTGGGATGCACACTGGAGAACTCCCAACCTCAGAGCCCACTGGAGGAAAACTAAACCACTGAGCTATCCAGCAATCTCATTTATTCTTACGTGTGCTATATAAAATACTCAGTCTTGCCTTCAGCCTAGAATTCACAGTGAACATTTATCACTGGATTGCCTGCTTTTAATCAGCCTTAGGGGAGAGGTACAGATAGCCCAATGGAAGTTACTGTGAGAGACGGGGCAGCAAATGTTCCCGCTAGCTACTCATGCCAACATGCATAATATCCAAATAATGAATGCACTGGGGTATAGCTTCAAACATGTGAAACATTTCTACAGGCAGAGTGCAACTTTATGGTAGAATTTTGCAAGACCACTACACTTTCCAAGATTTGTATGCTAAAACATTGTATAAGGAAACTTTCATATACTCGTACAGGTTGAATGCTATCAGACTCTGGTGGTCCTATAGCTGAGTGGGAAACCATACTCAACTTGGGCTGGAAACATATTGTAGATAATGTGTTGTTAGAAGAGGAAAATACTTAAGGACAGTTATGTATAAAATCTGTTTCTGCCACACATGTTGATACCATATACACATTTTCAATGTTTTACTTCTCTTCTACTCCTTCAAACATCTTTCTTCATGTACTTATTTGTAGGAAAATCATTGCCCATTAACCTTTATTAATCATTCAGATTTCATATACTCGTACAGGTTGAATGCTATCAGACTCTGGTGGTCCTATAGCTGAGTGGGAAACCATACTCAACTTGGGCTGGAAACATATTGTAGATAATGTGTTGTTAGAAGAGGAAAATACTTAAGGACAGTTATGTATAAAATCTGTTTCTGCCACACATGTTGATACCATATACACATTTTCAATGTTTTACTTCTCTTCTACTCCTTCAAACATCTTTCTTCATGTACTTATTTGTAGGAAAATCATTGCCCATTAACCTTTATTAATCATTCAGATTTTCTCTGGTGAAATGACCTGCACAACATGCATTTGCTTCCAGAAGTCAATATTACTCAGTTGACACAAATATTTTGTATTGTATTTTGATTTAATTTCTTTCTTTCAACTAAGAGTCATAGTTATTAGTTAAAATACACAGTTCAGATTATTGTGCAATCCTTATCCGAGAAAACACTTTCCAGAATCATATTCTCTAATTCTCCTGCTTCCTAAATATTTGTCTCTATTCTCTACAATGAAAAAAAACTCACTAGCACTCTCCTCCATCTTGACCCATCCATCCACCTACCAAAGTAGTTTTCAATATGCACTCATTCATAAATTATTACAAATTCCCATTCACAAGCCAGCTATCACGGAAAACAACTGCCATAGAATTAATGACACAGAATCAGTGCTTCTGTCCAAGTTAGATGTGCACCTACATGGGCTTGAAACATATAAATGCTGCAAAATTATCTGTATAAACTGTTCATGATCCAATCATTCTAGCATATCATTCTGAAAAGGTATTTATTTCACACCCATGTACAGTAAGAGCTAAGAAAAAATGAGGCACAAAGTTCAGATGAAGTCCGTTCATTTTAAGAGTTTCAGGATCTCTGCTCAGCTTTGAGCAATGACTGGCTACAGTAGTTCTGATCATATGTGAAACTTCAAATGGAATAGGAGCCCTATTTAGGATTATCTGATTTTAATTCCCTGTTACTAATATTGACATGTTATTTGGGTAATAATTTTATTTTCCCCATGTCATTGTGATGTTAAAGGAGAATGTGCATACATAACACATCCAAACTAAGAGCTTGTCTATACTGGCCATTTTAGGTATAGGTTATGAAGATTCTGGTGAGATGGGGGAGGATGATGTGCCATTGGGCGTGCCTTCCCTGATTGTCTGAATTCCAAAGAGAATACATTCCCTATTGCTGGGCTAGAAAGGTATGGAACAACTCTTAAAGGGGAAGGTTGGCTCAATTGAAGTAGAAACACAAGCAGATGTGTGGTGTTTGTTTGTTTTAGTGAAACCATGCCCTCAGTGACAAATATAGCATATTTATATACCAGTGTGGACAGGCTGTATGCTGGTAAATCCAACAAAACATCAAATTGGTGTTGCCTACATAATTCAGAAGATTATATTATTTATTATAATTTTATATTGATGCTATTAATGTCATTCTGAATGTATCTGCATAAAGAGAGGAATTGGTATATTTGCGGCAACAGAATTTAAAAGCATTTGTGATGGGGAATCACGAAGAAGATTTGTGATCACAAAAGCTGGCCAGTCAGGACTGAAAGTGTTCAGTGATTACAAAATGCTGATTGTTGGAGGAAAAAGACTTGCTAAGAGGGAATGATTGGCTGAAATTCTGCAGCACTTCTCCATCATTCAGTGGCCAAAATCCTGTTTCTTGGCATAATAAACCACACTAGAGCAGGCCCATTGAATCAGTGGAGATTTAGAGATTAAACTGCTCAATAAATTCAGATGGGCCTATTCTAACTGGATTTAGCACAATAAATCAGTTAGAATAGGCCCATTTGAATCAGTGGCGTCTACAGAAGAGTTGGTGCAACAAATCCCAATTGATTCAATAATTTATTTATTTTATTTATTTATTTATTTGATTTAGATCCCGCCCATCTGGTATATTTATACCACTCTGAGCGTCTACTTTAGTGAAAATTACTATACTAAGCAACAGGATTTTGTTGAAGGTCTTTCTTATCCTGTTGGATTTACCATTCTGACATAGAATAAATAATGATGTGTTCTGATTGGCTGGATCACTGTTTTCCATCATAAATTTTAACCACAGTGGGCCTGATCTAGGTTGGCACCATGGGGTGAGGGAAGGTCAGAAATCCCTTACATTTGTTTCCCTGTACATATTGAAGTAGACTTTGTCTAAAAGGGTGGGATAGAAATCTAATAAATAAATAAATAAAAATATTGGGGTGGGATTGTGCTCACTGTAGGATAAAACACTGTATGGACAAAGCAATTTCTTTGTCTTTACAGTAATGCTGCTGCCACCTTTGATGGCAAAGGAGAAAGCAGTATCATAACCAGAAGTAAAATTATAACTGTGTTAAATCATCAACTTTGAAGAGATCATAAAAGAATTTGAAGCTCTGGAAAGAAAACTTAAGGACTTTGGAGCACAGCTAGTTTTCTCATCCACCCTACCAGGACTTGGAAGAGGAATAAAAACAGAAAAGGAAAATATTCCAGGTGAATTACTAGCTACGGAGGTGGTGTCGACGTGAGGGATTTGGTTTCTGGTACCATGGTCTAAGCTTCCTGGAAGATGGACTGTGAGCTTCATCAGGAGGGCTTTGAACTGAACTGGAAGTGGGAGAGAGAAGCAAGCACAGAGTTAAAGATAGATGAAGCCTTATTAAAATAAGAGGAACAGACCAAACTGTTCAAATAGGGGTCAATAAGAATATTAACATTAATAGTAATATTCCTAAAAATGTACAAACAGGCCACAAGTTGCATGATCTCTGGTATCTACATACAAATGCCAAGAGTATGGGAAACAAAAAAGGCAAATGCTATTTTAGGTTGAAATACCAGAAGTATAGTTTCCAAATCCTGCTGTTGTTGTTTAGTCATTTAGTTGTGTCCGACTTCGTGATCCCATGGACCAGAGCACGCCAGGCCCTCCTGTCTTCCATTGCCTCCCAGAGTTGGGTCAAATTCATGTTGGTTGCTTCGGTGACACTGTCCACCCATCTTGTCCTCTGTCGTCCCCTTCTCCTCTTGCCTTCACACTTTCCTAACATCAGAGTCTTTTCCAGGAAGTATTCTCTTCTCGTGTGATGGCCAAAGCTTCAGGATCTGTCATTCCAGTGAGCACTCAGGGTTGATTTCCTTTAAAATGGATAGGTTTATTCTCTCTGCAGTCCAGGGGACTCTCAAGAGTCTCCTCCAGCACCACAATTCAAAAGCATCAATTCTTTGGCAGTCAGCTTTCTTTATGGTCCAGCTCTCACTTCCATACACCACTATAGGGAAAACCATAGCTTTGGCTAATCAGACTTTTGTTGGCAAGGTGATGTCTCTGCTTTTTAAGATGCTGTCGAGTTTTGTCATTGCTTTCCTCCCAAGAAGTAGTTGTCTTTTAATTTCGTGGCTGGTGTCACCATCTGCAGTGATCACGGAGCCCAAGAAAGTAAAATCTGTCACTGCCTCCATATTTTCCCCTTCTATTTGCCAGGAGGTGATTGGATCAGGGGCCGTGATCTTAGTTTTTTTGATGTTGGGCCTCAGACCATTTTTTACACTCACCTCTTTCACCCTCATTACGAGGTTATTTAATTCCTCCTCACTTTCTGCCACCAGAGTGGTATCATCTGCATATCAGAGGTTGTTGATATTTCTTCCGGCAATCTTAATTCTGTCTTGGGATTCTTCTAGTCCGGCCTTTCGCATGATGTATAAGCCGGGGGACTATATACAGCCTTGTCGTACTCCTTTCCCAATTTTGAACCAGTTTTTCTATAATCAGTTCTAACTGTTGCTTCCTGTCCCACCTATAGGTTTCTCAGGAAATAGATAAGGTGGTCTGGCACTGCCATTTCTTTAAGGACATGCCATAGTTTGTTGTGGTCCACACAATCAAAGGCTTTTGCGTAGTCAATGAAACAGAAGTAGATTTTTTCTGGAACTCGCTGGCTTTCTCCATAATCCAGCGCATGTTAGCAATTTGTCTCTAGTTCCTCTGCCCCTTCGGAATCCAGCTCGTACTTCTGGGAGTTATCGGTCCACATACTGCTGAAGCCTACCTTGCACAATGCTCCAACTACTGTACAATTGCACTCATTTCACAACCTTGCTAGCGTGTGAAATGAGTGCAATTGTACAGTAGTTGGAGCATTCTTTGGCACTGCCCTTCTTTGGGATTGGGATGTAGACTGATCTTTTCCAGTCCTCTGGCCACTGTTGAGTTTTCCAAACTTGCTGGCATATTAAATGTAGCACTTTAACAGCGTCACCTTTTAAGATTTTAAATAGTTCCACTGGAATGCCATCACCTCCACTGGCCTTGTTGTTAGCCATGCTTTCTAAGGCCCACTTGACTGCACTCTCCAGGATATCTGGCTCAAGCTCAGCAACCACATTATCTGGGTTGTCCCAGATATCCAGATCTTTCTGGTATAATTCCTCTGTGTATTCTTGCCACCTTTTCTTGATGTCTTCTGCTTCTGTGAGGTCCCTCCCATTTTTGTCTTTTATCATGTCCATCTTTGCACAAAATGTTTCTTTAATATCTCAAATTTTCCTGGACAGATCTCTGTTTTTTCCTTTTCTATTATTTTCCTCTATATCTTTGCACTGTTCATTTAAGAAGGCCCTCTTGTCTCTCCTTTCAATTCTTTGGAAGCCTACATTCAATTTCCTGTAACTTTCTCTATCTCCCTTGCATTTTGTTTCCCTTCTCTTCTCTGCTATTTGTAAGGCCTCGCTGGACAGCCACTTTGCTTTCTTGCATTTACTTTTCTTTGGGATGGTTTTTGTTGCTGCCTCCTGTACAATATTAGGAGCCTCCAACCATAGTTCTTCAGGCACCCTGTCCACCAAATCTAGTTCCTTAAACGTGGTCTTCACCTCCACTGTGTATTCATAAGAGATTTGGTTTAGATTATACCTGACTAGCCCAGTGTTTTTTCCTACAGTTTAAGCTTGAATTTTGCTATGAGAAGCTGATGATCAGAGCCACAATCAACTCCAGGTCTTGTTTTTGCTGACTATTTAGGGCTGGAAACCAAGTCCTATGAGAAAAGACTAAAAGAATTTGGCATGTTTAGCCTTGAGAAAAGAAGACAGAGAGGTGATATGAGAACACTTTTCAAATATTTGAAGCCTGTCATATAGAGCAGGGGCAGGATCTGTTCTCAATCATCCCAGTGTGCGGGACATGCAACAATGAGCTCAAGTGACAGGAAGCCAGATTTCAGTTGAATATCAGGAAAAACATCCTAACTGTTAGAGCAGTGGACAGTGGAACCAATTACCTCAAGAGTTAGTGAGTCTCCAGCACCGGAGGCATTCGAGAGAAATGTAGACAACCATGTGGCAGATATCCTTTGATTTGTATTCCTGCATCAAGCAGGGGGTTGGACTCGATGGCCTTATAGGCCCCTTCCAGGCTCATGATTCCATGATTTTATGATCAAGGAAGTGTACTGGAGCCTACATGGGTTGAAGAGAAAACATTTGATAAGGAAGTACTCCAAACCAAAGAGTACCTCATTCAGACACCAGACATTATGCTAGGACATGGAATTCATTGGTTTGCCAGGGCAGAAGATGTGTTTTATAGAGAGATATGTTATTTCTTGGTCTCTGTTTAACTGCTGAAGTTTGTGCCGTGTGTAGAGTGTTCACATAAAATATACAGAGGCTGGAATCTTATTCATGTAAATTCTTTGGTATGACAACATCATCATGGCATCATCAGTCTTACGCTGTGCAATGTACACAAACAGGACTTCAGCCAGAGAAACACCAATAACAGTGCATTCTAAATGAATCATAACTTCTGAGATAACATTTTCCACTCACATTATTGTCTTTATGGATTACAAAGGTATAAGAGTATAAACTTCTTTTTCAATCTCCTATGAACATAACAGTTCTGTTTTCTTATTGCTTTGATTGAGATAATAGCTGAGTTTTCTTTTTTGATATGATCCTTTTTTTAAGATCATTTTCTATCTCTATCTCTATCTCCATCTCTATATCTATATGGCTCACACTTATATTCCCTTGCTTAAAGATGTCACTGACAAAACAGAGGCTACAGACAGCAATGTTTTCATCCTTTTTGTATCTTAAAAATAGTAATGAAAAAGTTACCTCAGTTTTATGCTAATTCAACACAGCTAATTCACAGAATAAAAGCTACGGATGGAAAATGTATTTTCCCAGCAGGTACCAGTTACAAATGACAATTTGGCTACCCTTCTGAAGATACATTGACAAAGCAGGCACACATGTCTAATTCAGCTGTAGATCCCTTTTCTATCCGTGTTTTGCAGGTAAAACATACCATAGGGAAGACTTTTAATTGAAGACTGGCTGTGCAATATAGCGATGCAAAAGCCGAACACCTTCCAACTTTCACTTACAAATTGCATACAGTCCTACGGGATCTTAAACTGGTAGGCTGTTGAACAAAATTAAATGCTAATGTGTGCAGTTATATATATACAACATAATTTTTAGCTTTTGATTATCCAAATGTCTTGCAAACATGGTCATTCCTCCACTGCTGCTTCCTTCAAAAAAATATGGCACTAGTGCAGAATTCAGTGGGGCCTATGATGGATGCTAGTGTGATGTGCACCGGCCCCACTAACTCAGTCTGTCTAAATAAGGGTATACAGGCTGGGGCCTCACCCTCTTTTGGGGATACTCAAAACTGATCATTGTCCAGATTTTTCTGCATCTCTGTTATAAGCAACCCCATCCCAATTATTTCTCATACATTGAGGGTATGTTGGTAAAAATAAATCAAGATTTTTTTTTTTTTGTTCCTCATCTTTAGCCCAGGGAACACAAGAAAAAGAGACAAAAGGAACAGCTGTTAGGAATGACCACATTGTAACAACAAGAAAAGAAAAACTAAAATCAGATCCTGATTTCCTAACATCCTGACTTAACTACAAAAGTGGAAGCAGTGATCTGCACAAACATATGAACACTTAGTCCTCATAGTGTAAATAACTTTGAAGAAAAAAGGCAAAGCCTGGGTAATATGCTGCACCAACAGACACCCCTCACTTTGCACTGCAGTGAGGGGGGATTCACAGAACGGTTTTTGCAGGCTGGTGATCTCTCTCAGAGACCCTCCCCGTGTCTCAGCAAGTGGAGAATCAAGGAGGGGTCTTTAGCTTTACTGCGAATTGGCCAAGAGTAAATCTGCATGTTTAAATCTGGTAACCCAGCTGTTCCCATTCCTTAAAATGTCTCCTTTGGCTCTGTGATACCATATTTTTTCCGTGTATAAGACGTCCCCATGTATAAGACATCCTCCCACTTTTCTAACCCAAAATTAAGAAATCAATATTTTGAAGATAAAAGAGAACACATTTTTATTTTGTAATTAGGTAACATTTACATACCAGTACTGTCATATTATGCCTCACACATAGCTTTGAGCATATCTCTTTATTCAGCCTCTGGGCTCAGAACACTCAGACATTACTTGTCCCTGTTGCATCTGAGCACTGCCTACATGCTCCACCTCCAAGGAGGTGTGTCCAATTGATTTGTTCAGCAACAGCTGATGTCAGTTACATAAGGATAGTGATTGGAGGAAGCTAAGTCTCCTGACTCTGGGATGCTAAGCCTCATGATTGAAGGAAGCCTGTTTGCAAAGGAAGGTATGGGCAGCTTTGTAATTGCATGGTTCTCTCCTCAGCTTACTTCCATGTATAACACGACCCTCAATGTTTAGTCTAAAGATTTTAGACAAAAATATTGTCTTACACATGGTAAAATATGGTACATGCCTTAGCAATATCCCTCTTGGATTACTGTCACACACTCTGTATGGAGCTGCCTTAGAATATAGTTAGGAAACATGCTGGAGCGTCTTTTCCCAATGTCATCTACCCACATCATTAGGCAATGGTCCTCCTGGTGGACACTCTGAAGTAGGCCAGGGAATCATCAACCAGAGGTAGGGCTTCTTTGTGGTGGCACCAGCACTCTGGAACCAATTACCTGTGGAGCTGAGCCTGGATCTCTCCCTCCCAATGTTTAAAAGGTACCTGAAAACATTCCTTTTCCTCCTTTCTCTGTAACTCTACCTGATTTTTGAACATGCCTTGCGTTCCGCATTTAAGTTTGCAGATCATGCCTCTTTGAGTTTATTATTATTCTTTCTGTGTTTTTTTTTTTTTTTTAATTTGATTGATTCTTGTTTTATTGCTCTAAACTACCCAGAATAGTGCATTGCATTCATGGGGTGGTATATACAGTAGATTTATAGATCGAATCCACACGATGGAGTGAGCTCCAGTCGCTTGTCCCAGCTCTTGCCAACCTAGCAATTCGAAAGCATGTAAAAATGTGAGTAGATAAATAGGTACCACCTAGGTGGGAAGGTAACAACATTCCATGTCTAGTCGTGCTGGCCATGTGACCACAGAAACTGTCTTCGGACAAACACTGGTTCTATGGCTTGGAAACAGGGATGAGCACCACGCCCTAGAGTCAGACATGACTGGACTAAATGCCAAGGGGAACCTTTACCTTTATATAGATTTAATTAATAAATAAACATCAGCTGGTTCAAGATGCTGCAATCAGACTGCTGACCAGGTCCGGTTATAGGAAGCATAAAACTCCCCTGTTACACAGCTTCATTGGCTGCTTTTTCATTTCTGGGCCCAATTCAAAGTGTTGGCTATGACCTATATAGTCTTATATGGCTTGGGTCCAAGCTACTTGAAGTATTATTTCCCTCCTGTCATCACTTGAATATTTTTATTTTTTCCCCATCTTGAACTATATTATTATTGTTGTTTTTTATTTTACTATATTGTTTTTATTCCATTTTTTATTGTTAGCTGCCCAGAGTAGACTTCGGTCTAGATGGATGGGGTATAAATTTAGATAGCTAGATAGCTAGATAGATAGGTAGCTAGATAGATAGGTAGACAGGTAGATAGAGAGATAGAGAGAGAGATAGATAAAATATCTTCCCATATTCTTAGCTCCAAATGTTTTTTGGGGCATCAGGGGGACCAGTGTTTCAGCCCACTATTTTTGCAGGTATGTTTGTTATTTTTGCAGGTATGTTTGTTGGGAACACAAGAAAGGGCCTTCTCTGTGGCTGCCCCCAAGTTGTTGAAAGCCCTCCCTCAGGAGGCTAGCTTGTGGGCAAAGGTCAAACTTTTAACAACTGAATTAGGCAGTGAATAGTTGATTTGGGTGCTGTGTATCATCATCACCATCATCAATTTATTTTATACTATTTCAATGTGTTTTTAAGCTGTTTTAAATAATTGTTTTAATATTAGTATATGTGTAGCTTTTTAATGTCACAATCTTTTGCTAGTTTACATAATTTTTGATTAATTTGTGAGCTGCCTTGAGCCCTTTCACTGAGAAAAAAAGATATCCTGAAAATGAAAGGAAATAAATAAATAAAAATATGCCCACAAGAAAACATAATTGCATTACTGGGACTACATAGGTTTCCATAAATTTCTTCTGAGAAAAGAAAACAATTTAAGCATTTTCTGGTTAAGAGAATCTTCAGTTATTTCTGGAACCAAAGTGCAACAGCACTGCCCGTAATGGCAAGAATTCATCATTTGGTATGGTTCACAACACAACCTTTGCTTGCCTGTTAATGTTTAAACCAATTTCCAAACATGTGTCCTGTCTTAATGCTAGTCCTCTTCCTGTTTCCTCTAGTTTAGGCAAAGAATTTAAGTTCTTCAGCGTGGTCTTCTGTGAATACACACATAAAGGGTTAACCAGCGCCAGCGTAGGTCTCTTCGGAATGTTCCAGAGCTCTGTAAAAGAAACATAGTTAGGGCTGCCTATACTGCGCATGCTCCGCCCACCCAAGCCTCGGTTCCATTTCTCCGCCGGATGAAGTGGTTCTCTTTGGTCTGAGCTCTTCAGATTGTGCTTATTCTGGATATTTACTGCTTGGTTTCTCTGGTTTTTGACCCTAGCCTGTTTACTGACTGTTCTGCTGCCTACGATTTGGACTGGTAAAAGATTCTTTCATTTTTTCGCCCCTTCGGGCTCCCTCCCGTTTTTCCCGCCCTTTTCAACGGACGCTTGTTTGCCTTCTCTATGCCCCCCCCACCATCGGGTCCCTTCAGAAAGTGCGTGCTCTGCTCAGCTAAGATTCCCTATCAGGATGGGCACGACACATGTTTAATCTGCCTTGGTGAATCGCATTCCCCTCAGGATTGTAGACACTGCAAAGCGTTCACCAAGGCTGCCCTGAAGGCTCATCAGAGGCGCCTTCAGCTCCATCTGTGGGATACTGCCCTTTCAGCCACCAAACCCTCGGACATGGAGCTCCCTTCAACTTCTCCAGCTCCATCCACGGGACAGGAAATTACCTCGCAGCCAGCGCCTAAATCGTCAGATGTTTCAGCTGCTAAGCCTCAGAAAAGATCTTCGAAGGCTAAGAAGCCATCTGCAGCTAAGGCGAGCTCTGCTCCCAAACCTGCGAAACAATTAAAAACCAAGGCGTCGGTAAAGTCTGTGGACACAACTAGTCAAGCGCTGCCTGCCTCCCTATCCCTACTTTCTCCTATCTTGGAGGGTTCGCTAAGGGATAAGGGCTCTGCATCGGAGGCGACTACACCAATCCCTCCCAGGCAGACCGAGCCGATTCGACCCCTTGGCGTTCCCTCTCCCACGCCAAGTCAGCTTGTACGAGCTACTACAAGCTTGGGTTCTGGCCATTCGAGCCCTATCTCCTCTGGGCGGCCATCTCCGGCTCATTCCATGTCTCCGTTGCCTTCACACTCCCCCTCGATTCCGCGCAAGAACAAGGAGAAACGTAAACATCTTTCGCGTGATCGACATCGGTCGTCGCGCAGGGGGAGTGTCGAGAGACACCACCGTTCTCGACGTCATCGGCATTCTTCATCCAACACATCGTCGAGCTCGTCGGGGCGGCATAAACGACGTCGTCACCATCGTCGGAGGCGTTCTTCCACCTCTTCATCCTCCGCGTCGTCCCCTCGCCGCCATCGACGTCGACGCGTCAAATATATTTATGTTTCATCTTCCGCGTCCTCTTCTTCGGAGTTGACATCACCTCGGAAACGTCGACGTCGACGACGACACCCTGTCGATCCTGTTGCCCCGCAAGTCCCGGGGCTCGATCAACCGCCTTCTCAGCCTCCTCTCCCAACTATTCCGACGTCTGCACCTCAACCGCAGCCGGCTCCCCGGATCGACATCGAGCCTCGACGTCCTAAGAGGCATGGGATCTCTTCTTCTGAGGACGACACTCCTTTCTCTTCTCAGGCTTCTGTTTCGGATGAGAGTCCATCTGAAAGACCTAAACCTGATGACTTACCTCTTGGGGAGACAGTGGGATCCAACACCGGTGATCCCCATGATTCTTCCCCATCTGAAGATTTTTCCTCATATTCTCAAATGCTGGCACGTTTAGCCAAGGCCCTTAAGCTTCGGATGGATGAGCCCCCACCCCCTGAGGAAGACCTCATCTTTGGGGACATTAATAAGGAGTGATCTCCTCCGCCCAGCCTTTCTTATCTTCCTGCCTTGCTTTCTATCATTAAAGACTTCTGGGACCGCCCATCGACATCAGTCCCCCTTCCTAAAAGGACTGAAAACATGTATAGGATCAATGATGATGATGCCAAGTTTCTGCTGAAGCATCCTATCCCGAACTCTCTCATCGTTGAATCTAGCTGTTCGAAACCTTCCGGGCGCGCTCACGTTGTACCAACGAATAAAGAGGGCAAGAAACTGGAAATGTTGGGCAGGAGGCTTTACTGTATTCTCTCATCTCCTTTGTTTTACGTGTCGCTAACTATCAGACGGCTCTCGGCGCATATCAGAAACAGCTGTGGCTCAAGATCCTGCCTGGCTTGAAAATGCTTCCTGACGAAGTTAAGCAGGGCTATATGAACACCTACGAGGAGGCTCAAACGGTCTCCAAACATCAAAGAATCGCCACTAGGCACTCTGTGGAGGCGGCTGCCAGGATTTTGGTCTCATGTGTATCCCTTCGCAGACACGCTTGGCTACAATCGGCAAATATCTTGGAGGATGTAAAGGCTAAAGTTGAAGATCTACCCTTTGATGCCTCAGGTCTTTTCCACAGTAAAACTGACAGCCACCTCGAGGATGTTCACAAGGCTAAGAAGACTGCCAAGTCTTATTATATTCAACCACAACCGAAGTTTTCCAAACCTTACTGGAAACAGTCCCCCAATCGTTATCAGCATTCTCCTCATTTTAGAAGCTATAAAGGTCAGTCTCTATCCAGGGTGGCTTCCGCTCCCTCCACCACGCAGACTTACCGTAACCAGTCTTCTCAGCGGCGCCAATCGTACAAACCACCCGCTAAGAAACAAAAGCATTTTCTTTGACTTACCTCCGACTCCCTCAGTCACCGGCTCCAATACAAGGCTTCAACCGTTCTTCTCAAACTGGTCCGCCATCACGAATGATTCCTGGGTTCTGGAAATAATTTCCACCGGTTACAGACTGGAATTTCTCGACCACCCTCCTTTGGGTCATATAGAATTTACTTCTTTCGACTCCTCCCTACAAAAAGAGGTAAATTTGTTGTTGGAAAGAGATGCTATCCAACGTGTCCCAGCAAGAGACATCTTAAACGGCTTCTATTCCAGATATTTCGCCGTTCCCAAGAAAGGAGGGGGCATACACCCCATTCTGGATCTCAGGATTCTCAATACTTACCTGCACACCCGTCGTTTTCGTATGGTGACGTTGGAGTCCATCATCCACCTACTAAAAAGAAAAAACTGGTTCACGGTCATAGATCTAAAGGACGCTTATTTTCATATTACTATTCATCCCGCTCACCGCAAATTTCTCAGGTTCATTTTCCAAGACATTATTTACCAGTTCCTCGCCCTTCCCTTCGGTTTAGCCACAGCTCCCCGCACTTTTACAAAATGTATGGCGCCAGTTGCAGTGTTTCTAAGGCTTCATGGCGTCCAGGTGTTTCCGTACATCGACGATTGGTTGCTCGTCGCATCCTCAAAACGTCAAGCCAGAAAGGACACCAACTACACCCTTCAAGTACTACACGGTCTGGGCCTTACTGTAAATTACAGGAAATCACATCTCAATCCCTCCAAGATCATCCACTACATCGGAGCAAAACTGGACGCATCCAAAGGCCGGGTCTTTCTTCCGCGAGACCGAATACAAAAGATCCGCAAGGCTGTCAAGAAGTTCAGGCTGGGAGCCAAGGTGTCTGTCGCACATGCCCAGCACCTTCTGGGCCTGATGTCATCCACGACCCCCTGTCTCTCTCATGCCAGGCTAAAACTCAGGTCCCTTCAGGTTTGGCTACTGTCCCTATTCAACCCCTTACGGGACCCTCAGCACAAGCGCCTCAGAGTCACCCCGGAACTCTCCCGACAACTTCAGTGGTGGACTTACGCTCCTCATTTACGAATAGGCCGCCCTTTTCGGCCTCTCAGACTGACTGTCCAAGTCACCTCGGATGCGAGCCCCACAGGTTGGGGGGCTCATTGCGGCCTTCATTCTGTTCACGCCCTGTGGTCACACCAAGAACGTCTGTTCCACATCAACCTCCTAGAAGTGCTAGCGATCATCAAAGCCTTGAGAGCCTTCCTCCCACTAGTACATGGCCATGGTGTTCAGATTGTCACAGACAACACGACGGCCACGTACTACCTCAACAAACAAGGGGGCACCCACTCTCACTCCCTGCTGTTTCTAACGATAACTCTCTGGGAGTGGTGTTATCGTCACCACATTTTTCTTCGAGCTGTTCACGTGTCCACAGAAGACAACTCTCGGGCAGACGAACTCAGCCGTCGCAGCAGCCAGATGCACGAGTGGGAACTCAATCCTTCTGTGTTCCGTCATCTATGCCGTTGTTGGGGCACTCCTGTCTTGGATGTTTTTGCGACAGAACACAACAAGAAGTGCCCTCGTTACGCCTCGAAAGCGGGTCGAGGACTGCAGTCAGAAGGAGATGCTTTCATGATTTCTTGGAGGATGGGTCTTCTTTATCTCTTTCCCCCGTTTCCCACTGGTTCACAGGACAATAGTAAAGCTTTGCCACGAACCTGTCCCTGCTATCCTTATAGCGCCTTTCTGGCCACGCCAGCCGTGGTTTCCCACTCTGCTCGCACTGTCATCGGACTACATCAAGCTCCCCACTCTTCCTGACCTTCTTACTCAGGATGCGGGGAAGATTCTCCACCCCGATATCGACACAATTCATCTCACAGCGTGGAGAATATGCCCGAAATCAAAGAAATTTTAGATAAATCAAGAAAGAACTCTACTTCCGTGTTATATGGCTACAAATGGAAGAGCTTCCTGAAATTCACTTCGGAAAGGGGACTGCCCTCGTCGCCAACCTCCCTATCAGCTCTGTTACAATTCTTGCGTTACTTGTTCGACTTTCACTTGTCTGTTTCCACCCTGAAAGTTTATGTTGCTGCCATCGTGTCCTTTCAACCTACGGGCTCTTCGGCATCTCGTCTGTTTTCGCACCCCACTGTCAAAACTTTCCTTAAAGGAATTGCACACGCGAGGCCCCCAGTCAAGCGGCCAGTACCGCAATGGTCTCTCCACTTGGTCCTTCAAGCGCTGATGCGGCCACCTTTCAAGCCACTTGCTACCTGTGATCTGAAGATGTTATCCTTTAAAGTCTTATTTTTGGTCGCGATTACTTCGGCTAGGAGGGCTAGTGAGCTCGCCGCACTTAGGGCTGATCAACCCTTCCTACAATTCTATCATGACGAGGTCATCCTTCATACAGATGTCTCCTTTCTTCCTAAAGTGGTTTCTGACTTTCATATAAATCAGCCACTCATTCTGTCAACACTGTTCTCTTCACCAACTAATGACACTGAGCGCATGCTCCACTCTCTGGATGTCAGACGTGCGCTTTCCTTTTATGTTTCTCGGACTGAGGATTTTCGTCTGTCACCCAAACTCTTCTTGTGTTTTTACGGCCAGAAGAAAGGTCTTCCAGCTTCCTCTTCTTCGCTCTCTAGATGGCTGGTTTCGGTTATCTCATTGGCCTACGACCTTCAACATAGAACACCTCCAGATGGTCTCCGGGCTCACTCCACGAGAGCTGTATCCTCTTCAGCGGCTTTGCTTCATGGGGTGGACTTGTCAGATATATGCAGGACTGCCACATGGTCCCGAGTATCCACGTTTGTCTCACACTATCGTTTGGATCTCAGGGCCAAACAGGAAACGAGATTTGGGAGAGCTGTGCTGTCTTCTGCCCTTCAGTGACGGCACTCCCTCCGGTAAGATAGCTTGCTAGTCACCCTTTATGTGTGTATTCACAGAAGACCACGCTGAAGAAAGACGGGTTACTTACCTGTAACCATGGTTCTTCAAGTGGTCATTCTGTGAATTCACACAACTCACCCGGCCTCCCCGCTATCCGTCACTGCATTTAAGAGCATTGATCACTTATCTGTGGCGGATAAACGGAACTGAGGCTTGGGTGGGCGGAGCATGTGCAGTATAGGCAGCCCTAACTATGTTTCTTTTACAGAGCTCTGGAACATTCCGAAGAGACCTACGCTGGCGCTGGTTAACCCTTTATGTGTGAATTCACAGAATGACCACTTGAAGAACCATGGTTACAGGTAAGTAACCCGTCTTTCTGATGATGTCCTCAAGGGCTCTTAAAAGTACACTGCACAGAGCAGTTTTGAGGAACATTCCACCACCTCTATCCTTTAACAGTCTGGAATACAGGGCCGCAGGTATTTTGCTGCAGGGTTTTCTGATTGCCATTTAACAGGGTGAGCAAAAATATAGCCTGCAGACTGAATGTGATCCCCAAGGCTGCTACAGAAGCTTTGTCTGATTGTCATTCTTTATTACTGCTTCAGATTGTAGGAACAGATTGTGTGAATATGCTGCCATGCTATAATACCCCCATGGTTACACAATATGCCAATATATTTGTGTGTACTTTAGAGCACTGCTCCAGACCCAAGCATTTTTCACTTTTGTCTGAGATACATCAAGGATGACATGTTGATGGTAAAAACACCTTCAATGGAGCTTCAGTGATGTTCACTTACCTGGTGCTGGATCACTCCATGCAAGTGGGCTGTTTGCACGTCAAGACATCACATCTGCATAATATCTGTATCAGCCCAACGCCCATAGTTTTGGTGTGCATACACAGATGCACATCAAAGAGTAAAAGAGTAAAATGGCACCTCATGCCATTTTACTCTTTTTTCAGTTTTTGGTATGGTGGTACACATTCCGACCATTGCCTGCTGGGACTCTGGCCCTATGTAAAGATCTACAACATCCCTGAAAGGGATGATGCTAAAGGTTTCATTTATCCTGGCTCCCAGTTATAGCTGTTGGTGTTCCCCTCCCATTCATGGCAATTTGTATTTATGTTATTTTATGTTATTTTACATTGTGTTACAGATAGAAAAGTGGAAATGGATGGCAAATGTCTTAGAATCTGGACAGAGAGGTTCAGGATATCTCTTAAAGGGCACAGGGTAGGTTGAGCCTTACGTGTGTGCCCAATATTCAAGTCTAGAGCAGGTCTGGGCCTTCCACAACCATCTAAGCATAAAATACACCATATTTTGTTTAGGGTGGGGGGGATGGTATCTAGGGTTTTGCTTTTAATAGTGATGGAAAATGAATACCAGTGTTGTCATTACTGGACATTCTCAGTCAGAAGAATGTTAATGTTAAAAGGATTAGTCCAAAAAAGGCAGACTGAATTCTACCAGGGACTGAGATGAGAAAATAAATCCTCTGAAGGTGAATCTCTCTATTGCTAGGCAAATAGAACCCATTTTAACAATCCAGACCAATCTAGGATTAAGCTGACAAATGCTTCCAGCTATAGAGAGTTTGGAAATCAGAGGCCAGGCCCAACAGCTTATCTCGTTAAATAACCCTAAACTGCCATTGTTAAGAGAGATTTTGATCTTAAACAAACTGATGTGCAGTCTTCTTCCTCTAATATGGAAGCTGTATAACAAACAATTTCTGTCAGTTCATGGCATACCTTTTTAAGTGAAGATGAGGATCATTACCATGGAAACATATCCATTGCTAGCAGTCTCCAATGTAAAAACAAAAATAAAAACCACTTGTGTTATATTTGATACAATATTATAACCAACCAATTACTACATTACTGTGGGGGAAATGATGCAAGACCTGTATAAATAGACTTCTGGAATTCTTTGGGTTGAATTCCTCCAATAGTCACAGTGTAACTCAACAATAGACATCACTGATTATCATGCAATGCCCAAATTCTGAGAATAGCATTTCTAACATGAAAAACAATAACAAGTGTGATTTTTCCAGGTCCTTTCTCTTCCTTTAGTTTCTTATTCCCCAGCAAAATGGAGATCATTATACGAGTGGCAAGGTCCTTTATAATCTCTTTTGAGTCAATGGGAATTTCCTCTGCAATATAAAAAATACATGTATGTTACCTGCCTTACATATGATCTGGTTCTCTAGATATCTGAGTTACAAGAAGGTCTCCTAAAACATCATTTAAGTTAATGCAGACAAACACAAGTGCAATAGTTCAGATCAGGTGATCAGGCTTGAGTTTGTAAATGTTTTTGCAAACATATATATATTCTTGATCTATAAATCAAACTGCAGAATTTTCAAAAAGCACATTATATCATTTGGGATGCTCAAAATTAGTGGAACTGAATCAAGTGTGGAAAAAGGAATGTTAACACTTTTTTTTCTGATCCTGACAACAGTTATCTTCTGTCTCAAATACTATGACCCCAAAAGCAAAGGTTTGAAGTAAAAGGATATAACTGAAGCTGTATACCAAAATAATAATAATAATAATAATAATAATAATAATAATAATAATAATAATAATAATAATAATAATAATAATAATAATAATAATAATAAATAAATAAATAAATAAATAAATAAATAAATAAATAAATAAATAAATAAATAAATAAATAAATAAATAAATAAATAAATCCATTTGCAGCTTAAATCCCTAACTTAAAACATGGCACCCCAAGTAAACATAAGAGGCAAGCTCCACTATTTGACTTTCTAAAGAGACACATCTCTCCCAAAAATCTGTTTACATAGGACTGAGGCAATGAAATACTGTGGGATTAGCTATGGTTATAGTAAGGATTGATTCAAAGTACTTTTTTCTGATCAAACAATGCAAAGGTCAATTCAAATCAGTCTAGCCCTTTTTTGTTCTGAATTCAGTTTTTCTCTGCCATGGGAGCTTCAACTTTTTTTCAAGCTGAAACGATTCAAACAATTTTTTTCCTGTGTGATCAGTTGATTCATTCTTGTAAAAAAATGGGGGGCGGTCATGCCTATCAGTGGTGTCATGCCTATCAGTTGGGGCATGATGTTCAGGACCATGGGAATGCCACCTCTTCGTTCTTTCCCTCAATCATCTTCTGATTTTAGTACTGATATACTATTTAGCACTTGATTACCTCAGGAAAAGAAAAAAACCAAAAAATACGAAGAAGGAAGGAAGGAAGGAAGGAAGGAAGGAAGGAAGGAAGGAAGGAAGGAAGAGTAAAATGTGAATCACATCGCATCAAGTATGGACACTTTTGCTCCCAAATCAATTCACCGCCCATTTGTGATCACTGACTGTGAATTCAACCATAATATAGGCTGAGAATCAAATCATAGCAAAACCAGACCAGAGTGATTTGGTTTGCCAGTGTAACCACACCCTGAGCCAGTAAACACAATGACCACTATCTTCTTAACAACTACACTTGGGACCTACACAAAAAAATATTGGCTTTCTTCTCATACATGCACACAGCTCCTTTCTATTAAATGGGGAATTATCCAGTTTGTGCAATAACAAACCAGAGACAGCACAGAGTGTTATGTCCATGAAGTGATACATTCCACAATTCTGAAAAAGATACTGAGCAGTGACACTTTCTCCCTCCAAATGCTGATCAATGAGAAAGCATTAGTAAAGATTACATAGCTGTGGATAAGACTGAGATGCAAAACTGCTGTTCGTAGATGCCTGTGTCTCATTTCTGCACTTTTACATCACTAGTAATGTGGTATATACAGAGAGGGATGGCAAGTGAGATCATGTAGTAGTGCTTACTGTTGAGATAATAACAATCTTGCATGTATTAACACTGCATATCAGTGGGGGCATGGCTTTACAGACAAAGGTGATTGTTTTGCCACTCACTTGTTTGGTGAAGTTCATTTCCTACTAGAGGCAAGCTCCCCCTTTCTGTTTGTTTGCTTTCCTTCCTTTCTTACTTAGTTCTCTCTTTTCGTCTGACCTTCCATCATGTAGCAAGCATGGAGGATGTCTCTTTCATGTGTTGAGACTTTTTCTCCCCCTCTCCTTGTCACTGTAAGTAAGGATTGCAACTGTAAATACATATATCTTTTCTTTTCACTTAAAATGCTTCCAGAGTGATTTTTAACATATAAAGCGCTAGTCATTGTGAAAAGGCTACCAAAATTTAGGCTATTTATTCCCTCATGCTTTCTCTGTACAGTTGGTGTTCCTACATAATACTCTGCTGACTTTAAAAAAGAATTAATTAATTCTCCGATACTTACCTGAGGGGTAAAAAAGAAAAAAAATGAGTGACTCAATGGGCTTGTCTTTTGAAGAAGGAGTAGAAGCTGATCATAATCTGTCATTTGACAGATTATTGTTTTTCTGCTGTACAATTTCAATCACCATTTTCTGCTTTAAATGAAAGCTCGGCAATTTCTATATGTCTGGGGCCACACATGCTCACCCCTGGAGCTTTGAGTGCCACACTTCTTCCAGCAATCCACATACTCCAAAAACACACACAACACAGGCTGTGTATTTTATTTTTGAAGAAGCTCCTTTCTGTTCTCTATTTTCCAATTAAAAACAAACTGAACATTATGAGATAAAGAGAGCTGGGGTGATGGTAGCCCTGAAAGCATTGCAACATTTCCCCATGACTCATAGGGGACTTTTTGAGCCAATATTTAAAAAAAATAGGGGTGTCAAGAGGACCCAGCAGTGCTGGGCACCGCATTTGAGTCCTTGAAGACTGGACACAACTCATGGACTGTATATTGTCCACCTCTGCTTTAAATCAAAGGCTATTTCTTTTACTTGTTTTGGGGATTTCCCTGTTTCTTTAAAATGAAGCGATGTACAGAGATGTTGGGAAAAGAAAGCCTAATGTTATTAAACAGCATTGGATGGATTCCCCACCCCCACACCACCATACAAATAAATAATTGAAACTATGAACAGCAGTAAAATATCTTGACTCACCACCTTCTTTTTCCAAAACTTCACTCCCTGAGGAAGCCATATTTGCAAAGAAAAGAGGGGGATTTTCCCTTTAAGTGTCTCTCTTAAAGTGACACGTCATGCATAGGCTCCTCCATGAGCAGATGGTGAGTTGCTGAAAAAGGTACATAGGATCACACATATTGCACCAAAATCTAATCCTACACAACAGGGAGGTGTAGAAAGATACTGCACAAAGTCAGATGCCTGACCTACCTAATTCGGGATTGTCAAGCCTGACTAACAACAGTTCTCCAGGACTTCAGGCAAGATTTTCCCCACATCCTGGTTGGAGATGCTGAAGATTACATCTGCAGATGTCTGCATACCAAAAAACATACGATTTAGCATGGTGTTCCAAGCCATATCCCCATGGTCCCCTTGTGGAAAGTCCCCCTGTGGAAAATAATGCATTGTTCTCAAAATCAGCTGAAAGAAGGCGATTTCCCTCTTGAGGCAGAGTTAGAAGAAGAAGGAGGAGAAGGAGAAGGAGAAGGAGAAGGAGAAGAACTGTCAGCTACCTCATATTCAAAGTAAAACCACTGCCCATTGCAAAATATGTTTGAATTTTACCCTTCAATTGGGGTGGCAACAGCGTATTTGGTGAACTACCAAAAACCTTGGAAATCTGTTAGAAAGGGAAGAAAAACCTTTGACCCAGTACTATCTCAGACAGTAATAAGATGACAAATATCTTATGTAAATATACAGAATGTTGAGTATACATCAGGCAAAAAGAGCTTAGTGACGTCTAATTTTTCAGATTAAATTTACCAATCTTTAGAATTGTTTTCAAAGTGGAGATGGAAAGATATTGAGGTTCAAAACATGTAAATGTGGCACAAAACAGAAACAGAAGGGTTTAACCATCTTTTTGGTTCCTCCTCCACAATAAAAACATTACAAGATGCAGTTTTAAAAATGGAGAATTAATCCCAAACACAATTTTTGGAAGACACTTTTAGAACTCACAACCTGTCTGAAGATGCTATCGTATAGGGCTTTGATCTCTACAACAATTTTTTACTTTTTATTTTCCACTATGATGAGCAAATTTTAATTTGGCAAGAAACAGTGACGCCAAATTTTATTTGCTTCTCATACTTATGTCAGTTCTGATTTGGTGCAGACATTTAGTGCTTTAAAAGTAATACAAATTGCTTCAATCTCACATAAAATGTTATAGAATTATTTTCATAAACATATAAAACAGAATTCAGAAGTGGCTAAAAAGATGCTGTGATAGAAAGGGAAGAAAACTATTATTTAATTTAATACATTGCCATAAATCACTTTAATAGATAAATGACTAAACAAAAGAATCATCATATTTCATTTCTGTGCTGTTTAGAATGCTATAGATTGAGGAGCAAAAACAGCTACCCATGAGATTTAGAACAGAGAGAGCGATTCAAAGGTGACGCAGATGGCAGAGACAAGAGATACCAAATGAGCACCTTTGTGATCATCATTTATCATTGCTGTCCCTGCCCAGAGCTTGAAATGTTATCTTTAAAAAGACAAAGTTAAAAAAAAAAAAAAACAGAAGTCCCTCAACTTCTTAGCTAGCCTCTCCGATTGCTACAGGGATTTGGGGACTTAATAGTTTAAAAAGTAATATTTCCAGGTTCTTGCCCTACTACCTTTAGGCAACCTGAGGTTTCAGATGAGGAAGGTGGCAGCAAGACATTTCTGGCTGTTCACTTTTGTTAGAGGATGAGTTGTCTGTGCCAGAGAACCCTCCCTGCCTCCCTCTAACTAAGTCTGCTGCTCTCAGGTGAGGTTGAAGATGCCATCCTATCACTGGTATAGAGGTAAGATTCTGAGTGTGGGCACAGCCATGACCAGCCGTTTTGTCACCTGGGGCAAGTGGCACCATTTTGAACATACTCCACTGTGAAGCATGGGTGGGAGCCCCCACATAAAAAAAAAGAGGAGAATGTTCTGTCCCTACAAAGAAAACAAAGTCTCGGCTTAGTGTTTGGATAGGGCTAGGAGATGTGATCATTTATTTTTATGCCTATTGCTCTGCAACTAGGGCCTATCCAGACCAACCGTTTTGGTACAGGCTGGATCAGGCAACAAAGGATTTGTTGAGGCTAGGGGGAGGAGTGATGTGCCATTTGGCATGCACCACTCGTCTGAACACCAAATGACATCATGTAGCCAGATCAGCAGTTAAATAAGCACTTCTCCTAACCATCTGAGAAGGGTCAGGGAAAGTGAAATGTTTATGTCTCTCCCTCTGTTGGTGCAATTCTGTTTTCTCCCTTCTATCCTTCCTGCTGCCCTTATTCTCCCTCACTTTATCTCTCCCTTTTCCTCAGAATATGCAGTGGCAATGGCAGGTGGAAGCTGAGGTGGTTGCTGCTGAGACTTGGCTCAGGGGTGTATGTGTGTGACTGTTGGTGGTGATGTGACAAGGGGCTGATGGGGGAATTCACAGGCATTGCTGTGTGGGGAAACTATAGGGAGTAGCCTCCAGCCTTACTCTCTCCTTACACTTTCCTCTCCCTTTTTTCTCATTACCATTCCTGCACTCCACCTTCGTTCTGGGACAAACTGCCTTCTGCTCCTCTTCCTCCTCAATATGAGAGAGATGTAATTACCAATGCACAGCTTGGCTGCCTGGCTAAATGGGCTAAACAAGGAGCTAATGAATCATGCCAAAAAGAATACATGCCCTATGACAGTGATAGAAAGGTGTGTGACAGCTCTTAAAGGAAAGGTCAGACTTATCTAAGCAGAAGCATGTGCATACATGATCTTAATTTTTTATCCAAACTGTGTTATCAACAATCCATATACCAATCTATAGGCCAGTGTGGCTACCCTCCTAGTTACAGCCCTGACCAAATGTTTGGCTCTGGAGAGTAAAAGGAGAACTCAAGCTGTTTTTGTGTTACTTAGTGCTCTGTCAATCTGACCCAGACAGTGCTGAAGCAGTGTAGTGGAAGGCAACTTATTTTCATGAGGTATCATGAGATGTGCCAGATGATTTTTTTTCTCCATTTGTTCTCTTACCTAGAGGGTGGGAATCATTTCAGGGATGGCCCACGTGTGCCTGGCTCTGGAATAGCTGATGTAATGGTATCAACAAGGGGTTCTGTCTAGGCAGTGTTTAACACTTTAGTGGGCATATGCATGCTTTCATAGCTACAAGAAGCAGCTCCCCTTAATCTAATAGATCAAATTAGGAGGGGAAAAATTACTCCAAACCTGCTATGACCATCTGGGGCCTTGACACCATTCCTGGCAGTTTCTTCTGATGTCCTGAGAAGATATGTCAAGGCAATGCCATGAAAAATGCCAAGCAGAATTAGATGAGCAATGGAGCATTAGCACATCTCACATGAATGCCTTCTCAGAACTAAGCTCCACTGAGTTCACTGGGATTTATTTTGAGGCAATTAGGTGTTAGACTGCAGCCTGATGTTGTGGCAGATTCCAATGAAAGCCAGGGCCCATGTTTTTGAAGAGAAAACTTGTATAGGATTGGCCTCAATAAGCTATTTTCTGCTGAAGAGGGCTGTTTTTCAAGGCATCATGTTAGGTTCTAGCACTTGTAAGCTATTTGGAAATACAGTCACCAGAACTTCATTAGTGGATCTGATACTTAAGTTTTTGCACAGCAGGGGGAGTAAGAAGTAAGTGTCAACTATATGCACTGTACTCAGCTAATGAAGTCCTCACAGAAGTCTTGATTTAGCATGCTGATAGTGCTGAAATTAACAATCAGCCCTCATAAGGTCTATAAGAAAACATAAATATGTTAATAAAAGAATAAAAAGAAAAGAGGTAATCTTAAGGGAATACTACTAGATTGACTCCAATAGAAATAGCCATTTACAATAGAAAAAAGCATTTATGTTTATGAAACCTGAATCTAAAAAGGTAAAAAGCAAGGATGACTGATCTTGATTTTGGTCCACATCAAATTTGTTCCATATAGAAGTTACTATGTAATTGCATGTGCATTTTTTAAAAAAAATGTACGAATGTCTGAGTGCGTTGTTCAAATTTACCCATTTCATACACATTCACTGATAGACTAAAATATGTATATGCATTTTTAAAATGTACACATTATCCTCACATATATTTTTCAAGGTTAGCCTTCATTACTCCAGTTGCATTACAAGTTTGGAAGTGTATGGATTTCAAGGTGCAAATTATATTTGGGTCCACATTTGGTTTTGGGCGATCTAAGTATAATCACATGAAAAGGTGTTCCCAGAGAATTTTCCCTCACTCCAATGACAAAGTAACAGTAGGTCTTACTGTAAAAAGAAATGCTGTTCCAGCATAAACAGATTCCCCCTTTTTCTTTCTTTCTTTCCCTTTTTCTTTCTTTCTTTTTCTTTTTCTGTTTTTCCAGGAGGGCTCTTTACTAATGTAAATGAAAGTGAATGATGGTGAAAAATAGTGGGGAGGGCATAAATAATGAAACAATTGGGCATTTTCCTATTTATAAAAAGAGAGCACTCAAACTAATTGAGGGTAACAATAATAATGTTGCCAAGAAAATCAATGCTCTCTCTATATATTATATATTGCAGTTTCCTCACTTGAATTTTACATATTAATTGTTCATTGTTCATTTTCAATGAGTGCAGTGTTTGATGTGAAGGTAAGAGGTATGCATATACAAGTGTGCTTGATGCTCATGGCCAGTTTAATAGGGATAATGGCATCATTTTCCTTTGATTAGGGCTAGGTCATGCATTGTATATAAGTGATGGTGAGAGAGAAAGGCTTTATGTAGGGGTCCAGTTGAAACCAGGGTGCACAGTATCAAACATCCTAAGGACAATTTCTTATGTTCCATGCCAAGCAAAGTGCTACTACTAAATTAAACACTACTTAGTGGTTTAGGTTTCTGGCTATGGATTAGATATTTGTTTCTCTGGAGAAACAAATATGAACTGCGGCACCTTCTGGGCTTTGCATGGCATGTGACCACTTTGGCACAGAGGCAGGACAGGGAGTCTCTCCACTCAGCTGATGAGTGGTCACCTGAACAGGGAGATGGGAAAGCACTGTCTGGGCTCCTTCTGGGAGTGATGACAATGATGTCAGAGCCTAGCATCCTGCAGAGCCTGGTAAATGGCCTGTATGGTTCGGGGGGGGGGGGAGATTGGGCAGATTGGTTCTGCAGTGTTGCAGTTAAGATTCATTTGTTCAGGGAAATGGAAACGAAGAGCCCATGTCTACTGTGGATATGTCACATATGTATAATAATAAATGAGCACAGTGGCTTTGTTATCTAGCTGTGGAGTCAGAAGTTGGGAGTTCAATTCCTCACTGTGCCTTCTGAGAGTAGAGCCAGCCTGTCTGGCCTTGGACAAGCTGCACAGCTCCAGGGTGTACCTAGAAGAAGGTAATGGTAAACCACTTCTGAGTATTCTCTACCTGGAAAAGCCTGAAAAGTGAGAATTGATTTGATGGCTCATGATTATTATCAGATTTATATTGGATCACAAATAGAGCATGTTGTTTAGTCGTTAAGTCATGTCCAGCTCTTCATGACCCCATGGACCAGAGCGCTCCAGGCCCTCCTGTCTTCCACTGCCTCCCAGAGTTGGGTCAAATTCATGTTGGTCACTTTCATGACACTGTCCAACCATCTCGTCCTCTGTCGTCCCCTTCTCCTCTTGCCTTCATACTTTCCCAACATCAGGGTCTTTTCCAGAGAGTCTTTTCTTCTCATGAGATGGCCAAAGTATTGGAGCCTCAGCTTCAGGATCAATCCTTCCAATGAGCACTCAGGGTTGATTTCCTTCAGAACGGACAGGTTTGTTCTCCTTGCAGTCCAGGGGGCTCTCAAGTGTCTCCTCCAGCACCACAGTTCAAAAGCATCAATTCTTCAGCGGTCAGCCTTCTTTAAGGTCCAGCTCTCACTTCCATACATCACTACTGGAAAAACCATAGCTTTGACTATGCGAACCTTTGTCGGCAAGGTGATGTCTCTGCTTTTTAAGATGCTGTTTAGGTTTGTCATTGCTTTCCTCCCAAGAAGCAGGCATCTTTTAATTTTGTGGCTGCTGTCACCATCTGCAGTGATCATGGAACCCAAGAAAGTAAAATCTGTCACTGCCTCCATATCTTCCCCTTCCATTTGCCAGGAGGTGATGGGGCCAGTGGACATGACCTTAGTTGTTTTTATGTTGAGCATAGATAGAGCATAGATAGTCACAACAGCTTTTCTTTAAAAAATGTCAATAAAGCATAAAGGTAAAAATATGCACAATGCTATTAAACATGCTAGACCGCCTAGAGTGGTCGAAATGACTAGGCAGGGTATAAATACAATAAATAAAATAATTAAATAAATTAAACATCATCCACAGTCAAATCAACCATGAAGATTGTTATGCCAGTCCATTTGGGCTTTCAGGTGGTGCTTCCTTCTAGTAGCAACCCACATCATCCATAGGATTTGTTACCTCCCATCACTTAGAATCAAATGGACTCCAAAAGGCACTGTGAATCTTCATTTGTATGGACAATCCACCATCGAGTTGCATAGGCATAGATTAGCTGAGATACCTCTGCCAAACATGAGCATGCACACCACCGCTTTCCCATGAAAGGTGATAGAGGAGATGGGGGGGAAGCTAATTGGCTCTGGAATGTGTGCACATGCACACACACTACCTTCATCACATTGCATCTCAGTGGAGCACCACATGCTTCAACAGAAAATAAATTCAATTCTTCCCAAAGGTTTACGAATGTGGGATATTGTGCTTCTGTATCCGGATGAGCTGACTCACCAAATCGTCACTCATTCAATGAGCCTACTGTAGTGTAATTTACTACACTAAGCAGCAGGATCTCAGCCATTGAAATATCTAACAATTCATTAAAACCATGAGTGGCTATGCTGATTAGGACTGATGGGAGTTTTAGCCCAACAACATTTGAAAAGCTGCAAATTAATCAGGCCTGAGGAAGACAGTCTCTGGGTATAGAGCAGCCAAGCTGACTCTTTTAAGTCCCTCGCAGACAATATATAATTAACTGGGATAGCTTTGTATGCTCTACTGCAGGTTTCATAACTGAATTTTTCTATCTTGGCAGGCAATGCCATTATTTTTTAACGTGGGTCTTATCTTAATTTATTTATTTTATTATTTATTTATTTATTTAATTTATATGCCGCCCACTCTACCCAAAGGTCTCTGGGCGGCTTACAACAATTAAAATTCAATGCAATAAAATAAAATGATTAAAATACAATTAAAATACAATTAAAATACAATTAAAATTGCCATCATTAAGACCCACAGTTAATGTTATTTCAATTAAAAGCCTTCTGGAACAGGAAGGTTTTGACCTGGCGCCGAAATATCATCAGTGTCGGCGCCAGGTGAATTTCAGTCGGGAGGGCGTTCCATAGTCTGGGGGCAGCTGCCGAGAAGGCCCTTTGTCTACAAGCCATCCCTCTTACCTCCTTGAGGGGTGGCTCTTTCAAAAGGGCCCCCTGGCTAGATCTTAACAGCCTGGTAGGCTCATATGGAAGGAGGCGGTCCTTCAAGTATCCAGGGCCCAAGCCGTTTAGGGCTTTATATGTCAAAACAAGCACTTTGAATTGGGCCCGGACAGCAACTGGTAACCAGTGTAAATCATACAGAATCGGCTTGATGTGCTCTCTGGCGGCCCCACCACTCACCAGCCACACAGCTCGATTCTGAACCAGTTGCAGTCGCCGGACCGTCTTCAAAGGCAGCCCCACGTAGAGCGCATTGCAATAATCAATACGAGATGTTACCAGTGCATGTGTAACTGTCATGAGACTCCACTCGTCCAGGTAGGGCCGTAGCTGGTATAATTTCCGCAGCTGAAGGAAGGCACCCCTGGCCACCGAGTCCACCTGAGCTTCCAAAGTTAGACTGGGGTCCAGGAGCACCCCCCAGGCTGCGGACCCTGTCCCTTAGGGGGAGTGTAACCCCATTCAGGACAGGGAAGTGGCCCTCCAACGTGTCCGGCGAAGCACCCACTAACAGCACTTCCATCTTGTCTGGATTGAGTTTCAATTTATTAACCCTCATCCAGTCCATTATCAGGTCCAGACACGAGTTCAGCACAGAAACCGCCTCACCTGGATTGGTGGAAAACGAGAGGTAGAGCTGAGTGTCGTCAGCATATTGCTGACTCCTCAGCCCAAACCTCCTGATGACCTCTCCCAGCGGTTTCATGTAGATGTTAAACAGCATGGGGGACAGTATCGAGCCCTGAGGAACCCCATTACATGAATGCCATGGGGCCGAGCAACTGTCCCCCAGCACCACCCTCTGCACACGGTCAGCCAGGAAGGAGCGGAACCACCGTAAAACAGTGCCCCCAACTCCCAACCCAGCCAGCCTATCCAGAAGGACACCATGGTCGATGGTGTCGAAAGCCGCTGAGAGGTCCAGGAGTATCAACAGGGTCACACTCCCCCTGTCTCTCTCCCGGCAAAGGTCATCATACAGGGCGACCAAGGCAGTCTCTGTACCAAAACCCGGCCTGAAACCCGATTGAAATGGATCCAGAAAATCCGTTTCATCCAGCAGCGCCTGGAGTTGCCCGGCCACAACCCGCTCCAACACTTTGCCCAAATAAGGGAGGTTCGCCACTGGTCGGTAGTTGACCACCAGCCTTGGGTCCAGGTTAGGCTTTTTAAGGAGTGGTCGAATTACCGCCTCTTTCAAGGCAGTAGGGACCACTCCCTCTCTCAGAGAGGCGTTCACGGCCTCCTGGACCCAAGTGCGAACCCCCCTGGCAGATCTTCCAATTAGCCAAGATGGGCAAGGGTCGAGCGGCGTGGTGGTAGAACGGACAGATCCAAGCACCTTGTCCACATCCTCGGGTCTCAACAATTGAAACTCATCCATTAAAGTTTGACCTAAGCACGGCACACTGGACACATCTTCCGATTTTGCAGTAACAGTGGAGTCCAGCCCACTGCGAATCTGAGCGATTTTTTCCTCAAAATGAATAGCAAACTCATCACAGCGAGCTGATGAGCAGTCCGGGACCTCCACCGGGTTTCCCGGTTGAAGAAGATCCCGGACCACCCGAAACAGCTCTGCTGGACGACATTCTGAGGAAGCAATGCGGCTGGAGAAATATTGCCGTTTCGCCAGCCGTATTGCCACGAAATAGGCCCGATAATGGGCTCTAAGTCGTGTTCGATCGGATTCCCAGCGGGACTTCCTCCACCTGCGCTCTAGCCGTCTCCCCTCTAGCTTCATCGCCCGCAGTTCAGAAGTATACCAGGGAGCTGTCTGGGCTCGGCGAGCAGGGAGAGGGCGCTTAGGCGCAATCGTGTCAACCGCCCGGGTCATCTCCCTATTCCATAGGGTGACCTGAGCTTCGACAGGAGCGCCAACCATATCAGACGGATACTCCCCCAGAGCATTCAGGAATCCATCTGGATCCATAAGTCTCCGAGGGCGGATCATCTTAATAGATCCCCCACCCTTGCAGAGGGAAGAAGAAGCTAATAGACTAAACTTGACCAGGAAGTGGTCTGACCATGACAATGGGGTCACAACCAGCCCCTCCACATCCAAACCACCATCTTCCAGTCCCGTTGTGAAAACCAGATCCAAGGTGTGGCCCTTCTCATGTGTCGGGCCGATGACACATTGAGACAGCCCCATGGTTGTCATGGCGGCCATGAAGTCCTGAGCCGCCCCAGTCAAGGCAGCCTCAGCATGGATGTTAATGTGACTTTATGATCATTATATGATTATATTTAGCTCCATTTTATAATTCACAATTCATTCCTGTAAAATGACATTGGCCATAGAAGAATTTATGTATTGGACACGATGGGACAGAACTGGAAATAACTCTGTACTAGGAGTGAAGGGATGGTTCTGACACCAGCATGCTTTATAATGCTAAAACCAATGATACCAAATTGAGTGCTAAAAAGAAATATAAATGTAAGTTATCTTAACCATCAGATTAATTTAAAATTAATTATACTTTAAATCCATTTAATACCTTGTAATAAAAGATATATTGCTAATGGATGTGTTTGGTTCATTAAAACAATAACTTTTTATTGCTGTGATGAGACCAATTTAAAATGAAATTAATTTCTGGATGCAAAATAGAATTCCAATAATCTAGATTGCTGGAGATTGACTGTATGATTGCCAAGGGCACTCCTATCACTATGCAACATCTGGTAGTACAAAGGCAGTGCTGCTCTTGTTTGGGAAGTATGCAAAGCTATCACAGCTTCTCCAGTTTGCTGCTCATTCATTAACTACATCCAAGCACAGAGGACAGCTGCACGAAACCACTTGAATGTGTTTCTCCCCTCTCTGGAACAGAAGGTATGTTTTTCATTCAAAATGAAAATTTCAGAACACCTGTTGTATATTTACAACACTCTTATGGAAGCAAATGGATTGTGCCACTGTAAAACTTTCTCAAATGATCACAAGCATGCTAGCAACGTCTGGAACCAAAAACAGTCCCATCACCAGAAAAGACTGCAAAGTAACTGAAGCTTCTTCTTAAGACTGTTCAGTACTTCTAACTAAGGATTTGAATCTCACAGCCTCTCACTTCTTTTTCTTTCTTTCTTTCTTTCTTTCTTTCTTTCTTTCTTTCTTTCTTTCTTTCTTTCTTTCTTTCTTTCTTTCTTTCTTTCTTTCTTTCTTTCTTTCTTTCTTTCTTTCTTTCTTTCTTTCAGTGTTGCTCAATTTAAAATTATGGGTGTATATGAAATATAGGTAAAATCAAAAACAAATGAAAATATTAAAATAATTAAACTATTCTTGACCAGAAGCAGGTTAATTTAATAGTCAACTTGGCCATTTGCTGGATCTTCTTTTGTACAAGTGGTGGGGCATAAATTGCATGTACATACATGCAGCATTGATTGAATTTCTCCGATTTATGCCATACAGTTATTTTCACAATAAAGGGGAAAGAGGAGAGGCCAGGTATACTGCCTAGAGCTCAAGTGCAGAATATAAATATAGTGTGTATACTGTATAAGACTGATCCCTTTTCTGGGATAATTAAGAGCTTCTGATTGCCCTCTCAAAGGTTCTGATGATCTTGGAATCCTTTTGGGCCACAAGATGGCAGGAGGAGTCTTTAGTGTCTGAAAATCACTGTCACTGATAAAAATCATCCCGATGGTGCTGCTTTTTGGAAATTAAAGACTTCTCTTTAGAGATGGGCACGAACTGCTGGTTTGGTGGTTCATGATGATTCATTTATCAGCCAAAGAGGTGTCACATGCTTCAAAGCCCCAACTCTTCTGATGGGCATCCACTCAGAGGCAGTGGCCTGGCTTCCCTTCCCTGCCTCCTCTGGGCCCTATCACTAGTAGCTGCTTGACTCTTCCAGATGAAAGGCTTCCTCTATTGAATCGAACCATCTCATATTTGATCTTCTTCTTTTCCTGCTGCTTTAAACTTTTCCCAGCATATTGTCTTTTCCACTGTGTCTTGACTAGAGTTGGGGGTATTTGTGTTTGTATACAAATACGAATATCCATTTGTATTTGTATACAAATATGAATAGCCCCACACAGGTGGAGTTAATGAGGGTCCAGCACCATGGGGCTGGATGGTCCACTCACGAATCCACCGCGGACATGGACGGCATGATTCTACGAATGGCTCTGCAGCACATGATCCACTCGCTACTCCTGGCAGGAGGTGGGAGGACAAGCTTCGCTGCAAGGTTGAAGAGTGGTGAGCAGATTACACACTGTGGAACCATTCGTAGAATCACACCGTCCACATCCATGGTGGATCTATGAGTGGACCATCCGGCCCCATGGGGCTGGACACTTGTTAACACCACCTGTGCGGGGGCATTCATATACGTATACCCCCATCTCTAGTCTTGACTTCTCATGATGTGCCCAAAGTATTATAGCCTCTGTTAAGTTCTTTTCGCTCAAGGAGTTCAAAAGAGAGTTCAAGCTTTATTCAATCTAGTAGTCACTTATATGTCTTTTTGCAAGTCTATGATATCCATAAAGCTCTTCTACAACACAAGATTTTAAATGTCAAATTTCTTTACTGACCAGCTTTCAATAATCAGAAACGTCATCATTTCAGTTATCTTGGACTTGGTCTCTAGTGACACATCCTTATTCTTAAGGATATTTTCTAGTAACTGTCTTTCCAGATCGCAGTTGTCTTCTGATTTTTATCTTGGATACATAGCTTAGCATGGCAAGGGGGAGTTGAGTGTATCTGTGAAGCTGAGAATAAAACCATCAGAAGACCAGATTCTGTTACAAGTCTGTACTCCTACCAAGGTCACACAAGGCAGAATGATCAAAGCTTAAACACTCCTTCTTCAAGATTAACGGTCACATTGACAGAAAAGAATGGATAGATTCAGCAATGATGGAGGCAGAGAAAGTATAGGACCTCTACTGACTTGTAAACAAATGCAAAAGCAAGTTATAACTTTATTAAACCACTAAACAAATTGAACAAACAGCTAGTTTTCTACATAAATAGCCACATTTGGTCCATTTTTGCAGATTTATCAAAATAATGGGCATGTGACTAGCAAACACATACCATCCTTTGGACTAACTGCTAATTCTGGGGTTATATGGGACTCATGTTTCTCTAATCTTGCACTGTAAAAGCACATACAAACCAACAATAATTGACCCAAATGTAAATTAATGTGTAAGCTAAGGATTTCTGTATTCTAGAGTATCTCACTTTTAATTGACCAATTAAAATAAATATCACAGTATCTCAGCCAGAGTTCAATACATATCTCAGCCAGAGTTCAATATAAGCAATATTGTGAGCATATTAATTAAAATAAGAGGTGGCTTTTCATTTTCCTCCTGAGCTACATTAGAATTATGTATTTCTGAATATATTTAACTATGACTTAAACACAATGTAGATGTCATGCCATTTCCATCCATAAGGCATATATGACAGAAAATTGGGGGGCGGGATACATTTTAGGACATTATTCTATGCATTCATTCATTCATTCATTGAGCTAAATGTAAGAAACCATGTGTCTCATTGCATTTAATGAGACAGCACTATCTTCCTGCCTTTTAATTACACTGATTTTTAAGAAAGCTTACACCATTTATATAAAAATAAAATGCAAAAAATGTTGATTATGCAACATGTGTATCAGAAACAATAGAGCTAAATTGAAATGTTAGTTTCAACTGGAATAACCCTACCAAATTAAAGGGACATTGGCAACACAAACCTTATGTAAGTTGCATTAATTCAATGAGTCTCCTCTATATGGACTAACAAAGTTAGGACTCAGAATCCTGAAATTAGAGCAGTGATTAAAAATTCACAAGTAGGCTCAAATCAATACAACAATAATAACAACAACCTTCAAAGGAAGTTTAGTGTAGTGGTCTAATGTATAGATGAGAAGCCTTTAAGACCAGACAATTGCCACCAATGGTCCTATCAACATCAGTGAAGTCACAAGTTCTGGTCTATCAAACCGTGGTCTATTTTTCACATAGTTGCAAGTTCTCTGGCTACTGATACAAATCTACAACTCTCTCACCTGCAGTATGTCTAGCGGGTGACATGAAACAGTATCCTAAAAAGAAGATGTCCACTAGAGCTGAAGCAAGATGAAGCAACTGAGAGTAGAACAATTATTGTCTGGTTTAAAATGAAGCACATTTAATTAGAGTTGAAAAAAATGGATGTTTGGATGCAGTCAGGATTTTTGCTGAAATCATCCACTTTTGAAACATCCAAAAAAAGTGAGTTGAAAGACACTTTTGTTTTGGAAATTCACATATTTGTGAGATTTACATTACATATTGGAGAAGTAAAATATTCATAAATTTATGCATATACTGTATTTTTAAAAAGTGAAAATAAAAAATGTGCACTATTGAAAAATATGCACAAAAAACAGTTTAGACATTGAGGTTGCCAAGAGACTGGTGAATGAGGGGCTCATGGTTTTAGTTGCCTTTGAAACAGACCTATTAGTTGGTGCTAGAATGGACGGGCCAAAAAAAAAAAGAATTGTTTCTTAATTGGAAAGTTTGGCAAGCGATATCTTATCATTGGTGTGTGAAGGAATTTTCAAGGTCATAAACACTCCTGGCAGAACATTCTTCTGGTACCAACCTAATTAGCGAAAACTGGTTTTAACTGAAAAGGGCGAAGGGCAGGGGATAAATTGAAGTAGCTTTAGAGAACGCTATTTTAGAGAAAGTTACTCCTTTCTGAAAGTTTCGGATGACTTAGAACCTGATTGGTGGAATACACTCAAAAGATCTAGAAGATGGACAGTGGATATAAAATGCTTTAGTTTAGTTTAGCCTAGTTTCTTTGAGGAGAAGACTATGCTCGCCTGCTTCTTGCTAGTTGATTTATACTCTGCATATGCTCACAACAAACTATGCTGAAGTAGTGTAGGATAGTTAGCTTTCTTACATTCTGTGGAAACTGTTCTGGAATTGCCGTAGCCTCAAACCTCAGAATGTTTATTTTCTGCACAAACATTTTGACTGCTTTTGACCTTTTTTCAATGAGTTTTGAAACTGCTTGTGACTTTCTTTCTTTTTAACTTTTTGCAACATCTTTAATAAAATAATAAAAATAGGGTCTTACCTTATACCCCTATTGGATCCTGTACATTTTGTGGGCATTTTGGAACTCCTACTTGGTAGGGTTGGTGTGCAAGTTAAAGCATGCAACCTTTTGAATTTTGTTAACTTCCAGGAGCTTTGAGGAATCAGGGTGACTCAGAGTGTTGGAGGGGACTGGACAGGGATATTTCCTCCAGCCATAAACACATTGACCGCTCTGAAGATTATCCAACCAGGAAAAGTCTTAGTAGTGTGGATGAGTGGTTTGTGTGGGTCTGTCTGTCCCAGCCATAATCTTGGCAAGTGTGTTCCCAAGAAAAATTAAATGTGCATATTACAGAAAACCTACATACAAAATGTAAAACAAATTTCTATGCAGTGTGAACAAACATTTTATACCTTAATATGAATAAAGGATGGACCAGGACTGAAAATGATTCAATGCAACATAATGAAATTGAGAATAAGAATTTTTCACATCTCTAGCCCTACTCTAGCTGTTCTTGCTCCTGAAGGAGGAAGAGGAACTGTTTGTTTGTTTTTCTTTTCCAGAAAGTGCTGAGTAAACATCACTCACAAGCTGAATGGCATATCGAGCTTATTTGTTCCATCATGTAGATAAAGTAAAATAATTGACTCCAGTCGTTGGGATGTACCACATCTATAATCACCATTTACCTCAGGGCCTGTCCAAACTGGCTGTTTAGGGTGTGAGGTGGATTGGGCTACAAAGGATCTGGTGAGGTTGGAGGGAGAGTGATGTGCCATTTGGCATGCTCCCCTAAACAAAACAGCAAATGACTCCTTGTAGCCCAATCAGCTGTCAAAGCAGAAATGGCAAATAAGGTGAGGAAGAGAAAAGTGAAGGGGGGGGGAGGAGGAGAAAAACAGGTCTAGGGCAGAAAAAAGCAAGATGGGAGAAAAGAAGATGCTATTTGCATGAGAAAGGAAACGGAAATTAACAGGAGCAAAGAGGATGGAAGGGCAGCAAAAAGAAGGCAAAGAGTATAGAAACAGCAGGAAAAACTGCTGGGAAAGAAGGAAGACCGGTGGACAGGAGGGAAATAAAAAAAGAAATGGGAAAGAAAGGAAGAAATAGAAAACAGAGGAAGAGAGGGGGAAGGGGAGCAAGAAGACAGAGCACAGGGAGTGAAGCCGTGGGATGTGCAGGAGAAAGGCAGAATGGGTGGTTGCTCGCCACTGCCAAGATCCCTGGCACTTGCTCAGTCTCTCAACCACTTGCAGCATGTTATCCATGGCACCTGACACTTGTTTCCAGCAGGCAGATGCCTTTGTGGAAGGGGAGCTCCTTGGTGATGGTGGCACCGGTTGGGGGCATCCAGAGCCAATAAGAGAACAAAACCAGATGCTTCCTCTGATAATCTGTGTGCCAAAAAGAACGCATACCCTATTGCTGGGCCAGGAAGGAGTAAGACAGCTCTTAAAGGTGAAGGATGGCTCTATCTAAGTAGAAACACAAACAGATGTGATGTTTTCCTTTGATCCCAAGCATGCCCTTAGAGAGCTTTATATCATATTTATATGGCAGTGTGAACAAGTTCTCAGGTTCTGTTAAAAAGACTTAAAAGTCTTGCTGGGCAATCAGTCACAATTCTTCCATATGTCCCAACCCTTGGATTTTTATGATATGGTGAGTAGAAATTGGGATATCTGTACTGTATTTGTAAACGAATACAAATATTCCTGTCCCAGCTGCACCTAATGTGGGTCCAATCCCTGGAACCAGCCCATCAGTTCACACATCCCATCAACATGGAAGTTCCACTCTTCCTGCCAATTGGAGTGGTAGCTCCACCATCTCCCTGCTCAGCTGGCCACTCCAGGCAGGAGGCAGGAGGACACGTCTCCCCACAGAGCTGCTGAGTGGCCAGGCCAGAATGGAGACAGCAGAGCTACTGCCACAGAGAAGGACCTTTGCAGTGCATGAGTGGATGGGCCAGTCCTTGGGTGAAGAACCCATATTAGGTGCAGCTGGGACAAGTATATTCGTTTTCATTTATGAATATGAATATCCCCATCTCTAACGGTGTGCTTGAACAGAATTGTATTGATTTTTGCAAACACACTAATAATGCTTTGTGAGGGGTAAGGATCAGTTTGGGATTTGGATTTCTTTGGAGAAGTTACAGTTCAGACCAAGGATGCTTAATGAATAAGGATGAAAGGGCACTTCTACCCAAAAATTCAGGGGGACCCCACCCCTGTTGTCACAACTAGAGATGGGGGCATTCATATTTGTATATGAATACCAATACTTCCACACAAGTGGGAATAATAAGGGTCTGGCTCCCTGAGGCTGGACTGTTCACTCACCCATCCGCTGCTGCCATGGGCTCTGCACTCCCTGCAATTGCTCCAGAGCTCGGATCGAAGTGTGTCACTTTCCCAGGGCGTTTCAACAGGCAAAACTCCAATAAGTCAAATCAATATCAGAAGTCCAGAAGATGCAAAGCAGATACTAAAATGCCAAAGCCAAAACACAAGCCATTATCAGAAGTCAGAGTCCAAAGCCAAGGGTCCAGAGAACAAGGTCCAAGGTGTGCAGGAGCATGGATGCAAGCCAGAGTGTTGAGTTGTTGCTTCCACAAACTTCCAAGCCTCTGGGTGCAGATTTTATAGCAGCAGCAGTCATCTAAACACTTCATCCTGCTAAAACTCAGGGCTGGTCGACCTGATGTTCCTATGGGAAGCATTCACGTGGGCTTAGGATCTTCGTGTCATGAGTCCTTGCCGAAGCTTATCCCTCACTCTGGCTACTGGGGGAGGAGAATCTGGTGGTGATTCATCTGTCTGTGATTCTGATTGCCCAGCATTTTCCTCAGCAGTAATTAACCCCTCAGATTCCAGATCTTCTTCGGCTGAACTCATGACAACTAGCCACTTGCCAGCCTGACAGGGAGGCTTTTCTTCCCTCCTTCTGCCAGGAGTAGCTAGTTGGCCATGAGCTCCAGAGCAATTGGAGGGAGCATGAAAACCCCAGCAGCAACGGATGGATGAGTGGACAGTCCGGCCCCAGGGGGGCAGACTCTCATTATGTCCACCTGTGCAGGGTTATTTGTATTCATTTACAAATACCCCCATCTCTAGTCACAATCCATATATGTATGATTCAGACATATGTAGAAAAGTGCACTTTTCCTTTTTAAAAACCCCCAAACTTTCCATGAACAAACAGTAGAATGGTTTAAGGTATTTATTGAATCTATTGTGTGAAGGTGCTGTTACAGAGTTAAATAACTTTCAGACAAAATATATATCAAAGAATATGGGAGCAAATATTTACTAATGCTGCTTTCCATTTGTTTACCAGATGTTTCACATCCTAATTAAAGAAAGAAACTTCTTTTTACAAAGTCCAATTACCCTGAAAGACTAACAAGATTTGATTATTACTTTGGCCACACACAAATGCTCTTAGTTAAAGCTATAGCTTATTGAAGTTACTGTGGATATTTTAATTCTCATAGACACCTTGTTCCTTGCAGCTAAGCACAGGAATTTCCCACAAGATTTTTTTTCTTGACATCTTCAGTGTGTTTTTTTGATCTGATCAAATTGAATCTTTCATGCTTGGTGAACAAACAGGTGGTGTTTTGTTACACTGTCTGCCACTTGGATTTTCCATAGCTGTTTGCTCTATTTTATGTTTTCACATTAACTAATGCCTGGAGGGCAAAACATACTTTTTCGAGAATCTATATATTTGTCTCAACATTTATTTGCCATTTTAAAAGGAAGGAGTCATGCATTTATTGGGCATTTTCAGCTCACTCACTCTTTAAACATTTGCCAATAACATCTGTGTTTAAAGCCTGCAAAGAGAACAAGAAGAAAATGGATGAAATCTTGAAGGTCATTCACTCCCTTGCTGACCAATTAGTTTCTAGCTCTTCCATTTTTACACATGTGGAAGATAAGCTCCATATGGAATATTACAGTGGTTACTGAAAATGAAAATGTAAGGCATCCTAGAATCAGAGCTGAAAAGGGCCATAGTTAACCAGGGCCACGTAACAGCTGATATAATCCAGAATATAGGATACTTTAATGAGAGAACAATTGGTTCTGTATGATTGGAATAAATGGAATTTGCCATCAATTGCAGAAACTCTTTCAGACTCTCAGCTGTCAAATACCTTTTGTTAGATCTTGGGAAATTTGTTGTGCCATTTTCCTTCTATGCCTGATATTAGCTTGGTCCAAAATATGTGTCTAATGTAGGCCAGAATCCTGTTGATGAGTTAAACAAGCATAGGTGCAATGGTGTAAACTACAGCCTGAGGTAAGGAATGAATGTCCAACAACCTTACCTGCCACCTTTCAGCAGCATGCTGTAGATTTTACAGAGAAATGCTATTTTCAGAGTTCTTGTTGTTGTTTAGTCGTTCAGTCGTGTCCGGTTCTTCATGACCCTATGGACCAGAGCACGCCAGGCCCTCCTGTCTTCCACTGCATCCTGGAGTTGGGTCAAATTCATGTTGGTAGCTTTGGTGACACTGTCCAACCATATCGTCCTCTGTCGTCCCCTTCTCCTCTTGCCGTCACACCTTCCTAACATCAGGGTCTTTTCCAGGGAGTCTTCTCTTCTCATGAGATGACACAAGTTTGGGAGCCTCAGCTTCAGGATCTGTCCTTCCAGTGAGCACTCAGGGCTGATTTCCTTCAAAATGGATAGTTTTGATCTCCTTGCAGTCCAGGGGACTCTCAAGAGTCTCCTCCAGCACCACAATTCAAAAGCATCGATTCTTTGGCAGTCAGCCTTCTTTATGATCCAGCTCTCACTTCCATACATCAACACAGGGAAAACCATTGCTTTGACTATGCAGACCTTTGTCGGCAAGGTGATGTCTCTGCTTTTCAAGATGCTGTCTAGGTTTGTCATCACTTTCCTCCCAAGAAGCGGGTCTTTTAATCCTGTCACCATCTGCAGTGATCAAGGAGCTGAAGAAAGTAAAATCTGTCACTGCCTCCATATCTTCCCCTTCTATTTGCCAGGAGATGATGGGACCAATGGCCATGATCTTAGCTGTTTTTTTTATTTTGAGCTTCAGACCATTTTTGCACTCTCCTCTTTCATAGTCATTAAGAGGTTCTTTAATTCCTCCTCACTTTCTGCCATCAGAATGGCATCATCTGCATATCTGAGGTTGTTGATATTTCTTCCTGCAATCTTAATTCCATCTTGGGATTCTTCCAGTCCTGCCTTTCGCATGATGTATTCTGCATATAAGTTAAATAAGCTGGGGGACAATATACAGCCTTATCATACTCCTTTCCCCAGGAACTTTGTACTGTGTGCTACGCCTCCTTTAATGAGGCGGTGCGCATGGTACAAAAATGTGTTGTGGGGGCAGAGCTGGCGAAATGGGATATAAAATTAGCATTCCAGATTTTACCAGTCCACCCGTAGGATTTTGACCTGTTAGGATTTCATTTTCAGAGATCTTTTTATATTGGCCGAGCCTTACCTATGGGCTGCTTGGTTTCCTGCACTGCATTTGAGTGTTTCAGCTCATTTATCGAGTGGAAACTTAGGTGCAGGGCGGGCTGTAAATCTACGGCCCATTACCTTGATGACTATCTTTTTTGTGGAGAAAGGCATACAGGAAAGTGTAGTTTTATTTTAAACACTTTTCAGTTAATGGTGCAAGAGTTAGGCTTATCCCTAGCAGAGGAAAAAACGAAGGGTCCAGCCACGTCCCTTACTTTCCTTGGCATTGAGCTAGATACTGTACAGCAGATGTTGAGGTTTCCTGACAATAGGTGAGCTGACCTTAAAACTAGGATAGCCTCACTGTTGCAGAGGAAAAAAGTGTCTTTGAGAGAGCAACAGGAGATTGTGGGCCTCTTAAACTTTGCTTGCAGAGTTGTGGCACTTGGGTGTGCCCTTTTGCGCCAGCTTTGCAATGCAGTGAAGGGTTTGCAGTGTCCTTTGCATAGGATTAGGATTACTCACAGAATGGAGGATCTGAGGGTTTGGAGTCAGTTTCTAGCTGGGTTCAATGGTATATCCTTCTGGAGAGGTGAAATAGGGCTGAAGGCAAACATTCAGGTCCACTCAGATGAGGCAGGTGCTTTAGGGTTTGGAACTTATTTTAGAGGTAGATGGTGTGCTGGCATGTGGCCAGAAGAGTGGCATCATAGCGGCGTTAACTGGGATTTAACATTCCTGGAATTCTTTCCAATAGTTGATGCACTTTGGCTATGGGCAGAGAAATAGTCAGTGGCTTTCTCCATAATCTAACACATGTTAGCAATTTGGTCTCTAGTTCATCTGCCCCTTCAAAATCCAGCTTGTACTTCTGGGAATTCTTGGTCCACATACTGCTAAAGCCTACCTTGTAGGTTTTGGAGCATAACCTTGAATAACCTTGCTAGTGTGTGAAACTAGTGCAATTGTAGGGTAATTGGAGCATTCTTTGGCACTGCCCTTCTTTGGGATTGGGATGTAGACTGATCTTTTCCAGTCCTCTGGCCACTGCTGAGTTTTCCAAACTTGCTGGCATATTGAATGTAGTCTCATCTTCTAAGATTTTAAATAGTTTGACTGGTATGCCATCACCTCCACTGGCCTTGTTGTTAGCCATGCTTTCTAAGGCCCACTTGACTTCACTCTCCAGAATGTCTGGCTCAAGGTCAGCAACCACACTATCTGGGTTGTTTGGGACATCCAGATCTTTCTGGTATAATTCCTCTGTGCATTCTTGCCACCTCTTCTTGACGTCTTCTGCTTCTGTTAGGTCCCTCCCATTTTTGTCTTTTATCATGTTCATCTTTGCGCAGAATGTTCCTCTAATATGTCCAATTTTCCTGAACAGGTCTCTGGTCTTTCCTTTTCTGTTATTTTCCTCTATTTCTTTGCATTGTTCATTTAAGAAGGCCCTCTTGTCTTTCCTTGCTATTCTTTGGAAGTCTGCATTCAGTTTTCTGTAACTTTCCCTATCTCCCTTGCATTTTGTTTCCCTTCTCTTCTCTGCTATTTGTAAGGCCTCGTTGGACAGCCGCTTTGCTTTCTTGCATTTCCTTTTCTTTGGGATGCTTTCTGTTGCTGCCTCCTGTACAATATTACAAGCCTCCATCTATAATTCTTCAGGCACTCTGTCTGTCAAATCTATTCCTTAAATCTATTCTTCACTTCCACTGTGTATTCATAAGGGATTTGGTTTACATTATACCTGACTAGCCCAGTGTTTTTCCTACTCTCTTAAGTTTAAGCTTGAATTTTGCTATAAGAAGCTGATGATCAGAGCCACAATCAGCTCCAGGTCTTGTTTTTGCTGACTGTATAGAGTTTCTCTATCTTTGGCTGCAGACAGCATAATCAATCTGATTTCAGTATTGCCCATCTGGTGATGTCCATGTGTAGAGTCACCTCTTGTGTTGTTAGAAAAGTGTGTTTGTGATGACCAGCTTGTTCTCTTGACAAAACTCTATTAGCCTTTGCCCTGCTTCGTTCTGAACTCCCAGGCCAAACTTTCCTGTTGTTTCTTTTATCTCTTGACTCCCTACTTATCATTCCAATCCCATATAATTAGAAGAACATTGATCTTTGGTGTCAGTTCTAGAAGGTTTGAGATTGTATCCCATTAAAGCTTTTCCCATTCTTTTGTTGACTATGAGGGCTACTCCATTTCTTTTACTGGATTCTTGCTCACAATAGTAAATATGGTAATCATCTGAATTGAATTCACCCATTCCTGTCCATTTTAGTTCACTGACGCCCAGGATGTCAATGTTTATTTTTGCCATCTCCTGTTTGACCACATCCAGCTTCCCAAAGTTCATAGATCTTACATTCCAGGTTCCTATGCAGTATTTTTCTTTGCATCATCAGACTTTCCTTTCACTTCCAGGTGCGTTCGCAGCTGAGCGTCCTTTCGGTTTTGACACAACCATTTAATTAGCTTTGGAGCTACTTGTATTTGTCCTCTGCTGTTCCTCAGTAGCCTGTTGGACACCTTCCGACCTGAGGGGCTCATCTTCTAGTGCCATATCTTTTAGCCTTTTTTTTTCTGTCCTTGGAGTTTTCTTGGCAAAGATATTGGAGTGCCTTGCCAGTTCCTGCCCCAGGTGGATCACGTTTAGTCAGAACTCTCCACTATGACCTGTCCATCTTGGGTGTCCCTGCACGACATAGCCCATGGCTTCTCTAAATTACTCAAGCCCCTTCGCCACGACAAGGCAGCAATCCGTGAAGGGTTCTTAGGATTTCCAAATTCTCTGGGAGACTGGAACCTCGGTATAAAAATGTACAAAATTAAACCATATTGAATTTAGGCAGTATGATTTAATACTTTATACATGCACATGATTGATTGTAGCATTCAGCAACTACCTATCCCTTCTCACTCACTTTTGGACCATTTTTGCTGGCTCCAGCCTGCTTCCTTGGGATTATTTTTTTTTTTTGTATTTTTTCCCCTTCCCTGATTTTTTTGCAGACTTTTTCCTTTTAATCCTTTCCCTTCTTGGACCGTTCTCACTGCCTGCTTCTCCTGCTGCCTTCTGCCTGTTCAAATCAGAGAAGAGAAAGTGGTAGAAAGGAGAGAAATCTCATATATTCTAGTAATTTTGCTTTGGAGAGGCAGATTGCATCCTCTGGGAAACATCATGAAACAAAGACGTGTGTGCATGTTTTTTCTTAGCCTATCTAGAATGACGTGAGGGGATTCTGTTCTCTCTGTTGTGTTCCTGTCCTTCAACTTTAATGCACTCTACTTGTTGAGGGACAGCTTTTATGGTGCAGAATACAGAATATATTCTAGCTTACTCTACAGTACAGTATAGTTTTACTCACATAGGCTCCTTGTATGAGGTAAAATCTTCTTTACATAGGTTTAGAAATTGCACAGGGAGCATACACATGTAGAATAGGCTTCTTACTGCTGATATTTCCTCTTTTCAGTGCTTGGGGGATGACCGTGTGTGTGTGTGTGTGTGTGTGTGTGCGTGTGCGTGTGCGTGTGTGTGTGTGTGTGTGTGTGTGTGTGTGTGTGTGTGTGTGTGTGTGTGTGTGTGTGTGTGAGAGAGAGAGAGAGAGAGAGAGAGAGAGAGAGAGAGAGAGATTTTTTCTCCCCAGCCCCATGACATTCCGATGAAGCTGGCTGTGTGTGTGTAAGGAGGTTTTTCTATATTCTAAATTGTTCTTGATTTAATTTGATTTTAGTTTCTACATTGCTTTAAATGTCAGCTTAAAGGGAAAAGAAAGTGGTATAGGAGATTGTGAAGGGCTGTGTATGAAAGCCTGTGGGGGGAAAATGCAATTTTAGAACACAGTGATGGTTTTTATACTTTTGTGTTCATTGCTGTTGAATGTGTTTGTTTTAGTCTCCCTCTTCCTCTCTTTTTCTTTTTAGCACCTTTCCCTTTGGTATTCTGTTCATGCAGCATGTCTTCTTGATTTCTTAGACCATCACTGAGAACTACTGCATCGTTTCACAGACAATTCAGAGTGGGTATTTCCCCCCCCCCCTTGCATAGATATCAATTTGTTAAACTGCTTGAGTCTTTGACAACTTACACAACAGTTCAGCTAATGGCCCGTGCATTAATACATCTTATCAGCTGAAACATCTGCCTAACACTGGCTCTACTTTCCTGTCAAGCTTCAGGGGAAATGAGAATTTAGATGTTATTTTTTTTATTGGCTTTGAAACAAGAATGGAAGGATCCAAAAGGGTGAGGAAAATCCAGCACAACTCCATTAAAAAAATTATGATGCACAGATTGTGTCCCACTGAAGGTTCTATAGGAAAGGTTGCCTAAATTGCTGTTTTATAACCATTATCTTAGTAATTCTGATTAATATTCAGAGATCACTTGGTTTCTATGTATAAATGGGTGGTGGATTAATACTGCATAAGCTCTCTGCATCTCTTCTTCCTAGCTAAGGTGCAATGTGCTGTCAGCAACATTGACAGGCAAAATACGCACATACTGAATTGAACCCCTTTGCTGTTCATGAAGCAATTTACTGTTCACCTTGTTCATTTATGGTAATTTTCAGTCATGTTCTCAAAGGAGATGCTTCATAAATTTTATCTTTTAAACATACAGTAAGTTTTAAATACTTTATGTGAATTGCATATAGAAAACTACGAAGAACAAGGAAACATCTCATTGTACAGGGCCTGAATAATAAATAGCACTATTGTCATCTCTGAGGTTCATTTCTACATGCGAATGGCAATATCTTTGTAAGTCAAGCTTTATAAAGAAGATGAAGCTAAAACAGAAAAATGGGCACCTTCACGACTAGAAGCAAAGTTGCCTTCAGTATTACGATATATTTGATTATCCACTAATGTTTTCCACAACTTCAGGAGTTGCAGATTATCTTGCATTTGCTTGGCAATTCATCAGGATTTGTTTGGTGGTTCATCAGGAAGAGCCAACAGGCTTTGTCTTCATGCAAGCACAGCACCTTTGAAGGTGGGTCTCTTGAGAGATTAATCTGTTACCACCTCCAGCTGTGAAGCTGCCTCATGGTCCAGTTTGACCCTAAGTTGTGATACCAGTGATCAAGTTCTAATGATAGACTTTCACATCCAATGCCAAGGAAAAAAGGTATAATTTCTCCCCTTCTGCTGCAGTCCTCCATGATAGTATAACCCTGGTCTTTGGATACACCAGATCTCCAGAAGTAAAATCATACACTTTGTTATCAGTGAAGCTTCTATCCCCACTCAGCTTGGGTGAAAAGCTGAAAGAGGCACTTACATAGTCTTAAAAAGAAAAACTTAAATAAAAACTGTTGCTATCACTTCCCCTGCTTTAATCTATCAAAGATAATAGAGCCCCTTATTTTCCAACAGACAGAAGGACTCTGTCAAGGATCCATCTACTTTCCTGTAACTGGGAAAGCCAAAATACTCCAAGCTTAATTCAAGTTTCCCCTTCCCTTAAATGGGAAATTCTCTGGTACATGACCCAAGCAGTAGGCATTAACAGGCTGGAGCATTTCTAAGAAAGAGTAAAACTTAATGTGTCTAACAAAGAAGAAAGTGTATTGACCCTCAACCAGTAAATAAAGAGGTACGACACAAAAATGTGTTTTAAGGTTGGGTCTCAACTCATGGCACAGTGGTTAATCTCCTGTGCTGCAGCCAAAACTCTGCTCACTGCCCAAAATTACCTGGGCCCCATTTGTTCAGTACACTAATCAGGGAAACCTAGGTCCAAAGTTCCTATCCAGCTTCACAAGGTGACCTCAATTCAGCTTACACAGCAGCTGGGCGGGCTGTTCAGAAACAGCATCCAAAGAGGCTGACTTTGGTGCAGGTCAGGCCTTCTAAAGATTCCTTGTCCTGACCCCAAATGTTAATGAGTCAGTGATGCATCACATCACCCCCTGCGCCATCTCCTAATCGCTGGAGAGAGGGAACATTTCCTTTCCCTCCCAGCTGCATGCAGCAGGACTTCAGAAGTGGCGAAACATTCAACAAGGCAATGCAAGATAGAAAACTCACAGAGATGAGTCTCCAGGTGCAACATAAGAATTAGAAAATGGCATAAGAAATAAGGAAATACATGCAGGCATTCCAGAAGTTCAGCACAGCCAAACAAAACCATAACCCATGACATGATTAATTTACTTCAGTCCTTTTTCTATTCACAACATCCCATCTCTCACCTCCTATTGTTCTGAGATCACTTCTTCCTCTAAAAAGGAAGTTCTTGTTGGACATTCAAAAATCTCTCAAACATTCTGATTAGCTGAACCTTTGAATCATAAGTAGCATCATCACTGATCTCACGAATTATCTTTCTTTGGGTATTAATGCTTTCCAGCTTTTCAATGTTGTAAGCTTGTAACATATGTGTTAGGACTCTTGACATGTTGCTGCTTAATGATGCTGGTGAATCCACTGCCATGACACTATTTAAAGGAAAGGAGAGGGGGAAATCTACTAATTGCATAATTCAATATTAACTAACTGCTGAATAGCTTGGACACTTTTTAATCCATATGATTCTATTCCTTTAAGTGCAATATGGTGCACCAGACATTTGCAACCTTTCCTGTCACACAGATCTACACAAGGAAAAACCATACCTATATGGTTACTTGTGTCTTATTGCAATTAGAAGTTCTGGAGCAGGTCCAGTCAGGACCAGAGTAAGACCTTTGGAGAGCTAAAGCACTGAAAGATTATGGTGTCCCCTACAAATATGACATGGTGGGTCCCATGGCTTTTTAAAAAATCATATAGCACACACATTATTTGCATGAAAGTATGGTAATTTAATGCAAATAATGTGTGTGCTGATTGGTTCAACATTGGGAAAGGAGTACGACAAGGCTATATATTGTCCCCCAGCTTATTTAACTTATATGCAGAATACATCATGTGGAAGCCTGGACTGGAGGAATCCCAAGCTGCAATTTGGATTGCCGGAAGAAATATCAACAACCTCCGATATGCAGATGATACCACTCTGATGGCAGAAAGTGAGGAGGAATTAAAGAACTTCTTAATGAGGGTGAAAGAGGAGCGCACAAAAACGCTCAACATAAAAAAAAACCCAAGATCATGGCCACTGGTCCCATCACCTCCTGGCAAACAGAAGGGGAAGATATGGAGGCAGTGACAGATTTTACTTTCTTGGGCTCCATGATCACTGCAGATGGTGACAGCAGCCATGAAATTAAAAGACTCCTGCTTCTTGGGAGGAAAGCAATGACAAACCTTGACAGCATCTGAAAAAGCAGAGACATTACCTTGCCAATAAAAGTCCTAATAGTCAAAGCTATGGTTTTTCCAGTAGCAATGTACAGAAGTGAGAGCTGGACCTTAAAGAAAGCTGACCACCAAAGAATTGATGCATTTGGATTATGGTGCTGGAGGAGGCTCTTGAGAGTCCCCTGCACTGCAAGGAGAACAAACTTATCCATTCTAAAGGAAATCAAGCCTGAGTGCTCACTGGAAGGACAGATCCTGAAGCTGAGGCTCCAATACTTTGGCCATCTCATGAGAACAGAAGACTCCCTGGAAAATACACTGATATTAGGAAAGTGTGAAGGCAGGAAGAGAAGGGGGCCGACAGAGGACGATATGGTTGGACAGTGTCATCAAAGCTACCAACATGAATTTGACCCAACTCCAGGAGGCAGTGGAAGACAGGAGGGCCTGGTGTGCTCTGGTCCATGGGGTCACAAAGAGTCGGACACGGCTAAATGACTAAACAACAAAATGGTAATTTAATTGTATAGCATGTGGCAAAAAAACAACAACCCACATATCATATAAAAAAATCATATGTGCAATCAGATTACTGGCTTCCGGCCAAATCTTGTGCTTTCATGCTTTGATTAATGGAGACAGATTTTGTCAGAATCTGTAAGCTAAAAAGCTCAAACAAAAACCTAAAAACCCTTTGGAGACATTTTTAATAGTAGCTGTTATTTATTGGGCTTGCACATGTAATGCAGAGTCCATGGATCTAAAGGACCGGCAGTTCATTTTATCCTTATCCCCACCCAACCACCTAAAATACAGAAGTAAAAAACAAATGAACAAGCAAGCAAACAAACAAACAAAAAACACCAAGCAATGATAACGATAATTGATCATTTTACTCAAAACATTAGTTTTCTAGCTAGGCGAATATTTATACTTTTTAGTTTTTACTGGTGTATACTCAATTACTTTAGGTAGGGAGGTGGTTTTCCTGGTGCTTTTGAAGGGAGGAAGGGAGAGAGATAGTTGAGGTTGAGGGAATGGATGGATGTGGTTTGTTAAGGAGGGTGCACCTTTTGCGCCATAGTCCATGAAAAATCCAGCACTGAAAAATCCTCTTTAGTGCCCCCTTCCCTTGTCAATGCCCTATAGGCATGCTTATTTGCTTAATGGTTGATCTGGGTCTGGGTCCAGTAAAAAGAAGGTGCTAACCTAATCATGATGACTATAGCTGCTCTAGGAAAAAGAGAAACAAAACCAACCTCTTTAATTTTTAATAAATGAAAATGATTAAATAAAGGTAATGACAAATGCATGAAAAACGCCAGGAATCTAAGCAAGGACTGCATTTATAATGAGTATATCACAGAAGCAGATCATTGTTCCTGAAGTGGATAAAAAGAAGAAAAGCACAGTAGTAAATAAGTATAACAATATGGTGTGTTGAACAGAACTTCATAACTACACAGTGATTATTTTGACAAGTTCAGCTGTTTAATATCATGCCCGACTGCTCCTTTTCTGTTTCATAATTTTCTTTTGTAAGGTATGACAGGTCTAAAGTAATGTAAACCTTAGTAAATTAAATGCCTGTGATTTGTTTATTTTGATCAAAATCTCTTATGTTCAACTCAAATATATAGGTGGTTTTGGTTTGGTCTGTTATTTGATTCTCATGTATTGGAAGAAATGCACAATTACAGAGCAATACTTCTATTTCTCAGGTTTTGTTCAAGTGGAACCAGAGAACCTGAAAGGTGTAGAAGGTGAAATTAGTTGTCCCAATAAAAAAATTCCAGTAACGCAATTCAGGGAACTCTTCTTCAGCCATACTTCTATTGAATATGCAGGATTGAATATGCAACTGAGGAACCATTTTTTCCCCTAACCTATTAGGCTTGAACCGAAGCAAACATTTTCTAAGACAGCTTGTGAGTAAATGCAATTATTTACTAATGTGTGCACAAAACCAGTTCTTCAGCCTATTTTTTGCTGTTATGAAAAATGACACAGAGAATCATATAATTTCAAAGGTTTATACTAGGATATTAATCCTGCAAAAGATTTTTTTAAAGTTTTGGAAAGCACAGTTTTATGCATTAGTGTGTAGTAAGTTACAGCCAGAATTTTCACATTGAATCAACTGGACTTATGGAGGAGTTGATTCATCAAATCCTGACTAATTTAATGGTGGCTGCTCTAGTTGTGACTTAGTAGTGGATTTCAGGTATTGAGTACTGATGTTAAGCATTATCAAGTATGGATTTAGGTAAGCAAGTCTGATTTTCTTTCCATTCATAGACATGTTAACAAAAAGCAAGTCTAAAATCTGTTTTATATAGTATATCATTGCTGTTGCTAGTTCTTCAGTTTGCCCTGCCATATCAACTTAGTGAGGCAAAGAATCATTGCTACAAGTATCCTAGTCTTGCAGATGGAGGGCATATAATGGAACAGTAATTTGCCCAAGGAGAGCTCATGTTTAGAAATGAGCTATTCCTTATATATTGTTGAATGTTTTTTTCTGGATTTGTGTGGTTATTTCTCGGCATATGGGGCATCTTAATCTTCATGAAAAAGGACAGGGCATTTTCATATCTACAGGTTTACTGTTTTGTTTTTACAGACAAAAAATAGGGGAAGGGAAAAAATGTCCTGATCCTTCCCCCCAACCCAGGCCAATAGAAATTATGTATCTTGCTTGTTAAGAGGTAGCATGAGGAGCAGTGAAATTCTCAGTGGTTTCAGGAAATAGGGAAAAAACCCATCCATTTAACCCAGCCTCTAATCTCTAATGTTAACCCTAAACTTAACCCTAACCTTAACCCTAATTCTGATCCTACTGCTAGTTCTTAGCTTCAGTGAGAACTAGGATTCTAATGAGGTCAACGAACACAAGTAGTTGAGGGTTATATGAAGTTGCTGATAAATGAAGTCTTTGGTGCTCTGTCTGGTTATATTTATTGGACTTGCTAGATTGATCATAGATTGAGTGTCCATTAGATCATCTTTCTATAGAAATGGCTTTTGTTAAAAAGAAAAAAAAGTATTTTCTAGGTTATGGTGCAGAAAGACCTCCTGGGAAACCACTGATCATTACCTAAGCTGCTTCCTGACAGACACAGAAAAGAAAGCACAGAACTAAAAATGATCTAGTTTCTGGAAAAAAAAATGAAAGAGAGAAAACAAAGAAGAAGCAGCTGAAGATTGCAAAACAGTGGAAGACAGGCAGGGTCAACAAACAAGATTCTGCTGACTACAATGCTTTTTGATAAATTTCTTGCTCAAGTAAATGGGAATTTTTATTTTGGTAATATATTGCATCTTAAAAATGAACTCAGTTTTTATTGATTTTGAAGGCAACACTTGCAAGTATGAAAGTAATAGCTTTTTGATTGATTCAGTCAGTATGAGTTAGACTTTGTGAATAAAAGGGGAATTAATCAGTTAGGACTGATTTAGGACCACTTTTGCAATATGGATTTCCATTCTTGTGTGATTGTTTTGTTGTTAAAGATTTGATGAAGTATTTGCACAGAAAGAAATGATTAAACGACTGTAAGTGAAAGGCTCAAAAGTGAAGACCTCTTTTAAGTAATAAGACCTTCCTGAATTTAAACCATCCATTGTTCTAACTAAATATACACCTTAAGACACACCTGCAAATTCCATGAATGTTTTCTATCACAATAAATCGTTACATGAATTGTTGAAAAGAATTTCAAAATCAGATTACAAGGATTTGTCAAAATAAATAACTCACCTATTTGTAATGAGGTTTCAAGTGGCCCGGCATGATTATTCAAGCTAATCTCCGATGTGGCTTCACAAAAACAGATCAAGGTAAACTACTGCAGATTTTACAACAATTAGCTGAATTCTAATGTCAGTTAAAGCTCTCCTTAATAGCTCTGGGCAAGTCAGAATATTTCATTTATTTGACTCTACATCACAATGATCTGCTTTAAAAATGAAAGTTGTGAAGATATGGAGAAATTGGGGAACCTTTCTGGAAAAAAAACCAGGCTTTTCTCAGTGACTGGGAATGCAGGAATGCTGAGACAAAAGAGAGAAGTTTTTGCCAAAACAAAAACAAAAACAATGGAAGCAACACCTGTTGGGCTAAAACTGTAAGGTTAGGTCAGCTTGTTCCTTGATATTATGATAATTGGGTTTGACATCAGCTGTCCTGACGGGAGGGGACAGAAACTGTTCTTGCCTTTGTGACCATTCAAGAAAATTTGAAGCCTGGTTGTTGGACCATCTTGAAAGGTCTGGAAGGTGATGAATAAGCTATAAAAAGGAGTTCAGAAGTTACTTTAGTTGGCTTAGTCATCTTTTAAGAGATATTATGCTCAACTGCTGTCCTGCTTTGTGGTGAGGGATGCATTCTGTTTATGCTCTGAGATCATGATAAAAGTTATTGTAGCATGTAAGTACTACCCTACCTTTCTTATTTTCATGTTTGCTCTGTATTGTTCCTGCCTTAGATTCTTGTTTGTTATTTGCTCCAGAGTACTTTTGAAGCTCTTTCTGAAACTTTTTGAAATCTTTTGAAATCTTTGTATTTTGCCTTTTTCACTATCTTTAATTAAATGGAAAATATTTATCCAGTCAATTCTCTGTGGTACTTAAAACTAGGCCTTGCCTTGTCCATTGACTTGGAATCTGTATGTTTTGTGGGTTTGGTAGCGGTTCTACCCTGTAGGGTTGGCATGAGAGTCAAAGCATGTAACCTTGTGAAATTTTTTGCAGCTTCCCAGAACCACTGATGAGTCAGGTCAGACTAGAGGGTTTGGAGGTTACTGAGATGATTAGATGAGTAGATTCCCCCAGCCATCACCATATTTAACTCTCCTGTCCCCACTCACTCAAGAAACAGTAGGTTAGTGTGACTGAGTGGATGAAGTGAGACTCCCTGAACTCAACAGATCCTACATATTTCAACTCAAAAGTATTTATCATTTTAATATAATACTTGTTTAATTTTTATTTAATATTTGTATACCTATTGCTTTTTAATTTTTAAATCTTGTCATTTTAATGGTGTAAGCCACCTTGGGTCCTTTTTAAGGAGGAAGGTTGGATAAAAATATTTAAATAAATAAATAAATAAATAAATAAATAAATAAATAGCAAAATAATTTGATAGGGTTTATAGCCAGATAAATACACATTGAGGTGTATCACACATGCCCCATGGACTCTTTGCTGTCTTTGATGCCCCTCCCCCATTTCTGGCTCACCAAACTAGCTGCCTGTCTATGAAAACCTGGCGGGCCAATGGTAGTAAAAGTGAAAATAACTTTGTCTTTGTTATGATCCCATAGGAAATGTTCACTTTTTAGTCAAGCTGGGGCATGATTCTGAAAGCCTACTGCAAGTTTTCAACTTGAAAACAAGCCAAGTGCTCCCCACAAGTCTCATGTTAAAAAGAGCATGCAAATGGTTTTGATGCTGCACCACAAGATTTAGGCAGGACAATAAACTCAAGGTGCAACTATACTGGAAAAGCTCTTCACAATTTGTCCCAAAATTGGCATGGGTAAATTCAAAGTATCCTTCAGTGATCACATAACATAAAGATCAATGTGAGTCAGCCCTATCTTTTTTACCTTCCAATCTGGACTTTTCCCCTCTGCCACTGGGGCCTTTTACATTTTTCTAACAGCACCGATTCAAACAATGTTTTGCCTGTGTGATTGTTTCATTCTATAAAAGCAACAGGAGATATGACTTTGGGTGGCTTTCTGATGACATATAAAGTTGGGTTGTGATGTTTTGGGGCAGTGGGTGTCATGAATTTGATTATGAAATTAGAATAGAATTGTATTTCATAGGATTTAGTTCAGAGCTGCAACGAAAAAGCTAGAAATCTGCTTATGCCCAGGTGCTAATTAGAGAGAAAATGTACAAGGTCAGTTCTTCTCCAGCTAAAGAAAAAAAAAAGTTAAGAAGAGCAAGCTGACCTTATCTTATCTCAACTCCTCGATGGACAAGGACATAACTTCTTAATTTAAGGGAGAAGGAGGAGGAGAAGGACGGAGAAGGGAGAGAGACAACACCGAGCGAAATGCAGCGACAGAACTTTAATCAAAAGGATTGCGTAAGAATGCTTATTTAAGATCTAGTTAGACATTTTATTGTTTTCACTTTATAGAGGAAATGTCTGGTGGCTAAGGATGGGGGTTATTTTGGAAATACTGAATAACGTTAAAATAAGCTTGTTGAAATGATATCTTTTGTAATAAAATATAAAAAGTCAAATTGTCTGTAAGCTGTCTCCTTGTTTAGACCAAGCTACTGTAGTAAATTGGATATTTTTGAACTAAGATTGTTTTGATCTGGCCACATTACCATATTACCAAATGAGGGTCCTAAAGTAATACAAGAGGAAGAGCAGACCTTCCAGATTGTTTATTTAAAATCGAGACAGACTTGGGTGAAGGAGTGAGAAGTCGCCTAGAGCAAAATTACCAGACCCGATTTTGCTGGCATTAGGGACTAATCATTCTGAATCCCTCTCTGTTTCGTGTAAAGGCAGTTCTTAGGAACGCTTTTACCACATGGTGGCAGCTGGGATATTATTCACGTGCCGTGTTTACCACATGGTGGCATCTTGGGATCTGAGCCTTACGTGCTGTGTTTACCATATGGTGGCATCTTGGGATCTGAGCTGGGATTTGGTTTGCGCTTTGCTCAAGGGCTGAATTAGCGCTGGTAATTGTTTTATGAAGGCAGATGTGTGAGTAAGCAGATACACACTGCTAAATAAAGGACAAGGGAAACTTCTCTGGCGTGAGCTTCAGAGCAAAGCAGGGAAGGTTGTAAATTATTGTGACTGGAGAAGACTCCTATGCAGAAAGCTCAGGCTAAAGTAATGCAAGGAGAGATTCTGCCAGTGGCTTAAGAGTTCTAAGGAACAAGCATTGTGCTGTTTAAAAAGTGCCAGCTCGTTTCACTCAGGTGAAGAGTGGCAAAATTGTTTTGAGTGTAGCAGGAGTCTATAAGGAGCAGCCAGGATAATAAAAGTAATTTAAAAGTAATTAAATAAAATTTAAAAAGGAAAATTTCCTACCCCAAGCCAGAGCCAAAAGGATTTCCTGGAGGGAAAGTAGTATCAGTCAAAGCTGACAGTTTAATTGTTTTATTGCTACTCCCGTGCTTCGGCCAAGGCTGCAGGGAGGGAGAGAAAGAAAAAAAAGGAAAAATGGCTTTTAGCAGTCAGTTTTCACTGCCTGAAGTATCAGTGGATAAGGAGATTTTGTCAGCAATGGAGCATAGTTCTTTACTGCAGAGTGGAGCAAGATCAACAACTATTAGTAGATCGCTACAGATACCCAAAGAGTTTCATATGAGGAGTGCTGTCACAAGATTTAATGAAGAAGATGCCCAAAGGTTAATGGAAGCAAATCAAGAAGTAGTTAAACCTAAAGTAATGCCAAGAAGGGCACAGCAGTACACTGGGGCGGAACAAGTTCCTATACAGCAGGACCTGCTAACAGAGAAGATTCTTGTGGATGTCCAGAAGTCAGTCATAGGAAGAGGAATTTTAAAACACAGAGATGATCAATTTGGGGCTGAAAGAGCTGCTTCTTTCCAGTTACCAGGTGGATTGCAAACGGACAGATTGTTGACTCACCAAAGAGAAGACGCTGTCCTGAGAGTTTTGGCAAATGATCCAGATGACACATGGTCCAAATTACGGGAAGCAGGACTTCCAGAGGAGGAAGAAGAAATAGTAGAAGCAGTTCAAACGGGCCTGCCTGCCCAAGAAAAATTTCCTAATGAAGAAATAACCACACAGAGAGGAACAGCTGGAGCAGAGGCTGACATTAGTGGCAATGCTGCAGACCGGTCAACTCTAGAGAATAAGTTAGCTGAAGTGATGGCTGATTTATTAGCTTGCCAGAAACAATGGGTGAATGCACACACAGCTAATGAACTTCAAATAAGAAGATACCACGAAATGAAACTACAGATTTTAGAGAAGCAAATTGCTGAGAAACAACAAGCCAGAGACTCAATATCTAACATTGACAGGAGAAACCTACCATATTACCAAGAGGGCGATGACATTTTTTCATTTTTGTCACTTTTTGAATCTTCGTGTGCTGATCTGAACGTGCCAAAACAATTATATTTAAAACTTCTACGATCACAAGTTTCCGGGGAGTTAGCCACTATTTTAGCAAGAAGTTCCAGCCAAAATTTAACTTGGGAACAGTTTAAAATTTTGGTTTACCAAAGAGAAGGTTTTACACCGGAATTGCTAAGACAACAGTTTAGAAAATTGAGGAAGACCCCTCAAATGAGTTATTCTGCCCTTGCTGATCAAATAGAGGTGTTAGGCGACCGTTGGTTAGAGGCTGCCAAAGTCAATACATTCAAGGACTTAAGAATGCTACTGTATATAGAACATTTTCTAAATTTAGTACCACCAGAGTTAAAGAGTAGCTTATTGGAGAAAAATTGCACAGACCTCCAAACGTTGGCACTCAAAACTGATGAATTAATTTCCTTCAAGAAGAGTGAACCTATTACCAGAGGAAGGCCTATTCCAGAAGTGCTTAGAAGGCAGAGTCAATACGAATCCAAGAAGACAGTGGTTCCTGAACCAAGACAGTCTTTTGCTGGAGAGAGAAGAAGCATGGGCCCTAACCAGACTAGGTCACCCTTGACTTGCTTTCAATGCGGAGGAGCCCATTTAAAAAGGGATTGTCCACGACTGGCGGGATCAACTAGTCAAGAGGAGAAGCCAGTTGGCAAAACCCCGTTACCTGCCCCACGGAGATTTCAGCAGACACCCTTACCAGCACCAAGGAGATTCGAGAAGGCACCCATACCGGCTCAACGGAAATACAAATCAACAACCCCGAAGGTCAACTATCTCAGTGCAACATCGCTAGAAATACCAGAACAACCAACAGAACCACATGAAGTTAATCAACTAAGGAATGTGCAACCCCAGAGACAAGGAGGAGTCAAGCCAAATTTTTCTGAAACCAGTGAAATGCAAGCAACGGAGCCAAGGATTGTGCCAAGGATAATGGGCTTACAGGTAGCTCAAGTTTCAACGATAGTGAATCAGCAGACATCCTCAGGGGAGAAATTTTCAGTTATAGAGCCCAGTAGCATCCTACCGGAAGAACAGTTATATTGGTCACTGAAAAGTTTTTCGGAACCGGTAACCCTACATTTTTCTACAGGAGATTTAACCATAAACGCCTCTCGGGATACCGCTGCAGATATCTCATCGATTAACAAACAGTTTGTGGATCCGGCACTAATTTTGAATAACCTGAGATGTCCAGTGA